>NW_023604295.1:95540307-96140307 GCF_014898055.3 Talpa occidentalis
GTTTTTTTTGGGTTAGTGTTCTATAGATGTCTGTTAAGCCCAAATGCTCTAGGTCCTTATTTAGAGCTTTAGTTTCTTTACTTATTTTTGTCTTGTTGATCTATCCATTGTTGATAGTGGTGTGTTGAAGTCTCCCACTACGTATGTGTTTTCTCTGATGTCTGTTTTCAGAGAGGACAACAGTTGTCTGATATATTTTGGTGCTCTTTCGTTTGGTGAGTATATGTTAATGAGTGTTATTTCTTCTTGAAGTATTGTCCCTTTAATCATAATGTAGTGACCATTGGGTCTCTTTTTATTTTTTGAGTTTGAAGTCTGTTTATCTGATATAAGTATAGCTGTTCCTGCTTTCTTTTTGGCCATTTGCTTGTAGGATTGTTTTCCATCCTTGACTTTGAGCCTATTTTTTATCTTTTGTAGCTAAATGTGTCTCCTGGAGACAGCAAAAGGTTGGGTTTTGTTTCTTAATCCAGGCTGCAACTCTGTGTCTTTTTATTGAAGAGTTTAGTCCATTTACATTTAGAGTTAATATTGATATGTTAGCATCTGTATTTGCCATTATGTTTGTCTTTCTTTGATTTATTTATTTATTCTTTAATAACTTTTTTTTTTTTTTTTGTCTTCTTTCGTTGTTATTCGTCCCTCTGAGGTTCTGGCTTAGAATTCCTTGTAGTATTTTTGGAGTGGGGGTTTAGTCGTAATGAAATTCCGGAGTTTCTCTTTGTCTGGGAAGGTCCATATTCTTCTTCATGGAGGAAAGAGAGCTTTTGCGGGATAGAGTATTCTTGTTGGCATCTGTTTTCTTGAAGTCTGTTGACTATGTCCCTCCACTCTCTCCTTGCCCGTAGTGTTTCTTCAGAGAAGTCTGATGTCAGCCTGATTGGTTTTCCTTTGAATGTTATCTGTTTCTTCCCTCTTGTCAGCTTCATTATTTTTTCCTTGTCCTGGATTCTTGGGAGCTTTACTATTATGTGTCTTGCTGTGTTTTTCCTTTCGTCGTGGAAGTTTGGTGTTCTTCTTGCTTCTTGTATATCAATTTTCAGCTCCTTCTTCGCATTTGGGAAGTTCTCTTCAATTATCTCCTGGAATATTTTCCTCTGCTCCTACATCTCTCTCCTCTCCTTCTGGAATTCCTATAACTCTTATATTTCCTTTCCTCATGGAGTCAGATAGTTCCCGAAATCTTTCTTCATTCTTTTTCCTTCGTACTTCTCTTCCTTTTCTGTTTTGGTTCTTTTATTTCTTTGTCTTCAAGAGTACTTATTCGTTCTTCCATTTCATCTATTCTGCTTTCATTGCTTTTCCCAGAGTTCTTTAGTTCCTCCATTAATTCTTTGATCTCCTGCATTTCTTTTACTTCCCTCTTTAGGGACTCTATTTCCTTCTTCTGATCTATCACTTTTTTATCATGGCAATTTTAAATTCTCTTTCTGGAAGGCTCAGAAGTTCTTCAAGTTGCTGTCGTTGCAATCTGGGGAGTGGTTTCCTTTTTGTGGTGTGCTTCTTTCCTGAGGAGTTGTTAGGTTGCGTGTGGTTCTTCTACTCCCTACTGTCTGTTTTCTAATTTGTCGTATGCGTTGGGACACTGTGTTGCTCGGACTGACTGGCATCTTGGGGTGAACTTCTCCGCTCCCCTGGCTCTTCCAGGAGCCATCTCTGTCTTCTGGGGGAGCTTTCTGCTGGTTTTAGGCAGTTTTTACTGAAGAAATGTCCCTGTTCTAAAATGGCGAAGTGGGATGCAGTCCCTGCGCCTCCGGTTTCAGGCACACTCTTCTGCGCCCCCGGTCTGCCCCGGACGTGGGTGCCTGCTCCCTCTGTGGGCTCAGACTGCTGGTCGGAAGGGGCCTGGTGTGGGGTGGGCTAACTTCCCTGCTGGCCACTGGGTCCTCCAGAAGCCTTCTGCCCTTTTCAAGCAATCTTAAGAAATTTCCTGTTCTATGGGGTGTTAGTGACTTTTTTTTCCTGGTCGCTAGGTGGCGCCAGAGATCTCTCCTATTGTCTTGGGGGCTGTTTTCGCCCCCCCCACCCCGTGGGACAGGGAACAGAGCGGGAATGGTAGGGTAAACCTCAACAGCTTTGGGGTGCTGTGTCTGCCTTGTGCCCCACCGTCGTGGGAGACCCACGCCCTAATTTCGTGCCCCGGGTCTCAGTTCAAAGCCCTCAGGTCCAGGACGCGGGCTGTAGCCCAGTTCAGTGCGCGGGAATGGCGCCTTTTGCACCCCGCTCCCCGCCTGGGCGCCTGTTCCTGCTTACTCAGGGAGGGACCTTCACCTCAGTGAGGACCTCCGCGCGTCTCCCCGCAAGCCTAGGTCGCAGGCGCGGGGACCTGGGCCGCTGCGATCCCGGTCCGCGTTTTCTTTTCAAGCGCGCCAAGCGCGCCACTTTCCCGCACAAGCTTACCGGCAGCCCGGGCTGTGTGCGCGTCTCCTGGGGTCTTTGTTCTTCTCTAATGGCTCCCGGAGCCGTTCGCTCACCGCCGCGGCGGATCCTGCAGGGTCGCCTCAGCTCCCGTTCACGGGTGTGGTGCTGCAATAGTTCCTTCCACTCACAGTCCCGCTTGCTGCGTCGTTTGTTCTTGTTGGTTGGTTTAGTTTGTTGTTTTCCTCCTCTCTGCCGGTCGGAGAGTGCCGCCTCTGTGGGTGGGGGAGGGGAGCAGGGTTCTGCGCTTCCCTCCCTTCTGGTCCTCTTTTATGGCCACTTTCTTCTTCGGGCAGTTTGCTGGAGTCACCCGTTTATCTTCCGTGTCCCAGTTCTCACTGGGACCTGCCGCTTTTCCTCCCTATTAACTTTTTTTAATGGGAGATCTTACTCGCAGCGTCTCCTCGCCGCCATGTTGCTCTGCCCCCTCTGCATGGTTTTTTTAAATAAGAAACTGCCAGGCTGTTTTCCAGAGTGGTTGTACCATTTACATTCACATCAGGAATGTATGAGTTATGAGACATACATTTTTTCCCTATTTTAACATTTCTGAAATCAGAATGCATTTTTTTATATAGGGGCATGTTTTATTTATTTATTTGTTTGTTTGTTTGTTTTGTTTTGTTTATACATGCACTGGGTACAGTCAGAAGCGCGGCAGGGTGAGAGAATTCACCAGAGCCAGAGCGAGGAGCAGAGCAGGCAGAAGGACCGAAGTACACTGCTGAGGGGAGCAGCGGGCTGCAGGAGAGGTCTGCACGCCATGTGGGACCCTCCTCCGGTGGCAGGGGAGAAGCCGGGGATTGAACAGGCGCCGCAGAGGCTGCGGGCAGCTTCACAACCCAGCGCTCAACCGCTGCGCCACCGGGGAGGCCCCAGAATGCGTTTTTAACTACTAATTATATGTTAGTGTTATGTCATAATTTAACCAACAAAATTTTTTTCTTATTTGGTCATTCATTGAAGAGTTGTTCATTTTACCACCATTTCTCATAGATTATCCCATTTATTAACTTGATTATTTATTTATCATCTCTTCCCACTAGAATTTAAATTTTAAGAAGGCAAGGATGCTGCCTATGTGGTTCACTCTCTTTTCTCAAGGCATAGCACAGTAGCTGATATGTAGAATGTACTCTAAACATACTTGTTAATTATATGAACAAAAAGTGTTAATTGTTCATATTTTGACTAAAGATGCAGGTGTTAGTAGCCACCCCCAAGGTTATATGCATTTTCACAGAAGATCCTGTCTTAAGTCTAATACAGAAAAGCGTAACATGCTTAGAGAAGAACCCATTTCAGTTTGAAGTGTTCTTAACATCTAACAAGCCATTTAAGACTGTATATATTTCATATTTAATCAATAGATAAATATAGATAAAACTAGGTAAAATACATTTCAAACTTTAAGCATGTAATGGGTAGGAAAAGTTCCTTCTAGGTTAATACTAAGTTAACTAAAAGTATTATTTCTAATAGAAACACAGCATTTTTTCATTGACTCTCACTTCAATGACATAGTTAAAAATAGGTAAATATGTATAAAATGGTATTTTCAAAGGATTTCATAAATACTTGAACCTCTGGTGTTTACTACACCATGAATATGAGGCATCCGTGATGGGAGGGAAGGAAATTAAAACAAGGAGGAAAGGATGCAAACAAGGTGGGGGAAGAACACAAGGGAATATGGTGATGGACTGTGGGTGCTTTGTTGTTGAGGGTAACTACAGTGACCACACCTCAGGAGAGAAATCACATATTATCCAAAAATTAAATTAAGGGCCTCCCCGGTGGCGCAACAGTTGAGCGCTGGGTTGCGAAGCTGCCCGCAGCCTCTGCAGCGTTGGTTCGATCCCCGGCTGCTCCCTGGCCACCGGAGGAGGGTCCCACATGGCGCGCAGACCTCTCCTGCCGCCCGCTGCTCCCCTCAGCAGTGTACTTCGGTCCTTCTGCCTGCTCTGCTCCCCCTCTGGCTCTGGTGAATTCTCTCACCCTCCCGCGCTTCTGACTGTACCCAGTGCATGTATAAACAAAACGAACAAACAAACAAATAAATAAATAAATAAAACATGCCTCTATTTAAAAAAAAAAAATTAAATTAAAAATGAATAGAATTTGGGCCTCCCCGGTGGCACAGGTGGTTGAGCGCAGCACTGTGAAGCTGTCCTCAGCCTCTGCAGTGTGGGTTCAGTCCCCGCCAGCCAGGGAGATACCCACATGGCACAGCAGACCTCTCCTGTCTAGCCCACTGCTCCCCTCAGCAGTGTATTTCAGTCAGCCTCTGCCTGTTCTGTTCACTGCTCTGGCTCTGGTGAATCCTCTCACCCTCCTGCACATCTGGCTTGTACCCTGGTTCTTGTATAAATAAATAAATCTTTTTAAAAAATGAATAGAATTTGGGCCTCCCTGGTGGCGCAGCGGTTGAGCGCTGGGTTGCGAAGCTGCCTGCAGCCTCTGCAGCGCCGGTTTGCTCCCCGGCCACTGGAGGAGGGTCCCACATGGCGCGCAGACCTCTCCTGCTGCCTGCTGCTCCCCTCAGCAGTGTACTTTGGTCCTCTGCCTGCTCTGCTCCCCGCTCTGTCTCTGGTGAATTCTCTCACCCTCCAGCGCTTCTGACTATACCCAGTGCTTGTATAAATAAAAATAAATCTTTAAAATAAATTAAAAAAATAAACAAATCTTTAAAAGAAAAGAATAGAATTTAAAATAAATATTTACTTAAAACATTTTATTTTTTTTTTAAAGATTTATTTATTTATTTATACAAGCACTGGGTACAGTCAGAAGCGCGGGAGGGTGAGAGAATTCACCAGAGCCAGAGCGGGGGGCAGAGCAGGCAGAAGGACCGAAGTACACTGCTGAGGGGAGCAGCGGGCGGCAGGAGAGGTCTGCGCGCCATGTGGGACCCTCCTCCGGTGGCCGGGGAGCAGCCGGGGATCGAACCGGCGCTGCAGAGGCTGCAGGCAGCTTCGCAACCCAGCGCTCAACCGCTGCACCACCAGGGAGGCCCTACTTAAAACATTTTAAAAAGGTCATAGTAGATACAGTAGATGTGATACATTTCATACTTTAGATTGTTACTTTACTTGCTTTTCCTAAGTACTGAGACTCTACAAGTAGTTCAATAACTTGTTTGTTACTGGGTTTATTTGCATGCATATGGAATAAATGTAAACATCAGCCATCATTAAATGCATTTTCCTGAAATATTTTTTAAACAGTTAATACACAGTTCCAGCCGATTACTTCACTTTTTTACCAGAAGTAAACGATTTTTAGCAGCCAGTTTGTTCACTTTCACAACCCAGCATGTTTCTTTGAGATTGGCCTGGATTGTACAGAACCTCACTGAGGTAAGAAAGATGTGTGTGTGTGTGTGTGTGTGTGTGTGTGTGTGTGTGTAGTATGGGAAAGAAAAATCCAAGGAATAAAAATAGTAATTTGAATATTTGAGGGAAAATTATGTGTCTAGTTCATATTGGATGGAAGACAAGGAATCATTACCATTTTCTAAAACCTTTTTGTATGTTGAATCAGCACATATAGAAAAGTGCACAAAACAAAATTGAATCACTGAGTGATATATATTGTGGAACAAATATCTATGTAATACTACTTGCATGAAGAACTAGAATGCTCTATATAATTTTCTTTCTAGTTAACAAGTTATATATTTATTCTTCAATAATATACTTTAGTTTTGCCTGAATATTTTTTAACTTTGTATAAATTGAATTATATAGCATTTACATTTTTGTGTCTGACTCCTTTTGTTTAAAATTGTATTTGTGAAATATACCCATAGTATGTGTAAATTTGTTTTCTTATATTTTAATTGTTATTTCATTTTCAGTCTATGATTTTACCATAGTTTATCCATCTGTACACTCTTTTCATGTGCATTGGTGTTACTCCCAGTTGTAGGTTATGATGAATAATGCTATCTTTTGATGCAACTGCTCTGCATTGTAGCTTGAAAGCAACTATTGATAAACATAAACAAATGAACATTGCTGTGTTCCACTAAAACTGTTTATGGACACTAAATTTGAATTTCACATAGTTTTCGTGTGTCAAAGTATTTTTTTAACTATTAAATGTAAAATCAATTTTTAACTTGCTATACAGAAACAAACAATGGGCTGAACTTGACCTGTGGGCTGTAGTAGGCCTTTTTCTGTTGTAGGCTATTTATATTTATACATACTTGTATATCTAATGCTGAAATATACATATATATGTACACATCTACATGTATACACATATATGTATGTATACACATACTCACACTTTGTTTTGGTCCTCACAAAAATAACACAGGCTTGATATAGAGCTAAAGTCTTTCAACCCTGTAGTAATTGCTTTGAAAAATTGAGGCATATTCCTGAAATTGTTTCTGTATGTGATTTTAATTTTTACTAAAAGTGGAATTATATTGTATTTGGCACTTAATTGATCACTTAATAATTTAGCCTTTTTGAATTGATTTTGTGCTGTTGTGTTTTCAAGGTGAGAAAGGCAATTGACGAAGAAAATTGCTGCTTTGGGACTGTTGATACCTGGTTGTTACATAAGCTCACCAAAGGTAAAGATGAGCCAATAAATCTATTTCGACTAACTGAAATTTTACTGATAGGAATGATTCCCCTAAAAAAAAGTGGAGGGCCTCCCTGGTGGCACAGTACTATGAAGCTCTCAGCAGCCACTGCAGCACAAGTTCCATCCCCAGCCAGGGAGGTGACCCACATGACACAGCAGACCTCTCCTGACTTGCCCACTGCTTCCCTCAGCAGTGTATTTAAGTCAGTCCACCTGTTCTGCTCCCCACTCTGTCTCTGGTGAATCCTCTCACCCTCCACACCTCTGGCCTTTACCCCAGTTCTTATATGCATAAATAAACATTTAAAAATTTAAAAAAATTAATAAGTTGGGGCCTCCTTGGTGGCACAAGGGGTTAAGTCTTGACACTGTGGAGCTGTCAAAGGCACTGTGGCACAGGTTTGGTCCCTGGCCAGGGAGCTGGCCCACATGGCACAGCAGACCTCTCCTGTCGCACCCGCTGCTCCCCTCAGCAGTGTGGTCAGTCAGTCCGCCTGTTCTGCTTCCTGCTCTGTCTCTGGTGAATCCTCTCACTCCCCCACCCCTCCCATACCTCTGGCCTGCACCCCAGTTCTTGTATTCATGAATAAATAAAATAAATCTTTAAAATAATAACAACAAATAAAGGGTAAGAAACAAGTTAAAAAACAAAATTAAAAATTTAAAAGTGGAAGTGACTCTTGTTTCCTTACATATTCCACATATACTGTTCCTTGCTATCCTAGGAAACTAGATTAATTGCAGATTTGTTGTACAAGCAGTATGATTTAAACATTGTGATGAAACCTCAAATTTAATGCTGAAGAGCATCTAAATTTCAAGAGCAGGAAGACTTGCGTTCAATACCAAATTTGCCACTTTGCAACTGGGTATAATTATAGGCATCACCCCTTTCCTCATCTTTTTTTTTATTTTAAAGATTTTTTTATGCATACAAGAACTGGGGTATAGGCCAGAAATGCTGGGGGTGAGAGGATTCACTAGGGACAGAGTGGGAGCAGAACAGGCAGACTGAGTGAAATACACTGCTGAGGGAGCAGCAGGTGAGACAGGAGAGGTCTGCTGATACAGGAGAGGTCTGCTGTGCCATGTGAGTTGCTCCTTGGCCTGCTGCAGAGGCTTCCGCACCACCAGGGAGGCCCGCCTCTCCTCATCTTTTATTTATTTATTTTTTTAAAGATTTATTTATTTTTATTTATACAAGCACTGGGTACTGTCAAAAGCGCGTGAGGGTGAGAGAATTCACCAGAGCCAGAGTGGGGAACAGAACAGGCAGACAGATGGACAAAAATATACTGCTGAGGGGAGCAGCAGGCACAGCAGGAGAGGTCTGCGCACCATGCGGGACCCTCGCCCTGCTGCCCGGGAATCAAACCTGCTGCAGAGGCTGTGGGCAGCTTCGTAGCCCAACGCTCAACCACTGCGCCACCAGGGGAGGCCCTTTCCTCATCTTTTAAACCAGAGATCATGACAATGTGTACAAGTGTTTTTGTAAACTATAAAAGTTCTTAAAGATTATGTGGGGAATTTTTTTGGAGATTGCACTGGAAATAGACATTAGAATTTCTATTTCCAAAGGTCTAGATTAGTGTAAAGTAGGGATAGGTGTTCATTTATGCTATCTAATAATAAAGATATTATTTCCAATGTTAATTTAGGTTCTGAATTTGCCACAGATTTTTCTAATGCTAGTACAACTGGACTTTTTGACCCATATGAGGTAAGGTTTTTTCTTTCTTTTGAATCACCTATTTCTGTGTAATTTAGTGTGGATTCTGATGATGTGTTTTTCTCCTCAGATGTGCTGGAGTGGATTTGTTACCTCCCTGCTCTCCATACCACTCACCGTCCTACCTCCTGTGAAAGATACGAGGTAATAATGAGCATCAGACATAGAAAACAGGCAGCAAAATTTTCCTTGAATTCATTTTGCCTTGGTTGGGAGAAGCAATTTATTATATATTTGAGGTGCTTATATGTTCATTATCTAATTTTTTGTCTTTAGCTAAAAACAATTTGCTAAATTTTGGAATTAATACTTTCTTTTTAATTAATTTTTATTTGAAGCCACAATTTCGGATCAGTAGATGAAGACATATTTGGTGTGCCTATACCAATAGTGGCCTTGGTAAGTCTGAAATTTGAGTTTCCCTTGTCTGGTATAAACTAAATAAATAAATATAAATGGTTTCCAGTAGATTTAGGAGACTAAAGGTCATTGCAAAATGAAGTTTAAGTATCTTCTTTCTTTTTAAGTTAAAGGACCCTGGATATAATCAGAAGTTTTCACTGTGTACTAGGCAAGGGACCACTGACCAGTCTTCTGTCACAGGAGCACTTTATAACCTTTTCTGATTTCTCTATATTGTTTTTCAGGAAAAGTGTTAAGTCATTTTTTTTTTTTATTAATGTTTGGTTTATATTGGATATACTAAGACAAAAAAACAAAAACAAAATCATGATAGGGCCAACATATTATTTTTGACACAGTGTAAATGTGTCACAAGCAATGGCGGGGCAATTTAAAGAAAAGAAGTATGTTGTATTTATGTTTTCTAAAATCCTTAGCCAGCATCTACTAGTAGAGAAGCTTATAGATAAGTAAAAAGTAAGCTGGTGTTTTTTTTTTTTTTTTTTTTTAACTTTTCAGGGTTCTTTTTTGATTATATTCTTTCTCTGTGGCTCAATGAATCAGAACTTGGGGAATCCAAGGATTACCTGATGGAGAGATTGTATGGAAACTCAGACTTTGCCTTTGATATTTTGGCAGTTTAAGCAGGAGGTATAGACTGGCTCTCCCTAAGTGGATAGTTGCCACAGTTGGTAGAGGAAGCAAGCGAATTCAATTCTCACGTTACAAATTCCTGCTCATTTAGAAAGGATCAGTGTTATTAAATTTAGGGGTGGACCCAGGTTTAGACTCACTGGAAGAATTTCAGATTAGTGAAGAAGTATCCCTCCAATGACTTTGGTCCTTAAAATATTGTTCAGTGTATCTATATGTAAATATATTAACAAATGTTATAATTTTTCTTCTATCAGAAATGTCTGATTATGAGATGTATGATTTTGACTTACATGGACTTCTAGTGTTAGTTAAACACACCCTATTGTTCTTATTAAAAGCAAACTTGTGAGATCAGATGATTTTAATGAATGCAACTGTTTCTAAGTTCAAAATGAAAATTTTTATTTTTTTCTGAACAATTTTAACTCTAACCTTTATTTCATAGGTTATTCCTCGATACTTAAAATTAATGAAGTAGACTGCCCACTAAAGCTTCCTGAGGCACATACAGTAGTTTCCACCTTATGTTGTGTAAGGCCTAGGAAACTCCCATCCTATAGTTGTTACTTCTTGCTCTATCCAGGGTTTTGGTTTTTGTTTTAAGGAAAAGGAAAAAAGAAAAGAAAATGTTGAACCGTGAGAATATAATAAATGAGACAGTGGGATACAGTAAATGCCACTGCTAAAGGCTAGTAGGTCTTAACATTTGAACATTTTTGGTAGGTCGCTGACCAGCAATCAGCCATGTTTGGAGAGTGCTGCTTCCAGACAGGAGACGTGAAATTAACCATGGGAACTGGGACATTTTTGGATATTAATACTGGAAATAAACCTCAACAGAGTGTTGGAGGTAAATAGTTAGAATTTATACTATATATCAATAAAATACCACTTTCATATTTAACTTCTGTGACACTTTCCATTTTATATTAAGACTGTTCTCTGACATATTTTTCACTATATTCTTAGAGTTAATTCCCATTTCCTTTGTGTACTATAAATTGAAAGTATTAAAAAAAAGAAAAAGATTATCAAAAAATTCAGAAGGCTAGGATATTTTGGTCAGCTTTCTAAATATTTACCTCTAATACATGTTATATTTTCTTAAAACATCTTTCTCGGACTCCACATTTTCTTTTCTTTTATGCGTTAGAAATTTGCCATTTTGTGATATCTTTTAGGGGCAGTGGTTCTCAACTAGTGATCCCTGCATATTTAGGATTTTGATGACAATTGCTAAGAATTTGCTGTCCCACAATGGACTATGATGGACGATTATGGGTGCTTTGGTGGTGGGAGAACAATGGTGTGATCACATCTGAGGAGAGAAATCCTATACTGCTAAAATAATAACAGGATATAAAACAATGGCACTTCATTAAGAAAAGAAATGATTGAAAAAAAATTTTTTAAAGAAGAATTTTCTCTCCTTAATGAAGAAAACCCTGGAATATGCAAACCAAGGAATTTAAATGTGTTGCTACCAGGAGGGCAGGAGGCTCTTAGTTTGTGCTCTGGATTTTAAAGACTTTTCCCTACATTTCTTTCCTCCTCAAGCTCTTTTCCCCCTTACTAGAAAAATGGTAACTAGAAAATGCAGATTGTTGTGTTAGGTTGTTTCTGTTTAAAGCCTTACTTAGAAATCACAGATAATACAACCAAATAGCTCTCTAGCAAACTAATCTCAAAGTTATCTTTTACTTTTCAATTAAAATATTGTTTCTTGAGACATTTATATCTATATCTAGCTCTATTAGCCTGTAGCTAATAAAAGCTGATATTTATGGTCCATATAATTTGCCAGATTCTATGCTTAGATTTGGTTTTTTTAAATCTGCTAACTCAAATTCTCACAGGAATGCTCTGACCATTTTACAGTTGAGGAAACTGAGGCTAAGAGATTAGAAACTTTTAAGACTTTGTCTAATAAAAAAATAGAGAGGGCTGAGATTAAACTCAGGCAGTATGACTTTAGAGCCACTTTGCTATTTTTTTTAGATAATTAAATTGTTCCATTGTAGATGTCTCTGTAATGAATTATTTATTTATTATATGCCTTGCATTGTTTGTCTTTAAGGCTTTTACCCATTAATTGGGTGGAAGATTGGGCAAGAAGTTGTATGTTTAGCTGAAGGCAATGCAGGAGACACTGGTAGTGCCATAAAATGGGCCCAGCAGTTGGGTAAGTTTTCTTTTGCACAGATTCCACAAGCCGGAATTAAAGAATTCGAGTACCTCAGAATTAGATTTCAGTAGGGAATGAATGGATTGTCCAAATGAAATATAAAATAAAAGGACATGCACTAGAAAAAAACATAGAATGTTATTTTTATGTTACTGGGATATGAAAGGCTAAACATTAAAGTCAGATACCATAGAGGAAAAGAATGATAGATTTAAGTATATAAAATAATAGATGGGTAGCAAGAGAGATGTCATAAGCAAAATTAAGAGACAGATCAGTAAGAGCAATTTGTAGCGCATGTCAGAAAAATGAATGAAAATGATCAAAAAATGGACAAAGGACAAGGGTACAGGTATTTCATGAATAAATGACTTTAAAATTCAATAATTAAAGAGATACACATTTAAAAATGATGCCAGCTATCATTATCAGAGATTAATAAGTTCAATGATGCTTACTGTTGGTAGGAATGGGGAGAAAGAAATATTCTTGTTTGCCATTGAGATGAATATTAATTAGCATGGCCTTTCTGAAGAACAATCATGCACTATAGAATGCAGACCCTTTGTCCACAGTTCTGTGTTTCTAAGAAAGTAATCATATAAGGCCTCCCTGGTGGCATAGGGGCTAAGTCTTAGCGCCATCACCTCTACTCCCTGTGTTCAATCCCCAGCCAGGGAGCTCACCCACATGGTGCAGCAGACCCCTCTTGTCTCGCCCACTGCTCCCCTCAGCAGTGTATTCAGTAAATCTGGCTGTTCTGCTCCCCACTCTGTCTCTGGTGAATCCTCTCACACCCTTCTCCCCCACCTCTGGCCTACACCTTAGTTCTTATATGCAAAGAAAAAGAAAAAAGAAAGTAATCATACAGGCATGCAAAGGTACATGTACATATTTAATACAGTAGTTGGAAATAAGTTCCTGTCTAGTAATAAAGTATTAAATAAGGAAATGTCATGGAACATTAATCACTTACAAATGACAGAGTCGTTATATACCATTGGCATGGAGCATTATTGAGATATAATTCACATGTTCATATATTTAAGACATACAAGAACTTGGGGGATAGGCCAGAGGTGCAGGGGATGAGAGGATTCACCAGAGACAGAGCGGAGAGCAGAACAGGTGGATCGACTGAAACACTGCTGAGGGGAGCAGAGGGCGAGACAGGAAAGGTTTGCTGTGCCATGTGGGTTAGCTCCCTGGTTGGGTTAGAACTCATGCTGCAATGGCTGGTGATATCTTGATAGCACTGAGACTTTAACTCCTGCACCACCAGGGAGGCCCAGCTTCTTCTCTTTAGATATATTTTTTAATTCTGTTCTCTCCCAGAAGATGCAAAGGAGAGGCAGAATAATTCCCCATTCATCAACTGAAAAAACCATTCTTGAGTTTCATATGAGATCATGTGTACATTACTGCTTTACTAGGTGAGGCTCATTCATTGTGATTCTCAAATGATGAAAACTTTTCTGGGAGCTAGAACTAAGTGGTACAAGCAAACTCCTCCGGAAGTCCAGTTGAGGCTGGAAAACAGGACTATTAGTCTAACTGAGGGAGAGAGAATTCAGAGTTGAGTTATTTATCTTAAAATTTCAGTTACTGGGAAAATATATTGATATTATTGGTATGAATCTGTCTGAAATTCATACAAAAGTCATTATCTGTTACACCCTTTCTATTCTGAAAATTCATTTTAAGGGGTTGTTGGAAAAAATCAACTGTATTCAGGAGAACACAGTATGTAGGAGTGTGAGCAACCCTGTACTATGGAATCTGAGCCTTTATATCTTTGTGTGACTTGCTGGATTTATTCTCTGAATAGTGGCTGCTTTCCTCCAGTAATTGAGTGCTCAGTATGTACCTGGAACTGAGGTAGGGGAACAGCAGTGAATGACAGACTCTCCCTGCCTCCTGGAGGTTGTAGTGTAGCATGAAAGGCAATGCATATTAAGTGAATATTGAAAAAAGTAAAAAAAAAAAGTATTGGTGTCAAATATCAGGAAAGTATCAGTAGAATCAAAACCTCTTTCTAAAAAAGGGGAGACTTTGTCTAGTCTGGAGAATCTAAAGGCTTCTTTAAAAAAGTGACATTTCAGGGCCTCCCCTGGTGGCGCAGCGTTTGAGCGCTGGGCTGCGAGGCTGCCCACAGCCTCTGCAGCGCCAGTTCGTTCCCCGGCCACCAGTGAGGGTCCCACAAAAAAAAAAAAAAAAGTGACATTTCAACTTAGGAGGAAGAAGTGGTTGGGCAGGTGGAAGAAGCAATTGGTCAAGCCATTTAATCAGGAAGGAACAAGACCTATCTGAATGTCCTATTTATTCTCTAGAATTGAGGCAGTTCCCATCTCTGTTATCCTCCAGTTACATGGGTCAGGCGAGATTTTTTCCCTAGCAATCTCACTTTTAATTGCTACATGTCACATCTGCCTACACTAGTCAATCCCCATAAGACTTCCAGTACACATCTAAAATTACCCAGGGGCCTCCTTGGTGGCACAGCGGTTGAGCGCTGGGTTGGGAAGCTGCCCGCAGCCTCTGCAGCACTGGTTGGATTCCCGGCTGCTCCCCGGCCACTGGAGGAGGGTCCCACGTGGCACGCAGACCTCTCCTGCTGCCCACTGCTCCCCTCAGCAGTGTACTTTGGTCCTTCTGCCTGCTCTGCTCCCCGCTCTGGCTCTGGTAAATTCTCTCACCCTCCCGCACTTCTGACTATACCCAGTGCTTGTATAAATAAATAAATAAATAATATATATATTTTTAAAAAACTCTTTAAAAAAATAATAAAATAAAATAAAATTACCCAGGACTCTTGTTTACTAGAAATAAAGAAAACTGCTTCCTTCTCCCTGAGTATTTTCCCAAGAGAGACATAGTCTTTCTATTAGAGGAGGTGAGATAGGTGGTAGTGAATGATTCCATGTTATTTTAGTAAGTAGGATCTGAGTTCATGCTTCTGCCTTCCTCTTGCCTCCTGCTGGGAAGATACACAGTAAAATATGGCTCGCTGTTGAAGCTAGAGTGGAGTCCACATGAATGAGCCTTGAGATTTCAAGTAGATTATATAGATCTAGGGCTCTAGATCTATATAACAAATACAACAAATCTCTATTGTTTGTTGTGTCAGTAACACAGAAGAAGAGAAACAGGAGTCATGGAGCAGGCTGTAGGATGCAGAGAAGAGTGGGTCAAACTGAACAATGGATTTTGGGCTTTAGGGAGGGTGAGTATACTCCCGACTCCCATCCATGGCTCAAATCTTATTAACAAGGCATTCCACTGATCAGTCCCTGGGGCACAAAGCACATCAGTATTGCCCCAGGGCAATCACACATCCTGCTCTTGTCTAACTTGAAAGGAGCCTTGTCCGCTACACCCATAGATGTTATTGGGAAAATAATGATTGGCAAGGACCCTACTGGTGTTCTCTATGGATCCAGCCTGCTAAGACAAGAGAAAATTCCATAATTTTGAGAAGAATTAGTAAAGAAAAGAAAAAAGAGTTGGCTTGGTCCATCCCTGGGGAGCCTGCTGACAGTTGATACAGGTTTTGTTTTATCTGAACTGCCCATCTTCTAGGCTGAGGCAAAGCCTAATTTTCTCAAACCTTGATAAATGTGAGAGCCAAGGGTGTCTACTCCCTTACCTCTCACTGCCTGCCAAACCCATAAACCTAAGAGAGAGCACAAAGTATTTAAGAACATACACCACCTTGAAGAAGTGTGAGGAAGTTCAGAAAACAACAGCAGGTGACTCCTCAAGGCAGATATAATGGAAGTAACAGAAGATTAAAATTACAACATAAGTGAAACCTAGATAAAAGAAAATTTTGCAGACTTCCCTGGTGGCACAGGAGTTAAAAGTCTCAGAGCTATCAAGCAGTCACCAGCCACTGTAGCATGAGTTCAATCCCCGATCCCCGGCCAGGGAGCTGACCCACCTGGCCCAGCAGACCTCTCCTGTCTCACCCGCTGCTCCCTTCAGCAGTGTATTTCAGTAGATCCACCTGTTCTGCTCCCCACTCTATCTCTGGTGAGTCCTCTCACCACTACCACCACCTCTGGCCTACATACCAGTTCTCATAGCATAAATAAATAAAATAAATCGTTTTTTTTTTTTAATATTGCAAAGAAATGTTTGGAAAACAAGAGTTCTGAAGAAAGTAAACCATTATATATATAATATAAATGCATTAATACAATGTGAAATGGATAGTGTTGAAAATCCCAATAAAGATCATGAAGAATTGCGAGAGAGAACAAAACTGAATGGTAAGGGATACAGGAGAAATATCAGAGGGAAAAAGGTGTGAATAATGGTGTCTTTTCTGGAATATGAGAATGTAATTATAGAAATTGAAGTATGAAAATGTAAAAATTGAAGAGATAATTGAAAATAAACTTCCCTGAGTCAAAAAAAAAAAAAGACCCGTTGGGCCTCCCTGGTGGCGCAGCGGTTGAGCTGCCCGCAGCCTCTGCAGCACCGGTTCGATCCCCGGCTGCTCCCGGCCACTGGAGGAGGGTCCCACATGGCCTCAGACCACTCCTGCCGCCCGCTGCTCCCCTCAGCAGTGTACTTCGGTCCTTCTGCCTGCTCTGCTCCCCGCTCTGGCTCTGGTGAATTCTCTCACCCTCCCGCGCTTCTGACTGTACCCAGTGCTTGTATAAATCAATAAATAAATCTTAAAAAAAATAAATCTTAAAAAAAAAAAATATATATATATATATAAAGACCCGAATTTTTAGACTGAAATGGCCTACCAAGCTAAAAAAAAAAGATACAAACACAGTCATATGTAGATGAATTGTCTGAATACCCAAAATAAAGAAAGGCTTCAAGACAGGAAGGATAGTTTATTTATAAAGAAAAATGAATCAGACTGGCATGGAAAAGTTGTAAAATTTGGAAAGTGCAACTTTTACAAACTTTGAAGGAAAAAGAACAATGAGCCAGTATTCAAGTTCCTGGCTAAGATTCATAGTAAGTGCAAAAGGGCATTTCTTGCATTATATACTTTCTGAGGAAATTACTCAAGGAAATACTCTAGCCAAATTGCAATAGTCAGAACAAAGATCTCAACATGGAAAAGACAAAGTATACAAATAAGTTATTCTTCAAATAAATTTTTTTCCTGACAGTAAGCCAGACTTGTTTTTGTTCCATTTTAGTTGAACTGTTCTTATACTGAACTGATTTAAATTTACTTAACTGTGAAATCAGTGCTCAATTTTCCTATCATAAGAACAAGATTTGGGGGCCTCCCCTGGTGTGCAGGCAGTTGAGCGCCACACTGTGAAGCTGTCCACAGCCTCTGCAGCGCCGGTTTGATCCTGGTCGGCCGGCAGTGAACCACATGGTGCAGCAGACCCGTCCTGTCTCGCCCACTGCACCGCTGTGAGGCTCTTTGTAGCCTCTGCAGCGCTGGTTCAATTCACAGGCCAGGGAGATTAGCACATGACAAGGCAGACCTCTCCTGTCTTGCCCATTGCTCCCCTCAGCAGTGTACTTAGGTCCTTCTGCCTGTTCTGCAACCTGCTCTGTCTCTGGTGAATTCTCTCACCCTCTCACACCTCTGACCTGTACCCCAATGCTTGTATAAATAAATAAATCTTTAAAAAAGAGAGAGATTTAAATTAAGAAGAGGCACTAGTTAACGAGGTTTAGATTCTGTGTGTATTGTGTTACTAGAAAAGAAAATGTTTCTGTTAAGTGTTCCAAAATGGTATTTTTTCCCCATTAGTGTTTTTAATTTCACAATGTATAATTTATGGGACAAATTGCTGTTGAAGAATAAAGAAGAATGTACATTTCTTTTTCATTTTTCTTTTTCATTTATGTTTTCATTTCAAGTTTATATAAATCTTTCTAAACACACACACACACACACACACAGCCTGAAATCCTTTTCTCAGTGACATATTTAGAAAAGCAAGAGTAGACTATCTCAGCATATTATGTAACACAGAACTAAATAGGTAAGACAGTGTTTAATTGATAGTCACATGGAAATTTGAAATGTCTTTTTTCTTTTTTTTAAAAGATTTATTTATTTATGCATACAAGAAGGGGGTATAAGCCAGAGGTGCAGGGGCTGAGAGGATTCACCAGAGAGAGTGGGGAGCAGAATAGGTAGATCTACTGAAATACACTGCTGAGGGGAGCAGCGCCATGTGGGGAGCTCCCTGGCCAGCTGGGGATTGAACCCTTGCTGCAGTGGTTGGCGATAGCTTGATAGCGCTGTCTTTAACCCTTGCACCATCAGGGAGGCCCTGAAATGTCTTTTCTTAGGTAGCATAGAGCCAAGGAATCATTGAAACAATTTAATAGTGTCCCAAAAATAAAGAAAATTATTGTAGTAATTCTGTCAAACATTACTTAAAAGAAAATGATAATTGCTTTTTAGTAAGAAAAAAAGAGATGCACAATAAACTTCCAAGCCAAAAAATATACATAAGAACATACAAAGCATAATACTGAGAAATAATTAAAAGTAAATTGATAAGGGCCTCCCCAGTGGCGCAGCGTTGAGCACTGAGCTGCAAGTTGCCCACAGCCTCCATAGCGCCAGTTCAATCCCCGGCCACCAGGCGAGGGTCCCACATGGCGCGCAGACCTCTCCTGCTGCACCTGCTGCTCCCCTCAGCAGTGTACTTCATCAGTCTGTCTGTTCTGCTCCCCGCTCTAGCTCTGGTGAATTCTCTCACCTTCCCACGCTTCTGACTATACCCAGTGCTTGTATAAATAAATAAAATCTTTTTTTAAAAAAGTAAATTGATAAACTAAATCACTTTTAAATATCTAAGAATCAGTACCATATGTATATTTCACATTCATACATATAAATATATATATATAGAGAGAGAGAGCGAGAAAGAAAGAGAAATGAGATCTTTTTCACTTTTTGTTTTGAAATGATTTCAAACTTAAATCTATAAAAATAGTCCAGGAAACTCTTGTATAACCTTTACCTCAAATTTGCCCAGTTTAACATTTTGCCATGATTACTTTATATCTGTGTGTCTGCCTATCTGTTTGCCAACCATCTATCCACCCACCATTCTATCCTTCCTTCTATACATCCTGTATGCTATATAATAGATAAGTATCATAACTTTTCTGAGATCTTTGAGGCTAGTTTACATACATTCTGCTCCTTTTCTTGTAGTGTTTCACTGTACTTTTCTTTAAAAACAAATTTAAAATATAATATAATATCAGAAATTAAATATAATATCTGTAATTGTTATATTTCTATCAGGTTTGTAGTCTATATTTCATTTTTGTCAAATACCCAGGTTATGTCCTTTAGCACCATTTTTCTCCAACACAGAATCCAGTGTAGAATTGCTTGCTTATTGTATAATTCCCTTTAATTATTTTTTTCTCAGTTCATGTTTGATAGAAACTACAAAAGGTCAAAGGTGATGTCCCATTACTAAATACATCAGTTGACCTGCCCCACAGGATAGTTCAGGCAAGTCTCTCCAAGGGAAACTAGTAAGGCTGGCCCTCCCCTATCCCTGAAGGACAGGACTGTCATGTCCCATAATCACATCTGGGCTAATTCTAATGTTGTGTTTTAAGCATGACAATAGTAAAAGAGGTTTGTTCTTATGACTGCTCACTGCAGTCTGGTTCTGAAATGGCCACAGGCTCAATTCTGCTTAGAGAAATATTCTATGCTCTCTTGGACATCAGACTTGATGGTATCACTACCAGGCTTCCAAACAGCTGGACACACTTTAGCATGGTTTGTCAGTGAACTAGAAGACTGGAATGAGTCTTCTAGTCTCTTCTGGAATGAGTCTCAGAGTCTTAACTTAAAGTGGCCAACAGAAAGGTCATTTCCAGCAATGGAGTGAAGGATGCTTTTATCATCCATGATAACAAGGCCCCTGAATGAGATGCCCTCATCAGCCTTAAGAACCCATAATACTGAGAAATGGGTGTACTTGAGGTCTGACGCCAATGGGATGTTCATGGGCCCATCCCTCCTGTTTCTTAACTCTGAATTCATGCCCAGTGACAGAAGTGAGAATCCACAGAAGCGTCAATCACTTGGCATTTGAGTTTCTTAAATTCCTCTCTTTCCACGGAGCACCCAAAGGTCAAGTCAAGAAGGTAAAAGCAGAGCACACGTATTTTCTTTTGTAGTCAGACCAGCTAATATCTTTGAACTGAGCATCTGCATTACAGCTGTGGCTTTGAAATAGGGGCAGGGAGCCCAATTTTGGCATTCCTTAGAGATATCTTGTATTAGCAACTCCAATGGCAGAAGCCACTAAGAAAAGTCAGGAAGAAATACAAAGCCCACATGGGTGCTGCTTTTATTGCTTCTAGGGCTCTCCTAATAGCCATTTAAAAAGTGAAGTTTCCTTGGATTTTTTTTTTCATTCCGTTGACATTTTTTAAGAGCACAGGCCACTTGTTTTATGGAATATCCACAATGTCCTTACTTATAACTTGATTCAGATTAGTCATTTTGGCTGCAATCCTACATAAGTGATACTATATCCTCAGAATATATATCTGGAGATGTAAGATGCCCATTAGCCCTGTTTGGGTTCTCTTAAATTTTGTTCATATGTATGTTTTTAATTTTTCTATTGTGTAAATTACCAGGTGTAAGGGCAGGACAGGCCACAGTGCAGGTTTTCTGATCCCATGCAGACCGGGTAAAGGAGGAGTCAGAGTCCTCAGTAGTTTTGCAGGTTTTTTATTTGGGGTTCACCAGGCATATGGCAGGCAGGGGCGCTGGCTGGGGGGCTGGGAGGCCTCCCAGCCCCCAGCAAGTCTTCACTCTATCTGGGCTCTCTAGCGTTCGTTCTGCTGCTTCTTGGCTTCTCTTTCGGCTTCTGCTTCGGCTTCTACTGCTGCTTCTGCTGCTGCTGCTGCTGGCGTCCCCGTGACACCGCCCTTAAAAGCACAGTCTTTGGTCTCACTCATAGCAGGAATCTAGAAAACTTAAATAAGGGACCAGGAAAATGAATATAAGAAAGTGAAAATCAAAATCAACAAAAAAACTATGAACCAGAGACACTTTTTGGGGGGTGGGGGGCGGGAGGGGAAGGATTGGGGTCAGAATGGGGCGTTTGCAATTGTATGGGGGAATATAAAAATAAAATTTAATATTTAAAAAAAAAAAAAAATAAAAGCACAGTCTTAACTCAGCTGAATCCCATCTACCTATGCCCACACCCTATTCCAGGTGCCCGCCATCAGGCATGCATTCAGGACAAGGATCCATCATCTATCCTGATGGCGGAAGGGCAGAAAAGCCTGATATTTTCTCTACCCTACACCAGGTTTTTTTGTTTGTAATAAATAACATGTAGGGGGATACTTCGAGATTAGCTTGATACCCCATCAAGCTAGCATCAAAATTCTCCATCTCCTAAATTTAGCTTTCAAGGTGTTTCTTGCCTGGATCAGTCTTTCAGATTGCAAAATGCTGTTTTCTAGATCCTCTATGACCTTCATGTTTATTAGCATTCTGTCTTATAAGAAAGGACATTCCTTTCTCCCCATTATTTATTCTCAGTATAAATGCAGGTTTCTTATTTCATTCAAGTTATAATTTTTATAGATATGATTTACTTTCATGCTGAAATTATCATTGTCTTTTTCCTGTCCCTACTCTGTAATCAGCTACTTTTCCATTGAGTCTTTAATCCTTTTAGTGAGATTTAAAAACAATGACTTTGGAGTAACATTGCCTCTTTGGCCCTTGTGGAAAAGTGTGTGTGTGTGTGAGTGTGTGCATGCGCATGCCTGTGTGTGTGCATGTGTATGTGAGAGAGAGAGAGGGAGAGAGAGGGAAGTCCTTGAATTTATATTATATCTCCAATTCCAGTCTAACCCCTAAGAATTCTTGCTTGTCTTTCCCCATCTATATTTTTATCTACATTTTTTCCTATTGAGAACCCTTGTTCCCAACAACATTAATATTATATACTATACGTATTTGCTCAATCTTAAAATAGATACAAAAATGTATCAAATTTACTAAACCCTTGTCACTACAGCAAATAACATTTGACCAAGATTGTTTGGGAGGCATTTTTCTCTATGTCAACAATATTTAGTCAAAGCATGCTATTCAGAAGTTACTTGGATTGGGGGCCTCCCTGGTGGCGCAGAGGTTAAAGACACAGTGCTATCAAGCTATCACCAGCCACTGCAACACAAGTTCTATCCCCTGCAAGTCAGGGAGCTACCCACATGGCACAGCAGACCTCTCCTGTCTTGCCCATTGCTCCCCTCAGCAGTGTATTTCAGTAGCTCTGCCTGTTTTGTTCCACTCTCTGTCTCTGGTGAATCCTCTCACCTCCTCTCCCCGCCTCTGGCCTACACCTTAGTTCTTGTATACATAGATAAATAAATCTTTGGGAAAAAGTTACTTGAATTAGTTCATCTCCCTTCAATGATTTTATTAATTTGAAATTAGAATTGATTTCATTCTTTTATGTTATCATTTAGTTTCTGATCCCCCCCTACATCCTTTTGAAAAATACTATTTTATAATTTTTAATGAGTCCCAAATTTTAATGATTGTCCCAACCTGCGGGATTCATAGGCACGAAAAGAGAAGGGCTGAGGATGAAATGAGGGGCTTGAGAGAACTTGACACAAGCGCATGCTTCTTTATTTTTCCTTTTCCTTCTCTTACTTTTCCATGTCTTTGTTTTCCATGTCTTTCTTACTTCCCTGGCCTTCTCTCTGCTCCTCTCGCAACACTCTCCTCTCTCGTGGTTCTCTTAAATCTCTTTTCTTCTCCCTCCTCTCTCCCTCGTTCTCCTCTTATATCCTGGTAGCTCCTCCCCCTGTGCCTCCCAGTCTCATGTGATTTACAGGAAAAACCTGTGTTTCTCTGAAAGCAAAACGGTAAAGCGAAACTTTACTCATGGCACGCATAGGCAACACGGCGCAGGCTCCGGACGGCTCTTGACAAATGATGCCCATAGTCAAAACCATAAAAGGTGGTATGATCAGAGAAGGTGACTCCCTTCCTATCCCTTTCATCCTGTCTCCCTACCTTTTATAAATAATAACTTCATTAGTTTTTGTTTTATCATTCCTATTTCTTTTTGCAAAAATGAAGATATAGGTATGCTTTTTTATTTTCCATTCTTTCTTTTGTAGAACTCTTCCGTTCTCACAGCTGCATACTACTTCATTATGTGTATGTAGTTTAGCCATGTAATATCCTATATTGGGCATTTAAGTAGCTTTCCAGTGTTTTACAAGTGCAAATACAAATAATGCTGCAATATTGTTGCATAGTTGTTTTAAGAATAAATTCCCTGGCCTCCCCGGTGGCGCAGCGGTTGAGCGCTGGGTTGTGAAGCTGCCCGCGGCCTCCGCGGCGCCGGTTCCATCCCCGGCTTCTCCCCTGCCACCGGAGGAGGGTCCCACATGGAGTGCAGAGCTCTCCTGCCGCCCGCTGCTCCCCTCAGCAGTGTACTTCGGTCCTTCTGCCTGCTCTGCTCCCCGCTCTGGCTCTGGTGAATTCGCTCACCCTCCCACGCTTCTGACTGTACCCAGTGCATGTATAAAAAACAACAAAACAAATAAATAAATAAATAAAAACATGCCTCTATTAAAAAAAAAAACCAAAAAAAAAAAAAAAAGAATAAATTCCCACAAGTGGGATTGCTGTATCATAGGTTAATGTGTTGTAGTTTTGTTTGATATTGCCAAAGTCTTCTCCATAGGAATTGTGCCATTTTATATTCACCCTAGAAATGTATAACATTCTTTTCCCATAGACCTTATCCTTATAACATCTTTTATAAGCAAATGTTCTGATTGGATGAGTTGAAGTAGAAGCCTTATGTATTAACAAACTTTTGACTTTTTCCACAATATGAAACATCGTAAAATATTCCATTTATAATATCTTGTAAATGTTTTTCATATAGGACCTCCCTGGTGGCCTAGGGGTTAAGTCTCAGCGTTACCAGTACTACATCCTGAGTTCGATCCTCTGCCAGGGAGCTAACCCACTTGGCACAGCAGACCTCTCTCGTCTTGCCCGCTGCTCCCCTTAGCAGTGTATTTCAGTAAATCCACATGTTCTGTGTCCCACTCTGTCTGGGAATCATCTCACACCCTACACTCTAGTTCTTTTATGCAAAATTAAATAAATGTTAAAAAGTAATGAAATAAATATTTCTCATATAAATGGAACCATGTCAGTGGATATTGCACTCCATTAAACATATAGATTCTAAATCCATAGAAATGAAATTATGTAACTAATGGAGATACTCTTTTTCTGAGCATAATGCCTTTGAAATTTATACATGTTTTTGTATTTATCAATAGTTCATTCCATTTTATTGCTCAGCAGTTTATTTTACCTCATATGTATATATGTATCATAGTTTGTTCATCCTTTCCCCCACTGAAGGACATGTGGGCTGTTGACTCCAGTTTTTGGTGATTGTGAATAAAGCATTGCGACCATTCATAATGTTTAATAAAGCATTAAGACTAGGTTTTTGGGGCCTCCCCAGTAGCGCAGTGGTTGAGCGCTGGGTTGCGAAGCTGCCCGCAGCCTCTGCAGTGCCGGTTTGATCCCCGGCTGCTCCCCGGCCACCGGAGGAGGGTCCCACATGGCGTGCAGACCTCTCCTGCCGCCCGCTACTCCCCTCAGCAGTGTACTTCGGTCCTTCTGCCTGCTCTGCTTCCCGCTCTGGTGAATTCTCTCACCCTCCCGCGCTTCTGACTGTACCCAGTGCTTGTATGTATAAACAAACAAACAAACAAATAAATAAATCTTTAAAAAAAAAAAAAAGAAAATGCATGAGAAAAAAAAAAAGACTAGGTTTTTGTGTGACCCTGTAAGATTTAATTCTTATAGAGTAAATTCCTTAGAGTAGAATTATTGACTCAGAGAAACACAATGTTAAGTGTGTTATAAAAAACACACACAAGTAAGTATGTATTTATCTTTGGGAAAAAATCTAGAAATCTGCCCAGTTTTTCTAGAGTGGCCATACCATTTTACATTCTCAACAGTAAAGTGTATGACAATGTTTCTGTAGTGCTTGGTATTATCATTTTTTTTTTTAAGTTTAAACTTTCCTATAGTGTTACCTCATTGTATATTTAATTTACATTTTCCTAATGACAAATGGTATCAAACATCTTTTCACATACTTTCTTCCCATCTATATATCTTCTTTCTATATTTTTAACTGGGTTTTCTTTTTTTTTTTTTTTTTAAAGATTTATTTATTTATTTATTTATACAAGCACTGGGTACAGTCAGAAGCACGGGAGGGTGAGAGAATTCACCAGAGCCAGAGCGGGAAACAGAACAGGCAGACTGACGAAGTACACTGCTGAGGGGAGCAGTGGTCATGGCAGGAGAGGTCTGCGGGCCAGGTGGGACCCTCGCCGGTGACCGGGCTCAAACCGGAGCTACAGAGGCTGCGGACTGCTTCACAGCGCTGCACTCAACCACCTGCGTCACCAGGGGAGGCCCTTCCATTGCCTTTAGACTTCAGTTTTGTTTTTTTTTTTTTTTTTTTTTTTTTTTATAGAGGCATGCTTTATTTATTTGTTTGCTGGTTTGTTTGTTTGTTTTGTTTATACATGCACTGGGTACAGTCAGAAGTGCGGGAGGGCGAGAGAATTCACCAGAGCCAGAGCGGGGAGCAGAGCAGGCAGAAGGACCGAAGTACACTGCTGAGGGGAGCAGCGGGCGGCAGGAGAGGTCTGCGCGCCATGTGGGACCCTCCTCTGGTGGCCGGGGAGCAGCCGGGGATCGAACCGGCGCCGCAGAGGCCGCGCGCAGCTTCGCAACCCAGCGCTCAACCGCTGCGCCACCGGGGAGGCCCTAGACTTCAGTTTTAATAAGAAACTTCATAGTCACTTAAAGTGTCTGTTCCCTAATATGCAGTCTGATTGGTTTTAAGACTTTTTTGTTGCCTTTAATTTTTAGCTTTCTTTTAGCTTTATTATGATGCATCTGGGCATGAATTTCTTCTTGTTTTTTCCTGTACAAGTTTTGCTGCTTTTTAAATTTTTAGAATTTATATCTTTCATCCACTGTGGTACATTTACAGTCATTTCTTTTCCCAAATTGTTTTTTCTGCAGTATATTCTCTGTCCTCCTCATCTAGGGCTCTGATTACAGAAACGTTAGATCTTTTCTTATTGTTCCACAGATCCCTGAAACTGTTCTAATTCCTCTGTCTCCTCAATTTAAATGTGGGTTTTTTTTGCCTCTTACTCAGGTATAATGAAAAAGTTTATAAACAAAAAAATAGCATTGTTATTTCCATGTGCTCCCTCCTGTAGTTACCCCAGCTCCTCAGACCAGAAATAAGGGCATTATTTAGAAGCTTTTTCTTTATATTTGCACCTCATGTACTGATCCAAGTTTCAGGCTGTTCTTGAGTTTAGGTCAAGAGATGTCAAAAAAAGTTAAAAATAGGAAACTCACTACCAGTTTGGTGGTACTTAGTTTTTCTGGTAGTCTGTTAGCTTATTCTTCTCAGTCAGCAGATAGTTTTCTTGTGCATTCCATCAAGAATTCTTAGTTGCATTCACTGGGAGAGACAGAGTAAAGTCTGCATACACCCAAAGACTTTTCATCTGTAAGGAAAAAGGCCTGCTACATACAGAGATAAGAGGTTCTGTCTCCTCTGTTCCTTTCATGAGCTTAGAAACCTATGCAGTACCCAATTAGTACTAGAATGGATCGGCCTTTGTGTTGGCCCTTTCAAGTGAGCAACCTTTCATGTTCATAAAAAAGTGCATGCAGGGAAATATTAGCCTTATAAAATAATTCTGTTTGTTCCTCCCCACACCCTTCATTTTTTTAGGGTATGTTTATGTGTTTTGCTTTTGCAGATCTTTTCACAGATGCTGCTGAGACTGAAAAAATGGCTAAAAGTTTGGAAGATTCTGAAGGAGTTTATTTTGTTCCATCTTTCAGTGGATTGCAGGTATTATGTTTTTAAAAAGCTACTGACAATTACAAACTTATCTCTTCTCATACCCATACCCAAAATTATCTCTCTACTTCTCCCTTAACTAAAAATTTGCTACTTAGTGGAACTAAGCTATTAAGTATTCTTGGACTGAGAAACTGCTTTGATAGAGTGAATTCCATGAGAAAGCAGAGCATATTCAAATGACTTCTGCTTAGAACTTCATCCTCTTCCTCTTCAGGATAATGTGAGGCAACTAATTAATATCCATAATAGGACAGAGAGCAGAATATTTGAGGTTTTTGAAGGAAGGTTAGAGGAATAGTCATCGTCAGCAAAGTAGGCTTTACTTAGGTTACTATGGATTTTTCCCTTTTTGAAAAGTGTGCTGCAAAACTTAGTAGTGACTTTATCATGGCAATTCTGTCTTTAATGTCTCCATCAAATCATGTTCCTATGAAAATAATATAAACTATATGTAAACCACATGCTAAAGTCCAATACATTAGACAAAACAATCACACCAGTGGTTTCTAATTTCATGTTGATCACAAAGTATCCCTTCCTGTCATGACTACAACTTGATAATATGTTGGGTTTGGGAGGAGTGGAGAGCCTCTGCAAGCCAAATATTCCCAATGTAAAGTGAAACTCTTAACTGGAAACTGAAAGTTAATGCAAACAACAGTAGTGTGTTGATACCATGTTGTTTGGAAAATGATGGGGAGGGAGATCACCTACAAGGTGCCAGTATCAAAAACTAGAAAAAAATGAGGGATTGGGGAATAGATGGAAGAAAGGGTTAAGTATCTGTGACATTACCTTTGATTTTAGAATACTGTTACAGCCATAGAGGATGGAGGCAGAATATTAAAGGCTCCTAATAATTTCAGTTTCTCAGAGCAGTCTGCTGAGAAAGTGGCAATAAAAGAACTTTGAGGAGAGTGGGAATGACTGGGACAGCCACTTCAGGGAATGGCAGGAAGGGTGAGATGGAGCTCGGGGGCCATACACTGGGAATGGTATTAATTGGTGCAGCCTTTGTGACTTTGCTCTGTTGGGATTGTGGTTTGAATCCAGCACACAAAAGTAGAATATTTATGATAGTTATTGAAGGTGAGGGTCAATGGTTGCCTACTTCATGTTACAGTAACTGTGGTGATGGCAGTGGTAGGATGGACAAGATGGTGAGCCAAGTGTCAATCTTTAGAAGATAAGAGTCATGTTCCAGTTAGCGGTCTTAAATTTGCAAGGAACAGGTTTGTGTAGGTCATCCCTGAGATAGCCAGATGTTCACATATCCTGAGAACTGGAAATAAAAAGGAGTTGGTAGCTAACTGCTTTTCTTTTTTAAAATTAATTAATTAATTAATTAATTTTTGGATAGCATTTGATTTCTCCTCTCTGGTGTAGTCCCTGTAGTTCTCCTACCTTTTCTCAAATGTTCTGATTCCTGCTTTTCTCCATAGGTCTGCTTTTTTTATTTTATTATTGACATTGCTCCATATTTTTGATTCCTCATAACTTTGCTTGTCATTATTTTCCTTGTGCTTTCTGCTCCTTCACAACTTGTAAATACACATAAATCTTCTCCTACCTTGTGTATCCTTCTACTTTTACCCCCTTATTCATTCCTGTTTGTCTTTTTCTCAGTGTTCATATTTTGCAGGAGAAGGAATCAACTTGGATCACCTTATCTTTTCAAGCTTGAATAGACTTTGCGTTAGTCTCTTCCTATGTTTTGAGAAGCAGTGGGACCAGGGCGTGGAACTTGACTGCTTTAGACAATAGGGCCTGTGAATTCAAGCAGTTTCCTTAGTGGAGGATGTGGCCAGCAAGTACTATGAATGCCATCTCTAGTTTTTGTTGTTTTTTTTTTTATATACATTTTTTTACATAATTTTTCATTTTTGCAAAATGTGTGCATTTTCATATTAGTTATAGTCCCCATACAATTCCCACCCCCCTTATTTTGACCCTAATCCCTTTCTCCCTCCCACCGCCGTAGTGTGTCTGTGGTTTATAGTTGCTTGTTGATTTTGATTTTTACTTTCTTATAATTAGTCTTTTTCTTGATCCCTTATTTAGGTTTTCTAAATTCCTGCTATGAGTGAGATCGGATCATGCTCAGCAAAATAAGCCAGAAAGAGAAAGAAAAATATCAGATGATCTTACTCATAGCAGGAATTTAGATAGCCGTCTCTAGTTTTGAGAGTGATTAGGTTGTCTGAGCTGTGGACAGGTGAAGGGAGAAACAGTGTAAGTTTGATAAGGAACTAAGTGAACATGGGAGAAAGGAAGTGTTAACGGTAGCTGCATACCTTTTAAAGATAAAAGGTAATGTAGAATCTCTTCAGTTAGGTAATTAGGAAAAGTATTGTTTGTTCTTTGCCTCAACAAATGGGTATTGATCCCTGTGGGGTCAGATGTAGTTCCAGGCCCTGGAGACACATCAGAAAAGTTTCCACCTGCGACACATAGTGTAGCAGGGAAGGTAGCGTTTGAATAAACAACTGTACAAATATATGTGTTATAACCAAATGAAATAAGGGGAAGTTATGGTGGGCCATGAAAACATGAGCGGGAACCTGATCTATCTGTGGGGTCAGAAGTTTTCCAAAAAATCTGAGCCAAGATTTGGAGGGCAGAGTAGAATTAAATAGGAGAACAGGTGGTAGGTTTTCCAGATAAACAGATGTTTCAAGACCCTGAAGCTTGAAGATACTTTTTCTAGAGACCCGCATTTCCCAATAGCACTAGTGTGCCTTTGTTGTGATCTTATGCTGGTGTGTTGAAACTGTTCTATTTCTTGGCCAGGCTACTAGCTTTGGCAGGGTTTTCATCTTCATGTGCCAGAATTGTCTTGCATTTCTGAGAATGAAAAGATGTATAAAAACTGCATTGCATTAATACATAATTCCAACTCAAGATTTTGGCTCTTTTGAAGGTTTTTCTCTTGGGTCATATCTGATATTAGACAACAAAACCATTCAACTAAGAAATAGAAATATTTATTTTGAATGTCTAACATACTGAGTGTGAATTATGACACTGAAACACATATTTCCCATTTCATTTTTTTAATCGTCTCACTTGTGTCCTCAAAAAAAACACTCTACATAGTAATCAATTTTAGTGTAAAGTCCTTTTAGTTAGGAAAAAAGGGGGAAATACTAGGGCTACCTTTCATTTTCCTCATTTGTAAATCTGGATATTTAATAATCTCTTCTTCAGTTCCATTTCTTGGTATGAGCTCAACCAGAAGTTCAAAGTCCAATATCTGTAACACAACCTTGCTAAGGTCCCTTTTAAAAATTTATCCTAATATTTAACATAATTTTGGAACTACCATTTTATTTAAAATGAAACATGGGGCCTCCCTCGTGGCGCGGGGGTTAAAGTCTCAACACTATCAAGCTATCCACAGCCACTGCAGCATGAGTTCAATCCCCGGCCAGGGAGGTGATCCAAATGGTGCATCAGACCTCTCCTGTCTCACCTGCTGCTCCCCTCAGCAGTGTATTTCAGTAGATCTGCCTGTTCTGCTCCCCACTGTCTCTAGTGAATCCTCTTACCCCCTGCACCTCTGGCCTATACCTCAGTTCTTGTATGCATAAATAAAGAAAAATCTTTAAAAAAAATAACTAAACATTCTTTTTTTCTAACATGGCTATCTTTTTATTGTATATGTCTTCAAGCCAGTGCATATAATATAGAACAATGGTAACATATTCTTACTATCTCTTACTTTAGGCTCCATTGAATGACCCCTGTGCATGTGCCTCTTTTATGGGTTTGAAGCCTTCAACCAATAAATACCATCTTGTACGAGCAATATTGGAATCAATAGCTTTCAGGTACTAAAACCTGCCCTCTTCCTCAAACTGGATTACCATTTCCTTCTGTTAATTCCTATGAACTAGAAGTTTCTTAATTTTAACTGACATTTATACCTTTAGTCAACTTATACTATATATGATATAATCTGTTCTTCTTGATAATTTACCTTTTTATATTTAAGATCAGTACCATTTAGATTTGATATTTGAAAATTGAATTTTTTTTAATATCCAGTTTCTTAAGTATGCCAGATTAAAACTTTAGACCTACAAAGGTTTTTGATCCTTATTCATGAAAAATTCTAACTAATAATGTTTGTTATATCAAAAGATTAAATCATTGAAGTTATTCCTCATGTTCCATAACAGTCTTCTTTTTCTGGGCAAGAGTAGCTTATTAAGAATGTCACTGTCATGAATGTGGAATACTTGTAATGTTCAAGATTTTCTGTGATTATAGGGCCTCCCCGGTGGCGCAGTGGTTGAGCACTGGGCTGCAAAGCTGCCCGCAGCCTCTGCAGCGCCGGTTCAATCCCCAGCCACTGGGCGAGGGTCCCACATCGTGTGCAGACCTTTCCTGCCGCCCGCTGCTCCCCCTCAGCAGTGTATTTTGTCAGTCCGTCTGTTCTGCTCCCCCGCTCTGGCTCTGGTGAGTCCTCTCACCCTCCCACACTTCTGACTGTACCCAGTGCTTATATAAATAAATAAATAAATCTTAAAAAAAAAAAAAGAAATACTATATTACTGGGATAGGATGCCACTGCCATTGTAGGAGGAAAGTCTATTTAAAAAAAAAAAAAAGATTTTCTGTGATTATAAAATGATTATTTTTTTATTTGATGGAGTCTGTTAGATAATAAATATAGTATATCATCTTAATAGCTATCTGTTGAATTTGTGCTCTAAATTTTATCTGTAGGAATGGTAGTAGATTAAATTTATTTCCTAAAATAAAAATTTATGCTCTCTTGTATCAAAGGGAAAAGTGTAAAGCTTTGAACCCCTTGTTTACTTAATGACCTTGTTTATATTGACCTATAGTTAGCGTTATACAGTTTTAAACTATTTTTTAAAAAGATATGCTAGTTTTATTATTTTATTTATTTGGGGTTTTTTTGTGTAGAAGAACTGGGGTGTAGGCCAGAGGTGCAGGGGGTGAGAGGATTCACCAGAGAAACAGAGTGGAGAGCAGAACAGGTGGATTTACACTGCTAATGGGAGCAGTGGGCCAGATAGGAACGGTCTGATGGGCCATGTGAGTTAGCTCCCTAGCCAGGCATTTAACTCAGGCTGTAGTGGTGATAATGCTGAGCCGTAATCCCTAGACCACCAGGGAGGTCCTTAATATTTTCTTTTGACTATTTTATGTCATGTGCAGAAAACCACTGTGTTTATTTTCTAGATTAGAAAAAATAGAGAATTCTAAGATACAAATTTCCTCTACATTGTTATTTTGTTTTTTAAACTAGAAACAAACAGTTATATGAGGTGATGCAGAAAGAGATCCATATTCCAGTAACAAAAATCCGGTATGTAAACCCTGTTTCTAATAGATTTAATTAGAAATAAGTGGTAGTTGCTATTAGTACTTTCATCATTATGCTTATTTAGGATTTCAAAAAGAAGTTATGCCTAGCTTCTTTGCGACAAAATTCTTGGCCATAGGAATTTGAGAAGGAAAGGAAAACTTATTTGGATTTATGGAAAATTTAATTCAATGTGAAATTTGGGAGGATCTTAGTAGCCATATGTATATTATTGAAATCTTTAAAATTTCTTTTTTGGGGGTACACGGCTATCATTTTGGTGTGGAAGCATCAAATTTTCTTTGCTGGAATATCCAAATGAATTTCTATGTTGGCCTATTTCATTTGCCCTACTTTGAACTGGTCCCACGACAAACTGGGCAGATGGGAAAGTGCTTAGCAGAAAAAAAAGAAAGTTTTAGAGATTACCTAGTGAGGTCCTCCACCTTCACATCAGTGCTAAGTGAGAAAACCTTGGAGTTAAAACATTAAACCCTCTGGTGGAAGACTATGGGTATCATGCTGGTGGGTGTGGTATAGTAGAATATATCTAAAGAGGTGTGATCCTATACCTCTGAATCACATACAGCGTTGTAAACCAATGTTATGTCAGTTAAAAAAATAGATCAATAAAAACAAAAAGTTAAAAATAAAAACAAGAATCTAAAAAAAATATGTGGGCCATTTAAAAGGGGTCAGTAATGTTTTTATGATTTTATTGCATTAATTTATCTCATCTTATATCCCCACAGGGCAGATGGAGGAGTTTGTAAGAACAGTTTTATCATGCAGATGACTTCGGACCTGATTAATGAGAATATAGACAGACCAGTCCATGTTGACATGTCGTGCCTAGGTGCAGCTTCTCTAGCTGGCCTTGCTGTTGGTATGAGTGGATTTTATAAAAACTAGAACTTTTTTGCACAGTATTTCTTAGCATTTTTCCTCCCAAGTTGCAAAATAATAGAATCTGTAGAACCTTACTGTCTAATAAACACTATATGTATATATAGCTATATGTATGTGAGCTATATGTATGTATAGCTCACAATACTCCTGTGATCTCTGTGGTGGGTCTGATCACACTTTTCCCATCCACACTTCACTCCTTCAGTCAGAAGTAATATGAGACAAGACAGGTAATTGACAACTGTTTTTGTGTTTAATAAAGAACAGTCAGTGGGTAAACTTTTTGAGTATATAGGCTTTATCTTTGGCATTAGAGACCATTGTACTCTTATTTATGGAACAGTATCTGTTGAGTACATTGCTACATGATAGTCACTGCTCAGAATAAAGAATTTTAGAGACAGTCCCTGCCGTTGGAGTCTGTGCTGGAGCAGTCAGAGAAGCAACCAATTACTGTGATACACCTAGCAGACATAGTGTTGTGGAAGCGGTGTAGGCATTTTAGAGGAGGCAACATATAGCTCAGTTTTGAAGACGTTAGCAGTCAGTGGTCCCATAGAGAAAGCAGATCTTGTAAATGTTGCTATAATAGGTGCTTACATGGTGAGACAAATGCTAATGTGGTGAGAACAAGTGGGCTGGAGAGGTACTTCGAAGTCCAGTTGTGTTGGACTGCTCATAAAGAGGACTTCAGACTTGATCTTGAAGGCATTGGAGAGCCACCCAAAGAATTTGAAGCAGGGAAGCACTTGGAAAGATCTGCATTTGAACAGATCACTTAGGCAATTAAATGAAAGAATTAGTTGGGAGGGGTAAAGAATGAGACTGGGGAGGCCAATTAGGGAGCTCCCTAGGAAACTGGATGATGCCTTGAGACACAGAGAGTATTTGAATTTGTGAGAATTATGTGTACAGAATAATAACAATGTATATGGAAAGGAGGAATGTTCGTGTAAAACAGGATATTTTACAAGTAACGATTTAGGATAAAATTTAGCATATCAAAGTTGCAAAATCCAAACAGCATGAAACCTTGGTTATTTCAATTTAAACTTGTTCCTACTGAGTAAAATTAAAACAATTTATTTCAATTGTTTATTAATTGACTGATTAATTCAATTTGAAGAAAATAACTTTCCTTTAATCATTCCCACTTGCAGATTTATTTAAGTTCCTTTGTATGTTTCAACTCTTACAAATTGAATATAGTTGATCTTCTTAATGCTTTCACATGCCTGACTTAGCAAACAATAGAACTGTACTCAGGAAAATCCCAATTCTTAAAAAACTCCTATAAGTTGAATAAATTAAACTTAAATTCTCATAACCATTTTAATGTTATTTATAAGGTTAATCATATTCTTTCTATACTTTTTCACACTGTAAGACTAAATATATCTTGTTTTCTTGAACATTTAAAACACTAACAAACATAAATTATTCTTACTTGTAACACCAGCTCTATTATATCATTATATCTGTATTTAATTCAGACTTTTTCTATACAAAGATACTTAACTAACTCCTAAAAGCAGTTTGAAGATTTTTAATTTTCATTTATCAAGGTGACATTGGTTTACAACACTGTATTTGATTCAGAAATGTAGCATCCTACCTCTTTTATGCTACCATATCACACCCATCACCCAGGCACCCACAGCCTACCAGAGTCTATGTGCTTCCTCTCCCCACTGATCTCCCACACTCCTGTGTAGTCTTAATTCTTTTTTTTTTAAGATTTATTTATTTATACATACAAGAACCGGGGTACAGGCCAGAGTGGTTTTTTTTTTTTTTTTTTTTTTTTTTTTTTGGAGGGGTTAGTGAGAGGATTTACCACAGACAGAGCAGGGAACAGAACAGGCAGATTGACTGAAGTACACTGCTGAGGGGAGCAGTGGGTGAGTCAGGAAAGGTCTGCTGCGCCATGTGGGTCACCTCCCAGGCTGGGGATCGAACTTGTGCTGTAGTGGCTGTGGTAAGCTTCATAGGTTGTGTCTTAACCCCTTGCGCCACCAGGATGCCCGGTAGTCTTAATTCTACAAGTCATACTGTAGAGTTGGTTTTTGGTTTAGTTTTGTCTGACTCTTTGATTTCATTCTCTATGCTCCATATTTGAGTAAAATCATCTGATGTTTGTGATTCTGGCTTATTTTGCTTAGCATAAATACCACCGTTACATCCATATTGTCACAAAAGGCAAGAGTTCATCTTTTTTTATAGCTGAGTAGTATTGCATTGTATATATGTGTATATAAGTGTGTGTGTGTGTGTGTGTGTGCGCGCACGCACGCATGCAGCTATATATATATATATACCACATCTTAATTCACTCATCTGTTCATGGGCACTTAGGTTCTTCTATGTCTTGACTATTGTAAATAGTGCTACAATGAACATAGGGGTGCATAGCTCTCTTCGAATGAATGTTTTTATATTCCTGGTAGATACCCAGAAGTGGAATTGCTGAATTGTGTGGTAGATTTGTTTTAATATTTTAAGAAACTGCTATACTACTTTCCATAGTGACTGGGCCAGTCTATATTCCCACCAGCAGTGTACCAGGGTTCCCTCTTTTTCCACATCCTTACCAACTCATTTCTGGAGTTTGATTTTGGCAATTCTCATAGGTGTGAGGTGGTATCTCGTAGTTTTGATTTGCATTTCCCTGATAAGTGACGATGACCATTTTTTCATATGCCTTTGTCCATCTCTACGTTTTAGTATTTCATTGCGTAACTATACCATGATTTATTTGTTCACCTGTTGATCTTTGTCTGAACACATTTTTTCATTTCTATTGGGTAAATATCTAAAAAGTAGAATGACTGAGTCATAACTACCCAAAGGACACAAAAACATTGATTCAAAAGAATACCTGTACCCCTGTGTTTATTGCAGCACTATTTATAATAGGTAAAACCTGGAAACAACCCAAATGCCCAAAAATAGATGACTGAATCAAGAAGATGTGGTACATATATACACACAATGGAATACTATTCAGTAATCAAAAAAGATAAACTCATGCCATTTGTAGCAACACGGATGGAACTAGAAGGAATTATGCTCAGTAAAATAAGCCAGAAGGAAAAAGAAAAACGTCAGATGATTTCACTTATAGGAAGAATGTAAGGGAACCAAATAAGACATCGGGAGAAAAAAATAATAACAATACAAAATACAACAAAACAAAACAAAAACAAGCAGATAATTATAAACCAAAGATATCCTGCAGGGGAGGAGGAGGGAGAAGGATCAGAGGGAGGGAGGGAGAGGCACAGGGGACTGTGATGATGGTGCATGGGTGCACTGGTTAAGGAAATTTTATGGGGACCACACCTGGGGTGGGGGGGAAGCAAACATTGTTTAAAAATGAACAATGATGTAAAAAATATATAAATAAAAAGAAAAAATAAAAGTATGTATGCTTTAAAGTATAAATATTAAAAATTCTGAAACAGGGATTTTTAAGAACCTATTTTTTATGACTAGATTTATTCAATTTTAATATGTGAATAAAAGTTATTTTTAGTCTTTTAAAACTCCTATGGGCCTCCCTGGTGCAGCAGCGGTTGAGCGCTGGGTTGCGAAGCTGCCCGCGGCCTCTGCAGCGCCGGTTCGATCCCCGGCTGCTCCCTGGCCACTGGAGGAGGGTCCCACATGGCGCGCAGACCTCTCCTGCCGCCCGCTGCTCCCCTCAGCAGTGTACTTCGGTCCTTCTGCCTGCTCTGCTCCCTGCTCTGGCTCTGGTGAATTCTCTCACCCTCCCGCACTTCTGACTGTACCCAGTGCTTGTATAAACAAACAAACAAATAAATAAAAATACATGCCTCTTTAAAAAAAAAAAAATTCCAAAAAAATAAATAAATAAAAAATAAAACTCCTATAAATTCATTTCTTTAAATATAAGTAGCCTATAATCCTAACTTTGAAAATAGATTGTAACCGGACAAAAATTTCTAGAAGAAAATATTTTGTATGTAAACTTTATTGGTAAGAGAAAATGTTCTTTATGAAAACTTGTTGACTTATTAGTACTTCAGGTGAGATGTATTATATTTCTTAACAAGACATCTCTACCTTTCTAGATTACTTATGATCATAGTTATCAGTGTGCTTCCTTGCTCCTTTTTATTGTAAATCAGATTGTCCTCTTTGTAAAAAATAATATATGCAAAAACTGCAATAGTATCTTCAACTAGAATTTAAATAATTTATATGAAATACAATAATTTGAATAAAAGCTATTACATTCCTAACTTTGAAATTTGTGCATATCCCGAGGAGTTGCCTTTTATATGAAGATACCTGACAGTTTTAATTTATCTTTGGTTTATTAGTTATATAAAAAGAAATTATACAATTTCTTGCTTTTTTTTTCTTCTTACTAATAGTAAGTCATGAAATTTAATGATAACGATTGATTGGTACCCTGCCACATAAAACTAAACCTGATGGTTAGAACCTAAAAGATTTGAAAAGCCTATTGTGCTTATTCCCAGGGATAATCAATCTAATAAAATATTTTGGATTATGTTTTAAAATAAGTGTTTTCCTTTATATCAATTCATATAGGTTTGTGGGTAAACTTTATGCATTAATTCATTATTTGCCTTAAAATCTCATAATAATTTTTCTCCCTATAGGGTTCTGGACTGACAAAGAGGAACTAAAGAAACTGAGGCAAAGTGAAATTGTTTTCAAGCCACAAAAGAAATGGCAAGAATATGAAATTAGTATGGAAAACTGGGTGAAAGCAGTGAAACGTTCCATGAATTGGTATAAGACATAGCACTAAGGAATCACTGAAACCATACGTATCTGACTGATATGACATGCAGATGAGACAAAGCTCAGGGATAACCAATATAATGCTGACTGAGAGAAGATCTGAAAGAACTTTGCAACCTGAAGACTAATACGGTTCATTTGAAGGAAAAACAAACTTTTTAAATACAAATCTTGGTAAGATTATAAGCCAGCAATACCTCAGAACTTTATTTCTTCTGTTTTGTAGAAAATTCAGAAGAACATTAGCCTTTTACAACCATATTTTGACAATTAATGGGTCCCCTTCCTTTTTTATACTATGTCAATGGTATTTATAAACATAATTATTATTTGCTGAGTTAATAGTTCTAGATCAAGTACCGTTTATGTTTTGCTCCAAAAATAAGTGAAAAGTATTCTTTTAATTAATTTTTTTATAATTAAGAGGGATATTTTAAGTATATAGAGCTAAAAAGAAAGAATAACAAGAAATGTAGGATTTAAAAACATTAACATTTTATATTTAAAGCCATAAATGTGTACGAATCTAAATATAAGGTTCACATGTCCCTCACAGATATTCTTATTTATTTCCAAGTCTTTCCTTTTGGGGGTTTAAAGGCAATGCCTAAATTTTCCCCTATTTTGCCAAAATGTGAGCCCTCTCCACATGTTGAAAAAATAATTAATGAAGCTAAACATTACTGCTGATTCATAGGGAACAAGAAAACACTATCTTCTTAAATAACATTTCTTTATAAAACTTCAGGCTAAAGTTTAATGTCCCATTGCTTACAAAATACTGGTAGTAAATGTAAATCTTGCCTGCCTTCTCTCTCCTCTTGTTTATCTTTTAATTTTTGAGATGTTTACATTAATATCTTATACTAAGTGCCTAATTGACAGAGTTTACTATTACGAGAGTGTTCTATTTCATTGGCAATTTAAGAATTGTGTTCTTTGGGTTATTTTACTTGTCCAGATAGTTTTTTGATGTTTGTCCAGCCTATTTATCGCTCTGAGATATTTGGAGTGATTATCTCTTGATGGGAGTTTATTTGTGCTAATGATTACCTTCTAGATACTAAACCAGAGACCCACAAAGAGGCCCAGAGACAGTTCCACATTTTCAAACTTTCTTGAAACAAGTTAGAGAAGTTATGAGTAGCTTCAGGCTAGCTGTAAAATTGTCTCATGGCAATTGACCCCCCACCCCCCAACCTGTTCTATTATTTGCCCTTTCCTACATTGGACTAGGTTCCTTTTGGATATGCAACAATAATGAACTTACTTCCCTCTTGGCCAACCTTTATCACTTAAAGTCTTGTTTAGAGCTGGCTGTTAAATAATAACATAAGAAGTGACTGTTACAGGAATTTTGTTGTTCCTCTTAGCTATGTCCATTTCAGAGACAGGTATGATAGAACTAGGGTCAAATGGCCTGGCTCCAAATTCCATTGTAATGAATGTTGTCGTCTTAAATTGTTTATTTGATGGAAACATAATGGCAAATATTTAGTATCATTAACTCCATTAAGTTTTGAAAATGTTTTTTTGTTAAGTAGAGGTGTTCTGTCAGATCTCTTTATGTAGGTAATTTCTCATTCTGTTTTTTTAACATACTGTTTTCAAAGCTTGGGAGTGGGAATGATAGAGACAGGAAACTGCAAAATCAGATATTCCTGAGATGCTTTGTTATTCTATTTCCACTGTCTTTTCCCCTTTACTATATTTGGCTTACTAAAATTAAATGACTATCTATACAAATATCTCTATTATATAGATGTAAGGATTCCAATTTAAATGCCATACCTTTACAAGAAACTGCCAAACTTTTTTCCAGAATAATTGCACCATTTTACATTTCCACCAGCAATATCTGAATAATCTAGTTTCTCCACATCCTCACCAGCATTTAGCATTATTACAATTTTTTTGTTTAGATAATAATGCAGGGTTTCTCGTGGTTTAATTTGTATTTCCTAATTAATAATGATGTTGAACATCTTTTGATGTGCTTTTTTGCTCTTTTGATGTCCTTTTACCCTCTTCATGAAATATCTGTTAAAATCTTTTGCCCATTTGCTAACTGGGTTATTTGCTAAATGAGCCATATTTTTAAATGAATATCTTTTTAAAAAACTAAAAAAATCAGCCCAGTGACTTAAGAAAGTCATTACTACTTTCTAGAAAAAATGTATATTGCATTTGAACATGATATTATAATGCCCTGAGCAGAAGAATTCTCATATTTCTTCTGTTCTCACTGTAAAGCATGGTACTAATACTGTGTAGTAGCAAAGACTTTTCAGAGATACCTCTACTTAAAATGTTAAGTAGAATATGAAAAACACTTTTTTATATAGCTATCATAATGGTTTTAATCTTTTTGTTTAAAATAACTTGATTTGTATAACTTTCACAGTGCTTTTGTGAAAATTCAAAATATTCCGATTTTGTAGGACAGTAAATATAAATTCCAACTCATACACATCAGTAAATTCATAATCTTATTTCTAATATTTTTACAAACTTCATCGTTTCATTAAATAGTCATTGAGAACTTCATAAATCATTGTTAAAGATTATAGATAAAATCTTGGGAGCATAGCAATACAAATATTTTTTATGCATATGTGACTTTTTCCCTTGCTGATTTTGTCTATTTTAATTTTTGATTTGTTTTTAAACTGCACCTGGAAATTCTTATTTATTACTATTTCTACTTTGGTTTCTGCACATCAAGGTCACAGAAAACCCAGCAGATATTAACTACAGATGTGAGAATGAAGACGGCTGTTAATTTTTGGTGGTGGAAAAGATAATAAAAATTGTGAAAATATACTGTATTTTTAAAAATTTAGTTAAGATTTTAAAAATAACTGGAGGAAAGATAAAAATACTAATATAATGAAATTAGCTTAGCAGCTGTTAAAAGTCCCTTCTGAATATTATTATCATCTGAAACTACAGTGGGAAATGACAATGAAACAGTGAATGACTGATCTTTACATACTGTGTATTAAAACCATTTTTACTTAGTGTTTCTCTGTTCCTTGCTTTGGGTTTGCACATATATTTTGCAACATCCATCAGGTGGAGGATTCAGTCACTTTTGATTCCATAGTGGAGCCTTATATTACTCTCTGTGGACCCATGGTATTATTCTGTAGTCGGATATTTGATGCATGATAAACATTCAATTATTAGAAACATTGAAAGGGTTGGGTTTTGATTTCATTTAGTTCGAAGTAATATTAGTTTAATGAAGTGGACAAGTCATGGAAGCACTATGGAGATACATGGAGCTGACTTCTGAATTTTATCTGACTATAACAGTATTTTTTTAAAGATTTATTTATTTATGTATACAAGAGCTGGGGTACAAGCCAAAGGTGCAGGGGGTGAGAGGATTCACCAGAGAGAGTGGGGAACAGCACAGGCGGATCTATGAAATACACTGCTGAGGGGAGCAGCGGGCAAGACAGGAGAGGTCTGCATCCCCATATGGGGCACCTCCCTGGCCAGGGATCGAACTCATGCTGCAGTGGCTTTGGATAGCTTCATAGTGCTGCGACTTAACCCCTTGAGCCACCTGGGAAGCCCTATAACAGTATTTTTTTTTTCTGCATATTTTTCTCTTACACTGTCGTAGTCTCCATATTTATCTCACCACCTTACCACCCATGAACCCTCACCATATTCTCTTGTGCTCTTCCCTCGCCTGTTTTGATTCCCGACCCCCAGCTTTCTTCCTCCCTTGCTGTATGCCTTAGATCTATGGTCAGCTTGCTAGCTTTAATTTGTTCTTGACCTTTTGTTTGTCTTTTTCCCCAAAGATTTATTTATTTATGCATACAAGAGCTGGGGTACAGGCCAGAGATGTGGGGGGTGAGAGGATCCACCAGAGATAGAGTGGGGAACTGAACAGGCAGACTGCTGAGGGGAGCAGCGGGTGAGACAGGAAAGATCTGCCTTGCCATGTGGGTTTCTCCCTGGCTGGCCAGGGATTGAACTCATGCTGCAGAGGCTGCGGATTGCTTCATAGTGTGGTGCTTAACCCCTTGGGCCACCAGGGAAGCCCTTGTTTGTCTTTCCTTCTGACTAATTTCAGCTAGCATAATCCCCTCCAGCGCCATTCATGTTGCAGCAAATGTTATGAGTTTGTCTTTTTTGATTGCTAATATTCCACACTATAAATATACACATTTTTTCATCCATTCATCTATGTTGGGGCATTTGGGTTGTTTCCATATTTGGCTATTGTAAATAGTGCTGCAATAGACATAGGAGTACAGGTTTCCTTTCAAATTAGTGTTTTTGTGTCCTTTGAGTAGATTCATAGGAGTAGAATTGTCAGATCATAACGGTAGAGCCACGGAACACACACACACACAGAACCTCCACACAGCTTTCCATAGTGTCTGGGCCCACCAGCAATGTAAGAGGTTTCCTTTATCTCCACATCTTCTCCAGCATTTATTGTTTCCAGTTTTTTTTTTTTTTTAATATGGGCCATTAAAGGAGATGGGGAATTATAACAGTATTTTTAAAGAATCTTGCTTATGTAAAAAAATTCTAGGAATAAATACATTGGGATGATAGCTGTTGGCAGGGGGGACACCCATTAGGAGGTACATATTATAAGGCAAATACACTGGATTTGTTAAATTCCCCTTCTCCTTCCCCCACCAACAGGACAAGAACTTTCACTACCATATCCCAGGGAATTCTTATGTTGCCTAATCCAGCCAGCCAGGGCCCTTCTCCTTTCTCTCCCAGAAAGCCCTGTCTGTCAGCATTCCAGCTTCATCACCAAAAACTCAAGAATTGAGCAGTCTGAAATTTTAGTCTACTTGGAAAATGACAAATTAGTCTCCTACATTTTCTTAGCGAATGGTAGAAGATACGAGACTCCTGGGTCAGAGATAGAGGTCTTTTACCCATGGTACAGCAAACATCGTAATCTCACTGCATTGGTTCACCTTGCTTCTCGACTCCTATGTGGAGCAGTTGATGCAATATGTGAAGTGGGTTTGTGATTTTAGGAAACCTGAATCTTTTGTAATAGACTTCAAGTAAGCCCATCCAGTGCTTGCTCCAGAGGAAATTGTTATGTTAGATAGTAAACAAAACTGCCACTATTGTGGAGAGAGAGAGTCTGTTTTACAACAGATGGCTTAGTGCCTCTCTTTACAAGACCAGCAGAAATGAGAGCCACATAAAATTGTCTCCCAACATTACATTCATTATCTTAATTGTGGTGATGGTTTCATAGATATGTGTATGTGTGTGTGTGTGTGTGTGCATGTCAAAATTCATGAAAGTATTCACTTTAAGTATGTATATTTTATTGTATGTCAGTTTCATATTAGTAGAACAGGAAGAAAAAAAGTCTTATCACTCAAATGTACAATTGGGATCAGTGGCTTCAATATCTAGATGTCTCTCAGAAAAACTCCTTATTCCAGATCTACTTAATAATAATCTGTATTTTTTATAAGATCCCCCACTATAATTTTTTAATTTATAATTTTGAAATAATTTTAGACTTAAAGAAAAATTGTTGAAATAGTATACAGGAGTTTCCCTTTACCCAATTTCTCCAACTTAATGCAATTAACATCTAACAATTGTAATATTATGATTGGAACCAGGATTCACACTGCTACAATAATATTAGCTAATCTACAGACCTTATTTTAATTTTGTTAACTTTCCAAGTAATGCCCTTTCTCTGGTCTAGGATTCAATCCAGGATCCCATATTGCACTTCATTTTCATGTCTCAGTCTCCTCCAATGTGACACTGTTTCTTTCTCGGCCTTTTTTTTTTTTTTTAAGATTTATTTTTATTTATGCATACAAGAGCTGGGGTACAGGCCAGAGGTGCTGGAGGCGAGGTGAGAGGATTCACCAGAGACAGAGTGGGGAACAGAACAGGCAGATTGACTGAATTATATACTGCTGAGGGGAGCAGTGGGCAAGTCGGGAGAGGTCTGCTGTGCCATGTGGGTTGCTCACTGGCCAGGGATTGAACTTGTGCTGCAGAGGCTTAATAGGTTGCATCTTAACCCCTTGCGCCACCAGGGAGGCCCAGCCTTTTTTTTTTTTTTAAGAACATTGGCAGTTATTTCATGGAATGGTCCATTGATTGTGGATTGGCCTCAGATTTTCTTGTGATTAGATTAAGGTTCTGAGTTTTTGTTAGGAAAATGCAGATGTGATGAGTGGCTTTCTTATGTCCTGTCAGGAAGGCACATCACTGTCTTATTACTAATGATGTTAATCTTAATTATTTGCTTAAAGTGATTTCTGCCAGGTTGTTCCGTCATAACAATATTATCCCCTTTGTATTTAATGTGAATCTGTGCAGAAATACTTCTACACCATGAAAATATCCTGGTTCCATCCCTTTCACTCACTAGTTTTTGCATCTATGAATGGTGCTTTCCTGCAATAATTATTCCTATACCAGTTCCCATTATCTGCCTAATAATGGCAACTTTCTATTCCAATTATTTCTTAACATTTATTTGTTGAAATTCTACTCAAAGGACTAACTTATCATTTATTACTCAATTATTTATCTATATTGATCACCTTTCATCCCACTTTACATCCTCTTGGCCCACCTTTTTATTACTGTTTTTGCAACAATTAGCTGCATGGCTATAACTGGACAGCCTCTTGCCTTGCATATGTCCAATTAGGATTGAGCTAGGATTCTCTGCCTCCCAATTTAGAATACTCATTTGGGGCCTCCCTGGTGGCGCAGGGGTTAAAGACAGTGCTATCATGCTATCCACAGCCACTGCAGCACGAGTTCAATCTCCAGCCGGCCAGGGACTATCCCACTTGGCATAGCAGACCTCTCCTGTCTTGCCTACTGCTCCCCTCAGCAGTGTATTTCAGTCAATCTGCCTGTTCTGCTTCCCCACTCTGTCTCTGGTGAATCCTCTCACCCCACACACCTCCAGCCTGTATCCCAGTTCTTGAACGCATAAATAAATCAATCTTTAAAAAGCAAAAGAATACTCATTTGAACCCATTTTGTCAGTTCCACTGACGGGTAAACCTGAAGTGCTAAGAGAGTTGTCACCCTGTGCTGAAACTTTTATTTTTTTATTTTTTGGTATAACTTTTAAACAATGGTGATGGGAGCCAGTCTATCAATGCCATTTCACTTTGATTCCTTAACTGGACGGTCAGGAAGGGTGCTCCTCACAGCTTCTTGGGAGGTCTCAGCACTGTCAAATCTCGTGACCTTTCAGAAGTAACACATCAGTAACCTACCCTTGGAATGACTTTCCTTCTTTATACTTTATATTTCCTAGTCCCAATTCCTGTTCCTTGGAATCATTTTCCAAAATAAGCCACTTACACATAAGGATTTACTTCAAAATGGGAGTGGGGAAGGAGACCAAGCAAAGATGTATGTATTGGGCCTCCCCGGTGGCGCAGCGGTTGAGCGCTGGGTTGCGAAGCGGCCCGCAGCCTCCGCGGCGCCTGTTCGATCCCCAGCTGCTCCCTGGCCACCGGAGGAGGGTCCCACATGGTGCGCAGACCTCTCCTGCCGCCCGCTGCTCCCCTCAGCAGTGTACTTCGGTCCTTCTGCCTGCTCTGCTCCCCGCTCTGGCTCTGGTGAATTCTCTCACCCTCCCGCGCTTCTGACTGTACCCAGTGTTTGTATGAATAAATAAATAAATAAATCTTTAAAAAAAAAAAAAAAAAAAAAAAAAAAGATGTATGTATTGCCAGTTGTTAAATATTTTGAACTCTCACACCTGTACATAACTAAGACCCTATGGAAGCTTTCAAAAGTACCAAGGAGAAGGGTACAAAAGTATTCATAATAGCAGTATGGGGTTGGGGAAGGGTTGAAAACTCAAATGCCTATCAAGAGAATGACTTGTGTAAATTTTGCTATATATAATTCATGACAATAAATGAAATAGATGCATCAAGACAGATGACTCAAACAAAATGTTGAATAAAAAATAATTGATGAAAAGCAAAGCCCCAATGTGTGTAGTTCAAAACTATGCCAAACTAAACAGTACATTTCTTGGAATTCCATGTGTTAAAATATAAAGAAAAAGGGCCTCCCTGGTGGCACAAGGGTTAGCACAGCACTGTGAGGCTATCTGCAGCCACTGCAGCACAAGTTGGATCCCTGGCCGGTCAGGGAGCTACCCACATGGCACAGCACACCTCTCTTGTCTCACCCGCTGCTCCCCTCAGCAGTGTACTTCAGTCAGTCTGCCTGTTCTGTTTCCCACTCTGTCTCTGGTGAATCTTCTCACCCCCTGCAGCTCTGGCCTGTACCCCAGTTCTTATACACATAAATAAATAAATCCTTAAAATCTATATGGAAAGAAAGAAAAAGGAAATATAATTCAGTGGAGTTGCTCTGAGAAGGGAAAGCAGAGCGGTCAATGAGGCACCAGCTCCAGGGGTGTTACTGCCCTGTTTCTTATTGTGGTACATGAGGGTTTATTATAATTCTATATACTTTGTTTTTAAGATAAAAAAAAATAATTTATCATAAAAAAGATTTTAGATTGGATAGTAAGAGATTACTTTTATTAAGGGTGGCTGTATCCTTCCCTATGCTAACAAATCATTTCAGAAATGGAACTGAAAAGGTTGTATCCTTCCCTCAGGAAATTCCAAAGCTTTGATCCTACTTTGTCCTATTAATGAAATTAAACAGTACACAAGAGGATTATCTCTGGAAGATAAGGTCCTAAGATAACACATTTTTCTCTTCAATGTTATTTCTTTTGTCAGTTATGAATGAATTGGGCATGAAAACAGGATGCTTTAAAAAAGAAAAAGATAGAAAAGACATATCTGTAACTGTTCAAATAAATCAGATCTTTTGTATGACTAAAAAGGTCCCAGTAGGGACAGTGGTATTGGGTGAAACAGTACCAGCACCACTTGGGAGCTTCATGGAAATGCAGACTGTGCTCCACTTCAGAGCTACTGATTCACAGTATGAATTTCAATGAGATCAAATAATTCCTGTGCATCTTAAGTTTGAGATGCCCTGATGGAAGAGTCCTACAATTCCACCTGCAGAAAGCAGCAGCCAGCACTAGGTAGGCATCACATGGAAATTCCTGTTTCAACGGATCTGTTTCATGACCCTCTCTGTTGGCCAGCATATTTACAGTAGACGGTACTTACTCATTTCTTCTTCTTTTTTTTTTTTTTTAAGATTTATTTATTTATTTATACAAGCACTGGGAACAGTCAGAAATGTGGGAGGGTGAGAGAATTCACCAGAGACAGAGCGGGGAACAGAACAGGCAGACCAATGAAGTATACTGCTGAGGGGAGCAGCGGGAGCGGCAGGAGAGGTCTTGTCGCACCATGTGGGACCCTCGCTGGTGGCCGAGTATTGAACTGGCGCTGCAGAGGCTGAGGGAAGCTTTGCGGCCCAGCGTTTAACTGCTGTGACACCAGGGGAGGCCCTCTTCTTTCTTTATTTAAAAAGATTTATTTTATGCATACATGAGATGGGGTGCCGGGAGGTGAGAAGATTCACCAGAGACATAGTGGGGGCACAGAACAGGTGGATCAACTGAAATACACTGCTGAGGGGAGCAGTGGGAGTCAGGAGAGGTCTGCTGCGCCATGTTGGTCACCTCCCTGGCTGGATGCTGCAGTGGCTGTGGATAACTTGATAGTACTGAGATTTAACCCCTTGCACAACCAGGGAGGCCCCTCATCTCTTCTTTCTAACTGTACTGTGCCGTGATACTCGTCCACTCACTGAAAATGTCCTGAGCTTCTCTTAAGCACTGAGGCCATGGTAATGAACAGGATAACTTGTTCCAAATCTAAAGGATCTTACAATCTAACAGGACAGAGATATCAGATGAGTAATTACAAGTCTGATGAATGTTAGAAAGACAAACAAAATCTTACAGGAAAAGAGTTGGAGGTGGCAAGTCGGGAAGTTATTCTGTAGAAGTGTTTAAACATATGAGAAGGCCCATGTAGGTGAGGTGTGGTGAATTATGGGATGATTTTAAGCACAAGGAATACCTATGCACATAACTCTGGTCATTTATGCTTGTATTTCCAATGCCTTGCATGTTCTTGGCAGACAATAAGTGCTTAATAAGTGCTGAATCAATAATGGTTGTGTCGTGTGTCAGACATCTACTCTCTGGCATTAGAAATGGTGGAAGTTTTATTTTCCTTTTCAAAGGAAATAAGATCCCTAAATGGGGAAATGAGAAGGAAGAGAGAAAGCTGACTATTGTGCAAATTGCTAAATTGGAACTATGAGTGGGAATGAAAAATTGATTTACATGAATTTTCCTCCCTAAAGCAACTTGACAATTTATTCTGTTCTGGAGAATTTTCAGTTTTTGGCTTCAAAACCAAGCTGTTCCTTACTCTGAATTTCTTGGCCTGCTGTGAAATCAGCATTTAGTGTCTTACAAAGCATACAGTGATTAGGTCATGGAAATTCACAGCTAGATCAAACTAGTATATGGAAAATTTGAAACTTTCACGGCCCATTTTACTTGATGTTGAAAAATGTTATACAACACTGAATTTTAAATAGTTTTTTTCAGAAGCAATATTGATCAAATGATCATCATAATTGCCATCATTTATTGAGCACTTAATATATGCATCACACAGCAAAAGTCTTGTATTAACTTTATGAGAGTACATTGAGCTGTATGAAAATTGCCAGATATTAGCAATTACATGTGAGCCAACTTAATATTATCATTAAACTCTGATCTCTGAAACTTATAAAGAGGTTTGAGAATCCTCAATTGTCATAGCCTCACTCCAAAACTTAGCACCAAGTTTTCTTTTTAAAGAGATCCTGAGAAAGTTGCTGCTCCTCACTGACATCCATCTCCCTTCCTCTCACTAACCCAAGCCCTTTGTGCCTCTGTTACAGGGCAGGGAGAGGGGCACCCCAAACCCCACAAACCTGCCTGCTCTAAATAGGTTCTGCCATCTGCCGCATCAACAGAAAACATATGAGACTTTAATGAAAAGGAACTTTAATACAATTAGGAAACAATGCAGGAAAGACAAAGAATATAGTTTCTAAATCAAGCACCCAAGGTTACCCGTCCCCTCATGGGTAAAAGTCCACCCAAGCAGGATTGGCCCAGAGCAAGGCCCCAAAGCCTGCCACAAGTCTAAAGCATCATCCAGTGGGAACCCCCAGAAAAGGATCAGAAACAACCAGACAAGTCTGGGAGGAAAAGAGCAAAATCAAAATCAAGACAAAAACCGCCACTGTCACCTCCCCACGGGTCTCACCCACATCTGTTCCAACCAGTCCACGACCAAAAGACAAGCAAAGTTTCCTCATGTGTCTCTCAGCTCCATGTGTCTCCAGGTCTCCTTCTGGTTCTCCATCCTGCTTCCTTCCTTCCTCAGTCTCCTCTACATCTTCTCTCCCTGCTCAGCTACACCCTCCTTTTGGGTGGGGCTGGAAACCTGGAAACTTCCCCTGTCCTGGGGACCACCCTGTTACACCTCTACTACTATTATGGCTGTGTACACATTGTATCATGATATACAATCCATCTCCCTTGCTAGACTGAATTCCTTGAAGGTTAGAAGTTTTTTCTGTGCCCCTCATTTCTGTATCTTCAGTGACTGAAACTGTTAACAGAGCAACCCCAACATGAAACACGTTGTGTGACTGTGGGTCCTCACCCTTGCACTTGAAAGAGACTTAATAATGCTCAAGTGCAGGCACACACACAAAAGGTTAATAAAAGGTTTATTTACAAAGGAAGTGGAAATGAAGAAATGAGTAACTCAGGGAGAAAAAGACAGAGATGAATTCGTGAATGGTCCTACCTGTTCCACTGACCTGGAATCCCAATGACCTGCTAAGAGCTGGAGAAAAAGCCAAGGGCCCTGAGGCCAAGAGAGGACCCCAGCCCAATATTAAATATGGCTGCTTAACTTCACCCTAAGGTCCCAGCAACCCTCCTTTTGGTGATCATGGGATTTGTAGTTCCCAATGTCTTGATGGCTTTGGGGGTGGAGTCCACAACACCTGTATGGAATTTGCTCAGGACATTCTTTCCCCCTAACAAAACTTTTGACAAATATTTGTTAAATTGAATGGATTTAACACAATATCTGCACAAGCTAAATAAATTTTACTGATTTCTTACTGGAAAGTTGTAATTACTCCACAGGGGCTTTTGTCTTTTCAAATTCGTTTGGGGAGCACTGCATCTAGCATTCTTTTTTTTTTTTTAAAGATTTATTTATTTATTTGTTTATACAAACACTGGATACAGTCAGAAGCGCGGGAGGGTGAGAGAATTCACCAGAGCCAGAGCGGGGAGCAGAGCAGGCAGAAAGACCGAAGTACACTGCTGAGGGGAGCAGCGGGCCGCAGGAGAGGTCTGCGCGCCATGTGGGACCCTCCTCCGGTGGCCGGGGAGCAGCCGGGGATCGAACCGGCGCTGCAGAGGCTGCGGGCAGCTTCGCAACCCAGCGCTCAACCGCTGCGCCACCGGGGAGGCCCTGCATCTAGCATTCTTGAACTAGGACTTTATGTGCAGTCATGCACAAACTGTCTCTCCATTCCATCCCAGAAAAAGGTCCAAAGATGCTCTCTCACTTCCTCACCTCCTCTATGTATTTATTTAAATGAGATCTTTTCTGCCTCCTTCCTTGAGCCCCTGTTTAAAACTGAAGCCATCCAACACTTCCTCTGCTTCATTTTTCTCATAGCAGGCATCACCATGTAATTTAGTTTATATTTTATTTCTTTTGTTTATTATTTCCCCACCCATCAGAGTGTAAGCTCACAGATGATTTTCACATAGGCGCAGAAGTTTAAGATGTTTTAATATTGCACTAAATGGACAGGCAATTGGGGGTGTGCCACAATTTTGTCTTCAGCTTGTATGTGATATGGTGACCCGCCTGGTTTAGATTTTACTTGGTTAGGTTTTGAAGAACCCACATCCCTAGTGGTCTACAATGCATTGTTTGAGTGTTAACAGGATGTCATACAGTTGGCCTCACAGTCATCCCAGTACCTCTTCTCTTTGCTCTTCCTGGCAGCTCATCAAAAGCCAGGGGACCAAGATAGAACTACCCCAGCTTCCCCCCAGAGGTTTTCCCGCTTCAGGTCTGGAGGCTTGGGGTAGATGAAAAAGTCAAGATTTCCACCCAAAGCCGGAGGAAGAGTGGAGGGAAGGGTGTGTCTGTATAATTTTAGGCCTCAACCCTGCAGCCCTCCCTGGAGGCGGCTGGGGAGCGGGTGGTGCGATCAACCTGGGGACTCACTGGAAGCAACCCGGCCTGGCAAGCGCGTGCTGGGGCCGAGTGCGCGAGCGCCCCCCCTCCCTGCACCGCCCCCTCCCCTCCCAGGGAAATCTAGGGGCGGGGTTTGTTTACTCCTTGCACGCACCGCCAGCTCGGCCAATCCGCGAGGAGTAGGGCTTACGTCATCCATCCCGGGGGCCAATCGGCGCTCCCGGTGCTGCTCCGCCGCCAAAGCTCGCGCGGGGGAAGCGGGGCCGCGGCGGGGCCGGGCGAGCGAGGACTGAGCGCCCGCGACCGGGCTGCCGACGCCGCGTCGCCCGGCTTGCTGGGCGCGCCCTGACCCTTTTTGTTGGGGCAGGCTCGTGGGTGCGCGCGCGGTTGGCGTCCTGGGCCCTGGAACTGCGGGGCCAACACTGGGCAAGGCCGCGATCGCCACCCCCAACCCCCTCCCCGGCGCTGAGCGAGTCCGCCCGGCTCGGGCCCCCGCGGAGCGCGGGCGCTACCGAACCGGCTGCCCCGGAACGCGCGCCCGGGTTGAGAGGACACCCCGGCGCGGCCGCCTCCCCTTCTGCAGCCGAGAGGCGGTAAGGTCTGGGGCGAGGGCGCGGGCCGCGTGCCGAGGGCCTGGAGCCCCGGCGCGCCTGATCCTGGGCGGGTTTGCTCCTCTGCGCCTCGCGGGGGCCTCCCGGCCCCTCGGGGTCCCGTCTGTTTGTGCCCACGCGCCTCCCAGGCCTGGGGAGGAACCCGTGAGAGTCTGCGGGAGGACGGAAACCCGAGAGGCCTCCCCGCCCGGCACACATGCACACAGCAAGTTAGGGTAGGCAGCGCCCCGAATCACGCTGGGTGGAAGAGCTGCCTACTTTCTCAGCCTTTTCAGGGGCGCGTGGTTTCCAAGTTTGGTTTTCTGATTTTTCCTGCTTTCGTGACCCACCGGCTTTCATTTATCTCTACTGAGTGTTTTTTCAGGGGTTCAAAGCTTTGAACTCTTGGAAGAACCCCATATCCCCCCAGAAGGGAACTTTTCTCTAAAGTGGAGGATCCCTTTTGGGTCCCAGACTCCTTTGAGAAATTCCAGAAAGCCAAAGTCCCTCTCCACGGAAAGTATGTAAGTTTTTAATAGGATCTCGCCAAGAGACAGTGAAACCAAGTGAGTGCATGTGCTCAGCCTCTCCTATCAGTTTGTGTTACCTTGCATCGTGGGGTCTCAGTTTCTTCAGTTGCAAAATGTTATATGTGTGGTTGCGAAGAGTAAATGGGCTAATCCGTGGAACCTTTGGAACGGAGCTCATCATTATTAAGTGCCCAGCACGAGTTAGTCATTTTTATTTTTGACTACCATAAATGATGGTTCGGAAAAGTTCAAGTATGGTTTCTTTTTCTGTGATACAGTTAACACAAGCCCAGCTCTTTCCGTAGTCACTGCTGAAGCTCCTTGGAGGCCTAGAGTACGTCTCTTTTTCTCGTTCAATCTGGGAGGGGTCAGACTCCCTGTCCCCTTACTTGCTCTCTTTTGGTAAGTCAGTGGTTCATTCTCTCCCTTCCTCTTTCTCCTTCAAATCTTTGTTTTGTGTTTTTCCCTTTGACTTCTATACCCTGATTTTTTTTCTGGCTGCTCTTCCCTTAAAGACTTGAAGTCTGAAGTTATTCATCTGCCCTCTCTACAATGTAGTAATGATCCTGTCTCTGTTCAAGATTAAAAATGAAATAATTTAGATGGTCTGATATTGCATCTGTCTTTTCTATTTTATCAGGTAGCCTGCTATTTAACTAAAGCTTTATCACTCTCATATTACTATAATAAATCTTTAATGGCAGTGTCCATTCTCAAGTAGCACCAGGAGAAAAGTCAAATGCTTAGACCCCACATTCTCTCACACTTGTATACTGGCTCTCCCTGTGTTTGTTATTTATTAGAACATCTTGTGCCTGGAACTGGAGTGTAGTCTGAAGGCAGACATGGTGTCTGGAGTGCTGTTCTGGCAGTCCAGTTGCAGTTTCAGCAATGTCCCATTTGATTTGTTAACAAAGACCCAAGACATTATATTCCTACTTTTCAGTTCCTTTTATTTCTAGTTGCTCACTTAAGAGAGAAAATGGAATTTTTTAAATATGTAATAATTCATATTACCATGTGATCATGTAATTCCCCCCAACTCATGTAAACGTGTAATCCAACTGGCACCTTCAAGTTTGTCCCTTGCAGCCAAAATTCTTAACTGTCTGAGCTGTGTCCTCTTAATACATTTTAAAATTGAATGTACAGATGTGTTTAGACCTAATGTGAAAAGCCTTGTTTGTGGGTGAGAATTGTACACTAAAACACACCCTGAAGAATTCAGATTGCTTTGTATAATTAGGAATTGAAGTGTGAATACACAGTTCCTTTTTTATCATATTATAGAAAGATTGGCTTTGTTTCTTTTTCATATTTTAACATGATTCATTTATTGGCATAATTGCATATACAAAAATGCATAAATTGTTTATATTTGCATAGCACTTCATCTTTCTAAATCCTTTTTAGATTTGTGAAAGTTTTAGAACATGGTGAGGGAACAAATTAAACCAAAATTAAATTCATGGCAAAGGTAGAGAATTAGAATTTAAATATTCTGACTATTTAAATATTCTGAATATTCCTTTGTTTCTTGGGCTGCCAATCTTAACAATTAACTAGGAACAAAGGATGGAAAGGGAAGGTTTAAGATGAAGTTTAAAAGCAAAGTGGAGAAATTTCTAAATATAAGATACTGAGTAATAAAAATTAGTATTTTATAATCTTAAAACTTAAGTGTATTTCTTTTAAAGATTAAACAGGGGGAAGGAGGAAAATAAAGATTAAATAACATGCCATTCCATCTGTGAACTACCTCTTAGTTTATTTACATTGTCATTTGGCATTCTTGACTACTTTTTTTATGCCTGTCATCACATCTTAAGCTCCTACACCAATATGTATCAGGGTGGACCTCAGAAGACACTAGAAAGCATAGAGCTGAGAGATGGGTTTTTTTTTTTCAGATTAGAATTTTAAGTTGTAGTGAGTACTAAATATACTCACCTCTTCATACTTGAATTTTTTTCCATTTTAATCTGGGATTCATTATCCTAGGGCAGATTTAAAAGTAGGTATGTGAAGTCTTGGAAATTTTGTGCAAAATTATATGCATAAGTTTATTTTTCTGGAGAGAAGATTCATGGTTTCTGAGGCAGTGATATTTGGACAATTCAAATTTTTATAAAATTATTTTTTTCTACTGAACTAGAAGTTATATCTTCACTGGGTCTAGTTCTATCTCTTCTATATGTGCATTTTAGAAATACTTGAAGATACTATAGCCCACTCATTTTTTCTAGACAAAATATTTCCAGTCTTTAACCTCTTCAGATGTTTTTGCTGTTTTCATTTGTGCCTCCTCACACTACTTATGACTTACTTGGGGATTTGTTTCAGTTTGTTCATATCCTTCTTAAAACTTGGTCCAAAGTTAGATATTAACCAGCAGAAAAGAACATATGGGGCCTCCCTGGTGGCGCAGGCAGTTGAAGCTGTGAAGCTGTCCGCAGCCTCTGCAATGCGGGTTCGATCCTGGCCAGCCAGGGAGGTGCCCATAGGGTGCAGCAGACCTCTCCTGACTTTCCAGCTGCTCCCCTCAGCAGTGTATTTCAATCAGTCTGCCTGTTCCATTCCTTGCTCTGTCTCTGGTGAGTTCTCTCACCCTCCCGCACATCTGGCCTATACCCTGGTTCTTGTATGCATGAATAAATAAATCTTTAAAAAAAAGAAAGAGAAAAAAGCATAGTTACCATGACCTCTTTGATTTAAAAATACATACTTTAATATTAAGAGTAGGTTTGCTTCTTCGATAACCACTTTGTACTATTCATAATAATGTACTGATTAAAAAGAGGATGTCTGGGGCTAAACCTGGCTCTGCAGTTTATTAGCTAGGCAACCTTAAGTAAATTATATAAATATTTTTGTGCCTCAATTTTCTTATCTATGGTATAGGATTTATAATAGTGTCTGTCTCATAGGGTTGTTATAAGGACTAAATGAATGCCTGTATGTGAAGCCTTTAGAAAGGTCTCTGGCAGTTAAGTGCCATATACATATTATCTATTATAATGATTTTGCAATCAATTAAAATTCTTGAACTATCTGTCTTTAATAGACTATTTTTTGATAGGCCTTTACATTTACATTAAATTTTATCCTGTCAGATTGTTGACTTTTTAAAAATAATTCTGAGGCTTATTTACTTATGTATAAATTTGATAAATTGTAAGTTTGTTAATATTACATTGTCTTCATGCAAATCTTTTATTACAATGTAGACAAGGAAGGAATAAGAGCAGAGCTGTTGGAGACCTCTTAGGTTGAATATAAAAAACCTCATTAATTCTCTGGTTCATGTTGTTCAGCTAATTAGAAGTCCAACTAATGCATACCATTATCTACCTCAACTGTTCCAGTTTTTCAAGGGTAATATATAAGGAAAAACCCAGATAATTTCATATACTTTTTCTATTAATCCAATCAGTGCAATAACTATCAGGAGAATAACATTAAATTGTCTTACCTGTTCTTAATGGAACTATACTACTTTCCAGTGCCATATGTTGATTATTACTTTTTCTATGTTCACAAATTATCTCAGTAGTAATTGTAGAATCATGCATAGAATACATTCAGTTTTCAGTGATCAATAGTTGGCAAGATGCCCTGTTTCTTTTTTTTTTGAATGGTAGTACTACATTTTCCTGTCTTTAGTCTCTGGCATCCTCTCTTGCTCTCCAAAGTTTCTGAACAATTGCCAACAATTGCTTGGAAATTTCACCTTATTGAAAGTTTATTTGGAGCAATTAGGAACTCTTTAATCTTCTCATCCATATTGAACTTTGGTTTCCATTAATATGTTAATTAAAATTAATAAATGTCCCTTTGAACAGGATACCAATACTTATTTTACCCCAGCCAATTTGAAGAAGTTTTCTTGAACAGGCAACTGTAACAAGAAAGTATCTGCATCCTTTTTTCCCCCTTTCCTGTTACTGCCTCAATTTGGGCCTCAGTTCTTTTCTGACCTACAATAATAGTGTCTTGGTGACCTTCCTTAATCCCATCCTTTTCTGTGTCCACTCCTTAAACTGCAGCCAGTCATCTTTGTTTTCAAAATGCATCTAACTCCACGGCCTTTTCTTCCACATTGGAGTAATCTGTAACCATCTAGTTTTTTACTTTTTAGTACTTTCCAACTTTCTATTCTGCTTTCTGTTTACTATCCTTTTAAATTCAAGGCCTTTTGAAAAAATTTTATATATTCTTAGGGGTGATATAAACCATCAGCTAGAAAGTAGGCGTGGGGAGATGGTGACTCCCCACCAGCTGGTCTTTGTCACTTAGCAGGCAGATATGGAGTGTTTACTATATTGTGGAAACTGTGTGAGGCACTGAATTGATGAACACACATGATAGAGCCTTAGCCCTTAAAAATTCTAAGTGCGGAAAAGCATAGAATAAGAGAGAGAAATTTTGAGAAGCTACTGCTTTTTTTATATGCAAAAACCTAGTTTATTTAATAGATTACATTTTACTTTAAAAAGAATCAAGTATGTTGTTATTGAATAACTTTGTTAAAGTGACCAATTCAGTTCTGTTTAAGTTAGATCTCGTTCTAAAATAACAAACCCATAAATAATGGAAAAACAATATGTATTTCAAAATTGCCAAAGTAAAATGTTTACTTAAAATTAGAAACAAACTTCTCTTCTGCAATGAATCTGAGAGTGGACAATTTAAAAAATCAGTCTATTAATTTTTCATTCACAACATCCTTGAAATTGTGGTGATAATATAAGACTACCTATAAAAGAGAAGGATTTAATAAATACTATTTAAAAGAAAGAATGAGAACTGCAATGATAGAAACAGGTACTATAATAACATATAACTAAATCAGTCAACAAAGTGATTTCTAGATTAATAAACATTTGGAAGCACTTTCAGTTAAATAATTGTGTGCTAGTTGATACATTTTTTAACTGTAAAGTCTTTACAAGTAGGAAATTTTTGTGAGCATAGTGTTTTTGTATATTTAAGATAAACTAGTTAGTATTGGGGGTAACAGAATATATTACTTATGTGGGCATTTTAAGAAATGTAAACTGAAAATCTGTGTAAAAAAAATCCATCTTAAGGACCTACAATGTGGCAGAATAGAGAGGTTGGGATCATCCTCTTCTTCAAAAACTAAAAAAAAAAAAAAAAAAATTATAATATTTGCTCATAGGTTGATCCAGATGCTCCGTCCCATCTGTAGAACTTAGGATGTTTCTACAGAGATCTCAAACTAAGGTTGGTGGCCACTAAGGGACAGGAACAGGAGGAAGCAAACGTAGTCTGACTGGGCTGGGGTTGACCACTCAAGACACAGGAGCTATCAACATTGTGTCTGAAAAGGATTAGAAAACTTGCTGATGTTAACATTCTGTCTATAATTTTGCCATTACCTTATATTATCCAAGACATTATATACTATATCACTCTCGTTGTAAGAATAATGATTAAACATAGATCTTTAAAGAAAATAATTTATAGAAGGTTAAAAATAATGATCAGAAAAATTACTTTAGCATGTACTTAACTATTTTTGATCTTGAAATGGTTATTACAAAAACATTTGAATAGGTAGTTTTCAAATAGATTTTCATAAGAGAATTAACTTGGTTGAAGAAAAAGGTGAATAAAGGCAGCTTAAGTTGTTATCTCACAAAAACCAACATGAATTATATGAGAAAAGAATCATTAGCCTTATCGATCCCTTGAAATCTTTGTGCTATTTAAAAACTTCACACAGGTAATAGGTCAGACAACTAAGATAACTTACTATGTTTATCAGTATTGCAAAAATGAACAGGCAAAAGGCAGATAGAATCATCTGACTTCAAAGAAGGTAGAGAAATACTAATCATTACTTAGAGCTGTTTTGCTTTTTTTTAATGCAACATTTAGAAATCTCAGCAATACTGGAGTAGATGCAACTTTCAGATTGCAAATACAAGAAGTTCATGGTTTCTGTAGAGGTGTTTTGAATTTTTTAGGTTTCATTGTTTAAAGCTGTGACTCAGCAAAACATCTGCATGAGCAGGATTACTTTGGAAACAAGTAATGCAAAAATATAGTCAAAGATATTAGTTCAGTATTATCAATGAGTTATTTATTTTTTAAGATTTATTTATTTATGCATGCAAGAACTGGGGTACAGGCCAGAGGTGTGGGGGAATGCACTACTGAGGGGAGCAGCGGTCAAGTCAGGAGAGGTCTGCTGCGCAATGTGGGTAGCTCCTTGGCTGGGGATCAAACTTGTGCTGCAGTGGCTGCAGATAGCTTCATAGTGCTGAGACTTAACCCCTTGCAGCACCAGGGAGGCCCCGCAATGAGTTATTTTAAACCTTGAGGCGCTATAGCAAATATTTTAACTAAGGGATACCAGTATTTATTTAGGTTTCAGTACATGTTGAATTCTTTTCTAATTCGTATCATAATAATTTTTTATCTGTTTTTTGAAAGATTTCTTTCTTTATGTATGCAAGAATATGCAAGAACCAGGGTGTAGGCCAAAGGTGCAGGGGGTGAGAGGATTGACCAGAGACAGTGGGGAGCAGAACAGGTGTATCTACTGAAATACATTGCTTAGGGGTCAGCAGGTGAGACAGGAGAGGTCTGCTGTACCTTGTGGGTTAGCTCTGTGGTCAGGGACCTTGAGGGTTAGCTCCCGGGCTGGGGATCAAACTCATGTTGCAGTGGCTGGTGATAGCTTGACAGTGCTGTGTCTTTAACCCCTGTACCACCAGGGAGGCCCAATTTTTGATCTATTAATAGTAATTTATTGCAGTGACCTTAGCAAATTTCAGCATTTACTTACTTAATTAGTAAACTATTAACTATATTGTAAAACAACATGGTTGGTTTTTCCCAAATAAAATTAATTTCTTTCTTTTTGCATGATCCAGTAATATTCTTGGAATAATCTGGATTATCAAATACTACAACACTGAGAAAAATCTGTTCCAAGTTATTAGATTTCTAGACTAGTTGAAGTTGTGTTCTGAGGAAAGAGTTTAGGACAATTGAATTTCCTCTCTTAACATAAGTAACAAAATAATAAATTCAGAAAACTGAAATATTAAGAAAAAAAGCAAAACTAATGCTAAGGGAAAGACTTTCTGGAGAGGGGCTACTACATAGAAAACCTTTCTTCACAATAATAGAAAAAAATTCTAAGACATAAGAGAAATCATAGAATAATTAAGGAAAATGAGAGATTTTATTAATACAGGCAGCTCATTGAAAAAAAATGAAATTCTGTTTACTTGGCTATACCTTGCTAATCTAGAAAATTTAAAGACTGCAATGTGTTTTCTAGAACTATGTAAGAAAATAAAAGGTCCATAATCTGAGTACTTTATATTCATTATGAAGTTATAAGAGTTTTTTACCCACTACCTACTGTGTGATAAAGATCTCATTTAATTTTTTTTTTAACTCCCCCAAAAGTCTATGAGATAGTCTGTCTTCTATTTTTTAAATAAGGGCACAGGTTACTTTACTGGTACCAGAAAGACTGTAATGGCAGAGCGGGGCCTCAAACATGAATCTGTGACCCGTGCTAGCCACGCCACTACATGGCCTCAGTAAAATAGTACCTTAACCCTTCAGCTTCATGCTAGAGCCTAAACATCCAACTTCTTTTTTTTTTAAAGCCTTTATTTTTTTTATTTTTATTTTTTAAGATTTATTTATTTATTTATACAAGCACTGGGTACAGTCAGATGCGCGGGAGGGTGAGAAAATTCACCAGAGCCAAAGCAGGGAGCAGAGCAGGCAGAAGGACCAAAGTACACTGCTGAGGGGAGCAGCGGGCGGCAGGAGAGGTCTGAGCGCCATGTGGGACCCCCTCCGGTGGCTGGGGAGCGGCTGGGAATCGAACCAGTGCTGCAGAGGCTGCGGGCAGCTTCGCAACCCAGCGCTCTACCACTGCACAACCGGGGAGGCCCTAAAAATCTAACTTCTTAGTTAAGTTTTATTCTAGCATAGTTTGTTTTCTCTAGTGTGATGTGAATTTGAATATATAAGCAAATGGCTTGAAAATTAGTCATTGTTTTTGATTGATCGTCCTTTCACTAGTGTCACTGTTTACTATAATTTTAAAAATAGATCATTCTGTGTAATGTATGTGGTACTTTAAATTTAGCTGTATTTCAATTAATCAAATCATGATAATGAACTATGTTTGTAATAAAGACTGGATTACTGTGAACAAAAAAAATAGATAAGACAGACGTTAATCTAACTTCTTTGTAACATGAATAATTTTTATTGTATTGTAAGAATATATATATCCCTTATGTACTATATGTCCTTTTAGCTTGTGCAAAAATTGAATATGTGTGGATTAAATGAAACAAATGGGTGTAATGAAGGGATGTAAAATCATAAAATCATGATGAAAAGAAGAGAAAAGGGCAAAAATGTTCCAAAAACTAAGAATAAAAATATAATAGCAAATAATAGTGGCAGCATTTATTATTAGTCAAAGCAGTAGCACGGTAGTTAAAGATGTAATAGTAAAATATTAAATAAAATAATATAGTAAAAATACTATTTTACTTAGTGCTCTTTACTTATTTTACTTACTTTACTTGGCTGTGGGTAATGATGCTGTTATCAACAGGGGTAAGGATCTGTCTGGTAAATTGAATAAGCAGAAAATTAGAGTATTTAAAATTAAGAATGATAATACATATCTTTTCATCAAAGTAGGAAATACAGCACAAAGGAATTTTATTTCTCACCTTTAACTCTAGGTATACAGTTGAATCTTGAATAATGCAGACATCTAGGAGTGCCAGTCCAGTCTCTGGGCAGTCAAAACTGCTTAAAAAATAACCTTCTGTTGATTGGAAGCTTTACTGATAATGTAAGCCATTGATAAATACATATTTTATATGTTATTATATGCTGTATTTTACAATAAAGTAAACTAGAGAAAAGAAAATGTTAAGAAAATCATTATGAAGAGAAAATATATTTACAATATTGTACTGTATTTACCTATACCATAGTTTACAAGGTGAATTGTTTTTCTGTCAGTACCAGCAATATTGATACGGCCTTTTATGGTCAATACAATTTTAACATCAAGAAACAAGAAAGATCTCAAATAGATAATCTAATTGTACACTGTAAGGAACTAATAAAGAACAAACGAAACCAAATAACTGTATGAGGAAGGAAATAATAAAATTTAGAGTGGAAATATATGAAATAGCAATACGTCATGACTTTTCCTACAACCCAATAGAAATCAAAAAGACTGTCCAAAAGATAAATGAAACCAAAGCTGGTTCTTTGGAAAAAAATTAAATAGACAAACCTTTCGGTGTTGGAAAATGTGGACAGCCACCTACAAAAGAAAGAAACAGACCACTGTCTCATAACATACAAAAATTAACTCAAAATATATTAAAGATTTAAATATAAGACTTGCAACCACAAAATACATAGCAGAAAACATAAGCAAAACACAGCATTGGCTGCAGGGATGTGTTTAGTAACTTGACTCATGGCAAGGGAAACAAAAGGAAAATAGGCAAATGGGGCAGTATCAAATCAAAGCTTCTGCAAAGTGAAAGTATCATTAAAACAAAAAGACACCCTACAAAATGGAAGAAAGTATTTGCACATCATATAACTTTCAAGGGGCTAATATTCCATGATGTGCAAAGAACACGTCAACCCAACAAAAAGAAAATAAAGACGCCAATCAAAAAAAATAGTCACTTGGCCCTCCCTGGTGGTGCAAGGGGTTAAGACACAACCTTTAAAGCTGTCTGCAGCCACTGCAGCACAGAATTTGATCTCTGGCCAGGGAGCAACCCACATGGTGCAGCAGACCTCTCGTGACTTGCCCGCTGCTCCCCTCAGCAGTGTATTTCTGTCGATCTGCCTGTTCTGTTCCCTACTCTGTCTCTGGTGAATCCTCTCACTCCTTGCATCTCTGGCCTGTACCCTGGTTCTTGTATAAATAAATTAAAAAGAAAAAAGAAATATATAAACTATAACATTAAAAACAATCAAAATGGGCCCAAATGGTTCAAACCAGTGTTATTCAAGGGTCAGCTGTATATTGAAATATTCTACTAGAACATTGAACCGAGCTCAGACTGGCTTCCGTTGTCTGTCTGCCTGTTTATTGTATCTATCTATCTGACTTATTTAATATTTCTTCGTGGTTGCATAAAATTCACTCCAGTAATTCACCCTAGAAAGAAACAGTTTGACTCAGATGGCCTTGAGTGAAAACGGGAACTACTGCATTAATTTGACTTACTAATTTATGTAAAACCTTTTCTGATTGTTTTTCATGTCTTAATTACCTCAAAGTAGAATAATTCTCAGGCCACCATCTGGTTATTTTAGGCTTCCTGTGACAATAAGCAGACTATGAAACATTTTTTTTTTTTATGATGAATTTTGTGCAGTAAATTTATATCTACCCTGAGTAAACAGTTTGGTGAAAATTGTTATGCCCATGATAATATCAGAAGCTCTCACATCTTACATTTTCTAGTACTTACTGTGTGTGAATCTTCTGTGCTGGTTAGTTTCCTAATAAGATATTCCCTGCTTCATCTACTCTTATGTATAGCTCTTGGTTATATTGCAAAAATCCCACATTTCCTCAAAAAGAATATAGGAGATCAGGTGTTCATTTATTTATTTATTTTATTTTATCTATCTATTTATTTATTTATTTTTAAGAAGATTTATTTATTTATTTATACAAGCACGGGAGGGCGAGAGAACTCACCAGAGCCAGAGCGGGGAGCAGAGCAGGCAGAAGGACCGAAGCACACCGCTGAGGGGAGCAGCGGGTGGCAGGAGAGGTCCGCTGGCCATGCGGGACCCTCCTCCGGTGGCCAGGGAGTAGCCAGGGATCAAACCAGCGCTGAAAAGCTGCTGGCAGCCTCGCAACCCAGCGCTCAACCGCTGCGCCACTGGGGAGGCCCTATTTATTTATTTTAAAGATTTATTTATTAATGCATACAAGAGCTGGGGTGCAGGCTAGAGGTGTGGGGGGTGAGAGGATTCACCAGAGACAGAGTGGGGAGCAGAACAGGCAGATCCACTGAAATACACTGCTGAGGGGAGCAGCAGGCAAGACAGGAGAGATCTGCTGTGCCATGCTGGTCACCTCCCTGGCCAGGGATCAAACTCATGCTGCAGAGGCTGTGGATAGCTTCACAGTGCTATGCTTAACCCCTTGCACCACCAGAAAGGTCCAGGTGTTCATTTCTTTATTAGGAAATAAAGTAGGCCCTTCATGCTTTCTGGGTTCATCTGGGCTTGTGGTCTCAAGTTTGCCTTTTTAATTTCTCGTATTACTTTTTGGTTGTTATCAGTTGTAACATTTTCTAGAAAATATTTTTTCTTACACTTAGTCCTACCCTGCACAATCAAAGCCATGATAAAAGTACTTTTTATTGAAAGATGATAAATCTTTAAAATTGCCCATGCAACTTTACAAACTAGTATTTATTTTGACTGCTTTAGTCTTTGTGTGGGTGGAACATACACATTAGTGTATGTGGGTGGAACATAAACATTAGTGAATATGAAGATCACAAGAATACTTTCTGAAGAGAACTACTTTTCCCTTAAATAGTTTATATGGAGTCTGCAAAATAAGGATTATGGTATGGTGCTGACATGGGAGGTAAAAAGTTACCTTTCCGAACATCCCATAGATGAAAAGGAATCTGGGCCATATCGTTGAAATATATAAACTAGGGGCCTCCCTGGTGGCGCAGGCAGTTGAGCACAGCGCTGTGGAGCTGTCTGCAGCCTCTACAGTGCCAGTTCAGTCCCCGCTGGCCGTGGAGCAACCCACATGGCGCAGCAGACCTCTCCTGTCTCACCCGCTGCTCCCCTCAGCAGTGTATTTCAGTCAGTCTGTCTGTTCTGTTCCCCACTCTGTCTCAGATGAATCCTCTCACCCTCCTGCACATCTGGCCTGTACCCAGGTTCTTGTATAAATAAATAAATCTTAAAAAATATATATATATATAAACTATAACATTTTAAACAATCAAGATGTATGTAACCAGCACCCTAGATCAGAAACAGACCATGACAGCACCCTAGAGTTCCTTTCCAATCTTGACCCTCTTCTCCAAGGAACTAGACTAATTTCTAACAGTGTGGATTAAACTACCTTGAACCATATCTACTTTTAGTTCGTTTGATGTTTATTACTCTCAATGGCATAGTTTTTGCTCTATTTCTTTTTTCTTTTTAAGATTTATTTATTTATGCATACAAGAACTGGGGTGTAGGCCAGAGGTACAGGGGGGTGAGAGGATTCACCAGAGACAGAGTGGGGAGCAGAACAGGCAGATTCCCTGAAATACACTGCTGAGGGAAGCAGCGGGCGAGACAGGAGAGGTCTGCCGAGCCATGTGGGTTTGTTCCCTGGCCAGCTGGGGATCGAACTAGTGCTGCAGTGGCTGATGATAGCTTGATAGTGCTGTCTTTAACCCCTGTGCCACCAACAAGGCTCCATTTCTCTGTTTCTTTTAAAAAAAAAAATGAATTTTGTTAAAAAAAACTTCCTATTTTGAGCTAATTTTAGTTTTATAGCGAAGTTGCAAAAGTTGTACACTTTAATTTTATCTTGCACCCCTCTCCCCCAATATTAACTTTTTACCTAAACATAAAGTATTTATCAAAAGCAAGAAATTAATATTGGTATATTATTATTAACTAAACTGCATACCTTATTTGAATTTCACCAATTTTTTCACTAGTGACAATTTTCTGTTCCAGGATCCTACCCAGGACCCTGATGCATGCAGTGGTGTCCCCTCAGCCTGCTTATTTTCTAATAGGCTTCAGTTTTTCTTTACTACATACCCGTAGCACTTTTGAAGAGTACTGATCACATATTTTTCATAATGTCTCTCTGTTGGGTTCCTCCAGTGCTTTCTTATGATTGGATTGAAGTGGTGCAGTTTGGTAAAAATACCACAGAAATTGATCCTTGTCTTTCTGTCTTTCACAGGGCATGATACTATGGGGTTCATTATATCAATATGTGTTATCATTGATGGTGTTTACCTGGTCATGTGGTTAAGCTAGTGTCTGTTACATCCAGATCTCTAGTATTTTTATAATTCTTGTATATAGTGTATGACATGGATCTAATTTTTTCATTTTAATGGCCATTTTATTCTACTTTGACATAAAAGAGTTTAAATACCTTATTGTGGATGTAGGATAGATAAATGAATACAGAGATAATTGCTTTTATAGATAAATGATCTTCAGAGTGAGAGCATAATCAAAGATAAAGAAGATACTGGTTCTTCTAGTACGCTGATTGAATATTCTAAATTTGAACATATTTTATAGCAAAATTTACAAAAGTATAATTAAAATAGGTTATTTCTATTTTTCAGCTACATGAATTTTTTTTATTTTATATGTTTTTTACATAATTTTTCATTTTATCACAATGTATGCATTTTACAGGAATATTTTAACTTTGAATTTTTCTTTAATTGTTTTCTAGAAGTTAAATTCCCGGAAGCCATATGTATAAATAATAGTATACTTTGCATACATTTGGCAAAATAAAATTGCCTCTTAGAAAATTTGTTACTTTTTTATTGAGGTAACATTGTTTACGTCAATGTATGTGTTTTAGGATTATAGGTTCACAACCCTTGAAATGTATTGTTAAACCACAGCTGACTAAAAGTACCAATAACCCCTCACCACAGTTTATTCGACCCCTCTCGACCCTTTGCATTCATCCCTCTCCTCTGGTAACCTCATTTCTACAATTAGAATCCGAGGGTTTATTTTGTCTCTTCCTTTGCATTGTTTCTTTATTCCACATATGAGTGAAATCATTGGATATTTATCTTGCTCCTTCTGAGTTATTTCATTTAGCATAATCCCTCCAGTTCCATCCATTTTGCGGCAAATGACAAGATTCATCTTTAAAAAAAAAATAACTGAGTAGTAGTCCAATGTATATACTGCATCTTCTTTATATGGAGCTAACTTTCAAATTTCTCTTTTTCATGTGACCACCCAGCACCATTTTAAGTACATCTTTGCAATTTATATGAAAATCATTTGATAACATTCAACACCCTTTCATGACAAAAACACTCAACAAAATAGGATGAAAAGGAAAGTACCTCAACATAATAAAGGCCATGTATGAAAAGCCCACAGATTACATCATACTCGATGGTGAAAGACCAAAAGCTTTTCTTATAAGCTGAGTAACAAGACAAGAATTCTGTGTTCTCTACTTCAATTTAACATAGTACTAGAAGCTCTGGTGTGTGAAGTTAGGCAAGAAAAAGACATGAAAGGCATCCAAATTGGAAAGAAAGCAGTAAAAAGACAATATGATATTATACATAGAAAATCCTAATGATTACATAAAGTAATAAACTCAGCAAAGTTGCGGGATAAAAAATAAACTTGTAAAAGTCAGTGGGATTCCTGTATACTAATGTAGAGAACAATCCAAAAAGAAAATTAAAATAAATCATTTAGGATAACCTGAAAAAGTAATACAATGAAAAAAAGATAATTGCCTCGGGGCCTCCCCGGTGGCGCAGCGGTTGAGCGCTGGGTTGCGAAGCTGCCGGCGACCTCTGCGGCGCTGGTTCGATCCCCGGCTGCTCCCCGGCCACCGGAGGAGGGTCCCACATGGCGCGCAGACCTCTCCTGCCGCCCGCTGCTCCCCTCAGCAGTGTACTTTGGTCCTTCTGACTGCTCTGCTCCCCGCTCTGGCTCTGGTGAATTCTCTCACCCTCCCGCGCTTCTGACTGTACCCAGTGCATGTATAAACAAAACGAACAAACAAACAAACCAACAAACAAACAAAAAAAAAAAAAAGATAATTGCCTCTAGAAGTAAATGATCTTTAGAGTGAGAGCATAATCAAGGTAAGGAAGATGGACCAAAAAAATCAATTTGTATAGAAAAATTTCATCAACACAATTAGGAAGCTTGATCTAAGAGAGGTATGTGGAAACCTACCCCTAAAATGGAAGAATACACATCATCTTCCAAAAAATTCTCTACCAAACAATGCCTCATTTGAGGAGGGTAGCATAATCTTTACACCAAAATCAGGTAAGAATAAGATCATTATGTTGAATTCAGGCAAATTTAACTTATTTAGAACAACAAAATCAATACAGAAGAATACAAAACCCCAGTAAACACCAGGGTGATATAATGGTAAGCAAACCCAACAAAGTTCCTTAAAACACTAAAAATGGATCTACCATATGATCCAGCATGCCACTGCAAGAAGTCCACCCAGAGGACACAAAAACACTAATCTGAAAGGCAACCTGCACTCCTGTGTTTATTGTAGCGCTATTTGCAATTGCCAAGATATGGAAGCAACCTAAATACCCCAAAACAGATGAATGGATTAAGAAGTGATATATATACATAATGAATATTACTCAGTGATCAAAAAGGATAAACTCATGCCATTTGCAGCAACATGGATAGAACTGAAAAGGATTTGCAAAACAAAATAAGCCAGAAGGAAAAAGATAAATTTAGAATGGTTTCACTTATATGTGGAGAATAGAGAAACCAAACAAAGGATCAGGGAAAAAATAAAGCTTGCAAGCTACTGTAGATCTGAGACATACAATTGGTGAGGGGAAGGGAGAGGTTCAGAAGAAGGGAGGGAAGCACACAAGGGACTGTGGTGATGGATCATGGGTGCTGTGGTGGTGGGAGAACTACAGGGACTACACCTGAGGGGAGAAATCAAAAACTAGCAATGATGTAAGAAAAGAAATATAAAAAAGAAAAGAAAACCCAACAGCAGCAAAGGTTAAATACTTAAGATTAAATTACAAGAAATGTATAAAACTTGTATGAAGGAATTAAAAATGTCAATCTACATTAAATCCTGTACATGAACTTTCATAGCATTATTATAATAGCCAAAAAGTAAACAAAACCAAATGTCCACCAACTGATGAATGGATAAACAAAAATGTGGTATAGCTATACACTGGGATATTGTTTAGCAATAAAAAGGGGGATGAATTACTGATACATGCTACAGCATGAATAAACTTAGAAAATATGCTAAGAGAGCAAAGTCACTCACAAAAGACCACATTTTGTATGATTCCATTTATACACACTATTCAGAATAGACAAATCCGTGGAAGCAGAAAGTAGATCAGTGGGATTGAAGGGAGGAAGGGATAGGGAGTGACTGCTAAAGGGTCTGAATTTCTTTATGGGGCATTGAAAATGTTCTAGAATTAGGGGCCTCCCTAGTGGTGCAGGGTATTAAGTCTCAGCTCTATGAAGCTATTGGCAGCCACTAGAGCATGAGTTCAATCCCTGGCCAGGGAGCTACCCACATGGCACAGCAGACCTCTCCTGACTCGCCCGCTGCTCCCCTCAGCAGTGTATTTCAGTCAATCCGCCTGTTCTGCTCCCTACTCTGTCTCCAGTGACTCTTCTCACACCCCCACCTCACACCTCTGGCCTGTACCCTAGCTCTTGTATGCATAAATAAATAAATCTTTTGAAAAAAAAGTTCTATAATTAGTGCTCATGATTGCACATACAAAAGAATATTTAAAAAAAATGAAACTGCACACATTAAAAGGTAAATTTTATATGTGAATTATATCTCAATAAGGCACTTCTGAAAAAACTATTTGAGGAAAATTTTCAAATACCCCTAAAAGACACTAAGGAAGACTTGAACAATGGAAAGCAATCATTCTTGGGTAAGACAGCACAACATTATAAAGATACCAGTTCTCCACGTCTTAATTTACAAATGCAGTGGACCCCAGTAAAAATACTAAGAAGTTATTTTATTGAGTTAGACAAGTTGATACTAGAATTGATAAAGAAAAACAAACATGCAACAATAAGTGGGAAGTACTGAACAAGAAAAATTGTGAAGGAAAATACTTATTGGACATTAAAACATACTTTGAAGCCTCTATAATTAAAACATTGTGGTACAGATGCCTGAGTAGACCAATAGATCGTGGAATAGATAAAGTCCAGAATTAGACCCAAAAATTTGTGTAAATTTAATATATAACAAAAGGTGTCTTAGCTCCTCATTGGGTAAAGATGAATTTTTTTCAGATGACCTTTTTTCCTTAATTGTGGTAAAATACACTTAATAGTGTTTACTATCTTCACCATTTTTTAGTGAACTAAGTGTCAAGAACATTCCCGTAGCCACATAACCAGTTTCGGGAACTCTTAATCTTGAAAATCTGAAACTCCATACCCATTAAACAATAACTCCCCAATATCCCCTTTCCCCTAGTCCCTGATAAACCCAAATCTGTGCTAAGTAAACTCATGTAAGAAGACTGATACAGTATTTTTTTTTTAGAATTATTTATTTATTTATACAAGCACTGGGTACAGTCAGAAGCGTGGGAGGGTGAGAGCATTCACCAGAGCCAGAGCGGGGAGCAGAGCAGGCAGACCGACGAAATACACTGCTGAGGGGAGCAGCGGGCGGCAGGAGAGGTCTGCGCGCCATGTGGGACCCTCTCCTGGTGGCCGGGGATCGAACCGGCGCTGCAGAGGCTGCGGGCAGCTTCGCAACCCAGCGCTCAACCGCTGCGCCACCGGGGAGGTCCTACAGTTTTTTTTTTTTAAGGGTTTATTTATCTATGCATACAAGAGCTGGCTTTAGGCCAGCAGTGGGGAAGGGGTTGGTGGGTAAGAGGATTCACTAGAGACAGAGTGGGGAGCAGAACAGGCAGATCTATTGAAATACACTGCTGAGGCGAAAAGCGGGCAAGACAAGAAAGGTCTGTTGTGCCATGTGGCTTACTTAGCTCCCCCTGGCCAGGGATCGAACTCATGTGACAGTGGCTGGCGATAGCTTGATAGCGCTGATACTTTAACCCTGCGCCACCAGGGAGGCCCGGTAGTATTTGACTTTTTGTGACTCATTTCACAAAATATAATGTCCACAAGGTTCATGCATGTTTTCGAGCCTGAATAATAATGTGTTGTGTGTATATACCACATTTTTCTTATTCATCCATCTATTGATAGACATGGATTATTTTCACATTTTATCAATTGTGAATAATGCTGTTATGAATATGGTAATACAAATACCTCTTCAGTACCCTGTTCTTTTGGTTATTTGCCCAGAGTGGGATTGCTGGGTCATATGGTAATTCTATTTTTAGTTTTTTGAGGGACTGCCATACTGTTTTCCACAGTGGCTTAACCATTTTGCATTCCCGCCAACTGTGCAGAAGGGTTTCAGTTTTTCCACTTAACTATTATTACTTTTTACCAATACTTTTAATTATTATTACTTTTAAAAATAATATCTTAATGAGTATGAGGTGATGCTCATTGTGGTTTTGATTTTAATTTTCCTAATGACTAGTGATTTTGAGCATCTTCATGTTTGGAGAAATGTCTATTTAAAGCCTTTGCCCGTTTTTTACGTGAGTTTTTTGTTGTTGAGTTTTAGGAACTCTATATTTGGTTTGTTAATCCCTTTATCAGATACATGATTTGCAAATATTTTCTCCTATTCTACAGGTTTCCTTTTTCAGTCTATGGATAGGATCCTTTGAGGCACAAAATTAAAAAAATTTTATTACAGCCTATGTATCTATTTTGTTGTTGCCTGTACCTTTGGTCATTCTCTGCAACTCTTAAGAATTCTTTATTTTCAGTATTTTGCTGTGTCTGTTTAAGTTGTTTTTGTTTTTATTTTATTTATTTATGCATACAAAAGCTAGGGTGCAGGCCAGAGGCGTGGGGGAGGGTGAAAAGATTCAACAGAGACAGAGTGGGGAACAGAACAGGCAAATCCACTGAAATACACTGCTGAGGGGAGCAGTAGGAGACAGGAGAGGTCTGCTGGGCCATGTGGGTCAGCTCCCTGGCTGGGGAGTGAACCCCTCCTGCCTCAGTGACTGCAGATAGCTTCATAGTGCTGAGACTTAACCCCTTGCACCACCAGGGAGGCCCTATTTTTATTTTTAACTGGAGGTCATTGTAATATGTAAATGGAGGATTTTTAGACCCTCTATTCCCCCTAGGTCTAGAAGCAAAATAGAACTCTTTTTTTGGTCTTTACTGGTGAGATTATCTTTTTCTTCCTCCCATGTCCATCTTTCACTCAAAATGTGTTAAAGGTTGAGGGCACCTGTGTGCTAACTCTTCTCTACATTGGTCTCTTGTCACTTCAAGGCCAATTAAAGGCCAAAAGTTTGGCTATTCATACTCACAAAGTCCTCTATGACAGTGGAAAGCTTTGTTTTCTTATTAGCTCAGTGTTTGAGAGACTGTATTTTTCTCCATCTGACATTTGTTTTAAAGGTGAATTTTTGGGTTATTTAGTTCACTATGTTGCCAGAAACTAACAAAAAAGTGTAATTTTTGGTGCAGTTTCTTTTTTCCTGTTTTCCTTTTTTGAAATTCCCTTTTAGTTAGACACTAGGGATGGTGGTTCTCAATTTTTTATAATACTTAGAAACTTTTTGTTCAATAAATGGTGCTGGGAAAACTGGGTTGCTGCATGCAAAAGAATGAAGCTTGACTACTACCTCACACCATACACAAAAACCAACTAAAAATGGATTAAAGAACTAGACATAAGACCTGAAACCATAAAATACATAGAAGGAAATATAGGCGAAACACTACGGGATATGCACATCAAAGACATCTTTACAGACACATCACCCAAAGCAGTGATAGTGAAGGCAAAGATCAACGGCTGGGACTACATCAAATTAAAGAGCTTCTGCACAGCAAAAGAGACAATAACAAAAACAAAGAGAAACCCCACCGACTGGGAGAACATTTTTGCACACAACACTAATGATAAAGGACTGATCACAAAAATCTGCAAAGAGCTGATGAGACTCAACAACAACAAAGAAAATAATCCAGTCAAAAAATGGGCAGAAGAGCTAAAAAGAAACTTCTCTGAAGAGGAAATGCAAATGGCCAACAGGCATATGAAAAAATGTTCAACATCACTTGTAATCAGGGAAATGCAAATCAAAACTACCATGCGATACCATCTTACACCAGTGAGAATGGCACATATTAAAAAAACTAGCAACAACAAATGTTGGCGAGGATGTGGAGAAAAAGGAACTCTCCTGCACTGTTGGTGGGAGTGCGAACTGGTCCAACCACTATGGAGAGCTGTGTGGAGATTTCTGGACCTACTAAACATAGAGCTTCCATATGATCCAGCAATTCCACTCCTAGGTATTTACCCAAAGGACACGGAAACATCAACTCCAAAGAGCACCTGCATCCCTATGTTTATAGCAGCGCTGTTTACAATAGCTAAGCTTTGGAAACAACCCAAATGCCCAAAAATAGATGACTGGATCAAGAAGATGTGGTACATATACACCGTGGAATATTACTCAGCAATCAAAAAAGATAAACAAATGCAATTTGCAGCAACATGGATGGTGCTGGAAGGGATCATGCTCAGCAAAATAAGCCAGAAAGAAAAAGAAAAATACCGGATGGTCTCACTCATATCAGGAATCTAGAAAACTTAAATAAGGGACCAAGAAAATGAATAACTATAAGAAAGTGAAAATCATAATCAACAAACAACTATGAACTAGAGACACTCTATGAGGGATGGGGAGGGATTGGGGTCAAAATAAGGGGGTTGCAATTGTATGGAGAATATAAAAATAAAATTAAAAAAGACTCTGTGACCCTTGAAAAGGGAAGAAGATACAAAAGACCCACTAAATGTCACTGATTGCATTTATTTATGGTGAACTAGCATGCTCGTGGGTTTTGTAGTAAAAAAAAAAAAATATTTAGAAACTTTTTGTTCTACTTTGAGGGATTTTTCCCTACCCTGTCTCTGTCTCCCTCCTTTCATTTTGTTGTTCTTTGCTTTTTATTTACTAATTTCATTTTTTTTTTTCATTTCATGTGAGAGGCTTTCCTCAGTTGTTCAGTAAACTTTGACCATCTGTTCAGATTAAGGAGTAAGTCAGTAAATAGCTGAGTGAAAACTCTTCATGAGGAGCTTTTAACTGCAAGTCTTAACATGGGGTGATTAAGTGACTGTTGGGCTTTTCTCTTTGTGTGGAGTCACCATGGAGAAATCTTTGAGTATCCCGCTTGCTTGACTTGTGTTCTGGAAGCTGATTTGGGAAGAGGGTAGGGTTCATTATTCAGGTTGTTGCATCTCATTGTGGTGGAAGTGACACACAACTTCTGTATGAATCTGGTTTCTCCATCCTGTTGGGTTTAGTGTCTTCAGAAGGTAACCACTTGTCTCTTGCTGGGATGCAAGAGAGGCAGTTTCTTTGCCTATGTGGTAAGGCTTCTGGGTGAAGCGGTTCCTTATTCAGTCTTTGCACCAATATCTTGTTTTGAGCCCCAACCCAACCTTCTTCCTTCAGATGTCTCCAGTTCTTAAGCCTTTCTGTTGTGCTTGCTTCGTAATAGTGACATACTCTCATCCACCCTCACATGCATATGTTTGGTTTGCTGTTTTGCCACAATTACTGTTCAGCAATGCTCTAACATCAAAAGTTGCCTCTTACCAACTTTTGTCTCTTTATGGTGTGTGTGTGTATAATATATATATATTATGTATATATTAGTATGTATTTGTGTATATATGTGCATAATTTATTAGTTCTTATGTGTCATTTTAGTTTAGTTTCAGAAGACAGTGTGTATAAACCTGTGCGTTCTATTGAACAAGAAGAACTTCATAATACATCCTAATTGTTATATTCATTTAAAAATAGTATTGTTATAAATTCAAGAATTTCTTCTACTTTCCTTTTCCACTAATGATTATTTCCATTTCCTATCATAGTAGAAGAGTAAGTAAATACAGGAGAGAATGCAGAGGGCAATGAAAGAGAGACCTAGAGAAGAGGCAAGGTTTGTTAATAAAGAGTTAGCGTAGGTAGCATTGAGATGTCAATGAAGTAACATCGCCATCTTCTGGCTTTTTAAACACTGTGTTTCTGTGATTATGTCTGGGAATTCCATATGCAAGCTAAGCTAGCATTATGTGTCAGATATATAAAGTGAATTTAGTGTTGTTTAGTTATTCTCTATTGTATGATAGAAAAAGACTTTCCTTTTTTTTGTTCTTAAAGATTTATTTATTTATGCATACAAGAACTGGAGTACAGGCCAGAGGTACAGGGGGTGAGAGGATTCACCAGAGACAAAGTGGAGAGTAGAACTGGCAGATCCACTGAAACACACTGCTGAGGGGAGCAGACAGGACAGGTCTGCTGTGCCACATGTGTTGTTCCCTGCCTGGGTTTCGAACTCTCGCTGCAGTGGCTGGCAACAGCTTGAAAGTCCTATCTTTAACTCCTATGCCACCAGGGAGGCCCCGGATAAAGACTTTTCTTGACAGAGGATTTGATTACAAGGTAGTAATTATGTCTTTTTCGAGCTCCCTGTAAGAGGATTCTATCTAAAATATTACAAAAACATATCCTGTGTCTCTAGAGCTCAAATGACTATATTTACATACATTATGAAAACAAGTTGTGAAGTTTTCATAAAAAATCTATTCTGTTGGGCCTCCCCGGTGGCGCAGTGATTGAGCGCTCGGTTGCGTAGCTGCCCGCAGCCTTTGCAGCACCGGTTCGATCCCAGGCTGCTCGCCAGCCCCTGGAGGAGGGTCCCACATGGCGCTCACACCTCTCCTGCCTCCCGCTGCCCCCCTCAGCAGTGTACTTCGGTCCTTCTGCCTGCTCTGCTCCCCGCTCTGGCTCTGGTGAATTCTCTCACCTTCCTGCGCTTCTGGCTGTACCCAGTGCATGATTGCATAAATCAATCAATCAATCAATCAATCAATCAATCAATCTCTAAAAAAAACTATTCTCTTTTATGTGCCTAATTATTTAGTTTTCGTTTTTTATACAATTCTGTATTCCTTTCTGTAGTTAAATCTCTGGTTTTCTTCATTTTGGGTTCTTAACTTTTTAATTTCTGGCTCAGTTTTTTCTTTATATCCTCAAATTCCTGTGATGGTATTTATTTCACTCTGAAGTATTGAATTACAGTTTTTTCCAACTTCATGATTGGTTTGGGGGCAGGAAACCATCAGCAGAAAACCTTTTATTTACATTTCCTGAACTTTTGCAGTACTTTTTATGTACATTGTTTATTTTTGTTGTTTTTGCTCATTTGTGGACAGAGTTCCTAGTTTGAGAGTTCTTCTGTCATTCTTTCCTCTTATAATCAGTTTCTTTTATGAATTTGTGATGTTGATGGTAAGGGACAAGGATAAAAGGAGGATTGGTCTGTCTTGTTTATGTTACATTTCAGCAAGATCCTTAATTTTCCCTGTCATTGCTTTCTTTTCTGTTTTTTTGGAGACTTCCATTTCTGGTCCTGAGGTTTTTAGACACTGAACCCATTTTTAAAGCCACAAAGCATTAAGTCTTAGCTGTGTTCACTATTTCTACATTTATTGTTCTTTTTCTGGGGATGATTTTGTCTTTGCTTCATCTAAGTCCTTGGGCCCCAGGACTGCTCTTTTCTTTTCTTTTCTTTTTTTTTTTTTAGATTTATTTATTTATTTATACATGCACTGGGTACAGTCAGAAGTCTGGGAGGGTGAGAGAATTCACCAGAGCCAGAGCGGGGAGCAGAGCAGGCAGAAGGACCGAAGTACACCGCTGAGGGGAGCAGCGGGCGGCAGGAGAGGTCTGCGCGCCATGTGGGACCCTCCGCCGGTGGCCGGGGAGCAGCCGGGGATCGAACCGGGCGCTGCAGAGGCTGCGGGCAGCTTCGCAACCCAGCGCTCAACCGCTGCGCCACCGGGGAGGCCCAGGACTGCTCCTTTTTTTTTTTTTAAAGATTTATTTATTTATTTATTTATTTATACATACATACATACATACATACAAGCACTGGGTACAGTCAGAAGCGCAGGAGGGTGAGGGAATCCACCAGAGTGAGAGCGGGGAACAGAGCTGCGGGCAGCTTGGCAACCCAGCGCTCAACCACTGCGCCACCGGGGAGGCCCAGGACTGCTCATTTTTAGGGAGTCTTTTCTAGCCTCCCTTCAGTTATTCTCTGTATCCACAGTCTTGCAGATTGGACACAGTGGAATTTCTTATGGAATCCGTTATCTCTCTACTTTTAAATGTTTTGATAATTGCAATCTTTGTCTCCTGGTAGTAATTGTGTCGAAAGTGTGGGTCCTGTGTGGTTTTACTTATTCTCCTTTATTATATAACTCTTTCAGTAGGCAAAGAGAGAGATTGGTAATCAGACTACCTCCATTATTTTTACAAATTTGAAAGGTCCAGCAATCCCTATCTTCATGTTATTTTGTATCTGAAAAACCCAAAGAGTCAATTGAAAAACTAGTAAGAGATTTCAGTTACGTACTGAGGTATAAAATTAATAAATAGAAATCCTTAGCTTTCTTATGGGGAACTCCATACATCTTCAGCTTAAAAAAGAACAAAAAAATATAGGAATAACTCTAATAAGAAATGTGTTAAAGCTATTGTGTTGGTTTCCTAGGCAGCCATATACACACTGGGTAACTTAAAACTACAGAAATTTTTTTTCTCACAGCTCTCGAAATCCAAAAGCAAGGTGCTGGCTGGCCCATCTTTCTAAAGGCTTCAGGGGAGAATACTTCCTTGCATTTTTAACTTCTGGTAACACTAGACTCTCTTGAGTTATGGCAGAACCTCAGTCTCTGCCCTGGTCTTCACATGGCCAGCTTCCTTCTGTCTTTGTCTATCTGTCTTCTCCATTTCTGATAAGAATGCCGGAGTCATTGAGTTAGGGCTCACAGTATTTCTGGTGTGACCTCATTTTAAATTAATGACATCTGCAAATATTCTACTTCCAAATAAGGTCACATTCATAGGTAACAGGAATTAGGACTTAAACATATCTTTTGGGGGCACACATTTCAACCCATAACACCTATATAAAGAAAAAAATTTAATTAATTTTTAATATTTTATTTATTGTCTTATATTGTTGTTAACTTTTGGACAATATTTGATTTCTCCCCTCAGGTGTAGTCCCTGTAGTTTTCCCACCACCGTAGCACCCGTGATCCATCACCACAGTCCCTATTTTGTCCCTTCTCCCTCCCCTCACCTGCTGCATGCCTCAGATCTATGGTCAGTTTTGTCTTTTTTTTTAAAGAATGAAAAATTTTAATTACTCCTAAGGGACATAGAAGTAAAATTGAATAAATGGAAATATAGACTATATTCTTAGATTAAAAAGACTCAAGTTTGAAGATATGAAACTTATAAATTAAATTAATCTGCATGGGATTGACCTGATCCAATAAAAGTTGCAGGATTTTTTTCCTTTGAGCTGAAGCTGCATATTGCAAAGTTCAAATTGAAAAGTAAACTAATGATAATCAAAAAAAAAAAACCTCTGTACAAAAAACAAAATAAAATTGCTAGCAAATGCCATTTAAAAACCCTATCCAATTAACACTAGTCAAGACACTGTACTAGTGAAGCTATAGAGAAACAAGTACTTTCAGATACTGGTAGGAGTATAAATTTATATCACACTTATAGAGGACAGTTTAGCAGTTTCTAAAAATGTCTATTTCGTTAGCTTAAAGAATTCCATATGTGATATTATGTATGTCTGAGTTTATTCATTGAACCATTGTTTATAGTAGCAAAAAATTGGAAACCCAAATTTAAACAAGAGGGAACTGGTTAAATAATGTTCATTTAACAACTTTTTAGGCAGCTGTAAAAGGGAATAAAGACATTTGTACTGATATGGTAAGATTTTTATGCTGGGCCTCCCTCGTGGCACAAGGGGTTAGGACGCAACCTACAAAGCTATCCCTAGCCATTGCAGCACAAGTTCAATCCCCAGCCAGGGAGCTACCCACATGGTGCAGCAGACCTCTCCTCTCCTGCCCACTGCTCCCCTCAACAGTGTATTTCAGTCAATTTGCCTGTTCTGTTCCCCACTCTGTCTCTGGTGTACCTCTCACCCCCACACCTCTGGCCTGTACCCCAGTTCTTATATGCATAAATAAATAAATCTTCAAAAAAAAAAAGATTTTAGTGTTATATTGTTAAGTGTAAAAAAGGCAAGATACGGAACTGTATCTCTGAAGAGGAAATACAAATGGCCAACAGGCATATGAAAAAATGTTCAACATCACTTGCAATCAGGGAAATGCAAATCAAAACTACCATGCGATACCATCTTACACCAGTGAGAATGGCACATATTAAAAAAACTAGCAACAACAATTGTTGGCGAGGATGTGGAGAAGAACTCTCCTGCACTGCTGGTGGGAGTGCAAAATGGTCCAACCACTATGGAGAGCTGTGTGGAGATTTCTTGACCTACTAAAGATAGAGCTTCCATGTGATCCAGCAATTCCACTCCTAGGTATTTACCCAAAGGACACAGAAACATCAATTCCAAAGAGCACCTGCACCCCTATGTTTATAGCAGCACTGTTTACAATAGCTAAGCTTTGGAAACAGCCCAAATGCCCCAAAATAGATGACTGGATCAAGAAGATGTGGTACATATATACCATGGAATATTACTCAGCATTCAAAAAAGATAAACACATGCAATTTGCAGCAACATGGATGGCGCTGGAAGGGATCATGCTCAGTGAAATAAGCCAGAAAGAAAAAGAAAAAATACCAGATGGTCTCACTCATAGCAGGAATCTAGAAAACCTAAATAAGGGACCAGGAAAAAGAATAACTATAAGAAAGAAAAAATCAAAATCAACAAACAACTATGAACCGGAGACACACTATGGAGGGGGGGCGGGGTCGGGAGGAATTGGGGTCAAAGTAAGGGGGTTGCAGTTGTATGGGGAATATAAAAATAAAATTAAAATAAATAAATAAATAAATATGAAGACTTAACCCCCCCCCAAAAAAAATTACTGAACTCTATATTCAGCTTTAAAAAATGGAAAAAGTGGAATGTTTTTATACTACTTGCATGTGCTTAAAGAAAGCCATGACAGGTAGCTACATAAGAAACATAAATAGTATGAATGTCTGTGTAGAAATCTAAGTGGGGTGGAGGAGCAGCGATGGGAGAATGACATTTCACTGTGCATCATTTCATGCTTTCTGGCTTTCCCCTCTTTTTGAACTAAAGTTAACATAGTAACTATTAAATACATCAAAGTAAATAAAAACTATGTGGTAGCTCTCTTTTTTTCACTTTTTATTTGAAATAATTATACATTCACAAGTTTTAAGCATAATGGGAAGGACCCAGGAACCACACCTTAGGTATAGTACATCATCAAAACCAGGAAACTTGACATTCCCACAATACAAGTAACTGGACTACAGATCTCACTTCGATTTTAATAGTTTCGTAAATGCTCCTTTTTTTTGGTATGTGTTGTATACAGTTTTGCAATTTACCACACGTATAGATTTGTATAACCCCCCACAATCGAGATACAGGATTATTCTCTCACTACAAAAATAGGTAGCACCTTATTAACATTTTAGAGTGGTTAATAAGTGATAAATCTGTGATTGCTAATGAAAAAAATCAGTATTTCAATATGATATTATTTAGCAAGATTAAAATAAAACAATTCCTAGAAATATGAATGCAGAATTGAGGCTACTAGAGGGGACCCAGAGGTGGGGATGGGAACAAAGGGGGAAGGAGGCCAGTGGACTATGGTGCTTTGATGGTGGGTGTGGTAACATAAAACTGAGGCCGTGTGAACTTACTCCCCTAAACTATAAACAGTGTAGTAAGCCAATGTTACCTCAATTAAAAAAAATAATTTAAAAAAAAAGACTATATTTTTCTAGGTGTAAGTACTCACTGAAGATGCTTAGAATGGGCTCCTTACAAGTACATTTACCAAACAGGAAATAAGGAAATTTACAAATGAAATTTGAGATGTTCATAGGGGTTCAGAAATCAGGGGAATTTCCTTTATGTGTATTGCTTGAATTTTTATAACTTGACTTTTCAATGTGTTAATTGTTATTAACGAGGTATTTGGAATATATGTAATTAAGGATATAAGTATATTACAATGAATTTCTCCCAGCTCTCATCACTGTAGGAGATGGAAGAGCCAGAGAAGGGGGATGCCTTTTGTGCTTGGTTGTGTTATCTTCTTGCCTTTTTTTTAGTGTAGAATGTATTTTTTTAATGAAAGAATTTTTTAATGCAAATCTCATTATAGAGGTTGCTTCTGTAAGACATCTCAAATCAAAGTGGTAATAACAGAATACTACATATGACTCACCTGTATACTTTTTTATATATACATATAAATATAAATCTGCAGAGGTACCTGGAAGTATATGTATACACATTAAAGTTGTTCCCTTCAAAAATACAATATCATTGAATGATCTGAGTAATAAATATTTGTCTTGATGATGAAAAAAATAAAGTTGTTCTCTTCAGTGGTAGGATTTAGGGTAATTTTATTTGTAGTATTTTTGTATTTGTATTATTTTATAGTAAGCTGTATATCACACTCCCTCTTCCTCCACAAAGGCTGTTTGTAAGGAATGAAAAAAATAAAGGAAAAAAATCTGTATTTGCTTGAAAGTTGAGAAAATTGGTGGCAAATTTTTTAGTTAATATTACATCAGTTTAAGTTTCTCCACTTCCTTTGTAATCTCTGGAATCTAATAGAGGATAGTGACTGTTTTGAAATTTCAATATATGATTAAAACAAACCAAAAAAAAAAAAAAAACGGGGGTCTCCCTGGTGGCGAAGGGGTTAAAGTCTTAGTGCTATCAACCTGTCACCAGCCACTGGCTGAGTTCAATCCTCGGCCAGGGAGCAGCAAACATCCCCTGTCTCACCCGCTGCTCCCCTCAGCAGTGTATTTCAGTAGATCTGCCTGTCCTGTTCCCCACTTTGTCTCTGGTGAATCCTCTCACTCCCCCCACCACCTCTGGCCTACATCTCAGTTCTTATATGCATAAATAAAATAAATATTTTTTTAAAAATTAAGTGTCTCGGGGTCTCATGGAAGAAAGACAGATATTCTTATATTCACTCATTTCTGGAAGTCTGAGATAATTTTAAGCTATATCATACTTAATTTGTGTTTTTTAACATTTACAAATAACATAAACCCCCCTAATATAATGTTTCCAAAAATGATAAATTACTTTAAAATGTAAAAAAACTGGAAATCTAAATCATGGAAAACATATATAGTAAGATCTCATTTTTATAAAACTCCATTGTAAATTTTGATTCTATATGCTCTTGGACTTGTTAATTAACCTAATTAACCTCTGTCTCAGTTTTCCCTCCTGTAAAATAGAGATAATGATTTTGGTGGGTAAAATAGAGATAACTCATCTGAGCCTGTTGTGGCAGATCAAGTAAGGACAAGTCTTAATCTTCACAAAAGGGCTATGTTGATCTGGATGGGACTTTGCTAAGCAGCATATGTGCAACAGGTGACCTAATCCTTGTAGTCATTGCGCATAAGCAAATTTAATGGTTTAAAATTTGGCTTGTACTGCTTAATGATAGAATCCTTCTGTTAGGTTCTTGGCAGACCTTGAAATGTAATTTGTTCAAAATTTGGGTGGTCTCTTCTAATCTTGCTTTTGGACAGAGCAGAAATAAATTTTCTCTCTTGGATTTTTGTTTTTAAAATTGAAAAACAAATAATAAATGTCACAGTCCTGTAAAATCTTTGAAACAAAAGTATCCTATAGTTGGTAATTATAAAGCATGTCTAAGAACATGTTGATAAAGTTTTGCCAGGGAATGAGAAATTCTTCTCCAGTGAATTTACTTGGTGAAATAGAATTCCCTGTCTTCCTATAGTATTAAGCTGTCACTTGTCAATTACTTTGTCAAAGTAAATCTACAACAATGCCTAAGCCCTTTGCTTTCTTTTACCACTTCTTTCTGCAAAGTATAATTGACTTAAAATGAAAATCAAGATGAGCAAATTTACTGAAACTTTTATGCTAAATAGAATCAGGCCGGTGAAGGGGAAGGTCTGAGGACCTGAGTTACTGACTAGTGTTTGGATTTTGGAGGATTTTTTGCTTATTTCTGAGTTTTGGGTTTTGTCCTAATGGGCTATGATAGTTTGTTAGACAAATATATTACATAAAGTCTGTATCAACTTATCTGATATTGTCAAGAATTAATGAGCATTTCACTTATGAAAGAATGTTAAAATACAACTTATATTGCTGGTTTTTAAAGAATAAGAATGCATATACTTTTTATTTAGTCTTTGGTGAACCTAATTCAGTATCTCTCTGGTTTTGTGGCTCTCTACTTAAAAATCTTTCGAGCCTTCCCACTAATCTGATTTAAAAAGCAGTGTCCTGCAAGATCTGGCAGATGGCCTCACCTCTGAGCAGTCCTCCCTCTAGCCATAGTTCTCAAGCACACAGATCTTTCTTCAGCTCAGGGAACATCCCACGTCCTTTTTTCCCTCTGCACAGTTCCCCCGCCTCCAACAAATGGTCTCTAAAAGCCCCAAGAGCTCAAGTCCCTTATTTCACATGCTTCCTTTGCATCTTTGTCTCTGTGTAACTCTGATGGTAATTGTCATTAAGTAATTAATTGTGAAATTCATTGTTGAGTGCCTGCCTTTATAGTTAAGAAAGGCCCCACTTAGGCAGGGACATGTCATTGCTTATTATAGTATCTTTGATGTTCAGCCTCCTGTTTGACGTACAGCAGGCAGTAGGCATTTATTTAAGAAGTGAATCAGTAGTGCTCACACAGTATTCATTATTTCACTACACATATGTAGGAAACTATTCAAAGATACTTTTTGATTGCTTATAGTATCAGCCAGTTTTAATTATTGAAGAGAGTCCTAGATAAGAGCTCATATAAATCTGAAATTTTTTTAAATTTAAAAATGTAGTCAATAAACACAAAAAAATTATAAGATATATCATTGATGATTATGGAAGAGCAGCTTTTAGTAAATAAAAAGTTATCTTTCTTACTCTTTATCTTAACAATGGTGAAATTAAATGTACCCTGTTGTAATTTTTTCCATAACTTTTAGAAGTTATTTTAGTAAACTTTCCACTAGAACTTTTGAAAATGAACACAAATGTAATGCTGACTCCAAAACTCTTTGTTCATGATAGGAAAGTGATGCTCAAACTTCTGCTGTATAGCATGAATGGGTTAAAATGTTTGCTTGTGTGCCTTTTCATTTTCTGCTGCCACATCATATTAAATAGGGTTGTCATACATTATTAAAGGATGAAATTAAATAAAAAATATATTGAGCATATAATTCATTTAACAATTTGTTTGTTTGTTAGGTAACGTTCATTGAAAACACTGTATATGCTTTAGGGTCTAAGTTCACACCTCTGCAAATGTAAGTTAGCCCAATACCCAAGCACCAATAATCTTCTACCACAGTCCACTGAGCCCCAAACAGCTAATTCTTTTTTTTTTTTTTTAAAGATTTATTTATTTATTTATACAAGCACTAGGTACAGTCAGAGGCCCGGGAGGGTGAGAGAATTCACCAGAGCCAGAGCCGGGAGCACAGCAGGCAGAAGGACCAAAGTACACTGCTGAGGGGAGCAGCGGGCGGCAGGAGAGGTCTGCGCACCATGTGGGACCCTCCTCTGGTGGCCCGGGAGCAGCAGGGGATCGAACCGTCACTGCAGAAGCTGCTGGCAGCTGGCAGCTTCGCAACCCAGCGCTCAACCGCTGCGCCACCAGGGAGGCCCAACAGCTAATTCTTTAAAGCCACAATGGATAATGGATAATTCTTTAAAGTCACATTGGATAATGCATATTGTGGCAGGGAAAAGTAGGAGAGCATTAAGGAGAGACAATCTGGGTGGTGAGATAGAAGCAGCTCCAGGAAGAGCGGGTAGAATGTACAGAGGCCGAGGCAGAGGCATGTTTGTTGTTTTTTAAAGATTTATTTTTTATTTATATAAAGGTTGGGGTACAGACCAGAGACGCGGGAGGGTGAGAGGATTCACCAGAGACAGAGGGGGGAGCAGAACAGGCAGACGCATGGAAAGCACTGCTGAGGGGAGCAGCGGGCAAGACAGGATAGGTCTGCTGTTGCCATGTGGTTCTCTCCCTGGCCAGCTGGGAATTGAACCCGCGCTGCAGAGGCTGCAGACAGCTTCACAGCACTGTGCTCAACCTGCTCTGCCACCGGGGAGGCCCAACAGAGGCATGTTTTTTAAAAATTGGCAGTTGCCCTTAAGTTGAACTAGATCAGAGGAGAGTTTGAGAAAGTGGTTCAATGCAGAGACTAGATCAAACATAAGGGATTTGAGTCATAAAGATGTGATTACTGTCACTGGTTTGGAAATTTAGGAAATCTGAGTAAGGAACTAGTGAAATAGTAACGTAAAGGTATACTATGTAGCTGTGAAAGAAAATGAGGAAGTTCAGTACCTACGAAAGAATAAAGAAAATTTAAGTTTAATTAATGAACACGATTTGTCCTATATGAAAATTTGAAGGATTCTTTTGAAGTTATCCTTTTATGTGGATTTATTATAATAGTAATTATATCTTTTGTTATATTCTGAGGATATTATTTATTGTATCTTAAGTCAGATATATTTTATAAATGAACATAGTAGTTAAGGACATGTATGCTGGCCTAAAATCCTACCTTGATATTCTGATATTGCAATTTACACAATTGGTGAACTGAACAAATTCCTTCAGCACTTTGAAGCTCAATTTTGCCATCTTTAAAATGAGAAGAGTAAAAATATTGATTTGATAGAATTATGAGAAAAACAGCATAAACCTTCAAATGCAATTTAAATTATATGAAATTATAAGTTGTGCAAGTGTATTTTGTTATAAATTATATGAAATCAGACAGGTGAAACATTTAGGAAACTGCCTGGGCTAGCTCATAACCCAAGAGAAAGTTATGTGATATCATCACTTTGTATGGAAAATATCTTCTACTTAATATCACTTACCAAGTTAGCCACAGAAACAGAATACTGAAACATGAGCATATAAATTAAAATTAATTTTTCCATTTAAATTTAATTCTTAGGGCATTTAATTCTCATTAGCATCTGTTTGAACAGTTTTAGAAAGCCTGAAGACCCTGATTCAAACGATGTTAATTGTACAAATTCACTTATAATTTTTACTTTCTTCCCTGTGTTTTGATTAATGTTGTACTATACAAAAGACTTTGTGGCCAGAGTTGATGAATTGTGATTTGAAAGGTAAAGGGCTTGCTTTCTGAGACCATCTGTTATAGTTGCATTGTCTGAAACTGACAAGAGATCATGGCAGATGGTGAAGTCATGAAGATTGACTTTTTGAGCTTGACATAACGTGTTCATGAAGCTGAAAGAAGAAAACCGACTTATTTTTTTAACTAACAGAAGAGGTGGGTGACAGAAGTGTGTAGTTATTGTGTCTGGATAAAATATAATGCTTCAGTGCACATGATTGGTTTGTTTGAGACTGACCAGTACTGCCAAAGACAGCAATTTCTTGTGCCATGTTAATTTACTTTCTGTAGACACTGGCTTAAGTCATATTGGAAATAATTTTTAGGTTAAAGGCAGCATAAAAGAAAGACAAGAAGTTTAAAAATACTTCGAAAATATTTTTTTTAATGAAAAGGTTATAAACTGTCAAAACCAATGTAGAATTCTTAATTTTTAATTGAATGAATGAGATGTCACAATCCCATTTCTTTTTATAATATTTATCTTAATGTACTTTTACATAATTTAAATTACATTTGAAGATTTATGCTTACTGTTTCTGTCTTCTACTGGGATGTCTTCAGTGCCTGGATTGCATCTATTGGACATTTAGTATTTGCTAGATGAGTAAATTAATGAAAGAAGTTATTACCTACACTGGTTAATTTTAGATTTTTTTTAAACCACAGTTAAACACTTTTTTAAATTGAATTTATGTTATGATAGTTTTCTGTGTATGATTTATTTATTTTGGGAAGAACCTTAATTTGTCATGATAAATCAGTGATCTACTTTACCCTCTAACTTTGAGTGCTTACCTTGTGCTTGGCGGTGTCCTAATAATTTTCCATGTAGTGCCTCATTTAATTTGATTGATTTTCTATCACCATTTTACATATGAATAAATTGAGGCCTGAGATGTTAAGGTAAATTTTCTCAAGAAATTTATGTATATTTGGCTCTATTTTAAACAGGGACAAAGGGAACACTAAAAATATTACATTTAGTTTTGTCAGGTTCATTAATGTGGCTAAGCAGTAATTTGATTGGTAACCTCTTACTATAGTGTGCTGAAAAGTAACACTGTCTATTTATTTGTATTTGTGCGAATAACAATGACACTCAATCAGGTATCTTTTAGGAAATACAATACTGCAAAGAATACTGAATACAGTAATGAAGCAGAGGCACAGAGACAGCTGCTGTAGCCATTGTAGCCACACTCCTAACTTAAAGAAATGGGGGAAAGTGGGAAAGAATATCTACTAGCCAAATCTGGTGGCTCCACTCAGCAATGTCTGCTCATAAATCATTAAGCCGAATTATGTCATAAGATCAAACACATCTGGAGGGAGACTGAGGATACAGTATTTTTAGTAGAGCAGCTTCCCCTAAGGAAAAAGATAGTGGGTAGGCAATAGTCTCTGCTTAAGAAATGTATAGGTAGGTTTCTAAAATTAAACACACTCAAACTATACTTTGGATGGAATAAACTCTGTTTTTTGTTATAACTGCATTTCAGTAGGCTGATCTGCTAACTTTCACTTTGACAAACTATAATGTATTTCTTTTTTTTTTTAAAGATTTATTTATTTATTCATACAAGCACTGGGTACAGTCAGAAGCGTGGGAGGGTGAGAGAATCCACCAGAGCCAGAGCGGCGGGGGTGGGGGGCAGAACAGGCAGACTAATGAAGTACACTGCTGAGAGGAGCAGCGGGTGTGGCAGGAGAGATCTACGCACCATGTGGGACCCTCGCCGTGGCCAGGGATCGAACCCGTGCTGCAGAGGCTGCGGGCAGCTTTGCAGCCCAGCGCTCAACCGCTGCACCACTGGGGAGCCCCCTGACAAACTATAATGTATTTCTAATATAACCCTAAAAACCTCACTCTACTTTTTCACGTGAGAGGACACTGAAGCTTGAAGAGGTTAAGTCACTTGTTCAAGGTTACAAAGCTATTAAGTGACAGAGCCAAGATAGACTGTTTAAAAAAAAAAAAATCCAGGGCCTCCCTGGTGGCGCAGCGGTTGAGCGCTGGGTTGCGAAGCTGCCTTCAGCCTCTGCAGCACCGGTTCGATCCCTGGCTGCTCCCCGCCCACCGGAGGAGGGTCCCACATGGCGCGCAGACCTCTCCTGCCGCCCGCTGCTCCCCTCAGCAGTGTACTTCGGTCCTTCTGCCTGCTCTGCTCCCCGCTCTGGCTCTGGTAAATTCTCTCACCCTCCCGCGCTTCTGACTGTACCCAGTGCTTGTATAAATAAATAAATAAATCTTTAAAAAAATAAAAAATAAAAAAAATAAAAAAATAAAAAAAAAATCCATACTCTTTCCACTATGCTGCACTGCTGCTTTATTAATCAGATGCCTACTTCAAGCAGGACACCTATGATCAGTTGCTATTTTATTATATTTTCCTATTTCATTAATTCTTCTCTTTAATTCTTTTCTCTTTGAGATTTAAGTTGGTTACTTAATAAAGTACAAATTTACCTCTCACTACTATTTCAACTGCACTTTGTAAGTTTTATTAATATTTTCATTGTCATTAAGTTCTAAATATTTCAAATTCATTACTTTGGGTTTTTTGATCAATAAACAATTTTATTTGACTTTTAACTTTTTAATGGCCAATTTATTTAATTGCATTGTAATCAGAAATATTATCTCTAATCTCTAAAATATTACCTCTTTGAAATTTGTTACTACTTCATTGGTTTTTTTTATATATAGGCAAATTCATAAATACATGCTTAAAGGATGTTTCATATTGGCTGGGTACAGGGTTCTGTGTAAATCTGTTAGATCAAGCTTCACTAAAATGTTAATCTTCAGAATGCAGTACTTACATCTTAGCCTTAAGTTCTTAATTTGAATGCGTCAGATAGTGAGCCAAACATCAAAAACTTGTGCTTTATTATTATCTTATAATACTGAAAAAGATGTAACAAATAATTGATAAATGTAAAAACAATTCTGGTTGTAGAAACTTGATTTTCACATTAGGTTGTGATAGGATTGCAAACAATCCAAATCTGTAACTTTGGTGGGAAAGTGAAAATCATAGTTGTGTTTCAAGAGTTTACTTGGATTTTTTAAATTTATGTTTTCACTGAAAAGTTACAAACTGGAAAAAAAAAAAAGGAAAGTTACAAGCTCAGTGTTATTGAAAAATAAAAATAGCTTGTTTTTCCTTCCTCAAAATTATATTTGTAGATATAAATTCTAGTATAAAAAGCAGATATTTAGAGCCTCCATTTCTTCAAGTCCCCATTATTCATGGTCTTTTCAAAGTTAAGTTTTATTTCACCCTGCCTCTTGAATGTCTTGTTAAAGTTTAATTTTAAAATAAAAGTTGCAAAAATAGAGCAAAGAATTTATGAATATCCTTCGCCAGAGTCTACCGTTATCAGCATTTTGCCACATATGCTTTGTCATTCTTACTTTTTCTATAGATACCGATTATGTAATTATTTTTCATCATTGGAAAGTAAGTTTCTGCCATCATAACCACCCATTCCTAAATATATTTTTTTCCCTAACAACAAACACTCAGCTTAAAAAGAGAAAAAAGAAAACTCACAGTACACTGATCAAAAGCAGGAAATACAATATTGAAAAGAATTCTTTGATCCAGTCTATGAGCCAAATTTTGATTTCTTCACTTGCCCCAATAATGAGCTTCATAGGAATGTTTTTTTTTTTTTTTTCTGGTCCAGTGTCTAATCCAGGAGCATGCATTGAATTTAACTTCATGTGTCTTTTTTTTTTAAATGTTTCTTAGACTTCATTATCTTTTATAACAACATTTTGAAGAGTTCAGGCTATTATTGTAATAGAATATTCCTCAATTTGAATTTTTCTGACATTTCTTCATGATTGGATTTAGATTATGGATTTTAGGAAGAAATACCTTTGAAGTGATAGTGTATTCATCTCAGTGCATCTGAGGAGATGCATGATGTTGGTTTGTCTGGATATTGGTAATTATTTGGTAGCTTTGATCACTTTGGCTACATTGATAGGTTTCTTCACTGTAAAATTTGAATTAATACATATTTTGTGGAGAGATGTTTTAAGGCTGTGTAAATGTCTTTTTTTTTCTTTACCAATCTTACCCACTGGTTTTAGCATCTATCAATGATTATTGACTAATGAGTTGTTTTTAAATAGGTGGCTTTTGAACCACATCATTCCTTTATATTTATCAGTTGGCATTGTATTGTAAAGAAGAACTTTCCTTTTATTGCTTATTTATATCAGTGTAGACTCCTGGATTATTATTTTATTCAATGGGTTTATGAGCTGTTACCGTCAGTATATATTTTGGTGCTCAGTTATCCCAAATTGTCCAATTGTAGGCCATTTAAGCTGGTTCCTATATACTTTTGATACAGTCCCCTCATTTTCCAGCCTTACCTATTCTGATTTATCTTGGACATTTCTTGCCCCAGCCCTGGAAACTGCTGTTTCTCCAAAAAGCCCCCTTGCTCTTTCCGTGGCCTGTCTGAAGCAACATTTAGTGTTATGTTTCAAAGCCCTGGCTCCATCACGTGGTAGCTGAGTTATTTGGTCATTTATACGTCTCTAAACCCCAATTTTTATCTGGAAAATGAAGATTACAGTGGGACATCCATCATAGTGTTATAAGGATTACTTAAATCTTTCACTGATGCACGTCACATAGTAAATGCATAGTAAATGCACGTCGCATAGTAAATATGATGTAAAGGTTGTCTGTTATTATTAATACATTTCTATTCTCCTTTTTCCCTTTTAACAGGATGTACTTTTGAAGAATTATTGAAGATGAAGTTTTTTTTATTTTTGGTTTTTTGTTTTTAATGGCTTTACAGAATTTTAAATCAAATACAATTTGACATGACGGCAAAAAATGTAAGTATTTGTAAATTTTAAATGTAAGTATTTTTGAAGTGATTTGCCCTGGTTCCTACACATATTTTCTTCACCATTGTGATTAACCAAATTGTCATTTATTTATAATTGGTTTTGTCTACGCAGTGTGACTTAGTAAACTTTCATGCTATTGCATATAGCACTCTAATGGGTGTGGTAATCTTCTTATGTATTCCTGCCAAGTTTCTCCTTAACAGTTGCAAAAGTGCTATCTCCAGCAAGTTTCCTACCTTCCTCCTTTTTAGGGTACTACAATATGTTTGTTTTGGTACTTTGGTTTCTTGACCATATTGAGAAAGTCAGTGCTTCCCTTTTGGATTTACTCAGGGAAATGTGTATACTCAGATGTTGCTCAGAAGAAGCTCATTATCTTTCCAGAGATGAGTCCTGATGGGACATTGTTTTTCAGATGTTCTGGAGAAGTTACTCAGTTTTTACTCCCTTGCTTGATCTATTTCCTTTCAAGTTGCTTTCATATTGTTGAGCTGTGTCAGTGTGTACCTGACACTGGTTATGGTGAGGGATTGTGTGAAAAAATAACCACTGAAATATATAAGGAAATCACTTACTGTTTTACTGTTCCAGATTATTATATTGGAGTCTTCAAATATAGGTAACAGAAACCAGCTTAGGATACCTAAAGCAAAAAAAAAAAAAAAAGGGGGGAATTTGTTATAAAGATACAGGTATGTCTCAAAGAATTCAAGAATAGAAAGATCTGGGTCCAAGGACTTTAAATTTATCAGAAATCAAATCCTCATTTGGTTTCCATCTGTCATTCTGCTTGTCTTTTTTTTTAAGATTTATTTTTTATTTATTTATGCATACAAGAACTGGGGTCTAGGGCAGAGGTGTGGAGGACGAGGGGGTAAGAGGAGTCAGAGGCAGAGTGGGGAGCAGAATAAATGGATTTACTGAAATACACTGCTGAGGGGAGCTGCAGGCAAGACGGGAGAGGTCTGCTCCACCACATGGGTTCGCTCCCTGGCTGGGGATCGAACTCATGGTGCAATGGCTGACAATAGCTTGATAGTGCTGATACTTAACTCCTGCGCCACAGGAGAGGCCCATCTCTGCTTGTCTTGGTGCATCTGCTTCATTATTCTGCTTCTTTCTGCAAATCATCTTCCTCAGTTCTCTAGTGTACTTCTCTCAGTGCAGTAGAACTGGCCGGTTCATAGAGAGAGAGAAGGAAGGAGGGAGATAGCCTGCCAGATCCTGTCTGTCTGTGTTAGCTCTGGTTTCATACTCCTTGGTTAGGAACTCCATACTACTTGAGTTCGAGTGTGATACCCACTAGTGGTTTGGTTGGTTGTGACCAGGAGAAGCAAACGTTTTATTTCATTAAAACGGTCTCAGACAAATAGTTCCATATACTACCCGTTATACATCTAGAGAATAACATTTAAAAAAAAAAAAACCCTTGTTACATTGTCTGTATTTTCCCATTATTAAACTTACATTAACTGCATTGCATTTAAGTGCATTAGTAGCTGTAAGCAAATCTAGATTTTGCTTCATTATCAATTAATTTTGTTAGGATAAATTATCAATAATCTGCTTTAATCTAAGACTCTTATATATGCTTATTAAAGTACCATTTGGGGAAAAGAAGAAACCATATTTCAGTCTGTATATTGGGGATTCTCCTACAGAATAATTATCTTGATTTTCTTTCCTGTAGAAAAAAAAAAGGTAAAAGTTATCTTGAGCAACAAGCTGGCTAACATTCAATTAGCAAGTATATCTTGGCTTGAAATGCACCTTGAATCAAATATAATCTTCCTAACCATATATACATTTGCTATATCAAAAGTTTGTTTTCCTGAAGTAACATAAAGCATTTGAACCAGTAGTAATTATACTTGGATTATTTTGGTTGTGTATTTGGAAGAAGTCGAACAGTGAGAAATATTTGTTTCTCCTACTGCTGCAACCTAAGGGAGAAGCATACGTGACTCTGACCTGCTTCTCATGTCTTAAAGAGGTAGTCTCAGGCTGGGCTGAAGCACTGGGAAAGAATTGAAATAAGATGTTTGAAAATATCCAGCCATGGCCAGTTTAGTAGCCATTCTGCAAGAAATAGGAACATTTTTGTGTCTTTTAATATGTTTGTCAAGATACTTACTGAGAGGATTATACCAGTTTACCAGTTTACAATGCCATGAACAATTTCTTCTCTTCTCTCCCCTCCCAAATTTTCCCAGCAAATAGTTATGTCTGAAACTGTGCTAGGCTTCTGTCTGGGGCCTTGCAGTCCAGAGAGGGACATCAGTGAATACATGGATGATGTCAGGTAATGATGTTATGAAGAAGAATAAAGCAGGGTAAGAAGGAAGGGGCAGTGGTGGGACGAAGTAGGGCTCTTTCTTTCTTTTTTTTTTTTTTAAAGATTTTATTTATTTATTTATACAAGCACTGGGTACAGTCAAAAGCACAGGAGGGTGAGAGAATTCACCAGAGCCAGAGCGGGGAACAGAGCAGGCAGACTGAGGAAATACACTGCTGAGGGGAGCAGCGGGCGGCAGGAGAGGTCTGAGCGCCATGTGGGACCCTCGCCCAGCAGCCGGGGATCAAACTGGCGGTGCAGAGGCTGCGGGCAGCTTCGCAGCCCAGCGCTCAACCGCTGCGCCACCCGGGAGGCCCCGAAGTAGGTCTCTTTCAAGTGGGTGTTCAGTAGAGTTATCTTCAGGGAAAGGACATGTTTAGAAAGAGAAATGCTCTTGAATCTCAATTCAAGAAAGAGCCAGTCATGTGGATATCTAGGGATGGAGCATTCCAGGTAGAGGCAGAAGAAAGTGTGGTTGTGCAGGGAACAGCAAGATGACCAGTTTACAGATGGAACAGACTCAGTAAGGGAGAGTGGTAGGAGATGATGTCAGAAAGAAAGCCGAAGCCAGATCCTGTGGTGCTTTGAAGGCTGGTGAAGAAGGGTGTGCATTTCAGATGTCAACAAGCAGCTTTTGGAGATTCTGTGGATAATTGCATGGCCTGAGTTAACGTTTTTTAACTTTGTTCTGCTGAGTGAGTAGACTGAAGAGAAGCACAGTTGAAGCAGGGTACTTATTTGTTACTTACCCAAGGTGTTCATACAACAGAGTATGTGATCTGGGCTAGGGTGTGATAATGGAGATGGCAAAAGTGACTGGATCTAGGATGTATCTGAGGGTCAGCCATGAGGGTTTAGATGTTAGGTAATTAGGGAAAAAGAGAAGACTTCATTATTTGATTGGTGGGATTGGGTACATGGCTATGCCATTTGATTACAGAAGAGGAACTCTTGGGGAAGTAAAGGATTTTGTCGCCAATTCAAAAATTGTTTTGAACATACTAAAGTTGAGAGACCTAAAAACTTTCAGGTGGAGATACTGGCTCGGCTGACTATGCAGCTTGTGGAAAACTTAGGACTAGATACAGCGATTTTAGAGTCATTTTCTATTAAATTATTTTAAAACAGTGGGAGTACGTGAGACTGTATAGTATGTATCTGGGTAGGAATGCATAAGGACCAAGGTCTGAGTACATTCTCCAACATCTGGGGAGGAGGAGTAGCAGTGAAGGAGGCTCAGTGAAGCCAAGTGAAAAAACATGTTTCAAGGAGGAGGAGGAGGAAGTGATTGTGTCCTGTGCCACTGAGAAGTGACTCTTAGTTATGGGAGAGATTGCTCAGGAGTTGTGCAGGCATCATTAAACATATATTCAGATACTTGCATCTTTATTTTCTGTTTTTCATTTTGCATTTCTCTTAGAAGAACAGTTTTTGAATGAAGAGTTTGCTTTTGCTTTATGCATGCTGGCTTCTAGATCTCTTATGGTTGCAAGTGATAGGAACCCTGTTCAAAATAACTTAAGAAGAAAAGCAGAATGCATTGATTCGTATAACTGAAAAGTCTGGAGTACTCTGGTTTCAATCACATTTGGATTCAGGGTATCAAATTATGATGTGAAGACTCATTCGCCCTCATGCCGTCTCTTGGGCATCTAGGGTAGAATAATAGCCTATATTGGCCTTCCATAACACTGCAGAGTGAGAGAGGGAACTCTTCTTTTTTAGCGTTTATATTTCAAATTCCATGGAGGAACTTTGGTTCACCCTGCTTGGAAAAGCCAGTGTGGAGAAGGAAGTGGGTTTCTCACTCTTTCTTTCTTTCTCTCTCTCTCACTCCACACACACACACACACACACACACACACACACACACACACACACACACGCACACACAGTGTATATATGTATAGTATATGTAAACACTATATATATGTGTGTATGTATATATATTTAGCTTAATCTCTGCAGCATCATTTCAAATGGCTTCTCATATAGTTTTCTATATAGACCATAAAGTTACTTTCACTTTTTAAAACACTTTATTTGTTTTTGCTTACATAGCTCATATTCATGAGACAACACTTTTGAAACTACTGGCCCAACGGGTGTGTGGTGTTTCGGAGCTTTTTTTTTTTTTTCACTTTTTTTTGCCCCACTTTTTTTTTTTCCACTTTTTTTTTTTTTAAGATTTATTTATTTATTTATACAAGCACTGGGTACAGTCAAAGCTCGGGAGGGTGAGAGAATTCACCAGAGCCAGGGCGGGGAGCAGAGCAGGCAGAAGGACCGAAGTACACTGCTGAGGGGAGCAGCGGGTGGCAGGAGAGGTCTGCGCGCCATGTGGGACCCTCACCCGGCAGCCGGGGATCGAACTGGCGCTGCAGAGGCTGCGGGCAGCTTTGCAACCTAGTGCTCAACCGCTGCGCCACCAGGGAGTCCCTGTTTTGGAGCTTTTGATTGGTATTGAGAAATTGCATTTCAGAAAGATCTTACTAATTTACAGTTTCATCAGTGGTGTATGAGAGTGCTGTTTCCCTGAGTTTTCTTTTTAATCGTTACCAATCTAACCAACAGAAAATGGTATGAAGTTTTCTGGTGTTTATTTCTCTGATTACTAACTAGGTCTAACTGATATTCTATATGTTATTGATCATTTGCATTTTTCTTCATAAATGGTCTATGTCAGTATTGAAGTGTTGAAAGCTACTGTCATTTGAATAACAATCACACTTTGCTGTTAACATGTTTGCATAATTATTTCATCTAAGGAGCTCTGAGTTTGTTGTATAGATAACTTTTGTCATCCCCACTTTGAGTGACTGTTCTAAGATTTCCTTGTTTATGAACAGTAAAACTTGACTTTGAATTTAGATCATCTCATTATAAATTGTTTTATTCTATTATATCAATATGAAATATTAACTGTCACTGAAATCTTAGTGCTGTTATAAGGGAATATGGTTTGATTTTTAAAAACTGGGCTTGGATGATTTTTGTTCAACAAATACTTGGTGACAGTTTACAGTGTGCAACACAGCGTTTTGAAGATCCAGATGGAAACTTCCTTCAGAAAAAAATCTTACATAAAATTAGTTCACTTTTTCTCTTGTTTTGTGACGCTTTATAGCAAGATTCTTTTTATATAAATAAAATAGGAAAGAGTGGCTAATATTTTCTTTCCTAGCCAATGTTTTTTACTCTCAAATAATCCACTTTTTCTTCTAGTCTTTAAGCTATAAAGTATTTATCATGCAGAAATTCTTGTTGCTGAAGTTTTAATTAAGTAAATTTTAGTAGTATTTATATAAACTCTAAGCACATACACCTCCCCTCCATTTATGAGATCAAAAGTAGCACACAATATGGACTCAAAACTGACCTTTATCATTTCACAGTATAACTTGTTGATTTTTAAGGTGCAGGTGTACAGCTGCTTAAAAAGTTTCCAGATTCGTTTGCTCTTTCACTGTACAGAAGTTGAACATTAAGAGCAGGTGTTTAAACATAATAACCCAGCAACTGTGAACTCTCGGCTGTGAATATGTGGTTTTAGTTGAGGTTTTTGCCGTTATCTTCGCATAATAACAAAATGGTGTGAACCATTTTGCTTTTGAAGTTATTGTAATATGTGTACTAACTGGTCATATTGTATTATGCTTGGGATATATTAAAGATTGCCTTTGCCTTCTTTGCTTTCTTTTTATAATAGAACACTAATAAATTTTGTCTTCCTCTTTTTATAGCGGAAGAGTTTAAAAGAGAAATACTTGTTAGTAGTAATGCCACAGTAATCTTTTAGCATCTACAATTGAAACGTTTAACATTAATATTTGTAAACAGCTCTAGAGATCCATGTGGTAGTAATTTGCTGCAGATTTTCTTGCAAAGGATTTACTTTACTTCTGACAGACTAAACTAGGCAGTGTTAAGTATCTGCCATTATCTACATATAATAAAGAAGCTATGTTTAAAATGTCTGTCTCAGCTACTGTAATAGAATTTGAATATTAAATGCTTAGAAGTAGGTTAGCCTCAGAATTACTTTTCCATGATATGAATAATATGCAGAACTATTTCTGGCAACATCTATCTTTGAAAAAAAAAAAAAAACAGCTATTAGTGGAGCATTTTAATTGCCAAATAAATAAATAACTAGTTCTTACATTATGAAATTGTAAAGTTTCACATGAGTGCTTATAAAGAATATATGATGTTAAAGCAGTAATAGTTTAAAAACATGTGCACAGATAAAACATTGTATAGTTTTGTGTTCTGTGAAACCTTTTAGCTTGTCAGTCCTTTGCAGGGATGTTTGAGGTGTCAGACTAACTTTAATGTTTCAAGATTACAAATCTAGCAGGATTAATACAATCATATAACATTAAGGGTAGGGCCATTTATCAGATGCTTCTTGTGTGTCGAGTTTTCCAAAAATGGAGCTTTTTTCCCCTCCTGATGTTATAATAAATATTTAAAAATTCTGTTTGATGATAGTACCACATTCAACTTTATGATTCTAGATAGTCCAGTGGATATCACATTAAAGGAAATTAATTTTTAAAAAGTAAGTTTATAAATACACTTGCTGTGGATAGTCTCTGAAGCATACTAATAGTAATAAAGCATGGATTGAACTGAGTTGTATTTAATCATTCTAACAACCTGAATTGGTAAGTACTTCCAGACCTTCTGTTTTCAGATGAAGAGACTGCATTAGAAAGAGCTTGTGAAACCTGACTGTGGCTACATACTTACCAGGCTTGATGAGCTGGAGTATTAGTCTAAGCAGTAGGACTTGAGGCCATTGAACCTCACCTCTGGGTGGTAGTATTAATAATCTTGATTCATTACATGTCATAATGTTAAATAACATTGTAGACAGTGATGTGAACACTAAAAATTAAGGGCAGGAATTCTGGTGTATCAGTTGTTTACTCCACAGCTACTACATTACTCGCTTTCAAAAAAAAAAAAAAAACACCAATAAAATCTGTAGATCTCAATTCTGCTCCTAAGTAACATTATTTTAATTTTTATCTTAACCTGGACAATTCATTTTTTCCTATTTCAAGCAATGTGGTAACTCCTATCATTGATATAATTAATTCCCTTTTATGTGGCTATGTATACTGTTTAATATGGACAGTTGGTAGAAGGTATAAAATCGCTTATAAGTGATCACATAATAGTTAATGTCCTATTTTTAATTTTTTATACTCTTCAGGTTGGTTTGACATCTACAAATGCAGAACTAAGAGGATTTACAGATCAGAATCTCAGTCCAACAAAAGGTAAGGACAGTTGAATAAAATTTATCTGTGTTAAAGAAATTGCTAAACTAGAAAAAAAGATTTTCTGCACTGAGTGTATCATAAAAGTCATATGAAAGGTGAAGAATAAAAGGGAATGAAAATGTGGGGGGGGGGTAGGGAGAGAGAGATGCTAAATCTTCACTGAGATCTCTTTGGCCATCCTTGATCAAAATCCTATTGCAATTAAACTATTTAAGCTTTCTTCTTGATTTTCTTGTTTGAGAGCCCTACTTCCTAGTGGTTTAACCTATAGAATGAAATTATCTATCTGTCTGTCCATCCATCCAACTACCCACCCATCCATCCTTCCTGTGTCAGTATATATTCCTGTGTTAGTATATATTCTTGTATCAGAAATCTGACCTGCCAATATAAAAACTTAGGCGGGATGCTGGCAACATCTTTCAGTATGGATGTTTCAACAGTCTTTTTGGCGTGTAGAGATAGTATACTGAAATTTTTAGTGTTGAAAGGACATGATGTCTGGGGGTGAGCTTCAAAATAATCTGCTGCGGGAAGAAAAGTAAAGTGGGTGACTTTATAGTTAAAATTGTCTTTGAGTTGATTAATTGATTTAGCTGGGTGATAACTATATGGGATTTCATTATTTCTTTCTCTCTTTGGTGTGAAATTTTCCATTATAAAAAAGTTGGAACAAAATGTATGGCATTACAATGTAAATAACTTTGAGAGAAGTATCAGCTTCCTTAAAGGGTTTATGTGTAAGGTGAGAAAAATATTCTAGAGAGATGGCTAGATACCTGTATCTCAGTGTAAAAACATGTAGCTTAGTAGTAATAAAAGTCTGTAGAATTATTCTGAGAAAATAGTGTGTTTTATGAAACAATGAAAGACATTTCCAGCCTTCATGTTTCTGGTTTTCCCTAATTTTTTTGTTGTTGTAAAATACACAAAACATAAAATTTAGCACTTTAACCAGTTTTTAGTGTATGTAATTGAATGCTATTAAGTATATTCATATTAAGCAACCATCATCCCGTATAACTCTTTTCATCTTGCAAAACTAGTACTCTCTACCCATTTAACAGTAGCTCCCTATTCCCTTGTCCACTAAAGTCCTGGCAACCATCATTCTAATTTCTGTCTCTGATTTTGCCTAATGTAGGTACCTTATAGACGTGAAATCATATGGTATTTTTGTTTTTACAACTGACTTATTTCGCAAAACAGAGTTCTCCAAGTTGTAACATATGACTGTCAGAATTTCCTTCCTCTTTAAGGCTGAGTAATACTCCTGTGTGAGTCTCTGTGTGTGTTTTTATCACATCTTGCTTATCCATGCATTTGTCTATGGACACTCAGGTTGCTTCCCTCCTATATAGCTGTTGTGAATAATGCCGCTGTGAACATGAGACGATAAATATTTCTTTATACTCTGCTTTCGTTATTTTAGGTATATACCTGTAACTACCATATGGTAGTTCTATTTTAATTTTTTGAGGCGCTGCCATTCTTATTTCCATAGCAGCTATACCATTTAACATTCCCACCAACAATATACAAGGGTTCCAGTTTTTTCACATCCTTACTTGTTATTTTTTTTCTGTATGTTTTAAATAGTGGACATCCTCCTAGATATGAGATGGTATCACATTGTAGTTTTAATTTGCATTTTCCTATGATTAGTAATGGTGTGCATTTTTTTAATGTGCTTATTGTCCATTTACATTATCTTCTTAGGAGAAATGTCCACTCAAGACCTTTACTCTTCTCAATTTTTTTTCACATCACGGCATATGTAGAATGTGATAGCATGTATAGAATGCACTGGGGCTAAACAAAGGAGGCTGCTGAAGGTCAGGGGTTAGATAACCAGGAACTCCAGCTGCCCTGGGCTACTCCTGGCTGCCCCAAAGACTGAGGTGATTGGCATCTTTGTACCCCTCTCCCCCCATAATCTATTTATAACATGAAGTTCGTAGTTTTCCACTCTAATAAAATGTAACATTCAGGTCAGGAGAAGGAACCAGGATCTTCAGGCTTGGGAGATATGGAAAGCTACAGTGCTAAGTAGTGAGGCTGAAATGATAGAGTGATTCAACCATCTTGAAAATAAGAAGGTAGCAAGTCATCATGGGGAAAGCAACATGGAATAACCTTCAAATGCAGAAGACAAAAGAAAATGAGGGTTTAGGTGAGGGAGATTTATGGTACATTAGGTAACTGAAAGGTAGGAAAAATAGTCAAAAGAAATTAGCCAGGAAGGTATGTTAATAAAACCATGTTTAGTTATTGAGTAAACCTTCTTGGTTTAACTTTATAGAACAAATGAAAGAGGATCATTTATGAGGCAAGAACTAGAGAAGTAGATTTTAGCGAAAGCTATTTGTTTAAAAAAGAAATTGTTACTCTTCTTTGAACTGATGTCTTGTGGCCCCCGAAGAACTACAGGTTATGTGAACCAACAGGATTTGGAAAGAGGTTTCTTATTAATTAATTTTCATTGGTGAAACTTAGTTAATCTTTATTACAGTTGACTATTGTTTTCAAAGTAAGATGTAGGAAAGTATTTCACGTAATTGAAGTATTTATGTAGTGATATTATAGAAAGTTTTAAAAATTAGCAAAAAATTCTACCATCCTAACTCTTCTTTTTTTGTGTATTTCTTTTCATTTATTTTATATAGAGATATATATTTATTGTTTTACATATACTTTTCTTTTTTGATCAAATACAAAAAATACTTTTCTATGTCTTGACAGTCTTCATAAAAGCCATTATTACAGCTTCATACTATTCTGTTGTGTTTATGAATCACAATTAAAAAACATTTTGCCATTTTCTGTTTTGGGGGGTGCTGGACTTCAGAGTATAAACACATTGAGCTACACTACACCATGCATTTCCATTTTCTTGTTGATAAACAGTTGTCTTTTTATTGACTTTATGTGTGTATATATTTATATACATGATATATATTTGATATTGAACATAAGCATGATATTGGGCATCATAATGAATATCTCTGGTCACCTAATTTTTAAAGATTTATTTATTTATGCATTCAAGAGCTGGGGTACAGGCCAGAGGTGTGGGGGATGAGAGGTTTCACCAGAGACAGAGCAGGGAACAGAATAGGCAGACCAACCAAAGTACACTGTCATGAGACTGAGAAAAGCTTCATAGGTTGCATCTTAACCCCTTATGCCACCAGGGAGGCTCCTAATCACCCAAATTTTTTCCCCTTTTATTTATTTTCTTAAGATGAATGTTCAGAAGTACAGTTACTTGGTCATTCCCTTGCTCAAAACCTTTTTAACAGCTTCCTATTTTAGTCACTAGAAAGCCTCAAACTCTTTACTACAAAATCCTACATTATGCTCCTGCGTGTATGTTCATCCTTATTTCTGTCACCTTATTTGAGCCCGCTATGCTTCAGCCACATTGATATTTCTTTTAGGAAGTCAGCTGGAACTACTGTGAAGTTTTAAAAAAAGGGTTGATTTCTTTTGACCATATAAACTTTTAAGAGTACATTAGGGAAGTAATCAAAATATAAGAAAATAACCCATAATTCTTTATCTTTGGCTTTTAGCATTTGATTATAATGTTCTTATATGTTGTTTTCTTAGTATTTATTCTTTGGGTTCACTGAATTTCTAAGGATTTTTTTTACCAAATTGAGAAAGTTTTGACTTTGTGAATTTTTTCCTACATCTTGTTTTGCTTTCATTTTGAAATTCCAATGGGATATAAGTTAGATCTTTTTTTATTGTTCTGTGGTTCCCAAAGTTCTCTTCATTTTTTCCCCCATCTTCTGTGCTCTTGAAATTTTCCGTTAATTTATGTTCGAGTTTACTTATTTTTATTCTGCTGTTAATCCTACCCAGTAATTTTTATTTTAGATACTGCATTTTTCAGTTAAGTTACATTTTCTACTGAAATGTCCTCTCTTTTTGTTCATTGAGACACTTTTCTGTAATTCCTAAGTATAATTATAATAGCTGCTTTAAAATCCTTCTCTTGGTTCCAACATGTTGCTCATCTCAAGGTCAAATTCATTGATTGCCATTTCCCTAGAAAATGGGTCATGGTCTCTTGTTTCTTCATGTATCACCTAATTCTGAACATATCCCAGACTTTGTGAATATGTCATCATGACCCTGGACTTTTTTATTTTCTCTCAAAGTGTTGTTCTTTTTGTTCTTGTGGGCACTTAATTCACTGAATTGTGACTACAAATTCTGTCTTCTTGTGGTTAAATGGAAATTGAAATCTTAATTTAGTATTTAAATGTTTTAACTCAATTATGATGCTTACAGTCTGACCTGCGAATCTATGGTTCAGGCATCAAAGACTTACACCAAGTTTATTTATAGAATCCGGGGTTTCCCCTGTCTAGGTCTCTTTTTCTCTCAACAACCCCCACCCCTACAACAATGCTGTTTATCATAAACTGTTATTTAGTTTACTCCAGTAAGATTTTTTTTTTTCCTATGAGAGTTTTTAGCACCCTGCATAGTATAGACTGCCTGTCTCCCTTTGGCGAAAAGCCATAAGAAATGGGAATCTCACCTGGCTAAACAAATGTGATTCTGGGGGTTTCTCTCCATAGCTTTCAGATTATTTTTCATGATTTATCCAGATTTTAAAGTTGTTACTGGCCTTCAATTGGCTAAATATACCTAGATCACAAGGACAAAGGTTGTAAGAGGGTGGAGTTCTTTCTGAGAAAAATTAGGAGCCAATTACTAGAAGAGGGAGGAATGGGTAGATATCAGGAGGGGAAAAAGTTCATACATCTGTAAGTCTGTAACAAGACCTTTGTCTTCTAATCTATGAAACAGGAAGACTACCCCATCCCTTCCAACCCACCCCCCCACCCCAGCCTTGTGAGACATAAAGGAGATTATGAAAGGGAAGCTCTTTGCAGCCATAGAAAAACCATGTGGGTACAAAGTCTGGTGCTTACATGAGCCCCAGAATCACCTTTTCTGTTCCCTTTGAGGCCATAAAAAAATTGAAACTTTTATTCAACAAAGAACACCTAATGTAGAGTTAAAGCATTAGACACAGATTGGGAAAATACATACAAAAGAAAGGAGTATTCTTCAGAATTTATATTTCTAATTCCTACAAATCAGTAAGAAAAAGTTAATGATCAAAAAGAAAAATGGGTGGAGACTGACCATTTCCAGAGGAGAGCATGCTGGCAGTGAAAAGAGGCCTCAGGACACAAAAAATTGAAGGAATGAGCTTCAAAACAAAATGACCAGTTCAGTCCTGTCAGACTGGTGGATTAAAGACTTTCCACTCTAAAGACTGGGAAGGTGGGAAGCATGGAGCACTTACATGTGCACCTAGGTGTGCACTTACACGCACAGATAAATCAGGACGGCCGCTTTGGAGGGAGATATAGAAACCCTTTAACCAAGTCAGGAAATTTGTGAGCAAGCAGTTTTACACAGGCTTCCAACATTATGGCATTCCAAGGGGTCTAGACGCTGATTCTTATCCCAGTTACTCCCACTGCATAACCAGGAAAAGAAAAGCTAGGATACACGTTTTCTTGTGCAGCTGTGGTCTGTTCCTCTGAAGTCCTTGGCTGTGTAGTATTAATAGCAGCAGAGAAAGCCCTATGCCTACCCTCAGTTTAGGTTTGAGAAGGATCTTCATGTCTCCCTTCCCATCTGGGCCTGTGTGCCAGACCCATAAGCCCAAGAGTATTGAAATCCCTTAGCTAACGTCTGAGAAAGGGGAAAAAAGAAAAGAAAAGAAAAAAAGGTTGTTAGAGTATTGGTTCAGTAGAAGGTAAATGGTGTTACCAGAAGTAGAGCAAGAAAATAATTATAAACAATTTTTTGTGATAACCATTTATCAATAATAAATGGAGACAATCTAAGTGTCTAAGTGTAATGGGGGAATAAGTAGGATATAATGTTTCTGCTCAACTGGAATATTATATAGCTATTAAAATACTTAGATATAACAGTAATCATGGGGGAAATATTTAAAGCAAAAGGCAAGGTAAAAACAAAATATAGGAATTTATAAATAGTATAATGGTAGCTTCTCAACCTTCAATCTTAGATTAATTAGGAGATATGTGCAAGTTTGTGCTCAGTAAAACACAGAAATTATTTTATTTTATTTTTTTAAAAGATTTATTTATGCATACAAGAACTGGGGTACAGTCCAGAGGTGTGGGAGGGTGAGAGGCTTCACCAGAGACAGAGTGGAAAACAAAACAGGCAGATTGACTGAAATACACTGCTGAGGGGAGCAGCGGGTGAGTCAGGAGAGGTCTGCTGCACCATGTGGTTATCTCCCTGGCCGGGAATTGAACTCGTGCTGCAGTGGTGCGGCTAGCATCATAGGTTGCATCTTAACCCCTTGTGCCACCAGGGATGCCCCAGAAATCATTTTAAAGTGTTACTGAAATAATAGTAGTTTGGCTATATTTCCCTCAGTCAACATTCTAAAACTATGACTTGCTACATAACTCTGCAGTTTTACAATTATCTCAGAACATTTTTCAAACTTGAAAATAATAGTAACAAAATATTATGATTACAACTATGTAAAACCAAAACTGTACAGAAAAAAAAATGGAAGAAAACATATTGTCTAGTTTTGTCCATTAGAGAACCAGTGATTTTTCTCCCTTAGTACTTTTCTCATTTCTCTTTTTTTTTAAAGATTTTTTTTTTTAATTTATACAAGAACTGGGGTATAGGCCAGAGATGTGGGAGGGTGAGAGGTTTTACCAGAGACAGAGTGGGGAGCAGAACAGGCAGATGGACCGAAAACACTGCTGAGGGTAGCAGCGGGCAAGGCAGGAGAGGTCTGCTGCACCATGTGGATATCTCCCTGGCCGGCTGGGAATTGAACCCACACTGCAGAGGTGTAGAGGCTGCAGACAGCTTCAAGGCGCTGCACTCAACCCACTGCACCACCCGAGAGGCCCACTTTTCTCATTTCTCTTTGAGTTTTATAATGAGCACATATTATTTCTATATTAAGAGAGGAGAAAATTAACAAAAAAACTTCCCTTGCCACTGACCATCGCTGAAGGTAAGGACAAGGGAGGGTGGAAATGGTTAAATTTTTAAAAGCTCTTCATGTTATAAGCATATAACCCCTCCTCTACTTCCTACCTCTCAAGGACTGTTGCTGAAAACCTCAAAGAGCTCCAGCTCCTTCAACCAGATCAGCTCTATTTTATATTCGGATTCCATGTAAGATTTTATTTGGAGAAAGGGTCTTACTGTTAAAACAGAGCGCAAGTGGGAAACCTGTACCCATTATTCACGTAGTCACTCAATGATGGTCCTAGCTATCCACCTTGATTAGCATCTTCCCTTTTATACCAGACATCCAGCCAGCCATGAACTCTGCTTTTTAAATATTACTCATATTTCTTATTTCTTTTCTCTCCCCCCTGCTACTGGTTCTCGTTGCTCTTATTCCTTTTCAGCAGGATTTCGTAGTGACTTCTGAGCATTTATACCCTTTCCAGAATTGCTTCCCTTTCTAATTTTGTCTCTGTTGCCAAATTTTCTTTCTGATGGTGTCACTTCCTTTACCTACTCCAGAAGTCCTAGTCTCATTTGTATTATGAACTATGACTAATAAATTTATTTAGATCTCTGCTATATTAGCTCTTTCTCTTGTGCTTTGTTCCCTGGCCCACCCCATCTAAATTGTATCCCCTCCTATTTCATTCTCTGCCTTTTGACCTGTTGTATATTTTTTCATAGCACTTATTACTCTGCAGTATTATATCTGCATGTTTGTAATCTTTCTTTTTTTTTTTAAAGATTTATTTTTTTTAATGTGTAGAAGAACTGGGGTACAGGCCTAAGGTTTAAAGGGTGAGAGGATTCACCAGAGACAGAGTGGGGAACAGAACAGGCAGACTGAGTAAAATACACTGCTGAGGGGAGCAGTGGGAGAGATAGGAGAGGTCTGCTGTGCCATGTGGGTGGCTCCCTGGCCGGCTGGGACTCGAACTCGTGCTGCAGAGGCTGCAGATTGCTTCATAATGCTGTGCTTAACCCCTTGCACCACCAGGGAGACCCTGTAATCTTTCTTACTTTCAACTTTCATTCACTCTGCTGCCCAGTGTGGTCTTGCTTTTAACTCCATTCATTCACTGAATCAGCTCTTAATCTTTATCTTTCTGTGTTTTGTTCATTAACATTTGACACAGTTGACATCTCCTTTTTAAAAAACAAACTTAGTTTTAGAACAGTTTTAGGTTTAAAAATTACAGAGATAGTACAAAAGTTCTCACAAACCCTCACTCCATTTCCCCTATTATTGTCCTACATTAGTTTAGTACTTTTTTTTTTTTTTTTTTTTTACAATTAATGAGCCAGTATAACTAATAGGGGTCCTTATACTTTATTCAGATTTCCTTAGTTTAGCTAATGTCCTCCTGCACCAAGAGAGCCTTCAGGCCACCACAATACATTGCATGACCATGGATCCTTAGCCTCCTTTCGATTGTGATAGTGTCTCAGACTTCCATGTTTTTGATAACCTAAAAGTTTTGAGGTATGCTGGCTAGGTATTTTGCAGACTGCCCTAAATTAAGATTTTTCTGATGTTTTTCTCATGATTAGACTGGGATTATGGATGTTTGAGAGAAAGACCTCAAAGATAAAATACCATTTTCGTCATAGCATACCAAAGGTACATAGTGTCAACATTACTTATCATTCTTGCTGTGAACCTTGATCACCTGGCTGGGAAGTATTTATCTAGTTACTTTACTGTAAAGTGACTCTTGCCCCTCCCCCTCTTCCATACCATGTCTTTGGAAAGAAGTTATTATGTGGAACCCACATTTGGGGAACAGAGAGTCTGCTTTACTTCCTTGCAGGGGGGAAATCTACATACTTTATTTAGAATTTTGTGCACCCTAGATTTGTCTCTTCTCCCCTATTTATTTAGTCAGTCCTTTTTATCAGTATGGACTCATGAATAATTTGTACTCTGGGTTATTGCCGAATGTTACTCTACTCTTTTGCTTAAATTGTTAAAACTATGGCCTTTGGTAGCTTTCCTTTGGTTTTTGGTGTCACTTTGATAAATCCCCTTTGTTCTGGGTTTTTGTTTCAGAACTTTCTTACTTTTTAGCACTACAAGGTGCTGCAGTTTCGTTTTACATATTTCTTGCCTACTCCTCGTAGCAGACATTTTCTAAACAGGCCTGACTCCTTTTAATGAGAGTGTTATGGGAAACCAGGGGATAGGTGCTAGGTGAGTTCATTGCTGCTGGGGTGGTATTTTTTTGAATCACTGTTTTTGTGTGTGCGTGTGTCTGTAATACCACACTTTCAAAAACTTTCATGGAAAACAGTATACAATGTAACAGTTAAGAACAGGGTTGTGGAGGACTAGGTTGTAATCTTGGTTGTACTTCTTATGCCCAACCAAATGTGTCAATCTGAGAAAATTAATATCATTAAAACAGAATGTCATAATCACAGATTATAATTGTGATTTGTGCCATAGCATGTATAAGGCATATTTAATGAGGTGCACATAAATTATTTAGTATAACACCAAGCATATAGTAAGTATTCATTAAGTGCTTACTCCTTTTCCTCATTAATATTTCATCTTTTCAACTCTTCCCTTTAAATCTACTCTGCTAGCTCTTTGTTTTCTAAATGTCAGTGTTCTATGGGGTTTTGTCTTAAGTTTTCTGCTCACCTTCTATAGTCTTTCTAGACAGTTTCATCTTTTCTCATTGCTTTAGTTATCATCTACTTTGTATATGCATGAATTTCAAATCTGGATCTCTAGCACAAACCTTTGTCCTGAGTTTTTGTATATCCAACTGCTTATTGAAATCTTCATTGGAATAACTTACCGACATCTCAGACCCAGACTGTTCAGAAATAAAGTGGGATTTCAGACTCTCAAAACCTGCTTGCCCCTAATTTTGCTGAGTGGTAGTACCAGCCACCTTTTGCTCATATTCAGAGACTGAATCATCATGTTTGACTCCTTTTATTTTCCCTCTACTTTTAATCAAATCATTTATGAGGCTTGATTCCACCTCCTAAATCTTAGCCCTCCCCACCTGTTTTCTCTATCTTCACTGCTACTAGCTGAGTTCAGACCACTATAAACCATTTCTTGGATTTCTGCAGCTGGTTTATTGACATCCAGATTCTATTCTTTCTCTTGCATTCGCTGTACTATAGCTACTTTCTTTTTCGTAAACACACATCTTAAGTCTTCCAGTTAAAAGAACATTTCAAATAATTCCTTATTGCCTTCAAGAGAAAGTCCAAACTCCAACTTAAAAGATCCTTCATGATATAATTCTTGCTTTCATTTTTTAGCCTTATCTCGAACACCAATATTTCTGTCACATTTTCCCCCTCCTCCTTTTCTATGTGCCCTTTTCCATATCTGGAAGGCACAGACACCATCTTCCTTGCTGACACCATCTTCCATTACACTCCTGATATAGGTACATTTCACCATTGTAATTTCTTTTGATTCATCATGTCTGAGTTTAGGTCTTACTTCTGCTTGGCACATAAACCTCTAATACTCTGCTTTTCACTGTTGTAGTACTTATCACACTGTACTTTAATTACTGGTTTTACTTATTGGTCCCCTCCTGATCCTTTGAAGTCAGAAACTTTGTTACATTTTTCATTGTGCCTCTAGGACAGGTATTCAAAGTATTTATCCCATAATATCTACCTCCAAATAAGGACTTTGTGAAAGAATGTATGTCCTTCCTTCTATCTATATAATTCCTTTGGCCACTGGGAAAGTTCCTATATTCTTTTTAAAATCTAGCTGACCACAAATTCCTCTACACTAACATACCTTGTTTAATTGCACTTTTTCATTGCATTGTGCAGATATCAAGGTTTGATAGGTGACACACTTCCAGACATCATTTGGGTATGCAATTCCAACAGTGAGGGAAACAAAGCAAAAATAAACAAACAGATCCACATCAAACTAGAAAACTGTGTACCACAAAGAAACCAATGCAAAAACAAAAATGGCAGCCTATGCATTGGGAGAAGATATTTTCACATACAAGTCTGACAAGGGGTTGATTTCCATAATATGTAAAGAATTCCTGTAACGCAACAACAACAACAAAACAATCAAAAAGTGGGCAAAAGACATAAATAGATCCTTCTCCAAAGAGGGCATTCAGATGACTTACAAGCACATGAAAAAATATTGCATATCATTTATTATAAGGGAAATACAAATCAGAACCAAATGAGACTACCTCACCTCTATGAGAATGGCCTATATAAAAAAGACTGGAAACAGCAAATGTTGGTGAACATGTGGAGGAAAGGGAACACTCATGCACTGCTGCTTGGTGCAACCTCTATGGGAAACAATAGAGAGGTTTCTTAAAAAACTAAAAATGGAAATACTGTATAATCCAATAATACCACTGCTTGCTGTTTACCCAGAGAATATGAAAACACTAATACAAAAACATGTATACACTGCTATGTTCATAGCAGCATTACTCATAATAGCCAAGTCAATCTACATATCATCAACAGACAACTAGAAAAGAAATTGTAGGATATATATGCAATAGAATACTGTTCAGCTATTCAAAAAAATGAAATGATTCCTTTGGGGACAAAATGGGTGGATCTTGAGGTGATTTTGCAAGGTTTTACTCATTTGCGGAATATAAATAACCAAAGAAAACAAATTGGCAAAGCACAGCAAAAATAATTCCTAGACTCTATGAGAAATATACTGGCTACCTGAGGGGATGGGGAATGGAAGGTGATTGACACTGGAGCATTGATATAGGGTGAGAGTATATGTATACATATGGAAATGTCAGGTTGTACTCCAGAACTGTACAGTTATGTGAGTGATTGGCAAATCAATGAAATTTGAGAAAAAAAACAAATTGAAGTTTGTCATAAGGGCTGAAGAAGTTGATTGACACCACATTTCCAACATCTGCTTACTTCATGTCTCTGTGTCGCACTTTGATAATTCTCATATTTCCAACTTTTTCATTATTACTACATCTGTTACAGTGATTTGTAATCAGCAGTCTTTGGTATTACAGTTGTAACTTTTGGGGAACCACAAACCATGTCCATATAAGATGGTAAATCAGTAAGCGTAGTGTGTTCTGACAACTCCATTGACCAGCTATTCCCTTATCTCTCCTTCTTTTCCGACATCCCTCTTCCCTGAAACATAGCAATATAGGAATTAGGCTAATTAATAACACTACAATAGCCTCAAAGTGTTCAAGTGAAAAAAAGAGTTATACGGTTCTCACTTTAAATCAAAAGCTAGAAATGGTCAAGTTAATGAGGAAGGCATTCAGAAGCTAAGATGGGCCAAAAGCTAGGCCTCTTGCACCAAACAGTGAGCCATACTGTGAAGGCAAAGGGATAGTTCTTGCAGGAAATTATAAGTACTACTCCATTAAAGACACAAATGATAAGAAAACAACACAGAATTATTGCTGATATGGAGAAAGTTTTAGTGGTTTGGGTAGAAGATCAGACTTCTACCCAATGTTCCCTTCGACCTAAACCTAAATCCAGAGTAAATCCCTAACTCTCTTCAATTCTCTGAAGGCTGAGAGAGGTGAGAAAGCTACACAAGAAAAATTTGAAGCTAGCAGAGGTTGGTTCGTGAGATTTAAGGGAAAAAGTCATCTCCATAACATGAAAGTGCAAGATGACGCAGTGAGTGCTGATGTCCAAGCTATAGCCAGTTATCTAGAAAATCCAACTGAGACAATTGCTGAAGGTGGCTACATTAAGCAACAGTTTTTCATTGCAAACCAGTCTTATATTAGAAGAAGATGCCATCTAGGACTTTCATAGCTAGAGAGAAGTCAATACCTGGCCACAGAGCTTCAAAGGACAAGTGACTCTTCTTAGAGGCTAATGCAGCTGGCAACTTTAAGTTGAAGCCAATACTTGTTTACCATTCTGAAAATCCTAGTTCCCTTGAGAATTATGCTAAATCTACTCTGCTTGTGCTCTATAAATGGAGCAACAAAGCCTAGATTATAGTACATCTGTTCACAACATGATTTTGCTGAATATTTAAACCCACTCACTGAGACCACTGTTTAGTAAAAAAGATTACTTTCAAAATATTACTGCTCATTGACAATGTACCTGATCACTCAGGAGCTGTGACTGAGATGTGCAAGGAGATGAATGTGGCTTTCATGTCTGCTAACACAGTGTCCATTCTGTGGATCAAGGAGTAATGTTAACTTTCAAGCCTTATTTAAGAAATACATTTCATAAGGCTGTAACTGCCATACATAGTGATTCTTCTATGGATCTGGGCAAAGTCAATTGAAAATCATCTGGAAAGGAGTCACCATTCTACATACTTACATAAACATTTATGATTCATAAAAGGAGATCAAATTATCAGTGTTAAAAACAGTTTGGGGGCTTCCCTGGTGGTGCAGGGATTAAAGACAATGCTACCAAAAAAAAAAAAAGCGCTATCAAGCTACCGCCACCCACTGCAGCTGGAGTTCGATCCCCGGCCTGCCAGGGAGAAACCCATGTGGCACAGCGACCTCTCCTGTCTAGCCTGCTGCTCCCCTCAGCACTGTATTTCAGTGGCTCTGCCTGTTCTGCTCCCCACTTTCTCTGGTGAATCCTCTCACACACACCCCCTTGCACCTCTGGCTTACACCCCAGTTCTTGTATGCATAAATAAATAAATAAATCTTTTTTTAAGGAGCATTGGGGGGGGGGGGTGAGAGGATTCACCAGAGACAGAGTGGGGAACAGAACAGGCAGACTGACTGAAGTACACTGCTGAGGGGAGCCCCGGGCCAGTCAGAAAAGGTCTACTGCACCATGTGAGTAGCTCCCTGGCCAGCCAGGGATTGAACTTGGGCTGCAGTAGCTGCGGTTAGCTTCATAGGTTGCGTCTTAACCCCTTGCACCACCAGGGAGGCCCAATAAATAAATCTTTTTAAAAAATAAAATAGAAACAGTTTGGAAGAGGTTGATTCAACCCTCCTGGATGACTTTGAGCAATTCAGGAATCAGTAGAGGGATGGATGGATGCAGATGTGATGGAAATAGCAAGAACTAGAATCAGAAGTGGAGGCTGAATATCTAACTGAATTGCTGAAATCTCATAATAAAACTTCAACAAATGAATTACTTTTTATGGGTGAGCAAAGAAATTGTCTTCTTGAGATGAAATCTATTAGTGAAGATGTTATGAACATTGTTGAAATAACAAAAAAGAATTTAGAATATTACATAAACTTAGTTGATAAAGCAATGACAAGGTTTGACAGGATTGACTCCAAGTTTGAAAGACATTCTGCCGTAGGTAAAATGCTATCAAGCAGCATCACATGCTAGAGAGAAACCTTTGGTGACAGTACATCAATTGATATGGCAAACTTCATTGTTGTTTTATTTGAAAAAATTGCCACAGTCACCCCATATCCCTGGTCAGCCAGCAGCCATCCACACTGAAGGCTGTCATGATGATTGCATTTTTAGTTACAAATATTTTTTTCGTTTTTTTCAAAGAGCTTTATTTTCATGATTCACATACCATACAGTTAGTTAACCTGTTGGAAATGTGTAATCTTTCAGTTAGTTAACCTTTATTCATGCAATAAAGTACTTTATCATGAATATATGTACATTGGATTATTTTCAGACATAATGCTGTTTTATATTTAATAGACTACTATATAGTATAAACAATTTATAACACTGGGAAACAGGCATATTCATATAATGCACTGTATTGCAATGTTCACTTTATTGCAGTGATCTGGAATGGAACCTGACATATTTCTGAGTTGTGCCTCTATTTCCTTGATACTGTGCTTTCTTTGGGTTAACCTCTGGCCTCTGTATGTACTTACATTATATCATATTACATTGAATATATCTCTTTATATGATTGCCCTTTTCATTTACTAGACAATGAGTTCCTTGAGGGTATGACCCTTTTCATATTTTTGTCCTCAGAATCTAGCTTGGCATCAGCACTGTTAGATCATACTCAGTAAATATGGCATTGCGGGAGCTTCTTTTGCCATAACAATCTCAGACTTTCAATCAAATGGTTTATTTATCTAACCTTTGACAAGTACATAAAGAAGAGTTTATAACTGGTACTTTTTGAAACTAAGTGTTAAGGTATTTAGTGGGGAAAGTTCCTGAACTCTGAGGGCATAAATCTAAGCATTGGAAGTTTAAAAGTTAAATAATTAATTAAAATAATTATTATTATATCCAGTCATAACCAGGGGTATGATAGAAAATTTAAAAGCACTTGAGTATTTATGTATTCTTGTCATAAGTCATGTAATTGTGCATTATTAACCAATGAAAGATAATACTGAACCTCAGTACTTGATTATCTGTAGTTTTGAAAGGCCATGAAAGCCTTTGATGCAGATCAGAGAATCCTCATCTGAGAGGTACATGCTACTGGGTGGGTATATATTTTGCTTGTTTCTGCTTGTGTACAGAAGCCATGCTTGCCTGCATGCTGTATTCAGTCCTCTGGGAAACTGCTTGATCAGCAGCGTTGGCAGGTTGCACTTGAGGAATAAATTGCTCTTGTCCTCACAGGTTCACTAAGTCTGCCATGTTTCCTCCACCTGTTCTTTTATATCCGCAGCAGAGCCTTCTCATTCATTCCTTGCTTGCACATCAGATTTATCATACGCCTTATACTGACTGTCAGTTGTTCTCCAAGAGACTGCAGTAGCCTATGGCTATTAAAATTACAACCTCTGGGCCTCCCCGGTGGCGCAGCGGTTGAGCGCTGGGTTGCGAAGCTGCCTGCAGCCCCTGCAGCACCAGTTCCATCCCTGGCTGCTCCCCGGCCACCGGAGGAGGGTCCCACATGGCGCTCAGACCTCTCCTGCAGCCCGCTGCTCCCCTCAGCAGTGTACTTCGCTCTTTCTGTCTGCTCTGCTCCCTGCTCTGGCTCTGGTGAATTTTTTCACCCTCCCGCGCTTCTGACTGTACCCAGTGCTTGTATAAATAAATAAATAAATAAATAAATAAAAAACCAAGAGTTCTCCTTTAAAATAAATAAATAAATAAATAAATAAATAAATAAATAAATAAATAAATAAAATAAAATTACAACCTCTTAGAAGTAATTCAGCAACTCAAAAGAGGGAATATCACCAAATAATTAAAACAATCCTCCTTTGGACGTAATGGAAAAGATGAATGAAAGCTGTGATGAGATGAAAAAAGAATGCAAATCCTTAACAACATAAAGTTACAACACAAAAGTTATGTTGGTGTAGCAACATGGATGGAGCTAGAAGGGATCATGCTCAGCGAAATAAGTCAGAAAGAAAAAGAAAAATACCGGATGGTCTCACTCATAGCAGGAATTTAGAAAACTTAAATAAGAGACCAGGAAAAAGACGAATCAATACAAAGTAAAAATCAAAATCAACAAGCAACTATAAACCAGAGACACACTACAGGTGTTGGGGGGATGGTCGGGGAAAGGAAGGACTAGAGTCAAAATAAGGGGGGGGGTGCAGTTGTATAGGGAATATAACCAAAATGAAAATGCATACATTGTGCAAAGATGAAAAAAGATGTAAGAATTATATAAAATAAAATATTTAAAATAAAAAAGGTTATGTTGGAACTAAAAATATATTCAAAATTCTTAAATCTAAGAAAAGAGATTAATGAGATTTAATGATTAATTGAGATTTAATGAGAAAAGAGATAAGTCAAAAGTAAGAAATGGCCAAAGTTGTATGGCGAGAAAGACAACATTGATACCAAATAAAATATACTAAAGGCCTTATGACATTAACCAGACAAAGAAGGGAATCTTTTTTCACAAAGATAACATTGAAAGTAAAGAAAGCCCCTGCCCCTCCCAAAGTTTGAGTCTAGCAAACTAGTCTTAGTTTTTAAGGCTAAGAAAGAAAGCAGTGATGAAAGGTGTCCATACCACAGAAAGAGGAAGATCCACAAGTCACTTGCCTTCTGACGAGGCAAGATACTGTGGCTCTGAAGGTGACGCAGATATCCTTGGAAGAACAAAACTTGACACTGTGCCATCATCAAATTCCCCCAACCACCAACTCAGCTGTGAAGAAGCTGGAAGACAACAACATGCCTGTGTTCATTGTGGATGTCAAGGCAGCAAGCACCAGATCTAGCAGGCTGTGTAGAAGCTCTGTGACATTGACTGGCCAAGGTCAACTCCCTGACCAGACCTGATGGAGAGAAGAAGGCATATGTTTGACTGACTCTGCCTTGATGCTTTGGATGTTGCCAACAAAATTAGGATCATCTAAAATGAATCCACCTGGCTAATTCTAAATTTTTTTCAAAGAGGAATATTGTAAAGTGGTAAAAAGGAACAATCAATCAACAATTTAATTTTTAGAAAATGGGCAAGACATGTGAATGAACAGTTCACAAAAATGATGAGTATTACGTTTGATGAAACACCATTGTCAAAGGTATAGGGTAACGTGCTCTCTTAAACTGCTGATGGGAGCGTGAATTAGTACAAACTCAGTGGAAGGAGTTTTACAGTGTTTATTGATTTAACATTCACATTCCTGTGACCTAGCAGTTCCAATATTAGGAATTATTCCACTGATATGCTTTGAAGTTTGGGAAGTAAAGATTTATTTTTGCAGTATTGTACATGATATCAAAATAGTGGAAACTGTAAATCCATCAGTAAAATCTAGTCAAGTATAATAGAATACTACACAAATGTAAAATTGAGAAAGAGAAAGCTATGTACAGATATGGGATGATACATAAAGACACGTTAGTTAACAAAAGAAAAGTACAAAACAATGAATTGAGAGATCAGTGCTTAAAATGAAGTAAGGAATAGGGCCTCCCCGGTGGTGCAGCAGTAGAGCCCTGGGTTGCGAAGCTGCCCGCGGCCTCTGCGGCGCTGGTTCAATCCCCGGCTGCTCCCCAGCCACTGGAGGAGGGTCCCACATGGCACGCAGACCTCTCCTGCCGCCCGCTGCTCCCCTCAGCAGTGTACTTCGGTCCTTCTGCCTGCTCTACTCCCTGCTCTGGCTCTGGTGAATTCTCTCACCCTCCTGCGCTTCTGACTGTACCCAGTGCATGTATAAACAAAAACAAAACAAACAAATAAACAAATAAATAAATAAATAAATAAATAAATAAATAAATAAATAAAAACATTAAAAAAAAATGGTTTAAAAAAAAAAAAAATGAAGTAAGGAATAATGACCCACATGCACATACTTACAAACACACACATAATGTTTCTTATAAGGGCATAAATTTTTTTTGACATTTGTTAATGTGAGCGTAGAGAAATAGTAGCTTTCACAAAGTTTTAATTTTAATGAAATCCAGCTTACCAATTTTTTCTCTCATTGACCATGCTTATGGTGTTGTATCAAAAAAGTCATTGCCAAACCCTACTTTTCTTCTAGGAGTTCTGCATTTAATATTTATGTTTATGATCCATTTAAGTTTATTTTGTGATGACTGAAAAGTGTGTATTTAGATTAACTTCAGGATTTTTTGCATGTGAATATCTGTTTGTTCCAGCCTCATTTATTGAAAAGATTATCCTTTCTTCATTGAATTGTCTTGCTCTTTGTCAAGGATTGGTTTAATATATTTCCATAGATCTGTGTCTGAGTTCTCTACTCAGTTCCATTGATCTATTTTCCTGTTCTTTTGCTGATACTACATTTCTCAATTACCTCTTATAGATATATAGTAAGTCTTGAAGTCGAGTAGCGTCTAGTTCGCCAACTTTTCTTCTTCATTCTGAGTTTTGTCTTTCCATATAAATTTAAGATTTAGTTTGTTAATTATCTACAAAATAACTTACTGGACATTTGATTGAGATTGCATTGAATCTCCATCAGATTGGCAATAACAACTTGTTAATAATAAAATTAATTCTTCCTATTCACAAACATGGCATGTATCCCCATTAATTAGTTATTTGTAAATAGTTATTTAATTTTATTTTTTAAAGATTTATTTATGCATAGAAAAACTGGGGTGTAGGCCAGAGGTACGGGAGGTGAGAGGATTCATTAGACAGAGTGAGGAGCAGAACAGGCAGTTTTACTGAAATACACTGCTGAAGGGAGCAGTGGGTGAGACAGGAGAGGTCTGCTGTGCCATGTGGGTCAGCTCCTTGGCCGGGGACCGAACTCATGCCACAGTGGCTGCTTGATAGCACTCTGTCTTTAACCCCAGCACCACCAGGGAGTCCCCTAATTTTATTTCTTTCATTAGAGTTTTAGAATTTTCTGCAGATAGATCTTATACATATTTGTTGCATATATACCTTAGTATTTTATTTTTTGGTGCTAACCTAAATGATCTTGTGTTTTCAGTTTCAAATTCCACTTACTCATTGCAGCATGTAAGAAAGCAGTATATTAGCCTTTTATTCTGCAGCCTTGCTATAATCACTTATTAGTTCCAGGAATTGGGGTTTTTTTAAATGGCATTTTCAGTTTGAGTTCCAGTTTTCCTTTGCCACTTTGTAGACATATAATTGGTTTTTATATTTAGCTCCTGTAGCCTGCCACCTTGCAAAACTCATTTCTAGTAGATTCGTTAGGATTTTCTAGATGTACAATCATATCTGTGAATAAAGACAGTTTTATTTATTCCATTCCAACTTGTATTTCTTTTTCTTTCCTAATGTCACTAATTAGGACTTCCAGTTCAAGGTTGAATAAAAATGGTGAGAGCAGAAATCCTTGCCTTGTTCCTGATATTAGGAGGAAAGCATCAAGTCTTTTATTATTAGGTATGATGTTAGCTATAGATTTGTTTTTAGCTACCCTTCATCTAGATGAGTAAGTTTCCCTTTTATTCTTAGCTTTCTGAATGTTTTGATCATAAATGATTGTTGGGTTTTTAAAAAATGCTTTTCCTGCATCTACTGAAGTAATTATATGGTGAAGTATTTTTAGCCCTTAAATATGGTGAATTACATTGATTGATTTTTATATGTCATACCAACTTTGAATTCCCTGGATGAACATTTCTTACTTATGAGAAACACTTATAAATTTCCCACTTGGACACTATGTTGATCAGAACCTGTTTGGTACTATTTTTAATCTTTTATAATCTAGAGATGATTTGGGAATCCAGGAGCAGCAGCAGGGAACCAGCAAGGTTAAAATACACACGTTTATAGTGGAATCAGTGAGTCTAGATTTTGTAACACTGAACAGATCTTTACAGCTTGGGAACGGGAGTAAAGGGAGCCTTTTGTGGGCAAGACATTAGGAATAGAGAGGATTTAGATTTCTCCCAAAACTGTTGCTGGCATGGCTCCCTATAGAAACCATAATAGTGCATTTCTATCTGGGCTAGGTAGAATATCCTTTGATGAAAAACCTTAAAAAGGAATTGGAAAGGTGAAATGGCAGAGAGTTGAAACTGAAGATTAGTTCAGTGTTCAAAAGCTTTCAAAAAACATATCCTAGAATTATATGTTTAATTGTAAAGGCTGCTAACTTTTGCCCAGATTCCATTTTTCAGATATTATATCACAAATTTAAACTCTGAAATATCTAGTAGACTTTCATTTATTTCATATTTGAATGGTAGGTATAAGTGACATTTGTTTGCTATTTATATAAAAATTCTTTGGCAGGCTTCTCATTCTAAGGTCATATTAAAGTGAGCTTAGCTCTCTTACTGTGCTAGGCTTCATAAGAGATTGTATTTTAATAAACACAGTGAATGGTTATGACCTTGCCTTTTGAATCTGGGTTTGGTTTCAGGATATTTAAAAATATCTTAATGATCTGAAAATAGACAACTATCCCATTGTACAAATAGTTTTTATTGAGCTGTTCATGCAGAGACTTGCTTTTCCTGAGGGACTGGGCCATCTGATCTTTATTCTCTCCTATTCTTTTCCTATGTTTATCTATAGGATAAGTTTTATTTAAATAATACTGCATAGTTTACCATATTAAATGATTGAACACTAGAATCAAATAAGAACTACTTTTTAAAAATAAAATTTAAGAGTCCTTGATTTAAAACAATACATAAAGGGAAAAAAATTCAAGTGATTTTAAATGGACGGTGATTACTACATTTTTATCTTCCCGTTAACTGCTTTCACAATGTGTAGTGCGGTTAGGTAGGATTACATAACTTTACTTTGTGTTTGATTGCATGTTGTAGATTTATAAATAGCTTTGATGCAATATGTTCTACCTGATCCACTATAAAATGGCTTTTTTTCATTTTTTAAGTGAACTTTCCCTCTTTATTCTGATAGGTCATCTAAATTTCTTTATTATAAAGAATAAGACATTGAGCCCTATTTTTTGTAGTTCTTACAATATATTGATATGCTTTTTCGAGGAAAGGATAGCTGCAATCATGTTTCTGTATAATTTCAAAATTCATTTTCAGCGAATTGGCTTGTAATTCAGTTGGCTGAGTAAAAGACTGTTGAAATTGAAAGGTCTTTATCTGACTTCTTATTTGCTTAGTATTTTGAAAATGAATTTGCTTTAATTGTCTTTTTAAAATTTCCTATTCCCATTTGCCCCATTGTCTTCTCTCTTTTTTTCAAGATTTATTTATATATGCATACAAGAGCTGGGGAACAGGCCAGACGTGCGGGGGGTGAGAGGATCGACCAGAGACAGAGTGGGGGACAGAAACAGGCAGACTGACTGAAATACACTGCTGAGGGGAGCAGCTGGCGAGACAGGAGAGGTCTGCTGCACCATGCGGGTTTCTCCCTGACTGGCCGGGGATCGAATTCGTGCTGCAGAGGCTGCGGATTGCTTCATAGTGTGGTGCTTAACCCCTTGCACCACCAGGGAGGCCCTCTCTCTCTCTCTCTTTTTTTTTTTAAAGATTTATTTGTTTATGCACACAAGAACTGGGGTACAGGCCAGAGGTACAGGTTGGGGGGAGCGAAGAGAGGATTCAGAGAAAGAGAATGGGGGACAGAACAGGCAGACTGACTGAAATACACTACTGAGGGGAGCAGTGGGCAAGACAGGAGAGGTCTGCTGCACCATGTGGGTAGCTCCCTGGCCAGCCTGGGATTGAACTGGTGCTGCAGATTCTGAGGATAGCTTCATAGTGTTGTGCTTAAACCCTTTGGCCTCCAGGGAGGGCCCCTCCACCCCATTGTCTTCTCACTGAAGAAAACCTATCCTTACCTTTGACTTTAGTAACTATTGGCACTGGTTAATTTCAAACCCACAGCACTAAGGGAAGATCATTTGATTACCAGTTGGAATTTAGTTTGCATGAGTTGCCAGATCCAAAAGCGAAATATCCAAAAACAAATCATAAAACTGTTTAACAGCTTTATTGCCAACACCTATTTTAAAAATTAAATCTAGTAATTTAAATCAAAATGTTTATTATTTAGGAGAGATTCAGTTGCCCATTCTGACATTAAACCTGATTTCTTCTTTTTATAAAAATTACATAGTAGATAAAAATGATAGTAGCCATGATATCCTTTTTAGTTATGTTAAAAAAATACTAAGTATGGGCCTCCCCGGTGGCGCAGCGGTTGAGCGCTGGGTTGCGAAGCTGCCCGCGGCCTCTGCGGCGCCGGTTCCATCCCCGGCTGCTCCCCGGCCACCAGAGGAGGGTCCCACATGGCGCACAGACCTCTCCTGCCGCCCGCTGCTCCCCTCAGCAGTGTACTTCGGTCCTTCTGCCTGCTCTGCTCCCCGCTCTGGCTCTGGTGAATTCTCTCACCTCCCGCGCTTCTGACTGTACCCAGTGCATGTATAAACAAAACAAACAAACAAATAAAATAAATAAATAAATAAATAAAAACATGCCTCTATTAAAAAAAAAAATACTAAGTATGAAAACTATTAAAAGTTGTTAAAATTTTTATGTTGTATCTACCTCTTCAGCAGTTTTATTATTCACTCTAATGAAAACACATTGGATTTTGCTTCATGTTGTAAAGCAGTTTGATGTGTTTTAAAAGTCCCAGGTTTTGGACCACAGAAGCACAGGATCAGATTTCAACTTCATTTTCAACTAGGTCTACAGTTGGGATGTAGGAACTTTACCAAATCTCTCTGTCTGATTTTCACACTTGTATTACAGTGATTAGTAATACCTACCTCAAGGAGGTATTTGTTTTTCTACTTAACCCTCACATGTAAAGCTTTATGCACAATATTTATTTTATAATAGTTGCCAAATAAAAATTAATTCTTCCCTTTTCTTCCTTAGTTTTTTTAAATATGGAAACCTAATTTATCATCATATTAAATATATAGAAAATATCTGTAAGTTGCTGATTAACTTGAGTACATTTTGTTGCAAGCCGTATTTTGAAATGAAAGGAAATTGCATCTCAGATTTGCTGGTAATACAAATTACTTCTTTCACTTTCTGTCTGTGAAACTATTTAAGTCACATATTTTATGCATTGAATAAGGTAGGAAGTCTTTTATTATCCCTTTCTCCAGTGACATCTTTTACATCTTCTTTAGTGAGTTTATTACAATAGTATCACGTTGCAATACATCTAAATCACAAATCTAAAGGAAGTTGAGCAGAAGGAAAAAACATTTATCTGTTGCTAAAACCTTCAGTCTTCCAAATAAGCAAGACAACAATTAGAATAATCATTTGAAAAAAATGATTCATCTCTTTCTACTTCCTGATTAAAAGGTGTTTTCTAGGCCTGGAGGTATAGAATACTCTAAAGAGGCCAGCAGTTCTTAAATTTCAGCAAGCATCAAAATCTCCTGGAGGCCATGTTCTATAGGTTGCCTCCAGAGTTTTTGATTGAGTAGATGAACTCTGAGCTTTTGTATTTCTAACTAGGTTGTAGTTGAAGCTACTGTAGCTTGCCTGGCCTGCACTCTGAGAACAACTAGATAGAGGAAGTGGGCATTTAGCAACAGGAAAGGTCAAACTGATTTTCCTGCCTAAAATTTTTTACTCAATCCAGCAAGCTTTTTTCCCCCAGCACCTTGTATGTGTCTAATACTGAGGTGTTTTTGAACTTCACATGTCTTAGCTTTTCAGACCATGGATTTTTACTTTCCTTAGGGCCTTCACCCACTAAGGAATGCTTGCTAAAAGAAGACTTGTAAAGAAAGGAGGAAAGGTTATCCATTTTGTTGCTTTCTCAAATTTCTCTCTTCATATCATAGCAATATTTGTCTTTTACTGATACTAAACATTGACTGTTGTCATTCTATCTTTAGGTATCTATCCTAAGAAAGTAAATTTTGAAGTATATGTATAGACAGATATTTACCATAACATTATTTAAGTAGGAAAAAAGTAACTTTTCCATGGAAGTGTACTACTAGATGATATTCAGGTAAATTGTGTGTTGTATGTATGGGATTACTAATTTTGTAGTCAGATTTTGCTTATGAACAGAAAGTTTTTAAAGATAGAAAATGTTTGATACACAATTATTTTATATGTTTTGATATAATTCAGCAGGTCAAATTTAAGTTAAATTGTATATATTAAATGTTTTAACTAAAATTTATTTATAGAAAAAATGAGGAAACATCAAATTGTAAGTACCTTTGGAAGATGAAATTATGATTGATTGTACTATTGTATATTCTTTTTTGTTATTTTGTAATGAATCCTTAACAGGCATTACTTTTATAATGAAAATATTAATGTCATATACTTTTATACCAATAAATATTTCAAGTTCAGTTGAAATATGTAGAAAAGAGTGCATATGTAAAATTTTATAATCCAGGACTCATAACTCAAGGAAGAATATTTCCAGCATCCAGAAGCATGCCTTCTGCTCACTTTCAAGGATAAAACTTCCATCTTCTAACAGCAAAGGTTTTTTTGGTCTGTTTTTGGCTTTATATATGAAATCAAATGATATCTACTCTTTCATCACTAATTTCTCCTGCTCAACATGATGTTTGTGAGATTCATCCATATTGTATGTGAACCTTTCTCATTTCCCTGTGATATTCCTTCGTCATTGCTACATGATACTCTGTTGCGTGAATAATAATTTATTCGTTGTAATGTTATTGAGCATTTCAGTGGCTTTCAGTTTTTGGATATTATAATTGTGATTTTATGGACTTTATAGTCTGTGTCCTTTGGTGAGCACATGCATGAAAACATTTTCGTAGGGCATATAACTAGAATTGGAAGTGTTTGGTTAGAATATACATGTGCTTGGCTTTCATCAATACTTCCAGATGACATTTTCCAAAGTGATAATACCAATTCTGCCATCAGCAGTATGTGAAGATTTCTTGTTACCCATTTCATTACCGACACTTGGTATTTTGTCTTTTTCCTTACTCACTCTGGTGGGGGTACAGTGGTAATTCATTGTGGTTTTAATTGACATCTACCTGATGATTAATAGATAATCTTTTTTAAATTATCTTTTAAATTACCTTTCTAGTAAATGTACACTTCATATATTTTATAATTTTGTTTGAACAATTATCTTCATATTTTTGGTTGTAAATTATGATTAAGTATTATTGTGACATGCAGTTCTATATCAGTTATACTTTTGCTTCATTCCAGGGAACTTAATTACAGGAAGTATTTTATGCATTAAATGCTATTATAACGAGCAGAGTTCATAGATATTGGTCTTTAAAATAGCATGCCTTTAATTCTTTTAAAAAAAATTTTTTTATTGAGATAACATTTGTATATAAACTGTATACAAGCAAGGGGTATAGGATCACACTTGCATTTATTTCTTGTAAACTGAAGTGTCGATGTCCTATAATATGGGATTTAGTTTTGAGTCTGTGTAGTGTATTTTTGTAATTGCATTTTATTTTCCCTCTAACTTCAGTTACAAAATTAAAGATATGTTCTCATATGTAAATCCTTCTGTAGCTGAGTTTAAATTTTTTGGCAAAGATAAGTAAGTTGATATATTCTGTTGGTTGTTATAATCAAGAACATGTGAGACACAAAATCATATTCATAAAACATTACACAGATTTTTGTGTTGCTTTTAGAGCTTTGATAACATTGAAATGTTCTTAACATCATGGTTTTCTATTTTTAATAACTGATATCCTTATTCCTAACACTACATGTGTAGTTCTCAGAATATATTCTCTTCTCCCTATTGTCTGAGTCTTCAGAGCAAGACGGAAAGCACAAAACAAAGTGCGTACAAATATAAATGTTATATATGATGCAATATAGTTATAAATTATAAATATATATATTGTATGCATATATACCATTTTACTTGCCTCTCATTGACATTTTATTTATTTTTTAAAGATTTATCTATTTATTTATGCATATAAGAGCTGGGGTGTAATCCAGAGGTGCAGGATGGCGGGGAAGGCGGTTGTAAGATGATTCAACAGAGACAAAGTGGGGAGCAGAACAGGCAGATTGACTGAAATCCACTGCTGAGGGGAGCAGTGAGCTTGACAGGAGAGGTCTGCTGTGCCATCCAGGTCACCACCCTGGCCTGAGACCGAACTCATGCTACAGTGGCTGAAGATTGCTTCATAGTTAATGAGACTTAATGCCTTGGGCCACCAGGGAGGCCCCTCATTGACATTTTAAAGATTATATTCTAATGGCAGACTCTTGAAACAGTGTGAGACTTGTACCTAGCACAGGGCCTGACTCATTAGGGACTTAATTGTTGGGGGGATGAAAGATGAAATTCCACTGTCAAGTTTTTGTCTTTTCAAATTTTGCTAGATTTTTCACTCGCCCCCTCCCCTGCCAGATTTGGATCTTTAGTTTTAAAAAGGGGTATTTGAGAGGTATAAGAGAAAGTTATTAGAGATTTTTTTTTTTTTTGGTAGTTCTAATTTTGGAAGAATCTTACTATTCAAATTCCCTTTAAAATGAAAAGCAGGGTCCTCCCCGTGGTGCGGCAGGTTGAGTGCTGCGCTGTGAAGCTGTCCACAGCCTCTGCAGCGTGGGTTCGATTCCCGGCCGGCCAGGGAGAAACCCGCATGGCATGGCCGACCTCTCCTGCCTCGCCCCCTGCTCCCTTCAGCAGTGTCTTTGGTCCATCTGCCTGTTCTGCTCCCCACTCTCTGGTGAATTCTCTCATTCTCCCGTACCTCTGACCTGTACCCCAGTTCTTGTATAAATAAATAAATCTTTAAAAAAAATAAAAAGCAAAGTTAGTGGTATCTTTATATTAATTGGGGTATCAGTGAAATAAATTCTATTGTATATATTGGTTACTTATAAACAAAGAGAACTAGAAAAAAACTATTAAGAAGAAGAAAATAAAAGAAGTTCCAACTCTGAGGAAAGAAAGCTGAAGGCTGAGAGATCAGGAACAATGAAACTGTGAGCAGCATCTGTTATCCTAGAAGGTATAAACGAGGTCCGTGTTAAATGTTTTATTCTCAGCTCCCTTTGACCCTAGATCATAAAATTTTGTAGTGTACTGTTTAGTTTGAAAAGACAGCTAATCCTCTAAAAGTTCTTGATTTTTCTTTTTCTTTTTCAGCTGGCCAATTTTTAAAGTTCTCCTTAGTTTTTGATTCCAGATATTTAGGGTTCAATCCACTGTTTTGGTTTTTTTTAAAGATTTATTTATTTTATTTATACAAGCACTGGGTAAAGTCAGAGACGTGGGAGGGTGAGAGAGTTCACCAGAGCCAGAGCGGAGAGTAGAACAGGCAGAGTGATGAAGTACACTGCTGAGGGGAGCAGCGGGCGGCAGAAGAGGTCTGTGCACCATGTGGGACACTCGCCCGGTGGCCGGGCATCGAACCGGTGCTGCAGAGGCTGCAGGCAGCTTCGCAACCCAGCGCTCAACCGCTGCGCCACTGGGGAGGCCTAATGAACTAACCCACTTGTTATGAAACATTGGGTACAGTCATTGAAAATTTTAACCATGTTTTAGAGTGGCTGAGAGAAAATGCATTGGACTTAGGACTAAAATGTCAGGAATTTGCTTCATTTGTGTGTCATTTTTGTATAATCAATCAAAGCAGATATATAAAACTGCTGCCCAATTCCATTGAAAAATAATTGAATAACTTGCATTATTTTGTAATATCAGGTACTTAAATCTAATGATATTCTTGATTTTATTTGTTTTGATCACTATATTTTTGCTTTTATTATTTAGAATCTACCAATTACCTACCAAGGTAATTTTAAATCAGTTGTATATTTTAAAAACAGAATACTTATAAATATTAATTTACATAGAAATTTCAACAGATTAATTATATGAGGCTTTACCTAGCTCAGTGAATTATACTATCCTGGAGATATAAGCCATTTAAGGCAATATACTCTATCTCAATTTCTATGAAGCTTAATTTGTAAGATAATTGTGACTGTATAATTGTGATGTATCTGGAACACACACTTGGAGGATTCCAACATAAACATATACTAAGATCGATTCATATTAAACTGGCCTAGGGAAAAATATGTCATAATAGAATGAATTTTGAGATGGTTGGATAGAAAACTTCATTATAAGCCAAAGGGCTGAGTCTGGGAGCTATGGTCAAAGAGGAAAACTTCTGGCATCTCCCTGCAACCATCTTTTAGTTTACTAGTCATTTTTCACTCTCTTCCAGTTCATCTTGTTCACCTTTTCCTTTGGAAAAGGAGGGAAATGTCTTTCTCTGAGATTTTTCTGTTCACATTAAATAGTTGGAATGCAGTCACCTTACACTTGTCTATTGGAATAGAATAATTTTATGGAATTCATAGCAAAGTACTCATAGAAATTCTTGATTAGTTGATTAACCACAGTTGACAGCTCATCAGTTGCACATTATCCTTAAGTTTCAGAAAATTTTTTCTCAATGGAAGAGTCAAATCAACTTACCCAGGGACAAATTATTTTCTTGGTTGGCCGAACAATATCAATTCTTAGCACACATGAAATCATGCTGAGAACCATAGCTAATCCAAGATTTGATGTTTTCCTCCTCTGCTAGTTTTCTTTCTTGTTTTGCATGTATTTCAATTTTCACACAATTTTCTCAAGTAATTAAGCCAAGCTCAGAAATATTTTTCATTTTGATCTTTAAAAAGACCTTATTTAATTTGTTTCAGAAATGATTCTATAGTTGTTAAATCTTTTGTTACCCTGTGGCGACCATGGAAATACACCATTCAGATTGCCTCCTGATGGGGCGTGATTGACTGATAGTCACAGCTGTGGCCCCCTGGAAGAAACAACACCCCATTCTTGCTGAGGCCACCACACTAACTGTGACTGCTCCCAGCATGAATGAACATGGTGGAGTACTAGGGTAAGCCCATTTTCAGGGGATGCAGAATTCCTCTGATGGGAAGAGCATTATTTACCCATTTCTGCATAACAAATTATCTTAAAATCTAACAGCTTTAAACAACCAACATTTATTTATTTATTTATTTGAGCACGATTTATTTATTTATTTATTTTATCTATTTATACAAGCACTGGGTAGAGTCAGAAGCGCGGGAGGGTGAGAGAATACACCAGAGCCAGAGCGGGGAGCAGAGCAGGCAGAAGGACCGAAGTACACTGCTGAGGGGAGCAGTGGGTGGCAGGAGAGGTCTGTGCGCCATGTGGGACCCTCCTCCGGTGGGCGGGGAGCAGCCGGGGATTGAACCGGCGCTGCAGAGGCTGCGGGCAGCTTCACAACCCAGCGCTCAACCACTGCGACACCTGGGAGGCCCACAACCAACATTTATTATTTCATACAGTTTCTGAGGACAGAAGTGACTTTGGTGATTGTTTATTGGAACACATTCCTTTGTACTTCTTAACTGACTGGGCATTCCACTGCACCGCTATTGATGTCATCTATCATGCCATAGGGTGGCTGCCATCAACATCACAGCTCACAGACTGAATGGTCCCAGCATCTCTTTAATGGTTCCAGAGAGTTCTCTCAATGAAGATCAGTGCTGTCTCTTTGTGGTTCTTTGAAGGCTTCGATGATGAGGGCAGAGACAGAGGTATCCCCTCAATGGGGGCTTGTCTGCTCTGAATAGTCAGTTTCACTGTATTCCTCAGACTAGTTGTCTTGGCAATGTTATTACCAACCTTTTTTTGGAGAAAGACCCAGTTAGGCAATCTTAGGGCTAGGGCAGATGAGGTACCAGCTTCCCCACCAGTGTACCTCAGGTGGCATTGTGGTGGAGGATGATGTTGGATGAACCCAACTTGAGAGGGGCATCTTGGCCTCTGTGAAGCAGAAAGCCAAGAGGGGTCAATAGCTGCTTCTACCTCAAGGTCTCCATGTATTATAATCAGGCAGCTTGCCATGTTGAGCTGGATAGGGCTGGAAAAATCTACTTTCAAGATGTCTCTTTTATATGACGTGGCAAGAGCCTGCTATTCCTGTTATTCCTCATTAACAGGTTTTGGATCCTTGCCACATGGGAATCTCTATAGACCAGCAACACATATGCATCTTTAGGGTTCATATTTGTTACGGACAAATAATAATTCACTTTTCATCTTAGGTATCATTTCCTCTGAGGCTTTTTTCTAAACATCATTCTAACGAAGAGTTCCCAACTGTACTAAATAAAAATACAGGACAATAATATTTGAGACATGGGTATATTTAAAAAGATTCGTTGGGGCCTCTCTGGTGGCTCAAGGGGTTAAGCACAGTACTGTGCAGCTATCAGCAGCCTCTGCAACACAAGTTTGATCCCCAGCCAGGGAGCTACCCACATGGCGCAGCAGACCACTCCTGACTCGACCACTGCTCCACTCAGCAGTGTATTTCTGTTGATCTGCCTGTTCTGTACCCCACTCTGTCTCTGGTGAATCCTCTTATCCCCCACACCTCTAGCCTGTACCCCAGTTCTTGTATGCATAAATAATCTTTTTAAAAATAACTAAATAAAAAGATTCTTTGCCAGCATCTCTCCACTAGGAGGAAACTCTTCTCTGGGCAGCAACTATCTTGTTTATTTTATTCACTGTTATACCCCCAGCGCCAAACACTGTGCTGTGCCCTTTATGGGTGCACAGTAAATAGGTGTGGGCTATTCAACGAAGGAAAAATACCTAGTCTGTACATGCCTGTACTTTCTCGCCTCCATCTTTTCTTCGTCATCATCATCATGACTGTCAGGCGAATGCTAATGCACAGAAAGATCTAGGAATTCCAGGATACCTCCTGTCTACCTTGTAAGAAAAGAAGTCATTAAACCTGCTGTGTTCTAGAAATTGCTAGTTTCACTAATTGGAAGCTGGACTTCAGGTTATAAGTTATAAAGTTATGAGTAGCAGTAGAACGTGAAATCAAATAATTCAGCTTGAATCTTCACCTTCTCGCATACTAATGGTGACTGCTTGGGCAGATTACTTAGCTATGTTTCAGAACATCTATTTTCTCCTCTCTGAAGCCAGAACAATTATGCTATCTCACAAGGACTACTGTGAAGATTAAGTGATAAAATATGTGACTTTGTCTAGCACAGTTCCTGTTTTTTTGGCACATGGTGGGTAACAGCAAATCCCTCATGAAGCTTCTTGGCCCTGCCATGTCATAATTGCTTGAATGATTCTGGCTTTTGATTTATAGGCATTAATAATTGTGCCCATTGTGATTTCTTTCATCCTGAGATGATTGCTATGGCAACAACAAATTCAGGAAAGTAAAACTAACCTGTTTTATTCTCACCTAAAATAGCTAATTTTCCCTAGATGTAGTGCCTGTTGAATCTTACTCCCAGTGATAAAAGACTACATTGAAGGGTCAAAAATGAATATTTCTCCAGTTGTCTACCATAAGCCAGTTATCTTTGTGGTAACTTTCTGATACCTCCTACTTAAAACCCAGGAGATAAGAAGCCTCAATGTTTCTCAATCTTTGCTTCTGAAAATGAAGTTCAACTGTAACTTTTGGTCTTTGCTTCTTACTGGCCTCACATGAATTAGGATTGCTGGTTTTACCACCCAGTGTCTCCACACTGTCTTTTCCCCACTTTATCCCAGTGCTTCTCAGTTTAGTGAGTAGGAAAATGAGTCCATAAAATTGAAGTCAGTTGAGATTTGAACCCAGGTATCCCAACTGCCTGGATCCACTATGTATCATACATTCTAGCTTTATTGAATGAGAATTAGGAACCTGTTCATCGATATACAAATGTGAGATATTATCAGTACTGTGAAGTGTTACAGTGATACACCATAACTCCCATGGTAGAAGGAGATTAGACACATAAATAAGTTAAATATCAAAGTAGTAAATACCAAAAGTTACTGGGCAGCAACTATGTCTTATTTATTTTCAAAAAGTTACTGAAAATCAAAATTCTTTTCAGCCATGTAGAATACTTTTGTGTATTTTGTATTTGTTTCTAGATTCTTCAAGTGGTTTATGTGGTATCTCAGTGTGGTTTTCATTTGTATTTCCCTCATGACTAATGACATCGTATATCTTTTTTTTTTTTTTTAAAGATTTATTTATACAAGCACTGGGTACAGTCAGAAGCGCGGGAGGGTGAGAGAATTCACCAGAGCCAGAGCAGGGAGCAGAGCAGGCAGAAGGACCAAGGTACACTGCTGCGGGGAGCAGTGGGCGGCAGGAGAGGTCTGCGCGCCATGTGGGACCCTCCTCTGGAGGCCGGGAGCAGCCGGGGATCGAACCGGCGCTGCAGAGGCTGCGGGCAGCTTCGCAACCCAGCACTCAACCTCTGTGCCACTGGGGAGGCCCGACATCGTATATCTTTTCATGAACTTATTTGCCATTAGCATATCTTCTTTGATGAAGTAATTTTAATTTTTTTGTCCATATTTTTAACTAGGTTGTTTGTCTTATTCTGGCTGCAGCTCCTTTATTAGATATATATTTCACAAATATCTCCTCCCCATTTGTCACTTCCCTTTTATTTCCGTTAACAGTAGACTTTGAGAACAAACATATTTTATATTTCATTGTCCAACTTATCAATTAAAAGTATGTGCTTCTTTATACCTTATTTTAAAAATCTTTGCCTTAGACAAGATTACTAAGGTTTTTTCCCCTATATTTTTTTTCTTTGAGTTTTATAGTTTTGCTCTTAACTTTAAGTCTGGCAAAACTTGAGTTTATCTTTGTCTATGGAGTAAGGTGAGGGTGAAGTTTATATGTGAATAGCAAATCATAACAGTATCATTTATTGAGTAGATCATCTTTTCCCATAGAATTGGTTTGTTTCTTTGTCAAATGATTGAGTTAATTAAGGATCTATTTTTGGATTCTATTCTGTGCCATTGGTCAAAATGTCTATCTTCATGTCAGTAACACTAATAAATGTAGCTCAGTGGATCTCAGCGAAGGGTAATTTTACCCTACAAGGGGCATTTGGTAGTGTCTGCAGATGTTTTTGATCTTTACTGTTTGTGGAGGGCGGGAGGGGTATTGCCTCTGATTTCTGCTAAACATCCTGTGATGCACAGCATAGTTCCCTGTGATAAAGATTTAGCTAATCCAAACTAGCAGTAACATCAAGCAAGGCTAAGAAACTTGTTGGTAGCCTAAGTGTTCTAACTTAGCTTTTTCAGAGTTTGGTTATATTAGGTGTTTTGCCTTTTTATACAGTCACCTTGTAACTTTCTACAGACGTTTTTGTTGAGATTTTGACTGGGCTTGCTTTGAATTTATAGATAAATTTGGGAAGAATTTACGTGTTAACAATATTGAACCTTCCAATTTGTAAGTGTGGTTTTTGTGACCATTGAGTTGTGTGTAGTTTATCTCACTTGAGTATTCATTGTACACACCTTGCATATATTTTGTTAAATTTATCCCTAAGTATTTCAAATTTTTGATGTTATTGTAAATTGTATATTTTTTATCTTATTTTTTAATTGCTAGAACATAGGAATACAGTTGATTATTGTATATATTTTTGATCATTGTGTATTCTATGACCTATGATCTTGCTTTTAGCAACTTGTAACTATGCATAGATTCCGTAGGATTTACCCACACAAACCATTATCTTGTTTATTTTACTTCCTTTTTTAAAAAAAAAAAAAAAAAGTTATTTATTGGGGCCTCCCTTGTGGCGCAGGCGGTTGAGCACTGCATTGTGAAGCTGTTCGCAGCCTCTACAGCATGGGTTTGATCCCGGCCTGCCGGCGGTAATCCCACATGGTGAAGCAGACCTCTCCTGTGTCGCCCTCCGCTCCCCTCAGCAGTGTATTTCGTCAGTCTGCCTGTTCTGCTCTCTGCTCTGTCTCCGATGAATCCTCTCACCCTCCTGTGCCTCTGGCCTGTACCCCAGCTCTTGTAGAAAAATAAATAAATCTTTTTTAAAAAAAAATTCAACAGAGATAGAGTGGGGAACAGAATGGGCAAACTTACTGAAATACACTACTGAGGGGAACAGTGGGCGAGACAGAAGTCTCGCCATGTGGGTTGCTTCCTGGCTGACCAAGGATCGAACTCGTGCTGCAGAGGCTGCGGATTGCTTCATAGTGTGGTGCTGTTACCCTTGTGCCACCAGGGAGGCCCTTATTTTACTTCTTTTTTTTAATGACTTTTTTTCTTTATCTACTGCATGGGGTAGTACTCCTTTTTAGTGTTGGAATAGTGGATATCATTGTTTTCTTCCTGATCTTAAGGGGAATACATTCCATTACTTACCATACAGTGTAATACTAAGCTATAGATTTTTTTTTTTTGTAGCTGCCTTTTAGCACTTTGAAGAGCTTCCTATCTATGCCTTGGCTGCTGAAAGTTATTATCATGAATGGTTATTGAATTTTGTCAAATACCTTAATTATATCTATTAAAACAATAGTGTACTTTTTTATTCTCTTGGTATGGTGAATTACATTGATTGATTTTCTGATGTTAAACCAATGTTGCATTCCTGGGATAAGCAGCGCTAAGGATGGTATATTGTCCTTTTTATATATTGGAGTCAATTTACTAAAATTTTGCTTGGAATTTTGGAGGGATATTGGTCCATTATTATGATGTTTTTGTTTGTTTCCCCTTGTTTGCTTTGATTAATTTTTTGGAAGTACTGTTTGACCTTAGCTGCCATCTTGTTTATCTCAGCATTTTCAAGGGGCTAATAATGCTGAAAAAAGAGTTTGATTTACTTGTTACAATACGTTTGTTGTATTTTAAGTGCTATTTTACAGGGACTGTGCTAAGCATTTTATGTCACTTCAAAATAATCCTCACAGATTTTTGTAAGATAAGTACTATTATCATACCCATTTTAGAGATGAGATAATAGAGGCTTAGAGCAGTTAACTAACTTCCCCAAGTGGTAGAAAAAATTCAAGTCACATCTTTCAGATCAGTAATCTTTTAAGCACATTGTTCTGTATTCATGTCTTTCTTAGGAACTCTTTAATTATCACAGAACATTGTGGTTTTTTTAAAGATTTATTTCATTTATTTATGCATACAAAAACTGGGGTGTAGGCTAGAGGTATGGGGGGGGTGAGAGGATTCACCAGAGACAGAGTGGGGAGCAGAACAGGCAGATACACTGAAATACACTGCTGAGGGGAGCAGTGAGCGAGACAGGAGAGGCCTGCTGCACCATATGTGGGTTGGCTCCCTGGCCGGGGATGGAACTCATGTTGCAGTGGTCCTATCACAGAACATATTTGACAAAACTGAAAGAATTTGAAGAACTATACACCTTAAGCTACCTCATTGTACTAATTGGTTTTAATAGTTTGTGTGCTGGGTTTCCCTGGTAGCTCCAGGAATAAAGTCTCAGTGCTATCAAGCTATGGCCAGCCACTGTGGCATGAGTTCTATCCCTGGCCAGGGAGCTACCCACGTGGCACAGCAGACCTCTCCTGACTTGCCCGCTGCTCCCCTCAGCAGTGTATTTCAGTTGATCTACCTGTTGATCTACCTGTACTTCGGTGAATCCTCTCACTCCCTGCACTTTTGGCCTACACCCCAGTTCTTCTGTGCATAAATAAATGAAATTAAGTTAAAAAAAAAGTTGTGTGCTAACTTATTTTTCAGTGTATTTAAGTGTGTTTCTGATAATTGGCGTATTAGCTTACCAATTTGTAAGTTTTATCATGTGTACTTTATTGTGGAGAAACTTGAATATTTCTTTTTTTTTAATTTTGACTTTTTTTTTAAAGATTTATTTATTTTATACAAGCACTGGGTACAGTCAGAAGCACGGGAGGGTGAGAGAATTCGCCAGAGCCAGAGCGGGGAACAGAACAGGCAGACTGACGAAATACACTGCTGAGGGGAGCAGTAGGCGCAGCAGGAGAGGTCTGCGCGCCTTGTGGGTCCCTCACCCATGCCGGGGATCGAGCGCCATCCATTTTCAAGGCTAGTTGATTCGGCAGGTGAGTTGTTACACACTCCTTAGCAGATTCCGACTTCCATGGCCACCATCCTGCTGTCTATATCAGCCAACACCATTTTTGGGGTCTAATGAGCTTCGGCATCGGGCGCCTTAACCCGGAGTTTGGTGCATCCCGCAGCGCCAGTTCTGCTTACCAAAAGTGGCCCACTAGGCACTCGCATTCCACGCCTGGCTCCACTCCAGCGAGCCAGGCTTCTTACCCATTTAAAGTTTGAGAATGGGTTGAGATGGTTTCAGCCCCAAGACCTCTAATCATTCGCTTTACCGAATAAAACTGCGTGCGGTGGTGGGGTGTGCAGAGGCTGCGGGCAGCTTCCCAGCCCAGCGCTCACCCGCTGCTCCACCAGGGGAGGCCCGGAACGTGTATATTTCTAATTGATTGCTATTTCAATTGAAGCTTATATCTGTACTGAAGCTTGTATCTTATATCGAAACCTTATATCTACTGGCAGTTTCTTGACATGGCTTATCTATTAACATTTTATTATTTATTTATTAACATTTCCTTGAGACAATATTGTTTTCTTCTTTACTTTGCTCTATTATGTGCACACTAGTACTCACTGGTACCAGTAAGCAAAGTTTTGTTCAAGTAAAAATTTTTTTTAATTTTATATGCTTTTTCAAAAATTTTATTTTTGCATAGAAGAACTGGAGTGTAAGCCAGAGGAGCGGGTGGAGGGGCGGGGGTGAGAGGATTCACCAGAAATAGAGTGAGAAACAGAACAGGTGGATCCATTGAAATACACTGCTGAGGGGAACAGTTGGCAAGGTAGGAGAGGTCTGCTCCCTGGCCAGGGATCAAACTCAGGCCGTAGTAATGATAGTGCTCAGACTTAACCCCTATGCCATCAGGGAGGCCCTGTTCATGTAAAATTGTACTGTGGTTAAGAGTTAAGAGAGGCAAGAGTAGATGAAAAGCTATTTCTTCCACTTATCTGCTGTCTCCAGGTTGAATATGTGCCAGATTGTTGTAAGACATTTTACCCTTAATAATTCAATTGTAGGAAGCGTGGATTTAGCTGGCAGCCAGCTAGTGGGACCCAGCTTAATCTCCTCTATAATCCCTTGGTCAAATAGGTGGAAATACACAGAGAAGACAAGTTACAAATAGAATCGGAAGCTAGAAATACAAGTTAAAATATGCCAGGAATCAGGAGGATTTTCTGAGTAAAAGTGAAGATGGATCCCTGAAACAGAATAACAAGGACAGGCAGGAAAACTAGATTTTCTACCCATCTCTACTGCATCCCTACAACTTAAGAAAGTGGGGTCTTTGCCAACCACAAACTTGGCAGCTACCCCCCTATGATATAGCAGCTGCTATCTGCCGCATCCAGGGCCCTTTTCTCCCTCCCATCTCTCTTATCATTTTCTCTCTATTCCCTTGGTGACCACACTTCTCTAAAGCCAGGAGCAGAAATGGATTGGTTTTGGTACATTTTCAGATGTGAAGGGAGCAGAAATAGGAAGGAACAGAGACAAGAAAATCCAAGGGGATGGTGCATTCTTTAGGACTTAATTCAAGTAGACACACAAATGAAGTTTTAATGGAAATTTTCAAATATTTACAAGAGTAAAGACAACAGTTTAATGAACTCCCTTGCGCCAGTCATCAACTTACACAACTCTTGATTAGGCCCTGCTTTTGATGAGGGAAGAGCTGTATTTCAAACTATCCAGGAATAAATTAACAATCACATGCATAAATTAGGCCACAGGTTTAAGAGAGTCTTCCTAGTACATGAAAGCCATGGTAAATCAGGGGTTCTTGAACCTAGAATATGTGAATTTACTTCAAGACTTGCCAGACTAAATTGGTAAACAAAATTTTGTGCTCTGAAGACAAAGTATCAACTTTAATGGGACCCTCGAAAAGATTCCTAATTTCCAAAATTGATGAGAGCCACAATACTATGACTACTTGACAGTAGATTTTGGGGTGAGTTGTATGTATCAATCTTTTCTCCAATAAGAACTGAAAGTTAAGAGCCAAATAATACCCAGATGGACTATAAAAGGTTGAGACCAACTAGAATTTCCCTGACTTTTTTCTTAGCAAAGACCAAACCTGAATAGCTTTCTCAGCTTAGAAATAATTGACTATTAAAAACAAAGACAACAGAACAAATGGAGCCACGGATGCTAAACCAGATGTCACCAAACCAAGATTTTACAATTTTAGCTCTTCTAGAAATGGAACCAGTCAATCTGGAATCACTTGATCAGCACTAGTTAGGTAATCAGCCTGCAAGACCCCAACTATCCCCTGAAGGAAAGTGACCTTACCATAACCAACTTGCTTTTTGGTCTACTATAACTTCCTTGTTCCTACTCCTTTCTGACTAGCAAAGTCTTATTTTCTTTTTAAAGATTTATTTACTTTTGCATACAAGAGTAGGGGTGTAGGCCAGAGGTGCAGGGGGGTGAGAAGATTCACCAGAGACAGAATGGGGAGCAGAACAGGCAGATCTACTGAAATACACTGCTGAGGGGAGCAGCAGGCGAGACAGGAGAGGTCTGCTGCACCATGTGGGTAGCTCCCTGGCCTGGGATTGAACTCATGCTGCAGTAGCTGCTGATAGCTGCATTGTACTGAAACTTAACCCCTTGTGCCACCAGGGACTATAAAAGTCTTAAAGTTTGTACAGTTCCTCAGAGCTCCTTTCTGTTAAATTGAATGCTGCCCAATGCATGAATTATTGAATAAAGCCAGTAAGATCTTTAAAATCTGTTCACTTGAATTTCATTTTTTAACAGCAGCACTTTGGGGGGTAAAAACCATGCTATCCCTAAGAAATTAGGCAAAATAAAGGAAGAAACTCTTATACTTAAGATATAGAGGAAAATCATACTTTGAAAATTGAGAAATGAGAATGATATTAGGTGGTACTTGCTTCTCAGATTTTTTAAATTAAATAGTGTAAAATCTGAAACACTAGAGATGAGTGCTATAGAAGGAAACCAAATGAGATATCAGCAAAGATTATAGTAATAAGAGATAGGTATTTGCCGAGTGCCATGTACTATATTAAAACTCCTCATGTATAAGCTAATTGAAACTGAGTAAATTATTATCCCCAAGAAAAGTGAAGTAAATAGGTTAAATTGCATCCCCAAAATTATATATTAGATTTCAGATTGAAAACAGATAGACTGACTCCAGGACCCTGGAGCAAGAACTGGGGTACAGGCCAGATGCATGGGAGGGTGAGAGGATTCACCAGAGACAGAGCTGGAAACAGAGCAGGCAGACTGATGAAATAAACTGCTGAGGGGAGCAGCGGGCGAGACAGGAGAGGTCTGCTCAACATGTGGGTTGCTCCAAGGCCGGCGGGAAACTAACTGGCACTGCAGAGGCTGTGGACAGCTTTGCAGCGCTCAGCTCAACTGCCTGCACCACCAGGGAGGCCCTGATATGCTTTTAAAGTCTGTGATGTAGTCAAAAAGTAATGCTGCAAGTCAAGCCAGTGATGGGGAAGAGAAATTGGAGATGTTCCACAATGCCACGGTGGGAACAAATAAAAAAGATGAAATGAGGGCCTCCCCAGTGGCGCAGCGGTTGAGCACTGGGTTGCGAAGCTGCACGCAGCCTCTGCAGCACCGGTTCGATCCCCGGCCACCGGGCGAGGGTCCCACATGGCACGCAGACCTCTCCTGCCACCCGCTGCTCCCCTCAGCAGTGTACTTCGTCGTTCTGTCTGCTCTGTTCTCCCCTCTGACTCTGGTGAATTCTCTCACCTTCCCGTGCCTCTGACTGTACCCAGTGCTTGTATAAATAAATAAATAAATAAATAAAATCTTTATTAAAAAAATTATTAAAAAAAAAAAGATGAAATGATAGGTGCAGGGAATACAGATTCAATATATAGATAAATAATATTCCCATATAAAGGAGATCAAACAGAAGAGAAGCAATATTCAAAGGTAAAATGGAGGACAATACCCTTGAGCTTAAATACTTCAGACTATGGGCCTCCCCTGGTGGCGCAGCGGAAGAGCGCTGGGCTGCGAAGCTACCCACAGCTTCTGCAGCGCTGGTTCATTCCCTGGCCACCGGCGAGGGTCCCACATGGCGCGACAGACCTCTCCTGCCGTGCCCGCTGCTCCCCTCAGCAGTGTACTTAGTCAGTCTGCCTGTTCTGCTCCCCACTCTGGCTCAGGTGAATTCTCTCACCCTCCTGCACTTCTGACTGTACCCAGTGCTTGTATAAATAAATAAATAAATCTTTTTAAAAAAAATTTTAAAAATTAAATAAAAATAAAGACTTCAGACTACAGGGCCTCCTGGATGGCGCAGGCGGTTGAGCACAGCACTGTGAAGCTGTCCACAGCCTCTGCAGTGCTGGTTTGATCCCCGCCGGCCAGGGAGCAACCCATGTTGTGCGGCGGACCTCTCCTGTCTCACCTGCTGCTCTCCCCTCAGCAGTGTATTTCGGTGATTCTACCTGTTCTGCTCCCTGCTCTGTCTCTGGTGAATCCTCTCACCCTCCCGCACATCTGGCCTATATGCCAGTTCTTGTATAAATAAAATAAATCTTTTTAAAAATAAATAGATAAATAAGGAGAACAAAGCATGCCTCAGAATCCCAAAACAGAAAACCCTGATTAAAAAAAAAAAAAAAAAAAGATTTCAGACTACAATTTAAAGAATTTCACTAATAATATGGAAAAAATTTCAGGTTGAAATTTTGAGTATTAGAAGATGTATGGTGAGCATCTGGGAACAGGGTATAAAAACTGCTACAGAACTCTAAGCACAAGTTTTCTCACCACTAAGAAGTGAAAGATAGTGGAATATTTATGCTGTTCTTAGGAAAAAGGAAATATCTGCGTTGTCATTAGCAAAGGACAAAAATAATGATGATAAAGAGTAGCAAGAGTGACAATATAAGACCACCTTATCAGTAATTAGAATTAATGAATACGTTAACACATAAGTTTAGTTTTTTAAAGATTTATTTATTTATGCATACAAGAACTGGGGTACAGGCCAGAGGTGCCAGGGGTAAGAGGATTCACCAGAGACAGAGTGGGGGACAGAACAGGCAGATTGACTGAAATACACTGCTGAGGGGAGCAGTGAGGGATTCAGGAGAGGTCTGCTGCACCATGTGTGTAGCAACCTGGCCAGGGATCGAATTTGTGCTGCAGAGGCTGCAGATAGCTTCAGATAGCTTCATAGGTTGCGTCTTAACCCCTTGCACCACCAGGAAGGCCCAACACATGAGTTTAAAAAGACAGACTTAGGGACCTCCTTGGTGGTTCAGGGGGTTGAGACGCAACCTATGGAGCCACAGCAGACCTCTCCTGTCTCGCCCTGTCTCAGCAGTGTATTTCAGTAATGTGCCTATTCTGTTACCCACCCCTCACCTCTGGCCTGTACCCCAGATCGTGTATGTATAAGTAGGTAGAGCTTTAAAAATAAATAAATAAATAAAAGACAGACTTAGATCAGGTCAAAAACAGTATCTAGAACATACACTACCTTTTTTTTTTTTTTTTAACAAAAGTATCCCTTCTGCTAAATTAATTTTTTTTATGTCAATCACTGTCCTTTTATTTTCCTTTCATAGCATTGGTGTGACAAAACATCAGAAGTAAATCATGTTCTTTCCCTTTTTTTAATTTAAATATTTTATTTTATATAATTCTTACATCTTTTTTCATCTTTGCACAATGTATGCATTTTCATTTTGGTTATATTCCCCATACAATTGCACACCCCTCTCCCCCCCCATTTTGACTCTAGTCCTTCCTTTCCCCGCCCCTCCCTCCTTCCCCTTCCCCCCCCCCCCACACACTACCTTGTTTTAAGGTTGGCCATAAAGCTAGAGTAATCAAGACAGTACAATATTGGTGAAGTGATGGATACATAGAACTATGGGGCAGATTAGAGAGCCCAGACCTATACAAATACAATGAACTGATCATTGATAAAGGAGCAAAGGCAATTAAATGGTGAAAGGAGAGACTTTTCAATAAACAAGGAAAGAGCAATTAAAGTCCATATGCCAAAAATTGAATCTAGGCATAGACTTAAAATGGGTCATAGGCCTAAATGTAAAACATAGAAAGATTGAATTTCCAGAAGAAAAATAGGGGGAAAGTAGTGACCTTTGGTTTGGCAATGACTTTTTGAATGTGACAGCAAAGCACATATCTGATAAAGGACTTAGTAAAGTTAGTCAACTGCAAAGTGAGGGAGGAGTGCATCAAAGGACAACAGTTTAAGTTCAAGGGTCTCCAATACCATCTTTATGTGCGGTCATTCTCTAGAACTCAAAATGCATTGAAAGCTGTTATATTCGTGGTTATGTTTTATTGCAGCTGAAGATATAGATTAGTATCACTCAAGCAAAAAGGCAATATGGCAAATTCCAGAAAAAGTGCCAAACATGGAATTTCCAGTTTTCCTCTCCCAATTGTGTCATGGACAGTGTTGGTTTCCTGGTGTTGATGTTTGACAGCTCCTAGCAGAGAAACTCACTTTGAAGTCCAAAGTACTGGATTCGATCACATAAACCTGATGTAGCTGATTTAAATCTCTAGCCCTTCAGGAGGTCAAACTGATAGCACGTGACCCCTAAGCCTTCATCATAAATTTCAATGTTGATGTGACTCAAAGCCCCCCTCTAAGTCACATTGTTACTGTCTGGCTGGGCTAATCCCTTTAACTAAGATCACTTTTACCCTGGCAAGAAGTTATAAAGATTACTGTTCCAGAAGCTAAGGGGGAAAGGCAGACTTTTCTATGGGTAAAGTTAAATTCTTTGCTACCTTCTTGGATACTTTAGACTTGTCACCAAAACGTAAAAATTAAATATTAAGATTAAAAAAAGAAAAAGAAGAAAACAACTCAAATATAAGTGTGCAAAAATCTGGACACCTCACCAAAGAATGTATACAGAAGAGAAGAAAGCAAATGAATAGATACTCAAATATCTTTTGTCATTAGGAAATTATAAATTAAAACAACAGTGAAATTATATGACACACTTTTTAGAATGTCTAAAATCAAAACTGACAGTATCACGTTGTGGACTGGTTTTCTGTTTTGTTGTTTAAAGTTCATTGTTGGTGGGAATTGTTGGTAGCTCCTTACAAAGCTAAACAGTTCTCTAGAAAATTCCTGACTCTCCTTATCCTTTATATGTGTATGTAGGTGATTAATCTTGTATATGTAACCAATTACCCACTTTTCTGCCAAGAGGAGGAATATAATAAAAATAAAAGTGAATAAGGTAAATAAAGATGAATATAAAATAGAATAAAGTAAGGAGACAGAAAAGTGGTAAAATTGAAAAATCCAGGTACAGTGACCATAATAAACAACTTTAGGAAGTCATTGAGCAAATACTGGAATATTAGGAACATTAGAGGAAAATTAGGAATATTACAGAATTTTTATATAGAAATTTTTAAAAATTATCAAATTACCATATAGCAGTTATGTTAAGAAATTTGAAAACATGAATAAATTATTTGTGGGGAAATTGGAATTATCAACACTGATTTTTTTAAAAAAGAAAGTTGAATAGTCTAATAAATTGAGGGAAATAGAAAATGTTGTTCAAAGCATCACTTTAAAAAAGACTCTACTCTTGACAGTTTATGGGCAAGCTTTTTCCTGTTTCTGTGAATAGATAATTCAGGCAATAAAACATTCAGAGTATAAAACCAAAAGCGTCCCAATTCTTGGAACAAAACTGATTTCACTTGGGTAATAAAACAAAAATATAAGAAGTCTTGAACCAATAACTATAGAAACAAAAAAACAAGGTATTAGAAAATAGCATATTACAAGAGCTATAAACCATGACCTGAGCAGAATTTGGCTCAAGAGAGTGAAGATGGTTGATTTAATATTAAGAAGTTACCAATTTAAATAGATAAGAGGAAAACATATTTTTGTCTGGAATACTTTTAGGTTACATTTAAAAATATTTGGGCACTTAAAAAAATCTGATGAACTAGTAATTAAGATACTTTTATATATATTTATCTTTAAGATTTTAGCCAATACTATGTTTAATACATCTCCATTAGGAACATGTTCCCATTTAAAACAGGCACAAAACAAGGTCTGCTGCACCTCCTTGGTTTTCTGTTTTGTGTTTAAAGTCAGATTTACCCACAGATTTTTGCATGCAGTAAAGTTCACTCTTTTGTAGTGTTTTTCATATATTACATGTTTTGGGCCCTGCTTCCTTGCTAAACTTACTAAACTTGCTAAACTTACTCTTGGTAACCTTTTTATGGATTCTTTTGGATAGTATCTGCCAATTAGCAGTTTGGAATTGTTAAGTGTTATTTTGTTTGTGGTATTTTCTTTCATTATTGTTTATCTGTCTTTATTCCTGGCAGGATTGTTTGTTCTGAGGATCCTGGTTTTTAATTCAGGTCTTTTGATAATCACATTAGTGTATTGTTGATGTGATTGGATTTAAATCTGCCACATTGCTAGTTTTTTCCTATATGTCCCATCTGTTTGGTCTTCCTTTTCTTTCTTTTTCTTGATTTATTTGGAATATGAATATTTTTTTGTGTGATCCCATTTTATTTACATTTATCTTTGCTTATTTGTTATTCCTTTTGATTTTATCTTTGGTGTTTGCTCTAGGGTGTATAGTGTATAGCTTTTATCACAGTCTACTTTCAAATAATGTCATACCATACATATTTTTCATTTCTTCACTGCTAGCTTTTGTGCATTTTTAAGCATACCTTTTATTTTTGCATAGTTACAAACCCTGTAATACATTGTTAATGTTTTGGTTTAGACTCGTAGGTATCTTTTAAAATGATTCAAGATAGGAAAGAAATTTCTTCCCCTCCAATGATGAGAAAATTGAGACACTTACTTTAAGCCCCTGTCTAAATTTCCAACATCTGGTTCATATATCAGTCTGGTTAATTGCTTTACCTCTTAGAGTGTTTTGTTTTGCTTTTTACCCCCTCTTTTGTGTCTTATAATTTTTAATGTAATGCCAGACATATAAAACAGTAGACACTGAAGTAAATTGTATTTATACCTGGAAATGGGCATACTTCATTATTCTGGTGGGTCACTTGTCTACAGGATTGAATCAATTAGCCAAGAGTTGAGCTGAGTTTGGTTTTTAATTTGGCTGTGATTCATTATGTTTGGTGTACCTCAGGGAAAGAAAGAAATTGAACCTTTAAGAAAAATCTTGGTCTTTAGTGAGAGGAAATGATTCTGAATATTGCAAGGGGTAGTCACTAAGGTTTGTTGTAGCTAGACTTACTCAAGTCATGTGAATTCTGTAAGAAAAGGGTCATTTACAGTTTATGAAAGCAACAAAATAATTATCTATTAAAATATAGCTTAAGCAGAATATAGTTTAAATAGCACAGCAGTGCTGTTTATGTCTCTCTTATAGGGCAAAACTTGAAGCTTTGGCATTTTAGGGATGCCTAGGTGTTTCTGCAGAGGGGAGGGGAGATTATCTGTGCCTAGTAGAGGCATCATTACTCAGCAATCCTTACTGGAAATAAGTTTTAAAGAGGCCAGATAGGGCCTTTCCGGCGGTGACGACCTCCACACGAGAACATGCCTCTCGCAAAGGATCTCCTTCATCCCTCTCCAGAAGAGGAGAAGAGGAAACACAAGAAGAAGCACCTGGTGCAGAGCCCCAATTCCTGTTTCATGGATGTGAAATGCCCAGGATGCTATAAAATCATCACCGTCTTTAGCCATGCACAAATGTTGGTATTGTGTGTTGGCTGCTCCACTGTCCTCTGCCAGCCTACAGGAGGAAAAGCAAGGCTTACAGAAGGATGCTCCTTCAGATGGAAGCAGCACTAAAAGCACCCTGAATCAAGATGAACGAGAAACCATCCTAACAAACAAGTTTTGGATAAAAAATAAATAAAAATAAATTTTAAAAAATAAAATAAATTTAAAAAAAAAAATTAAAGAGGCCAGATAGGGCCTCCCCTGGTGGCACAGGTGGTTGAGTGCTGCACTATGAAGCTGTCCGCAGCCTCTGCAGCACCAGTTCTATCCCGGCCAGCCGGCGAGGGTCCCACATGGCGCAGCAGACCTCTCCTGTGTCTTTCGCTGCTCCCCTCAGCAGTGTATTTCATCAGTCTGCCTGTTCTGTTCCCCGCTCTGTCTCTGGTGAATCCTCTCACCTTCCCACGCATCTGGCCTGTTCCCCAGTTCTTGTATAAATAAATAAATAAATAAATAAATAAATAAATAAATAAATAAATAAATAAATCTTTAAAAAAATAATAAAGAGGCCAGATGAAGGACTAAGGAGGCAGTTCTCTAACTTAGATACACATTGGAATCACCTGAGACCTTGAACAATGGTCCCTCCTCAGAGGGCGTTGATTCAGATGTGAGTGGGACATGAGGTTCGTAAGTGTCCCAGTTGATCCTAATGTGCAGCCACAGCTGAGGATCACTCTGAAGGATCACAGAAACCCTGGTGGGTTGATGGACACTTTGTGAGGTTTAGAGGATTCACTTTAGTAGATAGAGGAAATATCAAGTGACAGACAATTGTTTTTACCAGGATATACAGACAGTAAATGCAAATTTTTAATTATGTCCTAAGAAACATGAAAGAATTAAATCAATGAAAGTCATCCCATATTCCTGGAAAAGTAAATATTTCAAGTTGACAGTTCTTTCCAGAACAGATAAAAATTATCAAATCTTATTCACATTTTTAAAAAAACAATAATATCATTCACCACCCAGATTTCTAATACTTTTCTCCAATAAAAGAATCCATGGCGGGCCTCCCCTGGTGGCGCAGCGGTTGAGTGCTGGGCTGCGAAGCTGCCCGCAGCCTCTGCAGCGCCCGTTCGATCCCCGGCCACCAACAAGGGTCCCACATGGCGTGCACACCTCTCCTGCCATGCCTGCTGCTCCCCTCAGCAGTGTATTTCGTCAGTCTGCCTGTTCTGTTCCCTGCTCTGGCTCTGGTGAATTCTCTCACCCTCCCGCACTTCTGACTATACCCAGTGCTTGAATGAATGAATGAATGAATGAATGAATGAATGAATGAATGAATAAATCTTAAAAAAAAAAAAAAGAATCCAAGGCTCGCTAGAAAAAATAGCCAATTGAAGTTTGGTATAGGGAAATATACAAGATGAACCTGGATATCTTGTAGTACCAGAGAGTAAGGAAAAAATTTAAAAAGCAAAAGAGTACAGTATGCAAAAATATCATAGGAATGAGCCATTTTTCTTTGTTCTCAGTGATATTCACTACTCTTAAATTTCTCATGTAAGCAGAATAATACAGCATTTGTCTTCTTGTAACCAACTTGTTTCACACAGTGTAATGTACTTGCAGTTCATTCATGTTGTAGCATATGTCAGAATTTCCTTTCTCTTTAAGGCTGAATGATATTCTTTTGTATATACCACATTTTGCTTATCCTTCATTCATCCATCAGTGGACATGTAGGTTGCTTCTATTTTGTAGCTATTGCAAACAGTGCTTTTACAAACAAGACAGTACAAATATCTCTGAGACCAAGCTTTCAGATCTTTTGTGTATATACCTACAAGTATAATTGACCCAGTAGAACAATATGATAAATTCTATTTTTTAACATTTTGAAGAATTGACTTTCCAATTTCTTTAACATCTGTACCATTTTATCTTCCTGCCAACCATGCACATGTGTTCCAAGTCCTCACCAACTTGTTTTCTGCTTTTTAAATGATAGTCATTATAATAGGTATGAAATGATATCTCATTGTAGTTTTGATCTGCATTTCCCTAATGATTGGTGATGTTGGGCATCTTTTCATGTACTTGTTTTGGTCACTTGAGTATTTTCATTGGAGAAATGTCTATTCATGTCCTTGTCCATTTTTTGAATGGATTTGTTTGATCTTTGAAGTTGTTGGGTTTTAGGAGCTCTTTATATATTCTGGATCAGATATATGATTTCTGTCTGACAGACTATCACTTGCTGCTTTCAAATCATCTCTTTGTCTTTTGGAGGCTTAATTATAATGTGTCTTTGTGTAGCTAGCTCTCTTTGAGTTTATCTTACTTGGAATCTGTTGATCTTGGATATTTATAGTCATGTCTTTCATTACATTTGGGAAGCTGTCAACCTTAATTTCTTCAAATATTCTCTTCTCCCCTTTCTGTCTTCTGGGAGTACTACCATGCATATGTAGTCCACTTGATAATGGACTTAAATGTCACATGGGTCCCTAGCCTCTGTTCACTTTGCTTCAGTCTTTATTTTCTTTCTGTCCCATAGATTCAATAACTCTTGCTGTCTGTCTCTAAGCTCACTTATTCTTTCTTTCTGCTCAATCTGCCTTTGAATCACTCCAGTGAAGTTTTCATTTCAGTTATTTTACTTTTCAACTCTAGAATTTTTTTTTGTTATTTTTAAGCTTTTTGCTGTTATTGCCATTTGTCTATATATCATTTTCTTAACTCTTTCCACATTTTCCTTTATTTCTTTGAGGATTTTAAAGAGCATTGTTTTAAATTTTTTGTGTAATGTATCTGTCATTGGGTCTTTTTCAAGGATAGTTTTAGTTGTTCTATTTTTTTCCCTTTGAATTGGTTGTATTGTTTGCATATCTTGTGATTTTTTTTTTGTAATTTAGTTTGAAAACTAAACATTTGACTCTAATGTAGAATTTGCTGCTTTTGCTCCCCTTTTTTTTGTGGGACCCTCGCTGGTGGCCGGGGATCGAACTGGCACTGCAGAGGCTGCGAGCAGCCTCGCAACCCAGGGCTCACCTTCTGCGCCACCAGGGGAAGCCCTTGTCCCCTTTTTTTGTTTGTAATTTTAATTATCTTAGGCTGCCAAGGATTAACCTGAGGTGTAAATTTAAGGTATTTCAAGATCTTTTCTGAGCCTTTCCCCAGATATATGTGGTCTCTTTTAGTTTTACCCATGTATGGAATATTTTTAATGTCCAAGTCCTTAATGCCTGGCTCCCAAAAGATTGAAAAGAGAAAAATGAAGGAGGTGAAAGTTGCCAGACTATTGAATATACTGTAAGTCACTACAACCAGAGAGGGAGGGGAAATTTGCAACAAGGGGGGGTGGTACAACATCAGTGGTTTCCCATCCCTTTGTCTACACCTCTGTCACCAGAAGCAGCAATCCCCAATCAGAGCATAGATTGTTCATGGTTTGGAGGACAGGGTCCTTTTTGCCAACCTTTATTCCCAAGTACTATGTGGAAATATGTACACAGTTGCCTTTCATGTGACTGGGTTTAAGGAATAAATAGCAGTACTGCTACCAACTCTGTATTGAGTAAAAATTAACTGCATATACTATCCAAGTCTTCCCCTGGAATTTGCAGTTCTTCGGGAGATTCTAGAGTTCCAAAATGGTTATATCAGACAGACCCTGTCAGTACATTTGTCTTGGTGGGGACACAGATTCCTGGTGTTCCTTACTCTTCCTTCGTCTTTCCAGATTTCTCTTCTTATACATGAGCATTTAAGACAGTACTGCAGGGATATCTTTAGTATGTTTGAGAAAACATTACAGAAAAATATAGGTTATTAATAGAAACAGTAGCTAGTTGCTGGTAATTAGTAATGGAAAAGTGTTAGTTATAAAAATTCACCTGTGTCTGGTCATTAAGAGCTGGGAAGTCAGGCCAAAGTAGCTCAAAATATTTCTAGTCAGTAGAGTTCCTTTAATGGATGGGTAGCTACTTAAGGTATTTGATCAATAAAGGGCACTTGTTCATACATTTATTTAATAGCTGTTGTTTGTCTTCTACATGGTTTTCTACACAATAAGGGGGATACTAAGGGGGCCTGGAGAGCCAGAAAAATGTTGTGGAGGAATTTACACACTATTGAAAGTCAAAGGCATGTAAATTACAAAGGAATATGATGAATATAATATGTGTTCATCATGCTGTGGGAACTTAAAATAGAACCAGGTCTGCTTCAGAGAATTGGAAATATCTTCACTAGGAGATAACATTTTATAGTTTTATAGTTTAATAGGTAAAGGGTATTGAGAACTTAACAGTCTATGATCAGTGTGGACAGTAAAGCCTAGAGAACAGTAAATAATTCATGCACCTGGGACTGTGAGAGATGAGCCTAAAGAAGCAACTTGGCTCTCATTAAGAGCCTAGTATGACCTGTTTGATGAGGGAACCATGAAAGGGTTTTCTGGTAGGTGACTGAAATGATTTTCTTTGCATTCGTTTTCCCTTGTTTAGAAGATTTTCTTTGGCACTAATGAATATATGACACAAAGAACTATATTAGTTTCCAGTAAGCCCTTTGATTATATCTACTTATTGAATTTATAGCTATCATTAGTTCCATAGTCATTCTGTGTGTGGTCTTTGAGAAGGTAAGAACTGGATTTGGGGCCTCCCTGGTGGCGCAGGGGTTGAAGACACAGTGCTGTCAAGTTATTGCCAGCCACTGCAGCACAAGTTCCATCCCCAGTCAGGGAGCTACCCGCATGGCACAGCAGACCTCTCCTGACTTGCCCACTGCTCCCCTCTGCAGTGTATTTCAGTAGATCTGCCTGTTCTGCTCCCCCACTCTCTTTGGTGAGTCCTCTCACTCCCCGCACCTCTGGTCTACACCCCAGTTCTTATATGCATAAATAAATAAATCTTTTTTAAAAAAAAAGAACTGGATCAGAATCATAGTTCACTTAGTAGCAGTTGTACAAATTATTTGATACTGATAATCCTCCATTTTCTTGTCTGAATATGGAGATTCTGAGTAGTTTCTGGGCCCCGGTGACAAGGGGGTGAGAGTGGAAGTAACAAGGTTGCTGTTGGGTAGGGGAGAAATTCAAATGAGTCTCTCTGCTGGACATAATCTCAGTCTACTCTGAGATCCGAGTAAAAATAGGTTTTAAGGTAGGTTTGGGTGTCAGCCATAGAAAAGTACACATTGAAGCTGTAAGAGATGGTTAGTTCTAAATAGATTTTTGTATGCCTTGCTTAAAGATTTGGAAACAGGAAACACTGAAGGTTTTTAAGCAGGAATCCAGAGGTTAATAGTGTGTGCCCCCAACACCCTCAATGGTTAATCTGGTTTGGATAATAAATTATGTCACTGGTCACCTTCTAAAGCAAAAATATAGCAAGAATGAAGGTCCATGGTTGTGCCATTTAGAATACATGTAATCAGCCCAGAAAGGTAGGGGTAAAATAGAAAGGAAATGATCTTTGCAAAAGCCAAGAGAGAATAATTGCAATGGCATTAAGAAGATGCAATTTGTAAGATCAACAAGGTCAAATAGAACAAGGCCAGGGGCAATAAGCATCCATTACTGGATTTCAAGGTAGAGCTCACTGTCTGCTTCAGACAGTGCAGTTTCATTTGAACAGCTGGAGAAGAGCCAGACTGAGTTGTTTTTTTGAGGATAAGGACTATGACATTTATTTTTATATCCCTGGTACCTTGCATGGTAGTTATCATTTAAGAGGTAGATGGCACATTTCTGGAAAATTGAAATGTATAGTAATTAATAGTTGTTGAGAGGGTAAGATAGTGGCTATGGACATCACAGTTATTGAAAAATTAGGTGGTTAAGGAGAAATGGAAAGGAGGATGCTTTTAGTTTGGCATCTGTTCAAAGGGCAGATCTCTGCATTTTAAATGTCAAGATGAACTCAGCAGAGAGGGAAAAATACAAATTTCTGAACAGGGAAATAAGTATGAAAACCAGAGTCCTTGCTGCTTAAGGAGGATTTTATTACAGAGTGGACATTGTGGCCTTAAAGAGGTAAATGAGGTAAAGAGGGATATAACAAGTACCTCCGCCCCCTGCAAAGCCCCTTCAATTTTTAGGAATATTGTAGTGATCAGAGTACAGTTATTACCGTTGGAATACCTAAAGCTAAAATTCGACTCTTACTAGACTTATGGCAAATTACTCACTCTCTTGTATTTAACTGACTTGTTGAGAATAGCTCAGCTAGCGATCCCATCTCAGGGATGCCTAGAAGTCTTCACCAATCTCGCTTCATCTGTCTACATGATTATGATTTTTACATGATTATGTCCTTCTAACCATGATTGATTGCTCTACATCTTATCCTTTTGACATTTCATTGGCCAGGACAAGAACCTGACCCAAGTTCAGCCAATGCGTGTCTTCCTGGTATTTTAAGGCTTAGGATGAGGAGGGTTAATGGCACATGTAAAATGAAAAGCTAGCGACACATCAAAGACCATGTTTCCAACATTGTGAAGAATGCTGATCTACAGTTAAAGAAAATAATGCTGACATAGAGAAAATCAGAGGCAAGTAACAGAGGAACTGAGTCATACAGACAGACACAGCCCTGACAACCTTCGAGTTCATGAGACCTAGCTGCATCCTGACCCTTCTAGTTTGGTTATCTCACCCTTCCTTGCATTCTGTGAGGCAGCTGAGCCAACTAATTTCTTCTCAAATCAGATTAGTTTGAGTTGAATATTTCTGTCTCTTACTAAACAAATACCTGAAGTGTTCTGTTTCCAAGGTTCATGCTCTCACCACTATACCAAATTCCTGCTCTGAGACTACAATCATATGTCTAAAGTTCCATCGCTTCCTAACCTGTGAGGACTTTAATGAGCTACTTCTGCCCTTCTGGCATCTTTGGTTCCTATCCCTCCCAGAGATAACTTCTCAGAAATACTGGCATAAGCCTACCTCATCCTGTAACGCCTGCCACTTGAAACTTCAGGCTCCACTAAATCATTTGTGACTAAAGTATGCACAAGGATTTGAGTAGTTGATAGGATGGAAAGGTGGTAGCTTGGAGCCAGGTTGAGATTAATTTAGGCTACTTTCTTTAGTAGTTTAGACCAGAGATATTTAATAGAAGTTTCTGTTATGATGGAAATGTTGTATATATGCCCTGATCAGTACAATAGCTTTGGCCACATGAGCTATAGAAGACTTAACGTGTGTTAAGTGTAACTGCAAAATTGAGGCTTTAATTTTATTATTGCATTAAGCAATTTTAAGTAGCCATATGTGGGCCTCACTGGTGGCGCAGGGGTTAAGTCACAGCACTATAGAGCTATCGCCAGCCACTGCGGTATGAGTCAGATCCCCGGCCAGGGAGCTAACCCACATGGCACGGCAGACCTCTCCTGTCTTACCCACTGCTCCCCTTAACAGTGCATTTTTGTAGATCTGCCTGTTCCATTCCCCACTCTGTCTCTGGTGAGTCCTCTTAGCCCCCACACCTCTGGTCTACACCCCAGTTCTTCTATACAAAAATTAAAAAAAAAAAGTTTCGAGCAGAGAACAGAGAAGCCTAGAGATACACATTTCTGTAGCCATCTATATAGAGGTGATAAAAACCACAGAAATGGTTACTGTTGACTGATGCACAAGTGTAAGTCTTAAGAAAGTAGTATCAAGTACAGAACCTTGGAAAATGTCTGTTTAAAAGATAGAAAGAGGTGTGGTCCTCTTCAGGAAAAATAGGTATTTTGCTTGAAATGTGATTAAGTGTGGGAACAATATAGCTAATTTCCATTTCCCCATTATATGAATCTGGTGGCTAGTTATAGTTGGCAGATATGGGAATGGGGCAAGAAAGTAAAAAGCTATCATTGTGCTGTAAAATGGCATTTCTGCCTATAGCATCATAAATACATCTATAAAACTGTAGTTAACTTTTGGTCAACTTGCCGACTCCAGTCCAAGTAAATTAACTTATGAACCTGGGGATAGAATGCCTAACCCCTTTTGGGGTTTCTAGATAATTGTTATAAATAATATGTTGTTTCACTGGATTTTCTATGTAAGAGTAAGGAGAAATTGTTTGAGAGGATCTACATAAGATGCATTTTTTTATGCCAGTGGGAAGACTCATGAATCCCTAGAGTGCATCGAGGAAGACAGATGGTAGAGATTATGCTGCCCCCAAGAGCGTCTTGGGAGTAGATTGAGGGCAGTGTGAGTAAAGAATTTAGCACAAGAGAGAGGTCACTGGCAAGAAAGGCAAACAGGAAGAAGGAAATATATGGAAGAATAGAGAAAGGCGAAAGGTGAGACTTATGTAGTACACAATAGGAAACAGGTCAGTTTACTGCCTAACTCAGTGCCTGATACGTTAGAGGTACTCAGTAAGTTTTTGTTGAAAGAAAGAATGATGATTAGAAAGAAGAAAAATTGTGCCTACAGGAAAAATAGAATGCTACTTTGACACCACCTTATTTTATCTATTATTTCACCTCAGTCATCATGTCTTCCTGCCCTTGGGTTGCTATTAGATTTTTTTTTTTTTTAAATACTACCTTTTTTTTTTTTTAAAGATTTTTATTTATTTATTTATACAAGAACCGGGGGTACAGGGATGTGCTGGAGGGTGAGAGGATTCACCAGAGACAGAGCGGGGAACAGAACAGGCAAAGTGATGAAATACACTGCTGAGGGGAGCAGTGGGCGCGACAGGAGAGGCTCCCCCACGTGCCATGTGGGGCCCTCGCCAGCCGGCAGGGATCGAACCAGCACTGCAAAGGCTGTGGGCAGCTTCACAGCGCACGTGCAACAGCCTGCGCCACAGGGGAGGCCCTGCTATTAGATTTATTATTAGAACATACATCAAGTACGTGAATATTCCAGGTATTTCATATTTGAATTTGGAATTGTTTAATTGCCCACTTCTGGAGGGGTGAAGGTGGGGGATTCTCTGCCATTTGGAAGTTTGGTGAGTGTACCTGAGTTTTGGGATGTTTGTCTTCCTTTGTTTTAAACCTGTAACAGAACAGGTGTGGCTTTATCATTCTCTTAATATCCTGATTCGGGTGACACAGGTGAACACTTCTGGCTGATCTGATAGGTTGGAGCTGTACGCTTATTTTCTGATAAGGTGACCAAGAGTGATGACAAGAATGATGGGGAGTTTAAAATTATTTCCAAATATGAATATATAAATGGAAATATACAAGTATTTAACACACAAAATTGGATGCTGTGTATTTTCCAAGTTTCTTTTTATTCAAAACTCCTCTGAAAATCTGTCCACAAAAACTCACTATATGGAATTTTAACTGATCCCTTTACTCAAATATTGTAATGACCCCACATCTTCTAGTGAAAGCAGGATTCAGCATCTGAAAAGATACTGGGCCATGTAGGTTATATTTTCAATTTTAGACATTTTTAATTTTTAAGATTTAATTTTAATTTTTTTAAGATTTATTTATTTATGCATACAAGCACTGAGGTACAGGCCAGAGGTGTGGGTGGGTGGGTGAGAGTATTCACCAGAGACAGAGTCGGGAACAGAACAGGTGGATTGACTGAAATACACTGCTGAGGGGAGCAGTGGGCGAGACAGGAGAGGTCTGCTGCGCCATGTGGGTCACCTCCCTGTTTGGGGATCGAACACATGCTGCAGTGGCTGCAGATTGCTTCATAATGCTGCGTCTTAACCCCTTGTGCCACCAGGGTGGCCCCAATTTAATTTTTTACCCTATTCTATATTACAGCTTTTTACATATCTGTGTCCATATTAAGTGTAATATGTGATACATAGTCTGCAAAGAAAAGTTTGACTAGGAAAAAGCTCTCTTTGATCTATTTCATTCAATATATGTTTATTTGGTGTCCAGCAGGCACTGTCATGGACACTAGAGAAGTGACAACGCTGAACAAAGCACAAGGTCCTTGCCTTCCTGGAGCTGTTTGCATATCTACTTTCAGATGGGAATATTTCAGATTAGGTGGTAACTAATCAAAGAAGGAAAGTTACCTTACTGAGGAGAGTGGTACTCTTGGGGAACTGAGATATAAACTAATAAATTCACTAAAGATGGAGATTTTTGTTTCTATAATATTTTGTCTGTTGTGTTCACTGCTGTATCCCTAGAACCCCAACTGGTGCTTGACACCTAATAGGGATTCAATAAAATACATGTTGATGATTGAAGTTTTTATTATTTTGAATTTGTATAATAGAGACATGTACTTTACTAAAATAATTTTTACATCTAGCTAGTTAAAAATTTTCTAATCTCGGTTACCTTATTTTTGTTACCTGCATTTTATTTCTCCTTGTTCCTATGTACGAGGATGCAGGAAAAACTTATTAATATTAATTATTAGTCATTCAGTGAGCTGATATTGCAAAGGATAGATTTGAAAAGGAACTTAAGAGCACTTCTTTTGTTTAACTTCCTGCCTAGGAAAAATTGGATGAGTATGTATGTATTTTTAATTAATCATGTAAAAAACTAGGACAGTATTATTGGGTTCCCTTGAGAAAATGGAGAAAGGTACTTAACCCTAGATATAAAGATACTAACCTGAAAAATTTAGAACTTCTAACTGTGTGGGAAAGTGAAAAAAACCTCGAGTACAACTAAGCTGCTCTTTGTTGATATCAGAAATGGGCCTGTCATTCATTTTGGCATTGAAGCATAGCCTCCTATCTCAGGGGGCAGGACCAGGACTTTTTTCCCCTCCCAGAAAAGAAAAACAGCTATTACAGGTTGAAAAGCCCTGACCAGTTTTTCGAGAGTTTTTTCCTTTTTTCCACTGAAACTCATGTTTTACTTTGCTTTCAAGATGCAATAAGGTCTCCTGCTTTGTGACTGCTGTGGAGCCAGCAAATACCCTGACATGTATAATTCAAATTGTGCAGGTTTCATGAGTAAGTTTAATTTGTTTTTTTAGCTAAAATTTAAGGGATTTCTAGAAAAATGTTGGCTTGGAATTAAGCATTTAACACTTTTATTTTAAGCATACTTTTTAAAAAACCTCTGATAAGAAAGTAAAATTGTATATTAAAAGGCCCCCTTCTCCCTTAAGGCATGCACTTTCAGTTTCTTTTGAAGTGTCTTTCTTGCACAGGAGGTTTTCACTGGTCTTTTGAAAGCTGCTTAACTGAACTGTTTTCTTGAGCATCTTTTTAGTTTTACTGAGAAGTATTTTAAATTGAGCTTTTCTGTGCTCGATTGCTTATGTCTGACACAGTCTCAAGTTTCCACTGAATGGTAACAAAGACTGTAGAGTGTTGTTGGTACTGCAGTGAGAGGCATGCTTCTTTAGACCAGGTAAGAGAGATCATTTTGTTTCTTTCTGCTGGGTGAGATTTTACAGCGTTTATTTTGTAATTTTTCAACAGCAGCAGTGTTAAATTGATAAGTAGCCAAGAGCACTCGCTGAATTCAAGACGTCCTTGCTGATTGCAGACAGGAAAACTACAGGGTATGGGGGTTGGGGTAGGCAGGGGGGGAGGGGTAGAGTCAGCTTAGTTTATCACTGTTACTTGGGCAAATAGTGGAAATGTGAAAATAATTCTCTAGCTCAGTGTTCTTCGTTCAAGAATAAGGAAGCAGTTGAAGAAATGAATGATTTTAAAGGTGCCTTCTGGTTATTACTTGTGAGTGCAATTCAAATGATAGTTTTTACTTTCATTTCTTTCCAGTAGTTAATAAAATTAGCTTTGCCCTTAACTATATATTTTTTCCCTTTATGAAAACTTTAAAATAGTCAACAGCAAAATATGCTTCCTCGAGGTCTTTGGACTAGACCTGACACTTTTTTAAAAATCAGCTTTTATAGCTGTTTCAATTTTTTTTTTCCTAGTACATTTTTCTTAAAAGTATTTGTGCTTTGAAAATGTCAGCTGTATTCTAATGAAGCTCAGGCATTGTTTGCTCATAAAGGAGCCGGTGCATTCCACTGCTTTATGGTTTATTATGAGGCACAGTGTGAGAGTGTGGGTGGCACCATTTGGTGTCTGCTTGGGGTAGTGACTGCCATTATGTTAGCGCTGGATTGGCAAAGAAAATACAGCATGAAAGATCCTATATGAATCTAGATAGTGTGAAGAAAATCTTACCTCTAAACAATGCTGGGGGAGCCCAGAGTGTGTGACAACTTAAGTTGATCACTTCAAGTATGCTCTTGAAGTCTGCATTTTACTTACGATTAATATTCTACCAGTCACATCCCTTGTTTTTTGATATAGATATCGTTTGCTCATGTTTTGAGCTTTAATAAGAAAGTGGACGCTTGTAAACTATGACATTTTAAGTAGATAGGGAAAATTAAATAATATATTTACTTTTAAAAAGTTTTAAGGAACTTAGTGTGGGTGGGGTGGGGGAGTGGGAGAGGAGGTCAGGCTGAGAGCCTTTCTTTCAGTTAGGAAAGCCCTGGTGAAAAAAAGCAACAGATGTTTCTTCTGTTACAATTGAAGTTGTTTCATTCAAAATTCACAGTAGCTGGAATGGGGAGGCGGTCATAAATCTGACTTAATCAGTGAATAAATAAAACTCAGTCATTTAATGTTTATTCTTTCGTATTCAGAATTTGAGAATCCTTATTCTGAGTAGCACACCTTTTGAAAAACCCTTTTCATCTTACAAAAAATGAGGTGTTATGAATGGAAACGAGAAAGTTTTAACTTTCATTTAGCTTTGCTTTTAAATTATGGAAAAATTGGTCACTGATTCATGTGGAATATAAGGAAAAAACTAATCTTTTTAAAGATATGTATGGAATACTTAGTTTCAAAAGTTTATAATTGCACAATAGGTACTAAGGCTTAAAATGAAATTGCAACATAAAATGTCAGTTACATATAGCGATCATTTTCCATTTCGCTTCAGTGAGAAGCTTGTGGCTTTTTTTTAAACGATCTTTGAATAAGAAATGTAGAGAAATATTTTGAGGTTTATTGAAATGATGTGTGCAGTTTACCTCTGAAAAAGAAGCTTTAATAGTAAGTGTAGATTGGCTGCTGATGGAAGGAGAGTTATGTTCTGGAAAGAGTAGAAAGATCTGAGAAGTAATGTGCAGGTAATGAAAACAATCAGAATTTTACAAAGTTTTTGAATTTGTGGAATTCATAATGAGTAAAAACTTTTTACAAGTATCACAAAGAAAATTTCTCTATTCTTGTATAATGTGAATTTATGTATTTCTTAAAGTTGGCTAATGAAAAAAGTTCTGAGCTCCAGAGTGTCCACATATTAGGCATTTATTAAATATTTGCCATGGCCACTGTAATAATAATGTTTAATAGCCAAAAAATTTCATTGAACTGTATGGAGTTCAGTGTTTATATATAGGGCAAATAAATAGTAAATGGTTTTTAAATGTTTAATTGATTTTAGGAGAGGACTGGAAAAAAGATAAACATTCAAGGACATTATTTAAAATTTCTCTTGCTCTTAGCTAGATCTGTGGGTATCCTTGAAGATATTCTTTACTTCTGATAATAGTGACAGAATTTGGAGATTTTTAAAACATTTTGGATCATTGTTTTAATTAAGATCAAGATTGTAGAAGTGATTGATTTTGCCTTTTTAAGGAATAGCAATATTTAACAATTGAGTTTCTCTTTCTAAAATAAGTAACTTGTGTGGCGTTTAAAATGGATTTAAAAGTTATAGGTTTGAGTGAAGTAAGAGTTTTACACTTTATTTATTTATTTTGCGTAGAAGAATTGGAGTGTAGACCAGGGGTGTGGGGGCATGAGAGGATTCACCAGAGACAGAGTGGGGAACAGAACAGGCAGATCTACTGAAATACACTGCTGAGGGGAGCAGCCGTGAGACAGGAGAGGTCTGCTGCACCATGTGAGCTAGCTCCCTGGCCAGGGATTGAACTCAGGCCATAGTGGTGATAGCACTTAGACTTAACCCCTAGGCCACCAGGGAGGCCCCTAAAGTAATAATTTTTGGTTTTGACCAAAGACTGTATCATTTTGATAGACTAGACAACCCTGAAAAAAAAAAGTAGGCGGCCCCATATGTGATACCTAACTATAGCGGCATCAAAGATTGTGTTGATAGTCATCAAAAATGCGTCACTTAAATGATTATAAATGTAGCATGGCAATAAGTTACTCAACAAGGCAGGCATCCCCAGCAATAACACACAAATAATAGATACTTTTTAAAAATATTTATTTATTTATGTATATAAGAACTGAACTGTAGGCCAGAGTTGCCAGGGGTGAGAGGATTCATCAGAGACAGTGGGGAGTGGAACAGGCAGATCTACTGAAATACACTGCTGAGGGGAGCAGCAGGCCACACAGGAGAGGTCTGCTGAGCTATGTGGGTTAGCTCTCTGGCCAGGGATTGAACTGGCATGGCTAGCCATAGCTTGATAGCGCTGTGTCTTTAACCCCTGCACCACCAGGAATGCCCAATAATTCCTGTTAACCCTTCCAATTTAAAGAGCAGTAAGTTGAAAGCAGAGGGTGAAGTCCATGCCTTATATATGAGAACATTAGCACAAACTGAGTCCTTCCCGATTCACAGTTCACGTCAGAATGCCCAGAGCTGAGTTAGATATCCTGACTACCTTATGTACTGTGCACTTAGACTCAGTGGCAACCTCTCCTGTTCTCATTCCTGAGGTGGAGGAAAGATTTGCTTGGATGTGTGTATTTTTCTGGGTTTGCCTTTTATATTGCTGTTCAGGAGCAGGTCAAGCAGTGAGTATTGTGCTCTATGTATATTACATAGATCCAGGACCTATCTTGTAATGGCATTGTTTCGTTGTACCAAGTTTCAAGCACTCAATTTCCAAATCAACTTTTGAGTCTTTAAAGTTGGAGATCATATGCAGGGGCATTTGTTTTTTGGCACTTTGCCCACTTGCAGGCAGACGTTGGCAACTCTCTTGGTAGTTCTTCTGAAAGAAAAATGAAGAGACTGCTAACTGAGCACTTAATGCATGCAAAGTAAACACTGGCGAAATTATAAAAGTTTGCAAAATCTTTTATGGTGTGAAGATTTAATACAAAAGATTTTGTTAATATTGCTGTCTATAAGGTTTCCTGATCTCATAATATGATTAAAATGTAGTTTTAATAATAGCTCTTAAGTGGAACATCTTGTTAAATAGAATTCAGTTAAAGTTGCACTTTTGAATGAGCCATTTAATATGGTATTTTAGAATACATTGATCCCCTTTTTTATTTGCTGAGGGGACGAATTACTTGGAAGCTAATTCAGGGGTGGCTCATTGTCTGTTTAAATTTAAGTAATCGGAAAGTTTTAGATTTTTTTAAGAACCCAATTTAAAATTTTAGATTTGCCAGCAATCATCCCCGCCTTTTATAAATATTAGGAAAATCTCTCTTTTGACTGTAAATTTAAAGTGATTTATTTGTTAACATTCTATGGGGCAAATTACCATCTCAGAGGGATTGTAGATTTCTTTGTAAGAATGATTGCCAATTAAGTGCCCTTGGGTATTTTAATACTCAAATATTCTGATCCTTGTGGTTTCACCCAGCTGCTTTGATCTACTCTGGCCATTCAGTGGCTGTTGGTAGGAGATAAAATGTGCTGCTTCCCTGTCACCAGGCATGCACACAGTGTCTATGTGCCATCTGGCGGGTGCATTGCCTATGGTGATGTTGCTAAAAGTGGTGGTTGAAAATAGACTACACGTTAAAAAGATACAGCTTTTAAGAACAGGAGATGGAAGAAATAAAGATCACTCAGGCCCTTCTCTTTTTAAAATGACAATAGAGATAGTTATTATCATTGAAAGAGTCCACTTTAACACTCCAGTGAGTTCTTAATTTGAACAAAGAGAAGAACAGAACTTGAAGTCTTTCCCAATCTTGCCTGATCATAAGAATCACCTAAGGGCCTTTTTAAAAATAGTCATTCCCTCCTCGTTTGTAAGTCTTCTGGTGTCCATTTTGTGTATTTTGAATAAGAGGGAGTCTTCTACTTCTCCTACCCACTTTTTGCATCTTATGACCAGGCACATTTGGGGAAAATTGCTCTGAAGTCTTGGAAGAACCAAGTTGTTTAAGGGCACATGGTAAACTTACCCAATTATTAATCAGAAGATATATTATCCAAAAATAGAAATTCTAATTAAGCAGGTGGAAGAGAAATGAGAAAATTAGAAGGTTTCTTTGACTGAGCAAGGTAATAGAAAAAGGACAAAATGATGTTTTACCTAAAGATAAAGAAGCATTGAAAACCAGGAGGCTCAAACCTGTAGATGAGGCAGAGGCAAGTGTTTTTTGAATGGACATTTTAAAAATGTTAAAAGGGAATGGGAAAGGGCCTGCAAAGGAAACCTAGTGAGACTAGATTAAATCATTAATTTTAGCTTTGAGGCTGAGTGAGCTAAATGAAAGCAATTCCAGATATCAGAGCTTGAATTAAGGTGTTTAGGAAATGAAGAGGTCCAGTTTAAATTCAGGCATGTGGGAAGATGGAAAAAGACATTTTTTTCCTCTTGTCAAATTAGAAAATCCAGAGCATTTATGGTTCTGAACACCACAGAAAGAGGGAACTAGCTAATTTTTTTAGAAGGTGTCCTCCAAGTAAAAATGATTATCAAAGCCAAGATAACAGGTTTTATCCTGCAGATATGTAGGAAAGACTTGACTGAAGATTTATTGACTCTCTTAGGAGTATGCCCTTAGGGTATTTCTGCACTGTTTCTTGTTATGACCATTTCAAGGATCCTTACTTTTGGTTAATAGAAAGATTCTGGTTCATTAGGAACCTTGAATTCTGTGTTCTGACAGCTGCAGAAACACACAGGCTTCCGTTCCTGTGACTTGTAGGAATGAGCATTTGCAAGCTCCTGTCCCTCTTATGCACCAGAGGATGCTTGATTTCCATTTGGAACCAGATCAAAAGGTCAGTTTAAGCATTGTACTTTGGAGATAGTATTCTCTTTCTCACCTGTCCCATTTATGGTGATGTTCAGTCATTCAAGTTAAAAAGTTCAGTAATAGTGAGGGCTTTTGGAGTTTGAATCTTAGGAATTTTAGTGAACTTGTACCTTGCAACAAAACAGAACATAACAGTGTTACAAGTTACAGGTAGGTAATGCACATTGTAGTTATATTAGTAGCTAGTTATAGATAGAGTGAAAACTTTTAAATAAAGTTTGGAGAGTGTTCAAACATAAAAATGAAGGAAGTCCCAGTAACTGCAAGTTTTATTTTTTTACCTTTACCCCATAATTCTGAGGTGCACAGTGTACATGGATGTGCTCTATTTTACTTATCTTATAGCTTTGGTATTCCATTTGAATGTGCTGTTTTTTTCAGATCAATTACAAGTGACTTATACATGTTTCATTTATTTATTTATTTTAAAAATTTATTTATGCACACAAGAACTGGGGTACAGGCCAGAGGTGTCGGGGTGAGAGGATTTACCAGAGATGGAGTGGGAAACAGAAAAGGCAGACTGACTGAAGTACACTGCTGAGGGGAGCAGTGGGCGAGACAGGAGAGGTCTGCTGTGCCATGTGGATAGCTCCCTGGTTGGCCGGGAATCAAACTTGCGCTGCAGTGGCTGTGGATAGCTTCATAGTCCTGTGCTTAACCCTTTGTGCCACCAGGGAGGCCCACATGTTTTATTTATGATTATAGTGTTTTTCATCTGTTGGGCCAGTTATTTTTCAAGTAACAGTAATGGGTGTCCCCTGAGCCATCCATATCATTTCTCCCTCATCCACTCTCTCTTCAATGATATGTACTGCTTTCCAGATGACTGGCTAGAATTATAAATATAGTCGTGAGGTTGTGGAATCATTTCTCCCTGCAAAACAAATTGGCCCATTCCAGAATCGACTTGTGACCTGACCTCATTAGTACTGTATTTGAAAATAATCAATAATCCTATATAGCAGTTATTAACAAATAGTTAAAAGGGTACTCTGGGAGGGAAAGAAATGTTTTGACACTTTCTTTTTCTGACCCTCCTTATTCTTTAGTGGAAATATTAATAATGAATGCTGTAAGGCCACATAACCTGCACATAAGTAGGGAGATCACTGAAGCAGAAAGGAAGTCAGTAAATTGACCTGAGAAAGTATGCGATCAAGGTAGTGTTTTATATCAGCATGAGAGGGAGTAGATCATTCATTAAAAGTATCCATCTATTGGGGTCAGAATGGCGGGGTTGCAATTGTATGGGGAATATAAAAATAAAATTTATTATTTAAAAAAAAAAGAATCATCAATGGGTCTTTGAATTTCTTATTGGTAAAGGGTGATCATGTTTTATTTGTACATCAAAGTCAGTTAAAACTTGTTAGGCATGTACATTGTGTTATCATTGTGGCTTAGAAGTAAAATATAGGTAAAAGGGAATTTATAATTAAAAAAAAAGTATCCATCTAGGAAAAAAATGGGTCTTTTACTTCTTGCATCAAATAAATTGAGATCAAGGATTTAAAATAAGGACATTAAAATATTATAAGGAGGGCCAGCCTTGCAGTGCAAGGGGTTAAATGGCAGCACTGTGAGCTATCTGCAGCCACTGCAGCATGAGTTCAATTCCCGGCCAGGGAGGTGACCCACATGGCGCAGCAGACCTCTTCTGTCTCACCCACTGCTCCAGCAGTGTATTTTAGTAGATCTGCCTGTTCTGCTCCCCACTCTGTCTTTGGTCAATCCTCTCACCCCTTGCACTTCTGGCCTACACCCCAGCTATTGTATGCATAAATAAATAAATCTTAAAAAATATATAAGGAAACATGGGTGATGTTTCATTCAGTCTTAGCATGTAATTAATGATAATTCCAACTGGAAATATTCAACACCTGTAAGACAAATAAAGTATAACACGACCTTATATAATGTGGACCTCCAGGGTGGGGAGCAAAGATAAATAAACTTTGCAGTTACTCTGACCTTCATTTTTATATTTAAACATACTCATAGATCTTTTTAAGTATGACATAAAAGTCATAAAAACAAACATAAAAACTGACCACTTTCTTGTAAAATGTGATAAGGAAATCATATCAAAAAAACAAAAAACAGGGACTCCCCTGGTGGCGCAGCAGTTGAGCGCTGGGCTGCAAAGGTGCCCGCAGCCTCTGCAGCACCGGTTCGATCCCCAGCCACTGGCGAGGGTCCCACATGGCGCGACAGACCTCTTCTGCCACGCCCACTGCTCCCCTCAGCAGACTATTTCTTCAGTCTGTTCTGTTCCCCGCTCTGGCTCTGGTGAATTCTCTCACCCTCCTGCGCTTCTGACTCTACCTGTGCTTGTATAAATAAATAAATAAATCTTTAAAAAAAAAAACACACAAAACACAAATGTTACATTTACTTAAAGAGGGCCCACTAATAAAAAATAATCATCACCCAATAGAAAGATGGGCATAAGGAAGGAAAAACTAGGTGACTTTTAACACGTCTAGCCTTATTTATAAAAATAAAAATGAGATGCTATTTTCATCTTAAAAATGAAAAATAAAGTTTGGTAACACATTGAGTTGGTGAAGATATGTGGAAGTGGACACTTTTATACATTGTAAATGGAAAGTAAATTGGTGCTACCATTTGGTGCAGCCCGTGTGTGTAAAGATCTGTGTAGTCATTGCAGTATTATTTGTAGTAATAAAAGATTTTACAGTTAATAATATGTGCAATACTAAAAGCTTCTCCATTACTAAAGAACTCAATAAATAAACTTCCAGAGCCATGAAAGGAAATACTGTGTAACTAACAAAATAAATATTGAGGCAGCACTATGTGCATAAGCATGGAAAGGCATCAAAGATGCAATATTATTAATTGGGGGGAAAAAAGCAGCATGCAGACTAATATAGTATTCAACCATATGTGAAAGGGAAAAAGGAATATGCTATATGTTTTATATACTTGTAATATTTCTGCAAGGTTATTTAAAAAAATGGCACCAGTAGCTGTCTTTGGACAAGAGAATGGTTAAGTGACGGTTAGCAATGGGAGGAGGCTTAGTTTTCATTGTACATTTTTTTTTTAAGATTTATTTATTTATACAAGCACTGGGTATAGTCAGAAGTGCAGGAGGGTGAGAGAATTCACCAGAGCAGGGCGGGGAACAGAACAGGCAGACTGACGAAATGCACTGCTGAGGGGAGCAGCGGGCGCGGCAGGAGAGGTCTGTAGTGCCTTGTGGGACCCTCGCGGGTGGCTGGGGATCAAACCGGTGCTGCAGAGGCTGCGGGCACCTTCACAGCCCAGCGCTCAACCGCTGCACCACCAGGGGAGGCCCTTTATTGTACATTTTTGTCTCCTGAATTTTTATCATATGCTTGCATGCAGACATTCATGTATTCATTCATCCATTCATCCAACAAATATTTGTGGATCTCTGCTAAGACCCAGCCTCTGCTCAGTGCTATACATACAGCAGTGAATGAGATGACAGCCCTGTCCTTATAGAACTTAAAATTCTGAGAGTGGATAGGCTGTCAGTGAACAGATCACAAGCACATAAGCAAGTAAATATAGTATAAATATAGTTTATCATATAGAGATAAGTACTCCGGTAGAAAACCATAGTAAATTAGGTGGTGTTGGTATAGAATGGTCAGGTATCTGATGTGGTGACTGCTGAGCAGACTTGAAGGAAGCAGGGGAATCAGGCTTATAAATATCTGAGGGAAGAAAGTTGCAGGCAGAGGAAACTAAGGACAAAGACCATGACTTGTAAACTTGTTTGGTGTGGTTTGACAAAGGAATATTGAGAGTCAATGTGTTGGAATGTCGTAATAAGGTATTGACAGATACAAGGTCAGAAAAGGTGGGATACAGGTAACATAGAGCTCTCTAAACCCTCATGAGGACTTATGTTCACTAAGATACAAAGCCAACTGGAGGTTTTTAAGAGAATTGCTCCATATAGCAGGAACTCCATGACTGATAGTATAATATGAGGCCATTTATGTAATTTAAAGTTTTGTAGTAGCCATATTTAAAAAGGTAGGAAAAAAAACAAATAAACTTGCCTTAAATGATAGATTTTACTTAACCCAACATAGCTAAAACATTATCATTCAATATATAAATTAATTAAAATTAAGTAAATTTGAAATCAGGTCCTCAAGTCACACTAGTCATATTTCAAGTGCTTAATAGTTAACACATGTCTAATGACTACTGTGTTGGACAATGTGGGAATAGAGTTGTGGGGTGGGGTAGAATGGACACAGTATAGAGTCAGGTTGATAAAATCAAGAAAGATACTGCAATAATCCAAGCAAGAGGTACTAATTTGGACCGTAGTGGGTGAGAAATAGTTATATTCAAGATATGTTTTAAAGGTAGAGGCAACATGATTTATTAATGGATTGAATGAAGAGAGAATATAAGAGAAAGAGAGGAGTCAGCAAGGAGATTGTACAATTTATAATTAGCCTCTTACTAACTGATATTAAATTGCCTACCTCACTTTTTCCCATCCTTTTTTTTAAGCCTAGAGTTCTATGAATTTGACAGTCACACAGTCTAGGTCATTTTTAACTTTTATAGAGGGCTGTACATTTGTCCTGTGAAGTTGTATTCTTGACATAGAAGATAAATACTAGTTGAGATTTGAGATATTTACAAATCCACAAAATAGGCAAATTTTTTCCTACAGTAAGTTACTGGTTTGGTTCATCCAGGAAGAGGTGATGCAGGCTTGAATGAAGAAAGTTCTTCCAAAAGTTTATTCAGGCAAAGGAGTGGGGAAAGATCTTTCAGAAAAATCAGTGCTGTGAAAAAGTAACTTATACTGGCATTATATATAAAAAAAAAGTTATTCGAATTTTCCATTTTAATTGGACACATTGAAGGTGATTCACTGTAACTGGAACTCCCTAAAAATCATGAGTGAAAGAAATCTTTGATGTCTAAACAATTCTATTGGAAAGCGAGAGGATTCCAAATCCTTAAGAAATTAAAATGAAATCTGAGCCAAAATGTTGTACCTTTGCTAAGAATGGTGTAAGTTCGGAGCTGTTGTCCCAAACTCTTCCCAGGTGATCTCACTTAGTTAATTCAGGGAATTGCTGGAACCAAGATCCAGGCAGCTTTTAAAATTTTTATGTTTAATAAATACAGCGAGTACCCGGAGTTGGCTCTGGCAGCGTCAGGCCTTGTGGCCACAGACCTGTGAAGTACTTATGGAAAATTAATTTGACTTGCTTTGGTGGTGCTTCTCTTGCCATGGCTGAAATCTCAAGACACTGCGTGTTTATTACCCATTGAAATGTGTCCTTTTTGAGTAAAGAAAATTATTTCTGCTGCTGAATCTAGTTGACTGAAAGAAAGTAAATTTTATCTAAATCTGTGGCTTTTATTCCTGATTTTAGTTTTTTCACAGTGGAGCCCCTTTAACTGCTTCCATTTATTTTATTTATTTATGCATTCATGAGCTGGGGTATAGGCCAGTGGTGAGTGGTAGGTTTGAGAGGCTTCACTAGAGACAGAGTGGGCAACAGAACGGGTGGATCTACTGAAATATACTGCTAAGGGGAGCAGCAGGCAAGACAGGAGGGGGTCCGCTGGGCCATGTGGGTAGCTCCCTGGCTGGATGGAACTCGTGCTGCAGTGGCTGCCTATAGCTTCATAGTTCTGAGATTTAACCCCTTGGGCCACCAGGTAGGCGCCTCCTGTTTAACTGCTTCTAAAGCACATTTCATTTAACTCATTTTAAAGCATGGATACTCATTTATAGAGAAACAGCAGTTGTAGCTGTTTCCCTGTTGCTCTCACTTTTTCTTCAAAATGGCGGTAGCTTTTAAATTATAAACGAATTACATGTGTGTTCATAAAATGCTTTTTCAAATAGTAAAAATGTATAAAAAAAAGTAATACTTGACTCCATACTACTAACCAGAATTAACGTTTATTAAAAATTTGTTGTTTATCTTGCCAAGCTTTTAATGCATGAATAAATTTATGTGTAGCTATAATTTTTAGGGGAAATAGAATCATAGTAATCATATTCCCTTAAAATGGAAACATTTTTCCATGACAGTACATGCTTACATAGTGTTAAGAGACTGTATAATATTCTATCACATGCATGTACCAAAAGATGTTGAAGCATTTAAATTGTTTTCAGGATTAATTTATCCACAATTCTGCAAGCCTAGGACATGTCTGATTGTTCTTATCTGCTTAATTTATGAGGCTGAATTTCCCACAGAGGAATGCTTGTCAGAGGAGATACCCATTATTAATAGTGATGTTGCAGAAACCAGGATCAACGTGCCACTTAGGCAACGCTGAGCAGTTGAAAGGATATTTATTGTGGTGGAAGGAGGCTTTAAAATGTGTATTATTGTTTTTAAAGCAGTTATTTTATAACATACAATCCCATTCTCCTTTCTAATTACATTCTCACACTGCCTTCCAGATAGGCTCCCTCTATAAGAGTGTATTATTAGCCCCTTGAGCACAGAGACAGTGTCATTTGCAATGAAGATCCATAATGCTTAATGTTAGCACTTGACATATAGTAGGTGCCAGGTAAATTTTTTTTAAAGATTTATTTTTATTTATTTATGCATACAAGAACTGGGGTATAGGGATCTCCCTGGTTGCACAGGGGTTAAAGACAACGCTATCAAGCTATCATCAGCCACTGTAGCCGGAGTTCGAGTCCCCAGCTGGCCAGGGAGGTGACCCACATGGCACAGCAGATCTCTCCTGTCTTGCCCGCTGCTCCCCTCAGCAGTGCATTTCAGTGGATCTTTCAGTTCTCCCCACTCTTGTCTCTGGTGAATTCCTCTCTCACACACACACCCCCCCCCACCTCTGTCCTACATCCCAGCTCTTGTATGCATAAATAAATAAATCTTGGGCCTCCCTGGTGGCGCAGGCGGTTGAGCGCGACACTGTGAAACTATCTGCAGCCTCTGCAGCGCGAGTTCCATCCCAGCTGGCCAGCGAGAATCCCACATGGTGAAGCAGACCTCTCCTGCCTTGCCCCGCTGCTCCCCTCAGCAGTGTGTTTCGTCAGTCTGCCTATTCTGTTCCCTGCTCTGTCTCCGGTGAATCCTCTGACCCTCCCGCACCTCTGGCCTGTACCCCGGTTCTTGTATAAAAATAAATTAAAAAAACTAAATAAAATAAAAAATAAATAAGTCTTTAAAAAAAGAACTGGGGTACAGGCCAGAGGTGCGGGGGTGGGGGTGAGAGGATTCACCAGAGACAGAGTGGGGAACAGAACAGGCGGATCTACTGAAATCCACTGCTGAGGGGAGCAGCAGTGTATAATTGTATAATTTATAATTAGCCTGTTATAGCAGGTGAGTCAAGAGAAGTCTGCTGCACCATGTGGGTCACCTCCCTGGCGGGGGATCGATCTCATGCTGCATTGCCTGCGGATAGCTTCATTGTAATGAGGCTTAACCCCTTGGGCCAACAGGGAGGCCCCTTGAAAGACAAAGTATTTAATCTGACTGGAGTGTTAGGCGGGGAGGGAGGACGAGGTGAATTCTCTAAATAGAGCTTTTGTGCCCATGTTGAGGAATCTGAGAGACATTTATGAGGTGTTGCGGAGTCTTGGAAGGCCCTAAGTAGGGAGTGTTCAAAACGGTTTTGCCAGTTGAAAGACTGGCTTATTACAGATGTGTAGACAGGCGAGGAAATCTATTGGAAGAGGGATATCCAATTAGAGAACGGCACTGATCCCTAGCTGCACGTTGGAACCATCTGGAGAAATGCTTATAGTGTAATGCCCAAGTTCAGCCAATAGATTATATCAACAGCTCTGTGGGTGGGGCCAGGCACTAATACTTTTTATTGCTTCCCAGGTCATTCCATTGTGCAACCACGTTTGTGAACAACTGAGTTAAAGGGTAACTAGTCAAACCAGATTTGATCAAGTTTCAAATTAACAAGTGCCAGCACCATAAGGGTGTGGGGTAAGACAGTAACAAGAAGGATATGGTGGTCCATTGAACGAAGGTTGATTATTTCTGGTTTGGGTTACAGAGTGGGTGATGGTCATATACCAAGGGTCAGTTGTATACCAAAATTGAGAACATGAAAGAGAAACAAGATGTGGATACTTGACCTTCCTAGGTGGGCATAAGAAAGATAAAGAATTTAATTGTGAAATATGAATGGGAGAGAAAATGATACAGGACAAATGGACAGAGAAAGAAACTGAAAGGATGAAATGGTGTAGTTGAAAACTGAAGAGACAGAGCAGATAATTGATGGGAAAGATAGCTGAGGAGACCTCGGGTGGTACAAAATAGACCTGAAAGAAATAATTTATATGAGGATTTCCACTCAGAGAAATAAGTAAAAACAGGAAAAGATGTCCACAGGTTGAAGAAGAGCTGTAATGTAGCTTGATGGCTTAATTTTTTACTGCAGGAGATATGCGTGTCTGCTGTGGATTAGGAGCTAAGAGAAGGGAACCCTTAAGGGATGTGGACAAGCTTTGGAAGAGCCAATGAAAGGGGCCATCTGAGGAAGGGGGCTAAGCATGAGGTGGCTTCCTAGTCCTACCGTTAAGTGTCAGGTTTCCCCCAGTTTCAGTATTGAAACTGGGTGACCTTCTTTGTTATATCAGAGTCCTCTGTTATCTTCTGAGAGACACAGTGACAGTCTGAAGTTAAGTTTGTGGGGAGGAGTTAAGTAGTTAATATAATAGTTCAGAAAATTATTGGTTGGCTTTTTGCTTGAGGGATAGCTCTTTGCTATTTTATTTTATTAAAGATTTATTTATTTATGCATATACAAACTGGGGTACAGGCCAGAGGGTGGGGGGGTGAGAGGATTCATCAGAGTGGACAACAAAACAGGCGGATTGATTGATACACACTGCTGAGGAGAACAGCGGACAAGACAGGAGAGGTCTGCTGCGCCATGTGGGTAGCTCCCTGGCCGGCTGCTGATAGCTTCATAGTGCTGCATCTTAATCCCTTGCACCATCAGGGAGGCCCCAGCACTTTGTTATTTTAACTTGAATTTTGAAGTGTTGAAATCACTTGAAAACTGTTGGTCCCACAATTTCCAAAATCAGTAACACGCTTTCATCATTTTTTTTCTATTATAATAACATCTAAAAAGAAATACCAACTCAGCATTTTGGAAACTTGTTAACTTTTTTATGTATATTTTGTACTGTACTTTTAAAAAGTTCTGGTATTTATTTTCATGTCCTATTTCCTGTGTTTTTCTATGTCTCATGAAGATCTCGCTCAACTTTGGTATAAACTATGACTTGCATTATGTAGTCTCTAAATATTTTTTTCCTCAAAAAACCAACTAAAAGTTCGTAGTTAACTGTCAGGCTGAACTATTTATTTTATAGATTTCCTGTTTAGCAGAACTAATTGTATTCACTACAATAAAATTAATCATTAGTATCACTTTTCAGTAATGTTTCTTGTTTGACTTATTTCTTCAGATAATTATAAATCATGTAAGCAAAAAAAAAAAATTGGAGTTAGTACATGGATGCTTAGATGGTAGAAGGTGGATTTGATATTGCAGAACAGTAACCTAGTGCTTTTATCTCATTTCAGGTAACATTTCATTTGTTGCATTTCCAGTTTCCAGCACCAACTCACCGACAAAGATTTTACCAAAAACCTTAGGACCAATAAATGTGAATGTTGGACCCCAAATGGTAAGAAAGCTATCTAATCTTAGGATTTGAAACTTTACTTAGGCAAGACCAATTTTATTTTTAATTGCAGTAGCATTGCACTATAACATAGAAGTTTCAGGTGTAGGCAAGAATAATTTAAAGACTATTTGTACTCAAGATGTTTGCTCAAGGGCCTACCCGGTAGCACAGTGGTTGAGCGCTGGGTTGCGAAGCTGCCCGCAGCCTCTGCAGCGCCAGTTCGATCCCCGGCTGCCGGGTGAGGGTCCCACATGGCGTGCAGACCTCTCCTGCCGCCCGCTGCTCCCCTCAGCAGTGTACTTCGGTCCTTCTGCCTGCTCTGCTCCCCGCTCTGGCTCTGGTGAGTTCTCTCACCCTCCCGCGCTTCTGACTGTACCCAGTGCTTGTATAAATAAATAAATAAATCTTTAAAAAAAAAAAAAAAGATGTTTGCTCAAATATACCAGTTAATTTCTTATTGCAATTACTTTTTTAGAAGGTGTTGTTTTCCTCTAAATGTAACTGATTATGGCTTGAGAAAAAGAAAAGCCGTGCTCTTCAATACATTTTCATGTACTGAATTTGTGGATTCAGGATTTGTAATATTAAAAAGTTTTTGTGCTCTGTGAAGCTTTTCTTGGTTAATTAAGTTGATTTGAAATCTGTTGTTTCATTCTCCTCCTTTTTTCTTTTTCTTATAAAATATACTCTACTGCCCTAAATTATGTCCATATAAATTGAAACTGATCCAACAGCTAATCTGTATCTGGAACTATTTATTCCATGAAAGGACATTTGGGAAAAAGTGCTATGTCGGGCCTCCCCGGTGGCGCAGCGGTTGAGCGCTGGGTTGCGAAGCTGCCCGCGGCCTCTGCGGCGCCAGTTCGATCCCCGGCTGCTCCCCGGCCACCGGAGGAGGGTCCCGCATGGCGCGCAGACCTCTCCTGCCGCCCGCTGCTCCCCTCAGCAGTGTACTTCGGTCCTCTGCCTGCTCTGCTCCCCGCTCTGGTGAATTCTCTCACCCTCCTGCGCTTCTGACTGTACCCAGTGCATGTATAAACAAAACAAACAAACAAATAAATAAATAAATAAATAAAACATGCCTTAAAAAAAAAAAAGTGCTATGTCGTTTCATAGGGCTTCCCTGGTGCCACAGGGGTTAAAGTCTCAGCACTATCAAGCTGTATCTCCAACCACTGCAGCATGAGTTTGATCCCTGGCCAAGGAGGTGATCCACATGGTGCAGCAGACTTCTCCTGCCTCACCTGCTGCTCGCCTCAGCAGTGTATTTCTGTGGATACACCTGTTCTGCTCTCCACTCTATCTCTTGTGAATCCTCTCACACACCTCTGGCCTACACCCCAGCTCTTGTATGCATAAATAAAAATAAATCTTTTTAAAAAGTAAATAAATGAAATGGAAAATAAGTATTTCTCTAAAGGGATTCATTAATTATACTAGGGTTTGAGTGTACAGTACTTTTCTAGAAGCTTATTTTTAAACAAAGTTGCATGTAGCTACTCTAAAACTATAAGTGATTTAAATGGCATCACCCACCATTAGCAAAAATACACAAACACTTACACAGTGATTCTTCATCATCAGTGCTTATGTCTTCTTATCTATAGAGGAATAAGGACAAATTTTGTCCATAATGTACATTGCTATGGACTATGTATTGTTAAATGAAAAACATATTTAGACAGAAATACCTTTTAACATAATGGTTTCAGAAAGTCTTTAAGATTTTAAGACATTCTAGATGACATTTTTCTTGATCATTTGAAGACTGTTAACCATCTGCAGAATTCATGCTAAAGATCTTACACAATTATTTAAGTATGTGAAGAATGTAATCTGACTGCAAACCTCATAGAGATGCTCAGGTAAGTGTTCCCATTTCAAGGTAGTTCAGGGTATATATCCAAACATTTGCTAAGCAAAGCATCTCCCTTCACCAACCACTACAGTAGCTACAAATGAGATAAGGCACCTAACTTCAAAGTCTGTATTATGAAGTGTGATTATGTAAACATCAAAATTAAACAAATATACCAAACTTTTGTGAGTTTGACCCTTGATAGTACTCCTCTTTCTTGAGAGACCATTTCCTATTGCTTTTTTTTAGTAATGCTTCTGTGGCTCCAATTGAATTTCTCATAGGGACACATAATTTTTCTCCCGATTGTCAGCTTGACCTAAAGTATGCGTCGTAAACCTTGATACCCTTCGGTTCTCACAATGATAAGGAGTTATGTGTGCTATCAATAGTCACCCAGTACAATGCAAAGCTCAGAATCAGTGAGACAAAGGTCAGAGAAGGACAGGTGATTTGGGACTCTCCTAACCAGGCCAGCCCAAACTAAATTTGTCTCCCTTATTCTGAGGTGCTTTTTTGCAATTTTGAGTTCTTGGGCAGGAGTCAGTTTTTTAATTAAAGCCATTTCTCCTCTTGCTTGTCTTTTTTGAGTATTGTCCCCTCACCTTCCATGGATTTTAAATATTTTTGCCTAATTAGAAAATTCTTGCTTATTTAGTCCTCTTTCTCTACTTACCCTTTTAACATAAAATTTCTCTTTGGAAGTCAGATCTTAATTTTTTTTTTAAAGATTTATTTAGTTTTATACAAGAACCGGGGTACAGGCCAGATGCATGTGAGAGTGAGAGAATTCACCAGAGACAGAGCAGGCAGACTGATGAAATACACTGCTGAAGGGAGCAGTAGGCAAGGCAGGAGAGATCTGCTGCTCCATGTGGCATTCTCCTGGCCGGCCAGGATCGAACCCGCGCTATAGAGGCTGTGGACAGCTTCACAGTGTGGCGCTCAAGTGCCTGCACCACCAGGGAGGCCCTTAATTTTTTTTTAAAGATTTATTTATTTATGCACACAAGAACTGGGGTACAGGCCAGAGGTGCGGGGGGAAGGGGTGTGTGTCAGAAGATTCTCTCCAGAGACAGAGTGGGGAACAGAACATGCAGGCTGCGGGAAAATACACTGCTGAGGGGAGCAGTGGGCGAGACAGGAGAGGTCTGCGCCATGTGGGTAGCTCCCTGGCCAGCTGGGGATTGAACTTGTGTTGCAGCAGCTGCAAGCAGCTTCACAGTGCTCTGCTCAACCCCTTGCACCGCCAGGGAGGCCCAGATAGAAATTTCAAAAGACTCCAAGAAAAAAAGTTGTTCTCTGTGTTTATAGAAACTAGTTTGGCAGTAATGTTACATTTTTGTTTGGGATACTTCCCCTTTTCTTACAGGTGTCTGGTTGTATGTATACAAAATAATCTAGCGATTATCTTTATTTTAACATGGTTAAAAGCTGCGTGTTTCTTATAGTGAAAACTAAAATTTTGTCAAATAATCAAAGCCTGTAAGACTTCGTATAGGTTCTTTTTCCCTCGGTACAGAAGCTCTCTTGATTTTTCTTACTGTAGATGGCAGTAGTACCTAAGATATATTGAGGACAGAAAATCTTCAAAAAAGAGATTCATCACCTAATGTAATCTGTTTTCAAATAAACCACATGATTATATTTAAATTAAGGATGTCTGGGTTTCCTTGTGGGAAGGGGGTTCTGAAATTTAAATGTTCATTTTTCTGATCAGATCAAGGGGATATTTGAAGTAATTCCTCTAATTTGAATTTGGGATTTCAAAATTAAGGTTTAATTTTATAAAGCATGTTTGACTCATCACCTGTAAAAATTAATTTTCCCACATTCAGTGGTCGATCGAGTTCAGTTGATTTTTTCCGTTGGTTTTGTTTCCCGAGGCTGTCACTGTCCTAGTTTAGGAACTTTGTGCATTGCACATGAATTTCTGTCTTGTCTTTCCAATTGAAGTATATCATCTCTCCAGTTTGTCATACAGGAAATGTTTACTAAGGATTTATTATGTACCAGGTCTTGTACTCAGAGAACAGAGTATTACTAATCACGCTCAGATCAGCAGACAGTATCACTGGCAATCTGACATTAAGGAAAAAAATAAACCAGAACACAGCAATTTGTTGCCAAGGTCATTCTCAATAAAGATAAGCAGATTTTCTGATTTGTTTCCTTTTTCCTTTTTTTTTTTTTGTTTTCCCTACAAAGCCCTTTAAATCAGGTAACAGCAAGCCTGAAAGACTACTGTAATAAATAAAAAACCCCTTCGTGATAATACTGCAGCAGTAATGCAGTCTGTTTCAGGAATAGGTGGCAATGATTAGAACTTCTTTGTGCAAACTTCTAGGAATAGAGCAGATCATGCTGATCAAATATTCAAACTTTCCTTCTTAAGCTGTCATACTCAATCAAAGTTAGCAGGATCGAGGCCGTTTGAAGAGTTATAGAGTGATTGGTGAGAGAACTGTCTTTTTTTCCCCCAAAGATTAATTTATTTATGCATACAAGAGCTACAGTGTAGGCCAGAGGTGTGGGGAATGAGAGGATTCACAACAGACAGAGTGGGGAACAAAAAAGGCAGATCTACTAAAATATACTACTGAGGGGAGCAGCAGGTGAGACAGGAGAGGTCTGCTCCCTGGCCAGGGATGGAACTGGTGCTGCTGTGGCTGTGGATAGCTTCATAGTGCTGAGACATAACCCCTTGCACCACCAGCAAGGCCCTAGGGAACTATGTCTTTTATAGTGTATTTTCTGTAAATTTTCAGATTTTACATAAATCTTTTAAGCATATTTTTTTTTTAAGATTTATTTATTTTTATATAAGAGCTGGGGTATAGGCCAGAGGAGTGGCAGGGTGAGAGGATTCACCAGAGACAGAGCGGGGAGCAGAACAGGTAGACGACGGAAATACACTGCTGAGGGGAGCAGCAGGCGTGACAGGAGAGGTCTGCCATGCCATTTGGGGATCTCCCTGGCCGGCCGGGAATCAATCCCGCGCTGCAGATGCTGCGGACAACTTCACAGTGCTGCGCTTAACCCGCTGCACCACCAGGGAGACCCAAATCTTTTAAGCATATTAATGAAAACAGAAGCTGCTTTCCCCCCAACATTTTCAAAGCTGAGTCTTGTCTCAGTTTGTTGAAAATTTATTGCACCTTCTTAGAACTGTCTCTTTGTACTGTGCTGAGACCCTGCAAACACCCTCTCTTACCCTTAAAGATTTTACGCTCAAGGGCCTCCCTGGTGGCACAGGCAGTTGAGCACAGTGCTGTGAAGCTGTCCGCATCGTCTGCAGTGTGGGTTTGATCCTAGCCGGCCGGGGACATACTGACATGGCATGGCAGACCTCTCCGGTCTTGCATGCTGCTCCCCTCAGCAGTGTATTTTAATCAGTCTGCCTCTTCTGTTCCCCACTCTGTCTCTGGTGAATCCTCTCTCTCTCCTGCACATCTGGCCTGTACCCCGGTTCTTGTATAAATAAATAAATCTTTTAAAAAAAAAAAAAGATTTTACACTCAAGTAGAGGTGAGGTGGGATGTGTGAGGGGTAAGAGGTATGAACATGTTCATATTTTCTCATGACGCAAGCTTCTGAATTCCTTATTTAATAGTCCTTGGTATGTTGTAGAGAATCAGAATTCTCTAGACATTTGTCAGTGTTTGTCATCTTTTGTTTATATTTTATTTCTTTACTTTAGAATTAAGTTACTGGGCCTCCCCTGGTGGTGCAGGCAGTTGAGCACAGCGCTGTGAAGCTGTGCAGCCTCTGCAGTGCCGGTTCAATCCCGGCCGGCCGGCAAGGGTCCTACATGGCGTGGCAGACCTCTCCTGTCGCGCCCGCTGCGCCCCTCAGCAGTGTATTTCGTCAGTCTGCCTGTTCTGTTCCCCGCTGTGTCTCTGGTGAATTCTCTCACCCTCCTGCGACTCTGGCCTGTGCCCTGGCTCTTGTATAAATAAATAAATCTTTAAAAAAGAAAAAGGGTTCTTTTAAAAAAAAAAAATTAAGTTACTAAAATTATATCCTAAACATTCATATATAGTAGCATCTCCCTAGTTCCAAATTGGTGTAATGCTAAACACACAAAGAAGGTAAAGTTCTTAAATATTTAGTAAATGAATGGGTGCTGATCTGGCTTCAGTAACAGTCTGATTTTGAATGCTGGTGAATGCTGCTTCTTGGTTCAGTATGGCACAAGTTACAGCTAAATTAATGACTCATCTTAGACCCAGCTGCAGATACAGGTTTCATTTGATCAGGGTGACAAGAATTAATAAGCATTTTGACTTATGGAAGTAGAAAATGAGCTATTTCTTTTGTTTTAAGAACTGTCATTTTAAAATTACATCTTGTCAACATACATTACTTTCTCTCTTAATTGAGGTTTAAACAAAACCTTGATATTAGGAAAATTTCAAAGCTCTCTAGAAAAATAGAAAAAACTTTGTGACCAATAGCCCTTTCACTGCTTATCCACATGGAGCCAATCCTATTTCATTCATACCCAGGTCACTGAAGCATGCTGTTATTTTTTGAATGAAGATGCTTTAAAAGATAGTACTAGAAAGCCTAATTGCTTTTTGTGTTAATTATTATAACATTTTGGGGGGAGTCTTACAATGAAAATTGTAAGATGTAGATTTGATAAAAATTGGTAATACATATCAAGGAGCTTTTTAAAAAAGGGTATATCCTTAGTTCCATTAATTCCTTTTCTGGAATCTATCTTTAGGAAATAGAAATTAAAGCCAAGATGATTATGTAAAAATATTTCTCACAGCTTTATTTATAATATTGAACAACTGAATATCCACATACACCTAAGAATAGGGAATAATAAATCCACATGGTGCTGGAATGTTACTATTTTTAAAATGTCTTTGAAGAATACTTAATGGTATGAAGAAATACTCTTAAAAAAAAAGAAAGGGGGCCTCCCCGGTGGCGCAGCGGTAGAGCGCTGGGTTGCGAAGCTGCCTGCGGCCTCTGCGGCGGTGGTTCAATCCCCGGCTGCTCCCCGGCCACCGGAGGAGGGTCCCACATGGCGTGCAGACCTCTCCTGCCGCCCGCTGCTCCCCTCAGCAGTGTACTTCGGTCCTTCTGCCTGCTCTGCTCCCCGCTCTGGCTCTGGTGAATTCTCTCGCCCTCCCGCGCTTCTGACTGTACCCAGTGCATGTATAAACAAAACAAACAAGCAAGCAAAACAAATAAATAAAGAAAAACATGCCTCTATAAAAAAAAAAAAAGAAAAAAGAAAAAAGAAAGAGGGCCTCCCCCGGTAGCACAGCGAGTTGAGTGCAGCACTGTGAAGCTGTCTGCAGCCTCTGCAGCACCGGTTCGATTCCCGGCTGGCCAGGGAGAATCCCACATGGCATGGCAGACCTCTCCTGTTGCACCCGCTGCTCCCCTCAGCAGTGTATTTCTTCAGTCTGTCTGTTCTGCTCCCCGCTCTGTCTCTGGTGAATCCTCTTACCCTCCCGCGACTCTGGCCTATACCCCAGCTCTTGTATAAATAAAATAAATCTTAAAAAAAAAAAGAAAGAAAATTGTATCTGCAAGCTGTATAGCATCTTCTCATTTATTTTATTTTGGTCTGTGAAGATCTGATTCACTCTTATCCTTGTTCTACTAAATCAAACTTGGCTTCCATTGGGTTCCATAATTTCAAGGAAAGCTTTTTTTCCCCTTTTCCTGATTTTTAAAATATTGTCAGTTACCTACTCAGTCCTTCCAAATTGCTGTTTGTTTACTGAAACCTGCATTGTGACCACAAGTCAGAATTCAGGATGCTTGTGTTTAAAGAGGCTAGGATAGAAATGAATCAGGTATTGCATGTTTTCAGATGATTGGTATTAAGTACATTTTAGGCAGTGAGGTTTTTTCCTTCTGTGAGGTTAGCAATCAACATACTTTCTGCCTGTGGGCTTTTTTTTCCTTTTTCGTTTTACAGATTTTATTTATTTATGCATACAAGAGCTGGGGTACAGGCTAGAGATGCAGGGAGTGGGCGGATTCACCAGAGACTGATCAGGGAACAGGAAGATCTACTGAAATACACTGCTGAGGGGAGCAGCGGGCAAGTCAGGAGAGGTCTGCTGCGCCATGTGGGTTGCTCCCTGGCTTGCCGAGGATCGAACTCATGCTGCAGAGGCTGCGGATTGCTTCATAGTGTGGTGCTTAACCTCTTGCGCCACCAGGGAGGCCCTCCTTTTTCTTTCTTTGTGGGTTTTTCTTAATGACTAATAATGTTATTTTCTTTGTCCTAACTTTTCAGATTATAAGCACACCACAGAGACTAAGCAGTTCAGGAAGTGTTCTGATCGGGAGTCCATACACCCCTGCACCAGCAATGGTTACTCAGACACACATCGCAGAAGCTGCTGGCTGGGTCCCAGGGTAAGGGTGTTGTGGCAGTTACTGGTTTTGAAACTTTTTTTTTTTAAGTTCTGACTTTTTTCTCTTGCTATCTTGTCTCCCATTTTTTATTGTACACTAATCTAGTTCTTAAAAACGAACATGTTCCCTTTTCAATCACCTTTTTTACTCTCTATCTTAGATAGGTCATTTCTGAAGCAACCATTTTTAAAAAGGTGGGGAAAGCAGTACAATAACTTATACCCGAATCTTCTGACTTTTTCAATTCTGAAAGAAAATTACTTATTATGACATTTAGCTGTCTTGGACGTGTAAAAACTGTACTTTATATTGTTTTGACAATCATAAGAGTTAGAAGCTAAGGGTTGGCTACATAGAGAATTTCTCCCGTGGATTCTTATATCCTTAGAGCCAGAAAAGGAACACAGAATAAGTGACTTAAACATTCAATATTTTAAATTCTTTATTGATTTTCCTCTTGATTCTTTTTAAATATCAGGCAACTAAGTCAATATCCCTTCTATGTCAGTCATTTGCCACTTTTAGCATCAAATCTTTGCCCATTCATGCCTGCCTATAAAATGACCCTACCCAGCCTTGCTCCCCTCTTCACCATTTTAGAATCTTATCTTTCCGTAAGAAAAAGAAATAGTAAAATGACTTAAAATGTCAGTCATTTTTTTCACTTTAGAAGCTACTTCCATGGTGTCATGTGGCACTGGCAGTTCACTGACTTACAGTTGTGAGTCCAAGTTTCACATGTGTAGCTCCTTTTCTGTTATCAAATGAGACATAATGACACGGCCACTCAGAGCCCATAGCTTATATTCTCTTCTTAAGATCATTCTCATGTAGCACTAAAAGTCAACCTTGGATTTCAGTCTAGCTCTTAGAGACTATAACATGAAAGTCAAGCCTATGCCAACAGTGTTGATCCACTTTAGAGATGACCAGGGTTTAGATATTTTTCAGCTCTAGGGAGGCTTTATATCGGTGCTAGTATGATTATCTGGTGGTGGTTGTTGTTGTTGTTTTGTCTACCATCAGCATGATTAAAACTTTTCTGTGCCTTCTCTTTTGTGAATCTGCAATATTTACCCCCCAAAGTTTCATTGAGTTCTTTTCAAGCAGTGACTATGATGTTATAATTTCTTGGCCCTGTGATAAAATTTTAATTTTAATTTTTTTATATGTCTTTCGTGTTGGTTAGTTTTTGTGGTTAGTCATATTCATTGTGGAATTAGACACGATACAATAAATTACTTATGAAATGAGTTATATTTATAACTTTTTGTGTTCTTTTTGTGCTATCTTTTTTTTCTTTGTAGTGATAGAAAACGGGCTAGAGAATTTATAGACTCTGATTTTTCAGAAAGGTGAGTATAATTACTTTGTTTGGCACATGGTACTACATAGAGGGTTTCCTGACTAGACTCAACTCCAGGTTAGGTGATGAGATGTTTTCCTGCACCAAACTTTATTTAACTTTGACTTTCTGCCATTATTTCGCTCCCTATTGAGTACTGTACTTCACTTAGGTTTTTTGTTTGTTTGTTTTTATATTTTAAAAGGATAGGTTTACTAGGAAAAGGAGAAAGCAAAAGAGAGGCACCAGCATAGTCACAGGTGGGCAGGAGAGCTGCCTCTATGTCGTTTATTTTCATAAATTATATTATTAAATTTATTATACTAAATTATTATAAATATTCTACTATACTAAATTATGTTACAGAATTAACATATTAAGTATACTAAATTTATTATATTTGTTTGGCTTCAAAAGAAATGGCCCTATGAGTAGTTTGGCTATTGGCAGAGTATCATGGACCTTCCTCCTTTTGGAAGCTGAACTTTTCTGCCAAAATGAATATTCCACATTAGTCCCACATGCCCAAAGTTTTTACAAGCAAGTTTTATTGAACACATTTAAAGATCATAATAAATTCTCACTCTTGGTTAAATGATCTGTGGCGCATAATAAAACTTCCCTGACTGTTAGAGTGGTTCTCAGTTCTAGTGCATCAGAACCAACTGTGGTCTGTTAAATAAAATATCAGGGCTGCCAAGTCAGTAACTCAGGATTAAAAACTATCACATTAAGATCATTCATTAAACTTAAATTCATTGGGCCTCCCCGGTGGCGCAGCGGTTGAGCACTGGGTTGCGAAGCTGCCCACAGCCTCTGCAGTGCTGGTTCGATCCCCGGGTGCTCCCCGGCCACCAGAGGAGGGTCCCACATGGCGCGCAGACCTCTCCTGCCGCCCGCTGCTCCCCTCAGCAGTGTCCTTCGGTCCTTCTGCCTGCTCTGCTCCCCGCTCTGGCTCTGGTGAATTCTCTCACCCTCCCGCGCTTCTGACTGTACCCAGTGCTTGTATAAATAAATAAATAAATAAATAAATAAATCTTTAAAAAAAAAAAAAAAAGAAAAAAACTTAAATTCATTATTCCATGCAAGCCACTATACTGGGTTGATACTAAGTTGTATTTTGTTTAAATAGGACAAGAAGCCCCACCAGGGGCAGTTGAATTCTATAAGATTGTTACTATTTTGAACAAAATAGTATGTTTGCCAGCTATTTTTTTTTCAATTTTATTATGATTCTAAGATTTTGTCATTCCTTTTTTCAAAGGTGTTTTAGTTTCTTTCCCCTGTTCAGTCATCTGCTCTTGATACACTTGTTTTCTGTCTTTTCCACTTCTACTTCGCTTTGCTAGCTCTGATTTGCTGTGCACTGAGAAGCTGCATGGCTTCAGTCTGAAATAGAATAAATTCAGTTAGAATTCATTCTGAAATAAAAGTGAATAGGCTCTGGAGACCTGGATGTGTGTTTTCATTTATTTATTTATTTATGCATACAAGAACTGGGGTGTAGGCCAGAGGTATAGGGGGTGAGAGAATTCACCAGAGACAGAGTGGGGAGCAGAACAGATGGATCTACTGAAATACACTGCTGAGGGGAAGCAGCGAGCAAGACAGGAGAGGTCTGCTGCACCATGTGGGTTAGCTTCCTGGCCTGCCAGGGATTGAACTCCTCTGCAGTGGCTGCTGATAGCTTCATAGTGCTGAAACTTGTCCTTGTGCCACCAGATGTTATAAAACTCATATGTAGTCTTATATCTTTGTTCAGGAATATGCTTATCAGCTTTTAATAGTTACTAAATGTCTAGTTCCTATTTAAGCAGTGTATTTAGTTTCTTTAAATATTATCTGTGTATAACTATAGAGAACAAATTAGGCAAGTGATCAGCCCAAACTATTATCTTTTTGCTCCCTTAGAAAAAAAGAAAGGCCTATAATTATACGAAAAACAACAGTCCTGCTTAGTCCCTGGCTTTTATGTAAACACTGAGTTGAGAATTTTATTTTACTTTTTAAAGATTTATTTTTATTTATGCATATAAGAACTGGGGTATAGGCCAGAGGTGCGGAGAGTGACAGGATTCACCAGAGACAGAGTGGGGAGCAGAACAGGTGGATCTACTGAAATACACTGCTAAGCGGAAACAGAAAGCTAGACAAGAGAGGTCTGCTGCACCGTGTGGGTCAGTTCCCTGGCCCAGGATGGAACTTGATAGTGCTGATTAACCCCTTGCATCCCCAGGGAGGCCCTGAGTTAAGAATTTTATTTACTTTAACCCATTATCCAATTCTTAGCGTAAATATAAATCCCACATGCACAACATATTTCTCTCAACATAGCTCCTGTACCCTATATTTAGCAATTCTTATTTACTCTTGTTACTTAAATAGTACTGATTATATGTGTGACTAGTCATTTGTATGGTAGAGGAACAGAATTTGCCTCTCCCAAATGTGTTTCTTTAGTTTAAGGGTTATTTTAGGCTGGTTATTTTGGGGAAACATAAGACACAGGAGGGACTGTGAAAGCTGGGTGGAGGGCACTCTTTTATAAGATACATTTACATATATAAAGGAAAATCTCCACTTGTAAGGGTGTCAACCCTCAGTATCTATACTGGAAGAAGGGATGGCCAGATTTCTTTCTCCATTATCTTTCATCAGTGGAGGAGGGTGCAACTTAAATTTGTATAACAACCCTGGTATAACAAATCTGCATAATAAGGGTTTACATTGCTTTTCTGGTAATCTCCCTTACTGGCTTCCTGTTCACCCTTTGTCTCTAGTCGATGTTATTTTAGGGGGTGGCTTAGGCTGTTTGGGTGAGTTACTCAATTTTTCTGGGTCTCTCCCATTATGCAAAAGGCATACATGTTATTAAACATTTGTTTTCCTCCTGTAAATGATTTTTTTTTCAAAGATTTATTTATTTATGCATACAAGAACTGGGGTACTGACCAGAGGTGCGGGGGTGGGGAGTGATAGGATTCATCAAAGACAGAGGGGAACAGAACCAGCAGATGGACCGAAATACACTGCTGAGGGGAGCAGCGGGCGGGTCAGGAGAGGTCTGCTGCACCATGTGGGTTGCTCCTTGCCCAGGGATCGAACTCCTGCCTCGTGCTGCAGTGGCTGCAGTTAGCTTCATAGGTTGCATTTTAACCCCTTGTGCCACCATGGAGGCCCTCTCCTATAAATCTTTTATTGAAGGATGTCTCGATCACGGACACAAAAGGGTAGAGGAATAACAGTACCTAAATACACCAGAATCCATAAGCAGATCAGCAAGAGTGAGCTTTGTGTGGAAATGTATGTAGCAAATGGGAATTGGTGATTCTTTCAAAAATTGAAATTACTTAGAACAATGCCTGGCACCATTCGCTAGGTACTTACCATTGCCACCACTGAGTTTAAACAGAACCAGTGTCATGATTGCATTTATGTAGAAAAATCACTTAATGACCACATGGGTAAAGAATTGCAAAGCCTCTAGACAGCACAAAGGAAAACTGTTATCAGGTTCTAGTTATATCCTGAGAGAGATTATCAGGGCCAGAATTAGGGCAATGGGAACAAAAAGAAGAGGTTGAATTTAAGAATTATTTAAGACAAGACTTGAATTAGATTTTATTGATGGAGTTCAGGTGATGGAGTTTGGAACGTGGGGTTCTTGGGTCCCTCTGAGAAAGAATTTAGCAGATGTTCCCATTCATCAGCACTTGGCAAGTTTGTTGAGAAAAGAAAGAATAAGGAAGGAGCCACCTGTTTAGACATAGCCGGATAGGAAAGCTGCCATTTTGGAAAGCGTTAAGAAAGGGAAGCCTGCATAGACACAGGCGGGGAGTCTTAAAGAAGGAGAGCTGTGTTTTGCCAGGGCTAGGGGTGTTCTTTTATAATGTTTTTGGATGGAATGGCTGTGGAAATTATCACCTTGGAGTCAGATTGGGTTAATCCTCTCTGCCCCCACCTCTGGCTGATAATCTTTTCTGACCCCACCTGAGATTCCTGGAACATTCCATAGCTGGCTGGTTAAATTAAGATTTATTAATCATCCCTATCCTCACCTCTGGCATTTGTCCTTGTGACACTTTCCATCCTAAATTTTTCTACTCTAAGATTCCATCAATATTACATTAAGTTAGATTGATCACATAGAGAGGTAGATGACTTGTGGGACTGTGCTGTTGCTTGTCAAATGAGAAATGCAGTAGGTGTTTCTTGTTCCTGGAGGTACAAGTCATATTTGAAAGCAGAATAAATAACTTGATCCATTCCCCTTTTTAGCGAGTTTTCAAGATAATTTGTTTTTAACTACCTCCAAAGGTGAACAGGCCTTCCCTTTTAAAAATACCATTATGGGGTCTCCCTGGTAGCCTAAAGGGTTAAGTCTCAGCATTCTGAAGCTATCCGCAGCCACTGAAGCATGAGTTCGATGCCCTGCCATAATCCTTATGGCACAGGAGACCTCTCCTATCTCCCCTGCTGCTCCCCTCAGCAGTGTTTTTCAGTCAGTCTGCCTGTTCTGCGCCCCACTCTGTCTCTGGTGAATCCTTTCAACCCCCACGCCTCTGGCCTCACCCCAGCTCTTGTATGCATAAATAAAATAAAATTTTAAAAGTAAATCTTTAAAAAAATACCATTATGAACTCATGAATTTAAGCATATTTAATGGGTTTCATATATTTGGGATTGTGTCAGCATTGAAGCTTTAACTTTTCCATCCTTGAACTATAGGAGTCTCTTCTAGTTGACTCATAAATAATTTTCACATGTCCCTAGAAGTCTTTCATAAAGCTTTTTCCTAATCTGGTTTGACAAGATTTTCCAAGTTCATTTAATATATTTCCTGCCCCATACTGTTACAGGGCAGGGAGAGGGGCACCTTAGAACCCCCAAACCAGCCTGCTCTAAATAGGTTCTTCTACCTGCCACATCAACACAAAACATGTAAGACTTTAATGGAAAAGAACTTTAATACAATCGGTAAACAATACAGAAAAGACAAAGTATATAGTTTTAAAATCAAGCACCCAAAGTTACCCATCTCCTCATGGGTAAAAGTCCACCCAAACGGGATTGGCCCAGAGCAAGGCCCGAAAGCCTGCCACTAGTCTAAAGCACCTTGCAGTGGGGACCCACAGAAAAGCATCAGAAACAACCAGACAAGTCTGGGAGGAAAAGAGCAAAATCAAAATCAAGGTTAAAGCTGCCATTGTCACCTCCCACAGGTCTCTCACCCACATCTTTGTCAACCAGCCCAGGACCAAAAGGCAAGTGCAGTTTCTTCCCATGTCTCTCTGCTCCTTGTGCCTCCTCCAGGTCTCCTTCTGGCTCTCCATCCTGCTTCCTTCCTTCCTCAGTTTCCTCTCCGGCTTCTTCTGCTCTCTGCTCAGCTCCACCCTCCTTTGGGTAGTGCAGGAAACCTAGAACTTCCCCTTTTCCTGGGTTCCACCCTGTTACAATACCTAGAATTTGCCATTTCTCCAAGCCCTGGTTTCCTGTAGGGTAAATTACATGCCAAGCTCCACGTGGGGTTTAGATATACTCCTTGCTACCAAGTTGGGCATTTTAAAAGAATAGAACTAAAATACATACACAGAGATGTTAATATTTAATGAATTAATACTGATACTTCAAATTAAAATCTTATTAAACTGATTCTCTATTATATCTCAGCCCCTTTCCTTCCATACTGAGAATCTTGATTTTCAAGAACAAAGGGATGATAGAATATGTGGATACAATATTACTTGTTGGTTTTATCCCATATTACATGCTCAATGGTTCCAAATAATAATACTAATGTTACCACTAATGTGATGACAAAAATATTTTGAAAAATTGTGCATATGCTATCTCCATTCTTTCCCCAATTTTTAAATAGCCATACTTTATCCACAGAACATATAGCCATTTATATACTGTAGTCTTTCTTTTTTTTTTTATTTAAATTTTTTTTTTTATAGAGGCATGTTTTATTTATTTGTTTGTTTGTTTTGTTTATACAAGCACTGGGTACAGTCAAGCGCAGGAGGGTGAGAGAATTCACCAGAGCCAGAGCAGGGAGCAGAGCAGGCAGAAGGACCGAAGTACACTGCTGAGGGGAGCAGCGGGCGGCAGGAGAGGTCTGCGCGCCATGTGGGACCCTCCTTCGGTGGCTGGGGAGCAGCCGGGGATCGAACTGGCGCTGCAGAGGCAGAGGCCGCGGGCAGCTTCGCAACCCAGCGCTCAACCGCTGCGCCACCGGGGAGGCCCTACTGTAGTCTTTCTTAACCTTCATTTAGTCTTATATCTACAGGAACTATATATTTAACGCTCGCCAGTATATATATATATATATATCAATATCTCTTTCATTTTGATTATCTGAAGCTTGTTCTCTGATGGTTTCCTCAGGAAGAGGTCATGTGTGTAGTATTTCCTGAGTTTGTGCCCTGTGTATTTAAATCAGTTTTATTAGATAGAAAAATTCCTGGATCAAATGTTCTTTAAATTTCTAAATTTCTTCAGGTATAACACATGCTGTTGAAAAATCTGATGTTCTTTTCTTCTAGATACCTAATGGATTCTTTTTCTTTAAAATTCAGTAATTTTGCTAGAACATTTTGGCATTTGTCATTCTGCTTGATACTCTCTTTTGTTTTAGGGACATTTCCTTGAATTATAACATTTAATGCTTATTCTGTTTCTCTGCTTTGATTTTTTCATTTTGAGATATGTTTGTGTATTCTTTGCTTGCCTTTACTATTTGTAATTTTTTCTTGAATGTCAGTTCTAGGAATTATACCGACTAGATCGTAGCAGCCTCTTCAGACTTCCTTGTAGGCCCTAGCACTTAACTGGTGTGGAGAAGGGCAGATTCCTCCCATTTCAACTGCTGCTCTCAAATCTGCCTGCTGGCTTCTCTAGTAAAGTCTCTTTGGCTGTTTCCAGATAATCCTGTTCTCAGGGTCACAGATGCAACCCTGCTAAGTATTTCATCTTCTGCCCACACAGACACTACTGTGTAGCCAGGGGGTAGAGCATTTGACTGTAGGCACTGCTGCACCGAACTTTCTCTGTTGGTAATTTGTCTTCCAGGGTTTATTGAGGATATCTTGCCATCTAGTTTTGTTATAAATATCAAGGGATTTTGGCTTAGTTATGTAGTTGCTTTGTTTTTATGTAGGGATTTGGAGAGTTTGAAAATTATGCTACTGTTGCTGTCTTCCCAGATTTACTCACAACTGGGGGGTGGGGGTGGGTGGGGGTGTGTGTGTGTGCATGTGAGTTGTCAGGATTTAAATAAATTGTCTTTCATGATCTATAAATTTATCTTTTCTCTCATAATTTATTAGTTGAAAAAAACATAGTTTGACACATTCTTCCCCACTCTGTATTTCCTTTAGACTGGTAATTGGATCTGGAGTCTTGAACAGATTCAAGTTTCATGATAGGCTGTATGTTGAACATACACACACACATCACAGACAATGGATGGGGTAGACAGTATGGAAATAGAAAACTGGACTGAAAAACTCAAGTTGAAAAGTTTAACTTTGAAAAATAAGCAGTTCCATAGGAACAAAGTAGAATAATAGTTCCCAGAGGCTGGGGCCAGAGAAAATGTGTAGTGACTGCTAAGTCTTTTTAGAATCCTTTTTAGGGAAATAAATTAGACTATGGAGGTGGTGACATAACTCTTAAAAGCCACAGAATTATATACTTAAAAAAAATGAATTTCACGGGCCTCGCTGGTGCACAGGCATTAAAGTCTAGTGCTATCAAGCTATTGCCACTGCAGCGAGTTCTGTCCCTGGCCATAGAGATACCCACATGGCACAGCAGATCCCTCCTGTCTCATCCATCCACTGTCCCCCTCAGCAGTGTATTTCAGTCAACCTGCCTGTTCTGTTCCCCACTGTCTCTGGTGAATCCTCTCACCCCCCGCATCTCTTGCCTGTAACCCAGCTCTTGTATGCATGAATAAATAAATCTTTTTTTTTAAAAAAAAGGGGGGGCCTCCCCGGTGGCGCAGCAGTTGAGCACTGGGTTGCGAAGCTGCCCACAGCCTCTGCAGCGCCGGTTCAATCCCCGGCTGCTCCCCAGCCGCCGGAGGAGGGTCCCGCATGTCACGCAGACCTCTCCTGCAGCCCGCTGCTCCCCTCAGCAGTGTACTTTGGTCCTTCTGCCTGCTCTGGTGAATTCTCTCACCCTCCCACGCTTCTGACTGTACCCAGTGCTTGTATAAATAAATAAATAAATCTTTTTAAAAATAAAAAAATAAATAAAAAGGGGGGGAGCAGCGGGCAAGTCAGGAGAGGTCTGCTGTGCCATGTGGATTGCTCCCTGGCCAGCTGGGGATTGAACTCGTGGTGAAGAGGCTGCAGATTGCTTCATAGTGCGGTGCTTAACCCCTTGCGCCACCAGGGAGGCCCTAAATTAAAATAAATCTTTTTTTTTTTAAAGATTTATTTATTTTATTTATACAAGCACTGGGTACAGTCAGAAGCGTGGGAGGGTGAGAGAATTCACCAGAGCCAGAGGGAAGAGCAGAGCAGGCAGGCTGACGAAGTACACTGCTGAGGGGAGCAGTGAGCGGCAGGAGAGGTCTGCGCGTCATGTGGGACCCTCACCCAGTGGCCGGGGATCGAACCAGCGCTGCAGAGGCTGGTTAGCTGTATTCAACTGTCTGTTGAATAAATCCATTGGAATATTAGAGGCATATCCAACTCAACATCATTGCTATCCAATAGAAATGTAATTCAAGCCACATGTAATTTTTAATTTTCTAATATCTGATTTAAAATAAAAAGAGGGGCCCCCCTGGTGGTGCAAAGGGTTAAGACACAATCTATGAAGCTATCTGCAGCCTATGCAGCGTGAGTTCTATCCCCAGCCAGGGAGCTTCCCACATGGTGCAGCAGACCTCTCCTGACCCGCCTGGTGCTCCCCTCAGCAGTGTACTTCCATCTATCTGCCTGTTCTGTTCCCCACTCTGGCTTTGGTGAATCCTCTCACCCCCCACACCTCTGGCATATACCCCAGTTCTTGTATGCATAAATAAATAAATCTTTTCTAAAAATAAAATAAAATAAAAAGAAACATGAAATTAATTTCTGGTTAATCCAATATATCCAAATACTATATTTCAACATGTAATACAAAAATTATTCATGAGATATTTTACATTCATTTCTAATTAAATTCTTTGAAAAAATCAGTGTGTATTTTACATTTACAGCATGTATCAGGTCAGACTTCCCACGCAGTAGCTTCCTGTGAGTTATGCCAAGTTAGTCCAGTAACACCTGTGAGCTGTGGAACTGTGCAGATGAGATTTAAAATAGACCTGAGAACTTCTTCCTGTTTCCTTGATCTCAGTAAGACTCCTCTTTCTAAGGTCATTCTCCTGTTTCCCTCTTCCATACCATCCACATTAATCAGTCATTGAGGTGTACTGATTTTAATCTTTGAAAAGGTACATCCGTCTCTGGTAAATCTCTCTTCATGTCCAATCCTAGCCCCAGTTGCAGGACTCATTGTTTCTTACCTGAGCTGTTACAGTAATGTCCTAGCTATTCTTCCTGTCTCTGAATTTGTTCCCCATACATTCATGTTATACTTCATGCCCAGAATATCTGCCTAATTGAAAATCTCTCCTTGTCATTCCCCACTCAATAGTGGCTACTTGGTATTTCACAAGTAGACTGAGAAGTAAGGTATCTGTACCATAGGAGTGCACAGATGACTCCTTATTTCATTCTTTTAAAAGTACATTTAGTGTCTATTAATGTGCACCACATAGTAGAACATGTAACTGATCTATAAATAATAATAACATCATACTAATGGAATATGGTGAAGTCCAGTTTCCTTTGTTTGGAGTTTAAGGACCTGGCATCTTACCTTTTTGCCTCGTCTTTTGCTTTGCACTTATTCTGGTAATACCACACTGTTTATAAATCTCTGAAAATGTGTCGTGTTTTTAACGCTGCCACATGTTTACTGCTGTTTCTTCTGCCTGGATATCTTTCCTAACTTTCTTCACTTTCCTTCTTTTCTTCAGTAGTAAGATCACTAGCCGTGAGGTCTACTCTCTCAACAAAAATGAAAGTGAACACTGTTAATTTCAGGCACTATGTTGTACAACAGACCTATAGAACTTACTTGTCTTGCATAACTGAAACTTTATACCTGTTGAACAAGAACTTCCCATATTATCTGTCACTCAGTTCCCGTAGAAATTTGTGACTCTGACTTAGCATTTATCTTAGTGTATTGGAATTGCCTACTATCATATGTCTATTTTGTCTTTTCCTGTTCTCCAAGACTCAGATCAAGAGAAAGGATTCAGCTGCATTTTTTTTTTCTTTCAGCCCTGTTATGGTTTTTGGCATATATTTGGCACTCACATATATGTGGAAGCAAACTGAACACCTAAGAATTTTAATAATTTATCAAAGTTTTAAGTCAGGCATTAACCAAACTTAAAATAAGTGAAGACTTAAATTCATTATTCATACCAGTGACCGCTGATGGAAAATTGAGTAGCTAAATGAAACAGAATAGTGATATTTTTAACTTTAAGAGAAAAAGAATTATAGCATACATAAAATACAGTAAGTTAAGTATTAAGTATATAGACTCTACAAAGGCAGGGTTTTTGTCTGTTCTTTTCACAGATTTACTCCAGTGTGTAGAACAGTGACTGACACATAATAGTAAGTAACTGGTTAGTAAATATTTATTGAAAATAAATAATGTGCATAGAAAAACACTGTAGCTTCTTACTTGATTAGACTTTTAAGGCAAAAATTAAGTTCAAAACATTTCTTCATCTCTAATTCAATTTAAAATTTACCACTTGAAACAAATGAAATTACTGTCTTCTCACAATAGCTTATAGTTTTGTAAAGGCTGTGTCTACTAATTATAATAGAATATAAATAAATACATTTTTTCTTTTTTTAGTAAACGAAGCAAAAAAGGAGATAAAAATGGGAAAGGCTTAAGACATTTTTCAATGAAAGTGTGTGAGAAAGTTCAGCGGAAGGGTACAACATCCTATAATGAAGTAGCTGATGAGCTGGTTTCAGAATTCACCAACTCAAATAATCATCTGGCAGCTGATTCGGTAGGTGGCTTATGAACTTGCTCTAGACTGATGCTCTTGACGCGACACTGGACCACTGGGTTCTGTCATCAATCTGAGAACTCAGAAGACAGGCGAAGACATCCCCAACTTCACCCTTACTGGAGGATTTCATATTGTCTGTTGGGGATTTTTGTTGTTGATTTTGTGTTGTTCCAGAAAGGATTCTTTTACTATTTTTTGAAACATAGAGATAAGCAAGTATTTTTAAAATACCATTTTGCCATTCCTACATGTCTTCGGATATGTTTCTGAATCTTTTAGTGTTTCTTGAATGTTTAAATCAGTTAAGTCATTGAAAATAAGCACAAGCATATTTATAAAAATTCAGTTGTTCTAAAGAGTATATTATATAATAGAAAATATCTCTTTTACCAGAGACCATAATCTACCTTCCCTTGAAGGCAAGTGTCAGTATTTTCAGATTCTGAGCATCATTCAAAATATTCTTTACAATAACATTTCCTTTTTTTTTTTTTTTTTTTTTTTGCATTAAAGAGCTTTTAATGAAACACTTCCCCTATTTCTGTGGCAGAATGGGGCAGTAAATAATTTTTTTCCCTTTACTGTTCTCTGGACACTTGAAAGAAAGTATATGGCTTTCTGATTGTGAATGAAGTCAAACTTCTTTCAATGATATGCAAAACCCAGTGTGCATCTTCACAGATCTCACCTCCTCCTGCACTCCCTCAAGAGCTATATTCCAGCCAAACATTTCATTGACTATGCCAGATTATTCTTTTCATCATTATTTAGTATTCTTTCCTCTTCCCTGAAGTTACTTTTGATGTTTTTCTATCCCATAGACTATGATACATACTTTTTCCACTTAGAGCTGTTTTTTTTTTTTTTTTTTTTAAACTTATTTTATGTTTTGGATTGTTGAAAGTGTCATTTTTTTCATCTTTATTTTTGAAGGCCATTTTCACTGGGTGTAGAATACTTTGAGCACTATGACTGCTTTGATAGTATGACTGATTTTGTGATATCATTAAGACTTTATCTTAATACCTAAAATGTATCACTCAGTAGAGATATTTTTTAGCAGGCTTATGACCAGAAGAATATTAGGCGAAGAGTTTATGACGCTTTAAATGTGCTAATGGCAATGAACATAATTTCAAAGGAGAAAAAAGAAATCAAGTGGATTGGCCTGCCTACCAATTCTGCTCAGGAATGTCAAAACCTGGAGGTAAGTGAGGAAAATCCATTTGTAGTTAGTAATTCATCTTATCTCACACCAGAGGCATTTTAATTTAGAAATGTGGTTAAAATATTGCTAATCTCTTTGTTCATATATGCTATGTCATTTAAAAAAATGCTCTAGGGCCTCCCCGGTGGCGCAGCGGTTGAGCGCTGGGTTGCGAAGCTGCCTGCAGCCTCTGCAGCCGGTTCGATCCCCGGCTGCTCCCCGGCCACCGGAGGAGGGTCCCACATGGCGAGCAGACCTCTCCTGCCGCCCGCTGCACCCCTCAGCAGTGTCCTTTGGTCCTTCTGCCTGCTCTGCTCCCCGCTCTGGCTCTGGTGAATTCTCTCACCCTCCCGCGCTTCTGACTGTACCAGTGCATGTATAAACCAAACAAACAAACAAATAATAAATAAATAAATAAGACTGCCTCTAGAAAATTAAAAAAAAATAAATTAAAAAAAAATAAATAAATAAAAAATGCTCTAAGGCATAAAAGTTGGGAATGAAAGCTTTAGACATACAGTTTAACAAATTCATTTTACAAATGATGAAACTAAAGGACATAGATGTTAAATGACTTGATTTTTACTGTTTCATAAAGATCTTGTTCCCCCTTCCTGGCGGGCTCCACGCAGCGCCTGTGCAGCTGGTGACCTTCCCCAGTTGTTGACATGTAGGTCGGGCAGCCATGGCCGTGGGTCAGGATCGGCCCGGAGATGTTTCAGAGCCTCATTAAAAGTGTTCGGACCTGGGCCTCCCAGGTGGCACAGCAGATTGGGTGCAGTTCTGCGGAGCTGTCCGCAGCCTCTGCAGTGCACGTTCGATTCCTGGCCGGCCAGGGAGATACCCACATGGCGCGGCAGACCTCTCCTGCCTCGCCTGCTGCTCCCTTCAGCACTGTCCTCCATCCATCTGCCTGTTCTGTTCTGTCTCTGGTGAATCGCTCACTTTCCTGTGCCTCTGGCCTGTACTCCAGCTCTTCTATAAAAATAAATCTTGGGCCTCCCCGGTGGCGCAGCGGTTGAGCGCTGGGTTGCGAAGCTGCCCATAGCGCTGGTTCGATCCCTGCCTGCTCCCCGGCCACATGGCGCGCAGACCTCTCCTGCTACCCGCTGCTCCCCTCAGCAGTGTACTTCGGTCCTTCTGCCTGCTCTGCTCCCCGCTCTGGCTCTGGTGAATTCTCTCACCCTCCTGCGCTTCTGACTGTACCCAGTGCTTGCATAAATAAATAAATAAATAAATAAATCTTTGATAGATAAATAAATAAATAAATAAATCTTTAAAGAAAATGTTCGGACCCCCCATGAAGCCCCACTATACCCAGGTCTAGCAGGAGATCTGGGTAGGAATGGGGCTGATGAACGTCATCATTTATAAGACTAGGAATGCTGATAAAAGAAGTAAAGCTTTGAAAGGTCCGAGTCCCGCACCTGCCCACGGCCACCACTGACCGGCCCGCCGCAGTGCCAGACCTATGGAGCCAGCAGTGTGGGACACCCCTGTGCCCTCGTCCAGCCCCGTCTCCTCCATGATGTGAATAAATGTCCCTGTGAGACCGGCCACAAAAGAAAAAAAAAATCTTTATTCTAAATTCTGCTAATAAAATTTTGATGATTCATAAAAAAATGGTATGTTACATAATGAGATGCTTGCTATCTGCATCCTAAAAGAAAAGTGGATTAAGTGGTTTAGTTCTTGTATTTAAACTTTTACCTTTGACTCGGGTCAGCAGTAACAGAATAGTGTTTCATTTTTATCTTTATCAGAATGGTCAGAATATTCAGTTTATGGGAATTTTGGGATGATGTGTGCAACTTTTTTTTTCCTGTTAACTTTTTTCATCATAGAAAATCTTTCCTAAAAAGAGCATGTGCCTTGACATGTTGTTTCTAAGTTATTTTTGCAAGATTTACTGTGATGGTCATAAATAATATAAGCTAAGGTTACATAGAGCTTATAGAGATAAACAGGGTTGGTTTTATGTTTTTCTGAGTCCATTCCCCACTCATCCCTCCAGCAATCTAAAAGTATTCGGTTTTATTATGCTTGTGAATGGGAGGAGAAACCAGACGTTCATCAGAATCTATAGAATGATTCACATAGTAAAATGGAATTTCCCAGTCATATTAGGCTGATAGCAAAGAATCAGTAAGCAAAAATATATCAGCATTTGTCCTGTGCTTAACCAGAAATACAGTCTTTGACCTCAAGGAGTTTTCATTCTCATTGAAGAGAGGAGAAACTGAAAAACTCCTATAAAAGAAGTAGGTATAGATCCTCTAGAAAGGGAGATAAGGAAGGTTTTACCAAGAAAAAAAAATCCCTGGCCTCCTTGGTGGCACAGGGGTTAAAATCTCAACACTATCAAACTATCGCCAGCTACTGCAGCATGAGTTCGACCCCTGGCTAGGGAGCTGACCTCTCCTATCTTGCCCGTTGCTCCCCTCAGCAGTGTATTTCAGTAGATCCGCCTGTTCTGCTCCCCACTCTGTCTCTGGTGAATCCTCTCACCTTGGCACCTCTGGCCTATACTCCAGTTCTTGTGTGTATAAATAAAATAAAATAAATCTTTAAAAAAGAGGCCTCCCTGGTGGCTTAAGGGGTTAAGACTCAGCACTGTGAAGCTTCAGCAGCTTCTACAGCATGAGTTTGATGCCCTGCCAGGGAGGTGACCCACATGGGTCGCAGCAGACCTTTCCTGTCTTGCCGGCTGCTCCCCTCAGCAGTGTATTTCAGTAGATCCACCTGTTCTTCTCCACCACTGTCTGTCCCTGGTGAATCCTCAGCCCCTGCATCTCTGGCCTACACCCCAGCTCTTGTATGCATAAATAAATAAACCTTTAAAAGAAAAAAAATTCCTTAACTCATTCCTGAGGAGTAATAAGAATGTGCCAAATGGTTTTGGGCAAGGAGAGCTTCCAGAAGGGCATAAGAAAGCATGCCTTCCACCCAGTGTGGCCAGTGTACAATCCAGGAGAAAGGGGGTAAATCTCTAAATGCTGATGGTTGTGACCTGACCCTATAAGCAATGGAAAGCTACTGATGAATTACAAAGAGAGCTAATAGGCTGTGTTCTGAAGGCTCCCTCATGCCTGTGGGTTGGCAGGTGAACCCTCAGAAAGATGAAGAAATTAAGGTCTGCTGCACCATGTAAGTCACCCATGTGGGTCACCTCCCTGGTCGGGGATCGAATTCGTGCTGCAGTGGCTGCTGATAGCTTGACAGTGCTGAGACTTTAACCCCTGTGCCACCAGGGAGGCCCTCTGCCTCCATTTTCTTACATGCAAAATGCATTACAACAGTGCTTATCTCAGGATTTTTGTGAAGATGAATTAAGTTCTTCTATATAAAATTGAGTTCTGGCACATAGGGTTATGTATTCAGTAAATAGTAACTATTAATATTATAGCTTGTGTAATAATAGCAACACATGCTGCATTCGCTAAGTGGATAGATTTTCTTATTGATGACAATAGCCAATATTTGTTTGCCTGCTCGCTAACCCCAAACCTTTCCCCCCAAAAGAAGTGTGATTTACCTTTCTTGATGTTGGTAGTTAAAATGGGTTGAGTTTCTCTAAGAAAAATTCTTGGTATCTCAGAGTAAGAGCCTGGGAAGTGAGTGAAACTTTATATTTTGTTTATGTTAATGTTATTTTGTAATGTCTGTTTTAAAGATAGAGAAGCAGAGGCGGATAGAACGGATAAAACAGAAGCGGGCCCAGCTGCAAGAACTTCTCCTGCAGGTAAAGATGCTGGGTGTGTTTCCTTACCTTCCCCACAGTGTCCTGCTTCTCCATTTACTTGCCTTTAGAGTTCTCTACTCTGGGTGCTTTTGAATAGCGCCTGGTGCGCCACACTGCACTGCAGCTCATTGCCATCCTCAGGGTCTGCCTTAACAGGGTCCCATCTCTCACCACTGTCAGGGCCCACGGTGGCTCACCTGCCCTGTGTGTGACTTACATTGTAGAGCAGTTTACTTTTGACACTTGCCCTTACATCTGAACAGAAATCGATAGGAGTCTTCCGTGTTTATTTAGCACTAATTTGTAATATCAAGAAAGCTTGGTAAAGTTTAGGTGCTTTGAGAAAGAAAATTAATAAATCCATGTGTAATACTTAGGATCTATAAATAACAGAATGACATTAAAGGATTCAGTAATCTTTGTTGAATACCAAAGCTTAAAATTGCTCTTCTGTTTAAGAAAATTAAAATTTACACTATCATAGTGACCTCTATATCCTTATATTTATTTATAGTTCTTTGGATAATTACCTAAAACTTGGATGATTTTTTTTTTAAATACAATAAAAGCATTGTATAAGTCCTGTGTCCTGTTTCTGCTTTTCACACTGAATCCCATGAGCCCACCCGAGGAGCTGCCATTGGAACAGGCATCATCTTGGGTTTCCAAATAAGGTTTTGTTTGAAGAGAGTGTTTTGCAGCCTTCAAAACTGACAGTTTGTTTCTCTGCTCTTCCCTCTAAAGTTCTGCCCTCCGATGGGCCCTCTGTTGTCCCTGCACAGTTCTTTGCTCTTTTTACCTAAACTCTGTGGTGGCCCTTTCCTTAGATTTCCTCAAAACCTTTATGGTACATTTTGATTTTTGGTATATGTTATAAAACCTGTGTAAAGTATGTATGTTTATGTTGTTTATCAGAAAGAACGGTGCTGAGCAAGATTGCCCTCATATTGTAGGATTTTTTTGCACCTAAATGACCAGCTTAAAGAATGATCATATTGTTTTAAGTCCTAGATTTCTTTTCTTCTACTGTCTTTATTTTAAGAGTTATTATTTTTTTATTAGAATTGGGGTGCCGGCCAGAGATGCAGGGGTGTGAGAGGATTCACCAGAGACAGAGTGGGAAGCAGAACAAGTGGATCTACTGAAAAACACTGCTGAGGGGAGCAGCGGGTGAGACAGGAGAGGTCTGCTGCACCATGTGGTAGCTCCTTGGCCAGGGATCAAACTCAGGCCATAGCGGTGATAGCCCTGAGACTTAACTCCTAGGCCACCAGGGAGGCCCCTACTGTCTTTAATGCTATTAAATGTATACATTATTGTTCACTGAATCATAAATATATAAGAACCCTCATTGTCTATTTTCTTCTCTATACTCAGACTTTCCCAAGGTACTCAGGGCACAAATCTAGACAAAGTATGAGAACATCTCCCAGGAAACTTTCTCTAATAGCAGGGAAGAGAAACAAGGCAGAAGTATTCAAACACTTCATACTTTTACTCAGTTTTACCATCTTAATGTATTTTCCCTCAACATTCAGTGAATTAAACAATGAGTATTAAATAGCCTTAATTCTTTAGCAGCAGAAAATAATGAAGTAAAACTTTGGTGTGTTTAGTAGTGTTGATAAGAATTGATATTGAGACTGAATTTTGGACACACTGTTAGGATTAGAATAATTTGTCCCTTCTGTTTGGGAGTTTTGAGAGTTCACTTATTGGCCTCCCTGGTGGCACAGGGGTTTAAGATAGCACTGTCAATCTATCTTTAGCCACTGAGGCCTGAGTTGGATTTCCCAGCCAGAGAGCAATCCACTTGGTGCAGCAGACCTCTCCTGCCTTGCCTGCTGCTACCCTCAGCAGTGTATTTCAGTAGATCTCCTGTTCTGCTCCCAACTCTCTGGTGAATCCTCTCACTCCCTGCACCTCTGTCTTACACCCCAGTTCTTGTATGCATAAATGAATAATTTTTTTTTTAAGATTTATTTATTCATACAAGCACTGGGTACAGTCAGAAGCGCAGGAGGGTGAGAGAATTCACCAGAGCCAGAGCGGGGAACAGAACAGGCAGAAGGACCGAAGTACACTGCTGAGGGGAGCAGCGGGCGCTGCAGGAGAGGTCTGCACGCCATGTGGGACCCTCGCTGGCGGCCGGGGATCAAACCGGCGCTGCAGAGGCTGCCAGCAGCTTCACAGCCCAGCGCTCAACCGCTGCGCCACAGAGGAGGCCCAATAAATAAATCTTTAAAAAAAAAAAAAAAGAGGGCCTCCCCGGTGGTGCAAGGGGTTAAGACGCAACCTATGAAACTAACCGCAGCCTCTGCAGCATGAGTTCGAACCCAGCCAGGGAGCTACCCACATGGCGCAGTAGACCTCTCCTGACTACCCTGCTGTTCCCCTCAGCAATGTATTTCAGTCAATCTTCCTGTTCTGTTCCCCACTCTGACTCTGGTGAATCCTCTCACCCCTAGCACCTCTGGCCTATACCCCCCGTTCTTGTATGCATAAATAAATAAATCTTTTAAAAGAGAGAGAGGGGCCTCCCTGGTGGCACAAGGGGTTAAACACCTCACTGTGAAGCAATCTGCAGCCTCTGCAGCACGAGTTCGATCCCTGGCCGGCCAGAGAGCAACCCACATGGCGAAGCAGACCCCCCCTGTCTTGCCCACTGCTCTTGTCAGCAGTGTATTTCAGTCAGTCTGCCTGTTCTGTTCCCCATTCTGTCTCTGGTGAATCCTCTCACCTCCCGCATCGCTGGCCTGTACCCCAGCTCTTGTATGCATAAATAAATAAATCTTTTTTTAAAAAAATAAAAAGAGAGAGAGAGTTCACTTATCAGGGAATTAGCGCCCAGCCATTTTAAGACAATAATGCTCTTATCAAATTTTACTTCAGACCCAAAACCTAAAATACACAGTCCTAGGATAAGATTGTTAAAGTGTAAGAAATAACTTAAGGTTATCACTACTGGGCGAGACCTTGGAACAAGCTGATAAGATGAAAAGCTTGAACTGTGCTAAGTATTTCAAGCAATAGAATTCCTTGATACATTTACCTTATTAAAAAAGGAATGAGGGCCACTTTTTTGACTTTTTTTTTTAAGATGTATTTATTCATACATACAAGAACCGGCGTACAGTCAGAAGCGCAGGAGGGTGAGAGGATTCACCAGAGCCAGAGTGGGGAGCAGAACAGGCAGACTGACGAAATACACTGCTGAGGGTGTTATAGGGCAGCCCTGATACAAAACGGGGTGCCTGACTGTGTGTCCTCACCCGTGCGCTTTAAAGGACTTATCAATGCTCTACTGCAGGCACACGAGATGAGTTAATAAAAGGTTTATTTACAAGGAAGGGCAAATGAGGAAATGTACAGCTCAGGGAGAAAAATGGGAGACAAAGTTTTAAATGTGTCCTACCTAATTTGCCGATCTGGAATCCCAAATGGCACTCTGAGAGCTGGCCGCAAGCCAGGAGCCGTGAAGCCAGGAGACAAGTGATAGCGAGCGACCCCAAGGCCCACATGTTTGTTTTTTTTATACCAACCCTGGCTGCTTAACTCCACCCTCAGGTCCCTGCCACCTTCCCTTTGGTGGTGACAGGATTTGTCTTTCCCAATGTCTTGATGGCTTTAGTCTGGAGTGGGAGTGGAGTCCACAAAGCCTGTATGGAATTAGTTCAGGACATCCTTTCCCCCTAACAAGGGGAGCAGTGGGCACGGCAGGAGAGGTCTGTCGCACTATGTGGGACACTTGCCGGCAGCCTGGGATTGAACCGGTGTTGCAGAGGCTGCTGCAGAGGCTGCGGGCAGCTTCGCAGCCCAGCGCTCAACCACTGCACCACCAGGGGAGGCCCTGCAGTTCCTTTTTTTTTTTTTTTTTTTTTAAGATTTATTTATTTATTTATACAAGAATCGGGGTACAGGCCAGATGCGTGGGAGGGTGAGAGGATTCACCAGAGACAGAGCAGGGAACAGAATAGGCAGACTGACTGAAATACACTGCTGAGGGGAGCAGCGGGAGAGACAGGAGAGGTCTGCCATGCCATGTGGGTTTCTCTCTGGTTGGCTGGGGATTGAACTCATGCTGCAGAGGCTATGGATTGCTTCATGGTGCGGTGCTTAACCCCTTGCGCCACCAAGGAGGCCCTCTATATGATTTCATTTGAAGAAAGCATTCCTTAGCCTTATAAAGGTTGCATATCCCTGCAGCATCTAATGAGTGTATTTAACCCTGAACTCTCTGAAGTCTAAGTAGATAAGGGAAAACATAAGATCCCTGGGTGTCACTCCCCCACTGCATTACTGTAAGAGGCTGTGCTGGGCCCTGGGCTCTCCTGCATTTGTTAGCTCCCATTTCCATGGATGACAGAAGCCCCAGGACCTATTATTTATGTTTGGATGATGTGAGGCACCATTTCAATGTGTATTTCTCCCTGGGAATATACTCATTGAGTTGATTCATTCTAATCTTTTTTCTTAGATATTTAATTTTAATTCATTCATAGGTGGAAGAACTCTAAACTCTCTTAATTTTAAACTATATATTTTAATGTATTTATCTTAACTCATTTGATTCTAACTCACGTATCCATATTGCATTTCCTTTCTTTTTGATAATATCCACAGCAAATCGCCTTCAAGAACTTGGTACAGAGAAATCGGCAAAATGAACAGCAAAACCAGGGCCCTCCAGCTTTGAATTCCACCATTCAGCTGCCATTTATAATCATCAATACAAGCAGAAAAACAGTCATAGATTGCAGCATCTCCAGTGACAAGTGAGTGGAGAAATAGGTGGAGTGCTGGCTTTCTGGTAACATATCCCCATTTTTTGCAAAATAGAGTGTGTTCCTGTCTGAACCCTCCATGGCTAACTTTCCTGGGGCCTGTGACGCACCTTCCCAGCATGGGTGCCATCTTCTGCTGGTGCCTGCTTTTCATTCACCCTCTGCAGCTCCCTGCCTGTGTCATATACATAGTGGTGCCTTGAACTAAGCCAGGACGTGCATGTATGTACATGTGAGGGGAAACTCTGGCAAGTAACTGCAGTAAGGTAGACAGATCACCAATGAGGGTCTGAACAAGGTAAGTTCACTGGTGATTCACTATTGTAGTTTATTATGGAAATATTTCATGGAGTAACGTGTGACATGAAAGCAATTATTCCTTTGTTTTTCTATGTCATCATTGAGTGTACGCCTGTTTATCAGTGAGTGAATAGACATGAACATGCTAGTTGTTCTCTGCTTTCTTTTTTCTTATTGATCTAATAACTGGAAGTTTGTACTTTTTGATACCTTTACCCATTCACATACTCCCAACCCCTACCTCTAGCAACCACTGATCTGTTCTCTGTATGGAAGTTTTGCTTTTTTTTCCCTAAGATTCCACATAACAGTGAGATCATACAGTATTTGTCTTTCTCTGACTTACTTTATTTAGCATATGTCCTCAACATGCATCTTGTTTTTACAAATGGTGTTTTCTCTTTTTATGATTAAATAATACTCCTCTGTGTGTACAGCCATTACTGCATAACTATATTTCGTACCAGACTTCCTATACAGATGGTGGTCCCAGAATTCCTGTTACTGGTGATGTCATAGCTATTGAAAAGTCATAGCATTTATTCTAGCGCCAGCTTCATATAGCGTATGTTCACCGCATTTCTAGAATGCATCTTAGAAAAGCTATTGTTTGGTTCATTGTGGGCCCTAAGTGTACAAAATCCACTGTCAATGTTACCTGCAGAGACTCTGTCAAATGGTTAATCTGAAAACAAAATTAAAAGTGATTAAGGTCTACAAAAGTGGAAAATCACTTCCCAGTCAGGCATGTAACATTCCACCACATGGTGATCTCAGACAGCAAGAATAAGAGGACAGGAGCTGTTAAAAGGTTTTGCTTCATTGACAGCAGTGAGGAGGACCTATATCAGACCTGCAGAATCTTTCAGTGTGCTGGAATGAAGACCAGACACAGTAGTCTATTCCTCTCACCACCATGATGATCATAACCATATCAAAATGTTTATTTGTGACTCTGAAAGAAAAGGCTGGACCCAACTACAAAGTTGAATTTTCTACTAGCGCTGTGATGTTTGCGTGATGAAATCGCCTAATTACACATTTCTCAAAATATCTCCCCATTGTTAAATGATGCATTTAGGAAATAGAGTGTGTGTATCCATACATGTATACCACATTTTCTTCATTCATCAGTCAGTGGATACTTAGGTTGTTTTCATTTCTAGAATATTGTAAATAATGCTGCAGGAACATAGGAGTTCACCTTCCTGTGTTTTTTCCACTCTTTGCTCTATCACTGGTGCTTCTACCACCTTTTGAGATGCAGACGCCTTTTTGAGATAATGCACTTCCTTCAGCTGTCTACCCAGAAGTGGGATTGCTGGGTTAGATGGTAGCTCTATTTTTCAGTCTTTCTTTTTTTTTTTTAGATTTATTTTTATTTATACAAGAACCGGGATACAGTCCAGATGTGCGGGAGGGTAAGAGGATTCGCCAGAGCAGGGAACAGAACAGGCAGACTGATGAAATACACTGCTGAGGGGAGCAGCAGGCAAGACAGGAGAGGTCTGCCGCGCCATGTGGGATCCTCACTGGCCGGCTGGCCGGGATCAAACCCGTGCTGCAGAGGCTGTGGACAGCTTCACAGTGCGGTGCTCAACTGCTTATGCCACCAGGGAGGCCCTATTTTCAGTCTTTCAAGGAACATTCATATGGTTTTCCGTAATTTCCATTCTCAAAAACATTTCTACATTTTAACTAAGATTGTTGGTAACATTCATCATAGCTAATGAAAAACAAGTTTTCAAAATACAGAATTAATTTGTGATTTATTCTACCCTTCATGAAAATGGTTTATATCAGACTATGACCAGTATTTTAAGCGAGTTAGGATGTAAGATGCAGAGTGAGGTAGACTAGTGTGGTTTATATTGGCCTGTTTGACTGCTCCAGAGCTGTTCTCTGAAGGACAAATGAGGATCATGCCAGGGCCTCCGCCACCTCCTAAGCCATCTTTTTTTTTTTTTTTTTTTTTTTTGTGGGACCCTCGATGGCGGCCGGGGAACGAACCGGAGCTGCAGAGGCTGCGGGCAGCCTCGCAGCCCAGCGCTCAACCGCTGCACCACCAGGGGAGGCCCTCCTAAGCCATCTTAAAAGCTTAAAACTGATAATACCTATAAAGGATCTGACTCAAGAAAAGCACTTTATAAATGCTAACTGCTATACAGGGTTCAGCCTGTGATTTATAGTCCATATTGGATGTTTTTGAAAGCTAGCAAGTGTTTAGTAAATGCCATCAGTCCCCTTGGCATATCCCACAGCTGCCCTAGGAAGACCAGAGCTCCTGTTCTCATGCCCTGGGCTTTTCCTTCTTCCACTCTGCTCTTTAAGTAGTGTTTCCACTGTCTTGCTCGAATACACAGATTCTGGGTCACTTCAGTAAGAAAGGACCAGGAAAGAAAAGAAAAGAAAAGAAAAACAATCACAGAGGTTTCAAAAGCATGTTATAGTTTAGACTCTAGACACAATTGGCAATAGTAGCGATCAGGATATGTGAAGTGGGAAGCTGCATTTTCCAGTCTTTCCTCTTGTTTTATAACCTCTCTGAGATCTCATTTCTTCCTCCATAAAAGTATTACTTTTATGGCACTGGGGTTAAGATGCAACCTATGAAGCTATCCGCAGCCACTGCAGCACGAGTTCAATCCCCGGTCAGGGAGCTACCCACATGGAGCAGCAGATCTCTCCTGACTCACCCACTGCTCCGCTCAGCAGTGTGTTTCAGTCAGTCTGCCTGTTCTGTTCCCCACTCTGTCTCTGGTGAATCCTCTTACCCCCCACACCTCTTGCCTGTACCCCAGTTCTTGTATGTATAAATAAATAAATCTTTTTTAAAAAAGTAAGAATTATAGTATTTAAATTGCTAGTTTATAAAAGTCAGATAAATTCATAAAGAATCCAGCCCTGTGGTTAGTAAATGGTAGATATTTTTTATTAATATCAGACTTGCAAATTCTTTGCAAAAACCTGTCTAAAAGAAATGTTCCCATATTCTCATAAAACTGAGATTTCCAGTTATTCTCTCTAGTGAATCTCTTGTTTTGTGGAACATTATTAAATGATCTCCAGTTAGTCATCTAAGTCTACAAAGAACAGGGAAACATGGAGCCCACTGGCCTAAGGGAATTAGGGGTTTGGTTGCCTGAGGCTGGGCTCCCATCTGTGGGTGGTTCCTGACTCACGCCCTTGCCCGGCCCTGCCCTGCCCTGAGTGGTAAGGGAAGACTCTGAGCTACTTGTACAAGCTTGTTATTCAAGGTCCTAAAGCCTTGTCTTTCAGTTATTTCCGTGATGCAATGTTTCCCCCTTACATAGCCAGGAGGCTTTCCCACAATGAGAATTAACTGTATAAGCTCATCTGCTTTTAATTTATCCCTAGAATCAATCATCCATGTGACAGGCAGTCCAGATTTTTTTTTTCCTTTTCTGAAAACTCTGTTAATGTCACTTGATTCAGATTCATATACGTCAGATTATTGAAATGTGGCATTTTGCTTTATACTGTAATTTTTGCCCTGATCTGGGATCTAGCATAAAAAAATTTATTCTCACAGAGGTCAGGTAAATCTGTACCCAAATTCCAGCTGGACTGGGACTCTGCATAGCCTAGAATCTGGAGTGAACTTATGTCCCATGTGCCTAGGGCCACTTACGAAGACAGATGACACAGTCCTGTGCCTGGTGCTGTAAAGGCAAAAGTAGGAGCCATGGGCTCTGACCCTAAGGAGACAAAAAATCTGTTGGAGAATTGGAGCAGACATAAAATATAAGAAAGGATCTAGTACAATAATCAAATCTCAAGTCATTGCTATTCATTAGCAGATTCTGAGCAATAACTCCCTTATTATACAAATAAAAGAGCTTCAATGGAGAAAAGAAGATTGTCAGAGGTTTTATTAAGAGCATGAAGAACATTCTTCTATCAGCAAGTGGTGCAGTTCATGGCCAGTGGGCCACTGCAAGCTGATACCCTTGCCTGCAAGGATGCCGTTGGGGGGCCTCCCTGGTATCACAAGGGTTAAGTCTCAGTACTATCACGCTACTGCCACTGCAGCCTGATTTCAATCCCTGCCAGGGAAGTAACCCACAAGGTTCGGCAGACCTCTCCTGTCTCGCCCGCTGCTCCCCTCAGCAGTGTATTTCAGTCAGTCTGCCTGTTCTGCTCCCCACTCTGTCTCTGGTGAATTCTCTCACTCTCACTCTGGCCTACACCCCAGTTCTTCTTTGCATAAATAAATAAAAATAAATCTTTAAAAAAAAAAAAGCCATCTAGCTCTAGCAGATGCTGATGGGCCCCACCAGACAAACAATCTACATGACCCCAGATTCAATCTGGAATTTGACTTCACCAATACCCATAATGCCATCCAGGGCTCTGTGAACAGTGCTGGTATGAGGAGGAGGAGCCCCAGTTTCACTGCAGCCCTGTGTACTACAGTCTTTGTAAAAACTGGTAGCGTTTCCCAGCCTTTCCTCATAGAAAGGCTCTAGCCTAGCACATTCTCCTAAGACCTCTAGCCTAGCACATTCTCCTAAGACCAGGGAATGCTTGGGCTTGTGGTGCCATATTTACTAGGTGTACCACCCTTAGAGCTCACAGCCACCTCCTCCAGAATCTGGCTCTCTCTACCTCTTCTCTGGAATGTTCGTGGGTGGTCCAGAGAAATGGCTCTTCTTTTTTGCTGGGAACTATTAATCCTTTTTCATGACAGGTTTGCCTAATTGACTTGCCTAAAAAACACAATGACTCTTCGTAAGTACCATTTGACATTGACTTTTCCTCAATAAAAGTCAATATTTACTGAATCCTTAAGGTTGTGAGTACTTCATGACAACACAAACTCACCATTGTCCCAGAACACTCATCTGTGCTCCACCCGTGGGACTGAAGCCCAGAAGCCAGAATATGAGTCAGAAGGCTCTTCTCTTCCTATATTTACTTTACCTTTCATCAAAAAGGTGCTCTGGGCATCCTGATTTGTTATTTTTCAAGAATATGTAGAAATTTACTTGAGGGCCTAAGGAATGAAATGTCTTCAAGGCAGTATCTGGGCATTGGTTAGTTTGTGAGAAATCTTCCATTTGTTACTTATCTTAGGTATGCTGTACTTGACCTTTGAGCCATGAAAATGAAGGAAGCATCCAGAATGTTTACTCAAACCTAATAAGACCACCTCATAGTAGGATGTTACATACTGAGCTGAAAAGACTTTCTTTATATACTATTCTTTTTTTTTTTTTTTAAGATTTATTGTTCATTTATTTATGCATACAAGCACTGGGGTGTAGGCCAGAGGTGTGGGGGGGTGAGGGTGAGAGGACTCACCCGAGTGGGGAGCAGAACAGGCAGATCTACTGAAATATACTGCTAAGGGGAGCGGCGGGAGAGACAGGAGAGATCTGCTGAGCCATATGTGGGTAAGTGCCCTGGCCTGGGCACTAGACCAGGAATCCTTGGGCTTGTGGTGCCATATTTACTAGGTGCACCACCCTTAGAGTTTAGCTGCTCACTGTCACCTCCTCCAGAATCTGGCTCTCTCTACCTCTTCTGCAATGCTACAATGGCTGCTGATAGATTGATAGTGCTGAGACTTAACCCTTTGCACCATCAGGGAGGCCTGTATATACTATTCTTTTTTGACAGAATTGTAGACAATTTTGAAAACTGTTGACTTTAGACCAAAATTTCTGTCTCCAGTTTGAAACAGCTTAACAAGGGGTAAATTTTATGAACTATTGTGTGTCATAGGAAAATTGTTTCTACTGTGACAGTAGGGTTCTGAGATCTAATTCCCCCTGGACACAGCAGAGTGACTCACTGCTTTCATTGGTAACAGTTTCTGTTACCAGAGCTGAATTTGGGCCCTCACTCTTTTATGTAATGTACAAAAGTACAAAACAATTCGGGCCTCCCCAATACCACCGAAAACCCTCACTACCTTTGTTTCTGTGCAGGTTTGAGTATCTTTTTAATTTTGACAACACCTTTGAGATCCATGATGACATAGAAGTTCTGAAGAGAATGGGAATGTCCTTTGGCCTGGAGTCTGGCAAATGCTCTTTAGAGGACCTGAGGCTGGCGAAGTCACTGGTGCCAAAGGCTTTGCAGGGTTATATCACAGGTATGTTAACTAAACATTCACAGGTTGTCCGGTTAAATGTCAAATCCTACCTGGTTAAGGTCTTTCTCACAGAAAATTTGTTGAAGTTGGCTGTCTGCCCACCCTGGACTCTGCCCTCCCTACTTCTCTAAATGTAACCACGTTCTTAAATTTTCCCTCATTCACTTGCTTTTCTGTTTGGGACTAACTTGGTGTTTTCAAGCCTTGTTCGTTTGTGATTTGTTTCAGTACTTCATTCCTTTTTTTTTATTGCCATTTTATGGAGATACCAAATTTTGTTTATCCATTCATCAGTTGGCAGATATTTGGATTGTTTCCATTTCTTGGTTATTATGAATCAAGCTGCTGTAATTAATTATTCTTGTACACGGTTTTGTGTAAACATAAGTCTTTAGTTCTGCTGGGTACATCCCTAGGAATGGGGCTGTGGATCATATGATAACTCTATTTAACATTTTAAGGACCTGCTAAACGACTTTAAAAAAAAAAAAAAAACGACTTTCTAAAGTGGTTCTGCCATTCTGCAGTCCTGCTGGCCTCATCCCTCTCAACACTGTTCTTTCCCATCTTTTTTGTTAAAACCTTATCTATCCTAGTGAATATGAAATGGTACCTCACTGTAGTTCTGATTTGCATTTTCCTAACGACATGATATTGAGTATCTTTTTTGGCCATTTGTATATTTCCTTTTTTTTAAATTTCATCTGTTTATTTAATAGGATGTTTGCTTGGAGTTTAAAAATAGACTGAACAGCTATGAATGGTGCAACTTCACTGGATTTTATAACAGTTTTATGGAGTGAACCATTATCAGTATTCCTAAACTGTAAATGAGGACTGAAGTGTGAATACACTAGGGGTCATATACAATAGGCAAACAAGTTTTCTTACTGTGTATAATCAATATATACATTTAAACAGACTGAATTCCTTATTAAGCAAACATTTTTGCACATGCCACCTCCTTTTTAGTTTTTTATGCCTTTATCTTTTGTTTGACTTTAAGCAATTCCACCTGGATAAACTTATGTTCTAGTGTTATCTCCAGAGTTTTCTTAAGGTCAGTCAGTGCATTTTCCTTTTCTTTTAATCCTTGCTATCCTTAAACTCGCTGGTACAATGCTTTGATATTTGATGGTTCTATTTCAAGAGCCTCCAAACAACTGTCTGTTGCTTCTGCCAATTTGACATCTTCAGTTTCCAAACATCAGTATTCAGTACACAGCTTAAAGCTACAAGCTGCAGCCTGGATCTCTGTTTTTTGTTTGTTTGTTTGTTTGTTTTGTTTTTTAAAGATTTATTTATTTATTCATTCATTTATTTACTTATTTATACATACATACATACATACAAGCACTGGGTACAGTCAGAAGCACGGAAGGGTGAGAGAATTCACCAGAGCCAGAGCGGGGAGCAGAGCAGGCAGACTGACGAAGCACACTGCTGAGGGGAGCAGCGGGCAGCAGAAGTCTTCGCGCCATGTGGGACCCTCCTCTGGTGGCCGGGGAGCAGCCGGGGATCAAACCGGCTCTGCATAGGCTGTGGGCAGCTTCGCAACCCAGCACTCAACCACTGCGCCACCGGGGAGGCCTTGGATCTCTGTTTTCTCACTAACAGCTTTTGAACCTTTCACCTATTTGTGGTTTTTTTTAATGGCCATCTCCCAGTTCTGGGATTTTCAAAAAGTATTTCCAATGTTTTTATTTATTTGGTTTTTTTTTTTTTTTTTTTTTTAAGATTGATTGATTGATTTATACGAGAACCAGGATGCAGGCCAGATGTGTAGGACAGTGAGAGAATTCACCAGGGACAGAGCAGGGAACAGAACAGGTAGACTGATGAAATACACTGCTGAGGGGAGCAGTGGGCAAGTCAGGAGAAGTCTGCTGCACCATGTGGGATCTCACCAGCCGGCCGGGATCGAACCGGCGCTGCAGAGACTGCGGACAGCTTCACAGTGCTGTGCTCAACCACCTGCGCCACCAGGGGAGGCCCATTCCAATGTTTTTTAAAGTCTTTTGCTTTTGTTAGATATTTTATCTCTATCTTTTAGACCTGTATGTGCATACTCAGAGAAATCTGGATGATTGTCACCAGAACTTTCTTTGGGGCATACTCCTCAGTCATCACCTTCATTTCAGTTTTCTGCATTCTGCATTAATACATAATTTGCAGGTTTTTACATATTATTTCTGTATTTTCTACTATTCCTGCCACACCTATTCCTTTAATTATTTGACCAAACACAGTGTTTCCCATATAAATGAGGACTTGGAACTGTGGGGAACCTTTTGTATTACCAGCCACATTTGCCATGCTCAACAAACCCTTCTCATCATGCTTATAGTAGAAATGTTCAGCTTCAAATTTTTCACCATCAGTACTTACTCCACTTGTCCCTTTCTGATTTGAAAAGCCTCCATCCTATGTCATAAATTTCTTAATAAGTTGATGGAAAGGGCATTTCTTGAAGTGGGGGGTTTCCCAGTGATGAGTCCAGTGCCTTTTCTCCAATACATAATGAATAAAAACTTTATGCCGTTTTGGGTGCAGTATCTTCAAACAGTTCTAAGACAGTTCAGCCAACTTGCTCCCCTCCAATGTCTAGGTGAAAGAAAACTTGGGGATTACTGGGGTTAGCGGGCTTAGTCTAGGGGGATGGTGATAACATTTGGACTTGGAAGCGGACTCGGGCACCTTGGCACCTGTATATGGGCGAGAGACAGGGGAGGTCTGCTGCGCTGTGTGGGTGGGGCTCGAACTCACTTGCTGGCAGATAGCTTGATAGTGCTGTGTCTTTAACCCCTGCACCACCAGGGAGGCCCATTTCACCCATTTTAAATTGGGTTGTCTTTTTATTATGAGTGATAAAGAGGATACGGAGTATACTTGAGAACAAAAACACTTCTCAGAAATCTTTATGGTTTTCCTAATTTCTGAAACTATTGTTTATTCTGCACATATAATGCTTTTGCTGGTCTGCTTATTTTATAAACACTTGCATCTAGAATTTCACAGCACTTTTCACAGGCATTTTAGTATTAGTTCTAAGCCCTGTTAAGTCAAATATAAGCAAAGAAGTCGTTTTTTATATTGTTACATGGTTTCGGCTCCTGGGTCACAACACAAGAGTCTGTCAGTTAAGGTTTGCTGGCTTCTGTTGGATTTATTTCTTAAGTTGACAGCATTTCCCTCCTACTAGCCTGACGACCTCTTCTTGCCCTTCAGCCACAGCCCCTTCACAGCCCCATTTCTGCTCTCCCCACCTCTCCCAGAGCAAGACCTCCTATTTTATTAGCAGCCTGTCATATTGACAGTCCAGCAGGGTGTGAATAAAATGGCCTTACTGAATAAATTACCAGAATTTTGTGAGTTTATGCTCACTGAAAAGGCTCAGGTGATTGGGCAGGCTCTGTGGTTTTGATCTTTGTGACCTGAGTTGCAGACGGCAGTATAGAGTTTCTGGTGGGTTCAGAAAAAGGAATGTGTTCCCTTAAGTGTACAAAGGGAACGGCTTTTGAGTTCGAGTGTGAGAACCACTTTGGAATCTGTGCACATGTAAGAGAAATGTAAGCTTTTCAGAGCCTTTGTAAAAAGGAAATTGAATGTGCTAGTTTCTCAAACAAGTAAGTAGCAATGTGCTTCTAATAGTGCAATCCCCACAGAAAGGGGAGTTTCCAGGTCCTGCCCCACCTAAGGAAGGGTGGAGCTGAGTGGTGAGAGGAAGCTGGAAAGAGATGAGACTAAGAGGAAGCATGTGTAGCAGAGACAAGTGAAGAAGCTGCACTTGCTTCGAGGCCTCAGATTTGTACCAGGAATTTGGGGGACATGGAAGGAGATGCTTCCAAGAGACAGAGACATGGGTGAGAGACCCTTGGGGAGGCTTACAATGGCAACCTTTGTCTTTTGCTCCTTTCCCTGCAGACTTCCCTGTCCTCTTCTGGCCCATTCCTGTGGGGCCCCCGCCAGAAGGTGCCTTAGACTTAGCGGCCCTGCTTTGAGCAAACCCTGTTTGGTTGGGCAAATCCATGAGGGGATGGGTAACTTTGGGTGCTTCATTGGAACACTTAACTATATTCTTTCTCTTCTCTCTATTGCACACTAGTTATATTAAAGTTCTTTTTTGATCTTGTACACCGAGAGTATGTTTTGTCTTTGTGTGTAGATGGTAGAACCTCTTTAGAGCATGCAAGGTTGAAGGTTCCGGGGAGCCCCTCAATCTCCTGCTAACATTCTCACAGGAAGTTTCAATATATACGAATTAATATTCAGGAAAGGATTCTGACTTTAATTTCATCTTGTACAGACTTGTTCTTAAAACAGTCTCTTGGAATTGCTGCCTTAGTTATCCTTGAAGAAAAGGGTTTTAAGGCCATTTTAAAGCTATTGTAGTCATTTAGTTTATATTTTTCTGGATGTGAAGCCTCTTCTATAATATACTGCCAAGATAGTAGATTCAGTCTCAAAAAGTGTCATTTCTTTGCACAATAATTGTAAAACTTTTTGATTAAATAGAGTAACAGCTCTATTATTATGAATCATTTTGGCAAATTCCACTTTCTAAGCATATATTCAGTCTGTAAGTGAAAGAAATTTTTTGTAGGAATTATTTCTAATCTACAATGGCTGCCACCTACTTTGTAAATTCACCGTTGAAAGAGACTATATATATTCATTCAGTAACATTTAGGGCTTAGATGTTCAGCAGATGCCAAGAAAAAGAATAAGTGTTTTGCGTTTGTTTGGTTTTTGGGGTTTTTTTTTTTGTTGTTGTTGTTGTTGTTTTTGCCTGTTTGTTTTAATTTTTAAAGGACAGGTCTGTTGGGCCTCCCCGGTGGCGCAGCGGTTGAACGCTGGGTTGCGAAGCTGCCCGCAGCCTCTGTGGCGCCGGTTCGATCCCCGGCTGCTCCCCAGCCCCCGGAGGAGGGTCCCACATGGCGCGCAGACCTCTCCTGCCACCCGCTGCTCCCCTCAGCAGTGTCTTTCGGTCCTTCTGCCTGCTCTGCTCCCCGCTCTGGCTCTGGTGAATTCTCTCACCCTCCCGTGCTTCTGACTGTACCCAGTGCATGTATAAACAAACAAACAAATAAATAAACAAAAAAAAAAAAAAAAAGGACAGGTCTGTTAGGAAAAGGAGAAGGGAAAAAGAGGTACCTGCATAGTCCACAGACTGACAGGCTAGTAGGCAAGCTGCATTTTGCCAGTGCAGAAATTATGCTGATATAAAGAGTTTTTCTTTTGGGGAGGGGTTCATTCCTTTGTGAAATTGTTATCTATTGTTAAATTAATCACTTTTAGGGTGGGACTAGGTTGATTTGTAAGGACTGGGGATTCTCTATAATAGCCCTCAATCTACATATCCCCATCTCTGGTCCACCCCATGGGTGTTTTTGCTGGCTGTCCTTTGTAATGACTGGCAGGTCGATATCCCCATTTCCAGGCTGAGCTTGAGAAATTTTCATCTCTATAGCTGGTTTAATGAGGATGTTAATCATTTCTACCCCCACCTCCAGTTTCTGGTTTTGTGACACCTCCATCCCAAATTTTCTACCCTTAACCTCCAGCAAATACCCCCTGACCATATCTGGCCCAAAGTCTTTTTGGGGAGCTGAAGGGGGGAAATAATAGATTTTTGATGAGGAACAGCACTGAGTTCACGAGGGAACATTTAAAAAGATGGTGCAGTGGGAGTTTGACAGAAGTATGTCTGTCATCCTTACCTAAGATATTTCTGATTTGCTCTTCTGAGCCAGGCTGCTCCCACTGCAGTCAGAGTCTTTTGTGGCAAGGACACAGTGTTGTCCATCCGTCACAGTACCCAGGAAGCTGCCCTCTCCAGGCCTTAGCTCTGAAAAAAAAAAAAAAGATTGTTTTATTTGAATTGTTTTCTCCTGTAGTCCGCCCTCCTGTATTTTTTCAGGCTCTTGGGTTCTAGAAATTTTTTCCTGAGCTGAGGAAAGCTGGGTTTTTCCAGCGCAGGAGACTGGTCCCGCTGTACTTCAGAACAGGCTTGGCCTGGTGACATCAGCACACACACACACAACTTGCTGCTCCTACATCTTCTGTTTTTGTTTGTTGCTGCAGATATCTCCACAGGACCATCTTGGTTAAATCAGGGGCTGCTTTTGAACTCCACACAATCAGTTTCAAATTTAGACCTGACCTCTGGTGCCACCTTGTCCCAGTCAAGGTATGTGTCTCTTCAGAGCTAGAAAGGCAAAGCAGGCGGCCTGAGCCTCTGGTGAGTTCTATTCCTGTTTTACAAAACTTTGAACATGTCATGTTAATGAGCCTGTGTGTTTTTAATTGTTTGCTAGCGTAAACCAAGGGCTGTGCTTGGATGCTGAAGTGGCCTTAGCAACCGGGCAGTTCCTTGCCCCAAACAGCCACCAGTCCAGCAGTGCGGCCTCTCACTGCTCCGAGTCCCGCGGCGAGACCCCCTGTTCCTTCAACGACGATGACGAGGAAGATGACGAGGAGGACTCCTCTTCCCCAGAATAAAGACAGGGAAACCCCATGTGTTAATATTTGATGCTCATGTGTGTTTTTAGTGTGAGCTCTTGTTTTTGAAATGATTGCTTCAGTCTTTGCCGTTGTTTGCACTGTGTGTTCAGTGAAAACTAGGGAAACACAAAAAGCAAATTGCAGGAAGGCTGAGATGAAAGTTACCATAGTGTGAACGAAAACTCTGACAACAGAGCTATAGATCATCTTGCAAACAAAGTGTGTTTTCTGAAGGGGTAGAGGGAACAGTCCCTGAAGAATTGGCAGCACAAATGAAGCTCATTTATCTTGGTGAGGTGGAGTCTTGTGGGGCCCATGCCCGTGTAGCCCTCCTTAGAATTGAGATGGCCACAGTGACCAGCCTTGATCATGTCTCATGTTCCTCTCCCTTGCCTGGGCTGCCAATGACAAGGCAGAAATGAACATGGAAAGTTCCCAGTGGGGGGAGGGGGGTTTGTACAGTGAGGGGTGTAGGCAGCAATCCCTGTGGCCTAAGGAACACAGATTGAACTGCTGAACTAGTTGAAAGTCTAGTTGAGGTGCTTAACGCATCAGCTGCCTTAGACAGCTTCTAGAAAGGAGCGAGCGCTAATTCTTAAATACTTAAGTGACGTTTAGAATAATTTATAGTAAAACAAATTATCATCATTAGCCAATGCATTGGTGCATAGGATTTTCTAGGGCTACTTCTGGAAGCCAAAATAGAATAGCATCTCCATGTGCATTACTTTGCCAGCACTGCCTTTTGCCAGCATTCTAAATCTGGAGTTTGTTACAGAGAAGGAAATTATATCTATAGCTTTAATCAAAGCTATGCATTTCATACAGCTTTTTCATTTAAAACAAAGAAATTTCTATCACTGAATTGCTTGCTTACAATTCCCTGCGGCAATTGTATTATTTTACCCAGTGTGCAATTTGTGTAAATGAACCAAATGTCATTACTTTTGTCTTAAAAGTCTATTCCAAGAACATGAACAGTGATGTTTTCCTGTCCATGTCACCTTTTGTACATTTTCATTGATCAAAGTGACTTTATTGGGTTTGTTCTTGGGTAAATTGCATTTCAAACTAACCTGATAGTGTTTCACAGAAATACCGAAAAACCTTGAACACTCCCAATGGTTGGATTCCTAGGTATACAGTATGTTATTTCATAGCCAAAGACACCACTAGAAATACTGCATGGTGTGTTCGCACTTACTGCTCCTCTGGATAGAGGGATGTGGAGACATCTGCCCCCTTGGCCAAATCCCGGCCTTAATGTCTCATTAAGACCTTGAAAAGGAACACAGAATAATGGAAAATTCACTCTAAATCTTTGACTTGCATCATTAGATTTGCCCCTAAATGATTCTGCATCTCACTGGTCCCAACCCAGTCTTTTCTGATCCCCTGGGGGAAGTGCAAGTGGCTTCTGACCTTTCAAAAGCCCTGCCACTGCTGGGCTTATGTGAGCTGGAGGTGAAAGATTTGACTAACCTAAAACTTGTATTAAGACCATAAAAACTCGTCCACAAGGACATACACCCTGAACTTCCTTTGAGAGAAAACTCATTCCATCAGAAGCAAGTCATCATGCAGACTCCAGTGTTCAGGGCCAGAGAGATGGCGGCAGTCTCGAGAATGCCAGCTGAGTTCTGGGCCACCACTCTTCGTCCGGGCAGGTGGGAGGAGTCTGAAACCGCAGGGGCCTCAGTGGGCCCCAGCGTGCAGCCCCTTCTGCCTGGAAAATTGTCAGTTGTCCGGTCAGGGGAGCCTGAGTTTCCTCCCACACTGCCCTTTAACAGGCTCCTCATTCACTAGCCCAGCCTTTATGGTCCCTGTGCTTGATGGGACCTAGCAGGGATCTGGAGAGGCCAAGGACCACATCCAGTTTGTTAGTCTTCAAGATATTGTACTACAGACCCCACATACATTTCAGTAGCCGAGACAGGCACATGCATAAGCTTTCCTCTGCCAACTAGCCAGGTCCTTGCAGGAGCTCTTGGGAACCTCTCCCTTCTCTGCTCTCTCTCGCTGCTGCTATAATGCTTTAAAATGAGAAAATAATGGGTTTTAAAAAACAACCACCAAAGACTTATCATTATTGGTGCCCCGTCCTTGGCCATCCCAGCCATTAGGGTGTGGTGTCTGCCGGAAGTGGCTTCCTTTCCTCAGTGATGTGCAGGGTTTCTCTTGAGGACTGATGGAGTCGCACTGTGGTCAACAGGACGTGTTGCCCGTATGAAGCCTTCCCTGAGCCGGCAACTGGGTCGAGCTGTTTAGAAAAATCCGTTTTGTTCATCTTCTGTGTATCTCTCCTGGATTAATTTATCTGCTTCTGAAGTTCAGTACTGAGTCCCAATTCCATATAGAGATCAAAGTAGGAAGAAAATGTTAGGAGATTGTAATTACAGTCGATGCCCAGGCTCCCTGTAGGACTAGCCCAAGGGGTGGCACACACACAGGCACGCTTCCTGGGGCGTGCTGCTCACTCTGCTCTATGGGGCGGTGACTGGCCTTGTTTCTCCCTTGAGAGTCAGTTTTGCTGTTACCTTTGCAAGTGCAAGTGCATAGTATCCTTCAGTCAATAAATTCTTGCTCTGTTTAGCACAGGTGAGAATGGCGCTAGGCTGCCCTCTTTGACTTTCTGTGGGAAGGGTAGCCCTGCTGGTATTTCCTTAGCAATGTTTCGGGCACCCAGACATCTACCTGGTCTTCCCTGCTTCCTTCCTCACTGCAAATCTGTCATCCACTTCATCTTCACGTCATGACAGGGGATGATATAAATTGTGCCTTAAGATTGTAAAGTAGCTTGGGGGGGGGCAGGAAAGAAGGTGCTAACAGTGATTCCTCACCCCTCCACGATGCCCATGTCCCTGCAGAGCATTACAAGTGATAAGCATGTGTTCTGTTTCCTCCAATTTGATTCTTTATGAAGTGGGAGCATAATGTAATTTCTTCCATTTTGCCAAGTTAAAATAACTTCTCTCCATAGCAAAATTTACACATGTAACCATTCTCTGCCATATCTGAAAAATAGTGCTGGCATCATCCCCTCTCGATCATTCAGAGATTTCACAAAGGAACGGGGCAGTTCAGCCGTGCAGGCAACTGTAACGTGGCTGTTTACTAAACCACCCGCTTTTTTGGCTATGTGGGTGGTAGAGACAGCGAAGCGGCTCCAAGTGTAGAGGTAATGCAGCCCTGGGACGCTCAGAACACAGCGGGTGGAGTGTCCATGAGAGAGGTTCAGGCAAGGCAGAGAAGTGCAGCTCTTTCTACCACAACCACACCCAGAGAGCTACCGCAACCACACTCAGAGAGAAACCTGTTGAGCTTAATCACTGCTTCTCCAGGGCCCTTGAAATACCTCTAGCTCCCTCCCCTCGGGCATTTCAAAGAAGTAAGAGGAGCTGTTCCTACCCCACAAGTAGAGGAGGTAGACCTTAAGACCGCAAAGGTAAAGATTTCGTCCTTCAGGAAGTATTTGACTACAGGACAGAAGACATTCAGATTGATCAGTGCCGTGGATAAGAGGTTGGACGCTGGCGGGGAGGCTGCTTTGGCTGGGATGGCCAGGGAAGACCTCGCCGAGAGTCCTGAATCAGACAATTGAAAGGCAGATGTCTCTGTGCAGCACATCCTGGAATGCCTCGGTTTTGTTCCATGTTTTGCTTGTAATGTTGACAAGGAAAACCCATCCCAGTCCATGCCGAATGAAACATGTTATTCAGGGTCTTGCCTTTTTTCTATGCGGGTTCACTGTGACAGTCACAGTTGCCAAGAACCTAATGAGAGGTTAGCGAGGACACACAGTGCCTTCCTCATCATGCTGCTCCATTCTTGAGATCACTACTAAATTCCAGGGACGACCCCCCGCCTCCAATTGTGGGCATATTTTAGAGTCTGTTAAGGAATATTTAAGACTTAAAACCAAATTTAGCTGGCAGAAGTATCCATAACCCAAGATTCTCACCCATGAGTTCCACCATTAGTTCCATTATCTTCCAGTTAAACCTACATGATAGAATAGTGATTCAGAACGGAGAATTTTCTAGTTTTACAAGTTGTCAGATACTTAAAGATCTATTTTGTGTATTAGCTACATTAAAGGTAATCTGCCTCTGGACTGGCTGGCCTGGAGCTATAGGACCATTCCCCCAAGTAGTTCCCCATTTAAATGCACCCAAAAACAATAGTTCCTAGCCCTGATGATCATGAACATGTATTTATTGGGGACCCACAGGGTAGGCCAGTGTCCTGCACAGCCATTTGGCCCACAGAAATGGGCCTCTGTGCCTCTAATACAGTCATGTGATGTCCCGTCAGTTGGTTTAACTTCCACTCAAGCCAAACGTTATTACTCAAAAAGAAAAGTGGTATTTGCTTAAGATTTTACCTTTAGAAAAAATTCAAGCTAACATGCCCACATAAATCACAACATTTCTGAGGACTCGGTCCTACATAACTACCTACTTCACATGAGCTATTGTGCGTGGCTAACCTTTGGGGTCTGATTTCCCACATACATCTGCATTCACTGTGAGGAAGAAAAAGTATGGGACACAAAACGTGGACCCTGCAGTTCTGCCTGGGAATCCCTGAAAAGGACAGGAAGTGATCTGGCAGCAGCTGAGACAGGAGAAAGTGTATTCACTTAGGTGAATTCAGGGCAGCTGTTCTCGCGGGCCCGGTAAAATCTCATCTCTCTTATAGAGCCTTTGCCTTTGCAAAAAGCCCAGTCAGATTCAGCACTACCTTGCCCCATTCTATTCCAGCAGGTTGGACTTTGGCCTCCCTCCCTGGAATTCTGTGTGGCTGAAATGTAGGGAGGGGCAAGACTCACCCTCTCTTCCCCTCCTCCCCAAGGGTCTCAGAAGCGGGGAGGACATCTTCGCTACACCTGTTTAGACATGAAAAATCTGAGAACTGCGTTGCCCAGTATCCCTCAGCCTGTGGCCGTCTGCACAACCCCAAATCCCTTCTTCTAGTAAGAGCCACATTGCATCCTGGAATCTGCCCTCTCCACAGTCTTCCAGGTGGATTTCGGGCTGGCATCAGTGCTCTGTCTCCGAGCAGTGACTAGCTGAGGCGCAACTATGGTATCACCCATGGGCCTCTCTCCACCGGAAGCGCCCATTCATCTGTGGGTGAAGATTGTCACGCATATTGGTCACTGGTTAAGGGCTTGAGAGGTTATCACCACTGCCCCCTTGATCACATTAGCTTGTTTCTGGCCAAGGAGATTTTTCCAGATTGTGCTTGGGTCTCAAGACCCATCACCTTGTCACCTCAGACTCAATCATTTTTTCATTTGTCATCATCAACATCCCAGGCACTGTCTAATAAGTGGCCTGAGTTTGTGTGTTCACAATTAGGGTCAAAGATTTTTTTTTTTCCTACTGTAAGCTCTCTGAGGACCCCCACACTTTTCTGCTAAGACATTGTGGGAGTGCCGTGGCCGCTTCGCCCTTCAGCGTCCTGAAAATGGAACCATCAACCAGCCAACAGCGCTGGCTGCTCAGGGCCTGAGCTCTGAGGACCATGGTTCAGAACTGTGAGCTCCTCCAGGAGTGTTTACACCACACTTGACTTTTAGATGAAAGAGGAAAGGCTGTGAGCCCAGATCACTAGTAAGTAGTTCACCTTTTCATTTGGAGACGCTCTTCTCTGATCACATGATGGTGGGTTTTCCCCACAGAAAATCTAGTTTCTTTCTTTTTTTTTTGCATGAAGGAAAGTGGTGGTGCCACTTGCTTTACGCTGTTCAAACAACAGGAGGGGAAGCGCAAACACCACATGTCAAATGCCTGATAGAGACTTGCCTGTTAGACTCAAGTACTTGACCTAATGTGAGGTATTATTTTGTAGTATCTCAGACTTTGTAAATAAATACCATTATTTTTATATGGAAATTTTATAGAAGAGCTATTTCTGTATACTTAATTCCTGGATTTTCTGAAATTGCTTCCAGTAGATAGCAGACAAGTCCTAGGCATTGTTGCGCCAAGGTTGGGTCAGGCATCAGAGTTGATGGGGGGAGTTTTAAATTTTTGCATTCTAGGCACCACCCCATTACTCAGAAGCACTGGGAGTGGGGCCTGGGAATTTTTAATAAACTCTTGAGTGATGATTTTGTCCATTAAAGTGTGCGTCTCTATCATCATGTAAGGTTAAAAGGAAGGAAAGAAAAAGCATCTGAAATGAGTGTAAGCTGTACTTGAGGAAAAAATGTATCCACTGTTCTTTATTCGAATGAGATGTACTAGAGAAAAAATAAATAATTTAAAATAATGCTGGCCTCATTATTAGGGAGCAGATGGGGTGGTTATTGGGTATTGTGGGGTGCTGCCCCATCCCCCTTCCTTTAGAACTGAGACACCCCCTAGCTGAGCCCCCAGAAATTGCCCTGAGAAGGGAGCTCCTCATCTAGGGTCACACCCCTTGTGGCAGAGGCAGTGAGGGGGTACAAAGCCTCACCTCCACGCCCCAGTTCTGGGAGGGGCCATTTTAGCATCTCACTATTTACTGGTGCTGTTCCCACAGCGATCCCCAACGTGACCACCACCTATCCCACCTGTGATGAGGATTGGGGGAAATCATATATTTAAGAGATTTTCTTACCCTATGATTTTACATCTTTTTAGGGTCATTTTATTATTTATTTATTTGTTTATAAAGATCCACCTATCCATGCATACAAGAACTGGAGTACAGGTCAGTGGCATGGGGATTGAGAGGACTCACCAGAGACAGAATGGGGAGCAGAACAGAATTGACTGAAATGCTCTGCTGAGGGAAGAAGCAGGGGAGACAGGAGAGGTCTGCCATGCCATGTGGGCCACCTCCCGAGCCAGGGATCAAACCCGTGCTACAGGAGCTGCTGATAGCTTCATAGTGCTGCTCCAGCTCCTTGCGCCACTGGGTAGGCCCTTTTTTAGGGTCATTCTAAAAGATCAGAGCATGAAGACTAATCTAGACTCTACAGTCTCAGAAATGATTGCCCTGAATATAATTTTTAGGAAATGTGCTTTCTTCCCTTTACCCCAGGCCGGAAGGGTGAGAACACACGTGATAAGTCCAGGGTGCCCTGCTCCAGGCCCCCCGCACATGTCATCTGGCCCCTGGGAGCCGCCTGGCATCTTCTGCTCACTCTGCCTAGCTCAGGAGAGGCGGGAGTCTTGATGGCTCAGAATCCTGTGTTCCAGCAAGCCAAGTGCGGTGTGTGGTGGGCACAGTACAGAAAGGTTCAGAGCAATCCGGGGATCATAGAACGGGAGCCAGGTCAAGAAGAAACATTAGGAAGTGATGAGGGAGGCACGCACTCGAATGCTAACGTCAGACATCTTCCTGTAAAGGCTCACTTGAGTTCACCAGGTGAGTGATGGTGTGGAAATATCGGGAGAACCCGCGCCCACTGTTTTCCCAGGGATTTCCTGGAGGGGTGCACCCGAGCCTGGATTCTGTGCTCTGCTGCGTAGTGCCGTTTGGTTTGACGTATCCAAGGACCCGTGGGAATAACCACAGGATCGTTTGACCATAGACAGTTTTGCCTTTGCGGCCATGTGGGGAACGCTGGGCAGCATGGTGAGGGGTGGCCACGGGACAGCTTGCTGCTCAGGGAGGGTGTCTGCAGAGCCCAAACTCCTGGGCAGCTCAGGTGACCGCACCGGTGAGAAGGCAGCCTCAGCCAGACCCTCCACGAGACAGCCCAACCTGGAGTGTTTCCACTCCCAGAAGTTCCAGCCCCTGCCCTTCAGAAAGACGCGCTACCTGTGTATTCCACGCTGCTTCCCGTCTGTCTGCTGTTCGAGTTAGCGCCTCTGACTGCGCTCACGTGGAGACCCCTCGAGCCCTCCCCGCTCTTTCCTGCTCTCACCTCAGACCGTTGCTAAATGCCTGAAGCTCCGGGATCACTTTGCCAGCCTCATCTTTTTCCTGAGAGGCCCCACCGGTTTCTTGCTGAAACTTGATTTCAGGAAATCTGAGAGCACAAAATGCACTGTCGTTTAAAAAAATAATAATAATAAAAGGCCTGCCTGGGAGTGGATGAAACCAATCCCGTTTAATGCAAAGTAGAATTTGTCTTAAAACCACTTTCTCACTTGCATGCAAATCACTTTCTGGCATTTTGCTGTGGGGGCAAAATGACTATCATCAGCCACAGCCTGCTCACTTTATCCCCTGCCTTGCTCCAGGGGCCTAAGTTGCTTTGCACCTACCATACTAAGGTCAAGGTCAGGAGATTTGTTTTCTTTCTTTACTACCTTTTGGCCCTGTCTCCCCAAAAGCCAAAACATGATTAAAAGTTTCTAGAAGAATGTGCACCGAAGTATGAAAAGCACTGTCCTGAAGCGTCCCATCTCCACAGGGATTCTTTTCAGCTTCTGCTAATAAATAAGTAGACTTTTTTTTTAAGATTTATTTTTCATTTATTTATGCATATAAGAACTGGGGTGTAGCCCAGAGGTGTTGGGGGGAGATTTAACAGAGACAGAGTGGGGAGCAGAACAGGCGCGTCTACTGAAATACACTGCTGAGGGGAGCAGAGGGCGAGGCAGGAGAGGTCTGCTGAGCCATGTGGGTCAGCTCCCTGGCTGGGGACTTAATCCCTGTGCCACCAAGGAGGCCCTAAGTAGACTTATTCTTAAACCTCCAGCGAACAAAGGTTTGCATTGGTTCTTTTTTAAAAAAAAATTTTTTAATTATTTTATTCATACAAGAGCTGGGGTACAGGCCAGAGGTGTGGGAAGGTGAAAACATTCACCAGAGTCAGAGAGGGGAGCAGCGGGCAAGACAGGAGAGGTCTGCCGTGCTGTGTAGGTATCTCTCTGGCTGGCGGGGAATTGAACCCACCCTGCAGAGGCTGCGGACAGTTCCACAGTGCTGCGCTCAACCCACTGCACCACTGGGGAGGCCCTGTCTTGGCTCTTTTACCTGAGCGTAATAAAAAGTGCTTTTTTGGGATATATTTTAAAAACACCCAGGTATTGTCTGCTTTTTGGGGATTACTGGGGTAGACACAGACTCTTTAGCCCACAGAGCAGTGGGCAGGGAAGGGCACAAGCCTACCCTCCAGCACTGAAAGATGAACAGTTTCCTCAGAATGGTCTATAAGTCACTGTTAACAGGAATGGGAACAAGGATGACTGATGTTTATTTCAATAAATACAGTTAAAAAATATTTTCAAGAACAAAACTCAAATGGGAGCCTGGTATCCCCTCGAAAGTTGGATTGAAAACAAATGAGGGGGGCCTCCCTGGTGGCGCAAGGGGTTAAGCACCGCACTATGAAGCAATCCACAGCCTCTGCAGCACGAGTTCGATCCCCGGCCAGCCAGGGAGCAACCCACATGGCGAAGCAGACCTCTCCCGACTCTCCCGCTGCTCCCCTCAGCAGTGTATTTCAGTCAGTCTGCCTGTTCTGCTCCCCACTCTGTCTCTGGCGAATCTTCTCAAGCCCCACACCTCTGGCCTGTACCCCGGCTCTTGTATACATAAATAAATAAATCTTTTTTTTTTAAAGATTTATTTATTTATTTATACAAGCACTGGGTATAGTCAGAAGCTCAGGAGGGTGAGAGAATTCACCAGAGCCAGAGCGGGGACCAGAGCAGGCAGATTGACGAAACACACTGCTAAGGGGAGCAGCAGGCGTGACAGGAGAGGTCTGTCACGCTATGTAGGACCCTCGCGGGTGGCCGGGGATTGAACCGGCGCTGCAGAGGCTGCGGGCCGTCCTAATGGTGCAGGAGTTAAAGTCTCAACACTATCATCAAGCTATAGCCAGCCACTGCAGTATGAGTTCAATCCCTGGCCAGGGAACTAACCCACGTGACAAAACAGACCTCTCCTGTTTTGCCCTTGCTCCCCTGAGCAGTGTATTTCAGTAGATCTGCCTGTTCTGCTCCCCACTCTGTCTCTGGTGAATCCTCTCTCCCTTTCCCTCACCTCTGGCCTACACTCCAGTTCTTGTGCACACACACGCAAGAAAGAAAAAACAAATGAAAAGATGTCATGGAGTCATGTTTCCCATGGGGTGGGAGGGTTACTGGGTGTGGGGATGTCCTCCTGTGACAAGCCAATTGTTGCCTCAGACCCTGCCAAGAAGGTAAAAAAGTCAGCAGATTGGGGCCTTCCTGGTGGCACAGAGGTTAAAGACAGAGCTATCAAGCTATCACCAGCCACCTCAGCACGAGTTCCATTCCCCAGCCAGCCAGGGAGCTACCCACATGGCACAGCAGACCTCTCCTGCCTCGCCTGCTGCTCCGCTCAGCAGTGTTTTTCTGTAGATCTGCCTGTTCTGCTCCCCACTCTTTCTCTAATGAATCCTCTCACCCCCTCCACCTATGGCCTGCACCCCAGTTCTTGTATGCATAAATATTTTTTTTAAAGCAGCTTAAAATGTCCCAGACCTGGGCCTCCCCTGGCGGCGCAGGCAGTTGATTGCAGCGCTGTGAAGCTGTCCACAGCCTCTGCAGCGCCGGTTTGATCCCAGCTGGACGGTGAGGGTCCCACATGGTGCAGCAGACCTCTCCTGTCACACCCGCTGCTCACCTCAGCAGTGTATTTCGTCAGTCTGCCTGTTCTGTTCCCCGCTCTGTGAATCCTCTCACCCGTGCATCTGACCTGTACCCCAGTTCTTGTATAATAAATAAATAAATCTTTAAAAAAAAAAATAGTCCCAGACCTCTGGCTTTAATCCACCTGAATTCTGGAGGAGTCTGTCTTTAGAGAGAGACAGGTAGTTATCAATGGCCAACTCCAGCTCCAAGGCTTCCAGAGACAGCTTCTCAGTAAACATTTTTAAAACTGCTTGGGCAGCTGTTACCTTCCTAATGGGTCTGAGCCAGGAAACTTGTTTATACATTGATTGTGCAGGTTAAAGACATGCCTGGCCAAAGAAAGTAGCTTGAATCCCTTCCCACCCTGAACCCCTTCCTGCCTGAATCCCTTCCTAACCTGCATCCCTTCTGGAAGGTTTCTAGAGCCTGGAGGGCAAATGAGCATGAGCAAGTTATAGGTTGTTTTGGCCTGGGAGGTAGGTGCCTGCTGGGGCAGGCTGTGATGGCTCCAGGCATCAGGGCGAAGTCATCTTGAGAAAATACTGACAAGGAGAGAAAGTTTGGGGGGAGGTACCATGGGCAGAATAAGCGCAGAAGCAGAGTGAAGTGAGACACGGCAGCCCCATGTTATCCTCAGCCTAGCAGACCACAGAGAGGCCGGAGGCAGATGGCCCATCAGTGAGCACCTGTTTCTCTCCAAGTATTGAGGGAGAGGCTGAAAACTAGCATCAGTCACAGGATTGATGAACAGGAATACAATCTCTTTTGTGGTGGGGTGTGTTTTGTTTAGGCTTTTGTTTGTGAAAACCAATAACTGCTTTGTGTGTTAGGGGTCCTTGATTGACTTAAAGTCCTGCTGGGTATAAGCTAATGGATTGGCAAGAAGCTATGAAACAGTGTCATTTGATGACCTCATTGTTGCAGACTGAGAGATTTTTTTTTTTTAAAGATTTATTTATTTATGCATGCAAGAACTGGGTGAATCCTCTTGCCTACCGCCTGTGCCTCTAGCCTGTACCCCAGTTCTTACATGCATAAATAAATAAATCTTTGAAAAAAAAAAAAGAACTGGGGTGCAGGCCAGAGGTGTGGTGGGGTGGTGGTGAAAGGATTCACCAGAGACAGAGTAGGGAGCAGAACAGGCAGATCTACTGAAATACACTGCTGAGGGGAGCAGCGGGCGAGACAGGAGAGGTCTGCTGCACCATGTGGGTCACTTTCCTGGCCGGGGATGCTGCAGTAGCTGCAGTAGCTGCAGATAGCTTCATAGTGCTGACGCTTAACCCCTTGCACCACCAGGGAGGCTGCTGATTGAGAGATTTTAGTTGACATTTTGTTATGGATGTACTTGTGTATGTACCTATACACACATATATATTATACATCCCCCTCTTATAAGATGTGTGCATGGGCCCTGTGCACATGGACACTGGTAGTCAGAGAGTGGTTTTGGGAGTGCTCTGGCTCTGGCAGGCTAGGAAGGAAAGGTCACCACTGTCCCAAGCTCAGGCCTCACAAGCCAGCACCCACCCCACTCAGGAATTCACCAGTTCACTGTTGATGTAAAAAAAACCAATGAAAATCTCAGAAATTAAAAATTTTCTGAAAATAACCCACAATTAGGAACTTGCTTGTTATACATGAACTTTCTTTTATTTTTGTAAATCAGGGCCTGATATAGTATCTGATAAGGGTTTTCAACCCTTTTGAATGAGAAAATAGTGAATAAAATGAACTATATTTTCAAAGCATGTTGATTTTTTTTTTAAGATTTATTTATTTATGTATACAAGAACTGGGGTACAGGCCAGAGGTGCGGGAGGTGAGAGGATTCACCAGAGGCAGAATGGGCAGCAGAACAGGCAGATCTACTGAAATGCACTGCTGAGGGGCGCAGCGGGCGAGACAGGAGAGGTCTGCTGTGCTATGTGGGTCACCTCCCTGACTGGCCGGGGTCGAACTCCTGCTGCAGTGGCTGTGGATTGCTTGATAGCGCTGAGACTTTAACCCCTGTGCCACGGGGGAGGCCCCCAAAGTGTGTTGATCTTTTGGTTAGTTTTGAATAATCAAATAGTGCTCTCATGTTCAGCACAAAGGCTCTGGCCAAAACTCGGGTAATTTTGAAAAACTGACCTCTTATTACCCTACGTTCTCATTTCTGCTGGGTTGAGCCAAGAAAGGACGTGATGGAGAAAAGAGAATCTGCAGTGGCGTGCCAGTGACCGGCTCCGGGAGGGATTGGGCGGTGGCACAAAGAAACTGGCCCGGGCAGGAAAAAAAAACCTCATGGAGGAAGAGGAAGGGAGCAAATCCGTGCTCACTCGCTTATCTCTGGGGCCCCAAAACGAGCACCTCTGTCTTCTAGCACTCCCTGTGCTTTTCCAACTCGCCAGGCCGCTATGCTGACCCTTTCCCAGGAAAGTTAGTGGCTTATTCTCCAGAAGCCGGGAAGAGACCGTGGGAACACGCTGGGTACCTGCCTTTGCTAAATCCCAAGCCAGCGCGGGCCTCGTGTCCAATGCCAGAACTGCTGCTTCGCCCCCCTCGCGCAGTCCGGCACCAGCTAGTTCGCTGTGCCCACTCCTGCCGTTAACGCTCACTCGAAGCAGCAGCCACCGGATTTTTCCATACTCCAGTGTGGGCAGCTGTTAACAAGAGAACACTTGCCCAGGGAAGCCGGTGAACATGGGAGGGAATAAGCTTTTTATAGAGTCAAAAACAGATGACTAAGAACTGCATCAAGAAGCCTGTAGTGTTTCCAGCTGCTCTCCGTGTGGATTTATCTGTGCTATCTCCCCAGGCGGAGTGCGAGGCTGAGCTCCGTGCCAAGGTCACACAGAGAGCAAGTCGCTTGCAAAGAGAGGAGCTCAACTCTGGAGTTCCAGCCAGAGAGCTTTCCCCACCCAATCTGGGTATCCAGGGAGCAAAAAGTCTTAAATACCAGAGAGACCAATTGGTGGTATCAGCCACTGCTTCAGGCGTGAGTTTTGAAGGACAGTCATGTCTGACAGAGACCCTCGGGTTGAAAGTTCACCCAGCACAGTGACTGACGCAGAAGGCGTCCCAGGGCCTCCCTGGTGGCGCAAGGGGATAAGTCGCAGCACCCTGAAGCTATCTGCAGCCTCTGCAGCATAAATTTGATCCCTGGCCAGGGAGCTACCCACATGGCACAGCAGACCTCTCCTGACTCGCCCGCTGCTCCCCTCAGCAGTGTATTTCGTCAGTCTGCCTGTTCTGTTCCCCACTCTGTCTCTGCTGAATCCTCTCACCACCCCCCCGCACTTCTGATCCTCAAACCAATTCTTGTATGCATAAATTAATCAATCTTTTTTTTTTTAAAAGCTTTATCTATGCATACAAGAGCTGGGTACAGGTCAGAGATGCAGGGGGTGAGAGGATCCATGAGAGACAGAATGGGGTACAGGCAGACTGACTGAAATACACTGCTGAGGGGAGCAGCAGGCTAGACAGGAGAAGTCAACTTCGCCATGTGGATTTTTCTCTGGCTTGCTGGGGATCGAACTCGTGTTGCAGAGACTATGGATTGCTTCACAGTTTGGTGCTTAACCATTTGTGCCACCAGGGAGGCCCTAAATGAATAAATCTTTTTTTTTTTTTAAGATTTATTTATTTATTTATACATGCACTGGGTACAGTCAGAAGCGTGGGAGGGTGAGAGAATTCACCAGAGCCAGAGCGGGGAGCAGAGCAGGCAGAAGGACCGAAGTACACTGCTGAGGGGAGCAGCGGGTGGCAGGAGAGGTCTGCGCGCCATGTGGGACCCTCCTCTGGTGGCCGGGGAGCAGCCGGGGATCGAACCGGCGCTGCAGAGGCTGCGGGCAGCTTCGCAACCCAGCGCTCAACCACTGCGCCACTGGGGAGGCCCTAAATGAATAAATCTTTAAAAAAAATTTTTATAAAGGTCTCCCAGGCCAGGCTTAAAGCCTGTTCTCCCCCTGTCCTACCCAAATTGTATTCACATGCCAGGGATGCACCTATCTTGGGAAAAAAGCCTTTTAGCCTTAGAGTTGAGTTAGTGGCTAGTCTTTGTGAAATCTTCAAGGAACTGACACCAGTGCAGAGCCAGTGTCCCAAACCTGGGAGCTGTGGCTCCAGATGCTCACAGGGGTGAGAGCACCCATGCCCGGCTCATGTGGACTCCTGATTACAGGAGGGAAGAGGGAAGTAACTAATCTTCCTAAACAATAAGCAGCGAGGGGGACCTCTCTGGTGGCCTAGGGGTTAAGTCTCAGCGTTGTCACTGCAGTCTGAGTTCTATGCCCAGCCAGGGAGCTAACCTTCATAGGGCGCAGCAGACCTCTCCTGCCTCACCTGCTGTTCCCCTCAGCAGTGTATTTCAGTAGCTCCGCCTGTTCTACCCCCAACTCCCCTCCACCTCTGGCCTACACCCCAGTTCTATATATATATGAATAAATCTTAAAAAAAAAAAAACAAACCTCAAATGAGTAGCATTCTTCTAACCACTAAGTCCTATATTACAAACAAAAACTGATAAACAAGATTAAGTTGTACCAGGTCATACAGCTTAAATGAGGGGCAAAGAAAGAATCTTTTTTTTTTTTGTGTGGGCCCCTCGCCAGTGGCTGGGGAACAAACCGACACTGCAGAGGCCGCGGGCAGCCTCGCAGCCCAGTGCTCAACCGCTGCACCACCAGGGGAGGCCCCAAAGAAAGAACCTTAACTAATGAAGTTCGGTTCTAGAGTATGCTCTTAAGGATAACCCAGAATCACTCAAGACCCTCCAAGGCAGCCCTCCCATCTGTATATGGCTTAAGTTTTATACAAACAAATCCAGGTCAAATGGGTTACCTGTCATTTGTGACACACTAGGAAGGAGGGAGAGGTCAGTGCTCTAGTCCTTGAGGGCAATCAGTCCAGGCCTAAGAGAGAGGCTGCAGTTGGGACAGTTGCACAGGAGAGCAAATCAAAGCTCCTCTCTCTCCCTACCCCCTCCTTTTCCAAGAGAGCAGAGGTTTATGGGACTGAGGTCTCCAGCAGGGAGCTGTGCCAACAAATTGCCTGCATTTGCCTGCTCGCCAGCTGCCCACACCCTCATGGGCTCCTTTCTCAGGCTGGCCCTCTCCCCAGAAGCTGCAGGAATCCTCGCTGGCCTCCAGCCTCTAGCCCAGGGTAAATGCGTCTCTTCCTGAACCAGCCTGGGTCCCGTGCCCACGAATTATGGCAGGGAAGAACAAATGCAGACATGCTTGGCTTGGGCAGCCCCTCACTCCTGAAAATGCATCAGTGTAGCAGAGGGTCTCAAGGAAGGGATATCAGAGTGCTGTGAGGAGGCTGAGTGGAGATGGGCCGGTAAGGTAGACAAGCACACACACCCCATTTAACCACAGCAGTCTTGCTGAGGGCCCAGGCCAGAGGTGCAGGCTGTGTGTGTGTGTGTGTGTGTGTGTATGTGTGAGAGAGAGGACTCACCAGAGACAGAGCGGGGAACAGAACAGGCAGACTGACTGAAATACACTGCTAAGGGGAGCAGCGGGCGAGACAGGAGAGGCTTCACCATGTGGGTAGCTCCCTGGCTGGCTGGTGGTCGAACTTGTGCTGCAGAGGCTGCAGATAGCTTCATGGTGCTGTGCTTAACCCCTTGCTCCACCAGGGAGGCCCAGGAAGACCCTTTTTAAAAGCAAAAGCACTTGCCTGTATATGGCTTAAGTTTTAAAGATTTATTTATTTATGCATATAAGAACTGGGGTACAGGCCAGAGGTGTGGGGGGTGAGAGGATTCACCAGAGACAGAGTGGGGAACAGAACAGGCGGATTGTGAAATACACTGCTGAGGGGAGCAGCAGGCAAGCCAGGAGAGGTCTGCTGCACCAAGTGGGTTAGCTCCCTGGCTGGGGATCGAACTCCCTGGCCATAGCGTTGACAGGGCTAAGACTTAACCCCCTAGGCTACCAGGGAAGCCCTGTCTTAGACTATTTTTAAAATAAGGTTCCTGAAGGTCATGTGTGCACAGGCACGGTTATCTCCAACCCCGTCCTGCCGGGGACTGAAAGTGGAGGCAGGTTGTGGTCAGTGTGCCACATCCATGCTGGCCTCAGCCCTTGTCTTCCAGAGCCTCCCCCTCCCGACAGCACAGAGGACAACCACTGCTTCAGTTTTAGCTTGGCTGTAGTTGCTAGGATCTTGTTTTGATTGCTGGGGTACCCCAAGCTCAGGTGTAGTGTCTGGCACACACTGGGTGCCCAATAAATTTTATTATATTTTAAAGAACGAGTCCATTCTTTCTAAGGACTGATAGCAACTCTGCAGTTTTCCTTGATGAGGTAACTTGCTTTCAATCTCCAAGCAGTGACTTCAGCTTACCTTCCAATTGGTGGGGAGCAATGGGGTATGGTAATGACCATGTGAATTAAGGAGCTGGACCCATGGCTGCTGGCCTTTTCCTCCCACATGCCACAGAAAGGAGCAAAGGACATGAAAGTGTCATGATGTGCACAGTGGCCTCATCTAGCTGCAGGCCAGGGACCACACCAGATGAATAAGGCCAAACAAAGTGCAGGGGTCCATTAATGGAACACACATCTCCTCAACATCTCCTTTGTCATTGTTATTTCACACTTGAACAATATCTATCCGAGGCCTTTTTTTTTTTTTTAAGATTTATTTATTTATGCATGCATACAGTCAGAAGCGTGGGAGGGTGAGAGAATTGTGAAGGACTCAACCGCTGAGGCCTTTTTTTTTTTTTTAAGATTTATTTATTTATGCATATAAGAACTGGGGTGTGGGCCTCCCCTGGTGGCGAAGGCGGTTGAGCGCCACACTGTGAAGCTGACCGCAGCCTCTGCAGCGCGGGTTTGATCCTGGACGGTCGGCGACGGTCCCACATGGTGTGGCAGACCCCTCCTGTCTCGCCCGCGGCTCCCCTCAGCAGCATGTTTCGTCAGTCTGCGTGTTCTGTTTCCCGCTCTGTCTCTGGTGAATCCTCTCACCCTCCCGCGCATCTGGCCTGTACCCCGGATCTTCTATAAATAAATAAATAAATACATCTTAAAAAAAAAAAAACCTGAGATGTAAGCCAGAGGTGTGGGGGGTGAGAGGACTCACCAGAGAGAGTGGGGAGTAGAACAGGCAGATCTACTGAAATACACTGCTGAGGGGAGCAGCAGGCAAGTCAGGAGAGATCTGCTGTGCCATGTGGGTTTCTCAGAGGCCGGCCTGCCAGGAATCAAACTTGTGCTGCAGTGGCTGGCTATAGCTTGATAAAGCTGTCTTTAACCCCTGTGCCACCAGGGAGTCCCCTGTCTGACACCTTTCTTCTTCCCATTTCCTCCCTCCTTTGTCCTAGCTGAATTCCAGGCACTATACCGACCATGATGGCATTTATAAGAGACTTGTGCTTAAATGTGGTGCTCACAGCAATAGCACCGGAGCTTGTTAGGAAAGAATATTATCCCACCCCTGACACTGCATTTTGAACAGAATCTCTTTGAGAAGTCCTTTTGCACACTAGGTTAGAGTATATCATCTTCATTGAGAAAATGACCATATAGATTTCTATTTGCTGCCACTAGTTTAGTGACTTAAGACACCTGTTAAGTGCCCACTTGCCCATGTCCGTGGTCAGTCGGGGCCCAGTGTGGCCTCTGCTTGGTGCCTCATGCGGCTGCAGGGCTGGAAGCTGGGAGAACTCTTGGCGTCCCAACTCTGGGTGTTGGCAGAATTTATTCCTTCTGTTTTCTACATGGCCCTCTTCAACTTTGAGAGCAACAGTGTGGCCAGTCCTTCAATGCTTCCATTTGACTTCTGGTAGAGGTACCCATGATTACATCAGAGTCCCAGGATAGTCTCCCTATTTAAAGGTCAACTTTAAAAATAGCTGTCTTAATTTCATCAGCAGTCCTTGCCATGTGTTGTGACATAACCATAGAAGCGATACCAGAAGCAAAGGTCATGGGGTCAGAATTCTGCCAGCCACAACTTTATCCACAATAGAATCTGAGATTAGCCATCTCAGGAAGGTACTCACAAAATGCTCTTAATTTGGGTCATGTCCATCAGCTTCTCCACTTGCCACACCCCGCTTGGTTCTTCCTTCCTGGTCCTCAGTCAGTCTCACTTCAGTTAGCCAGTGGCCACACTCCACCCTGCCATACAGTGTTCTTCAAGCCACCTCACTGCCCCCCACCCCCAGGAGAGCTCTTATCAGAGAGAGGTAAATTCCAGTTTTCATCACATTATCCCCAACTGTTCCCAGCCACCTAGAAGAAACATGGTGAGACTAATGCCAGAAAAATATGCCAACCATCATTTCCCTTGGCTACCACATTAGGGGATCAGCACTGTGACTGACAGAAAACCATAGGGAGTGTGAGGTCAGCAGACATCTCAGAGCTCTGCACCACCCCAGCGTTTCCCCCAAAGCCAACAGCCCAGCCTCCTTTTCTTGGGGTTACTTGCTCAGGCACGTTGCCACCAGCAGGCCTGCATTCTCACCCAAGAGACTCGTATTTGAGTGGATCGAGTGTTCATGTCTTCAAGCAAATCCCAAACTGGAGACAGCCTGTCACTAGCTAGTTGGTCACTAGTCAAATCCAATTTGTTCTGAGGAAGCCCTTTCAACGTTATCCCAAGGCACCAAATACTATGAAAAGACTGATGTAGGAGACATTCTTTTATCAATTCATCTTTGAAAGTGTCTTCTAGTGACTGTTCTATCTTTAGAGGCAAGAGAGTGTGAGTGAAGCCTAGGTGAACATTCTTCCAGAAGCATGGGAGACGTCTCTTGGTGAGAACAGGATACACTGCTCAAAATACAACTTCTCTAGTGAGAACAGAAGTGAATTGAGCAAACTATTCGTTTTTCATTAAATTCCAACTTCATAGTTTTACTGAAGCAAGAGAATTCAAATTCCATACAAGCTATTCACACATTTGTGCCCCCTCCTTCCATATGAAGCATGTTGTACAGGGCTATAGGGCAGAGACGGAAAACTTCTAACTCCCCGCTTTCAACACTCTAGGAGGATAAACCACCACTTCAGCACAGTAGCAAAACTGTAGTTATACGCACTATTTTCAGTTACTAGGAAAGAAACACCTGAAAAATCTAACTTCACAAGTAGGATGATCCTTGGAAATTCACATTATGAACCTCTAGAGGTTGGCACTGTCCTTTCTCCCTGAACCCTTGCAACCCCAAAGGATGGCATCAATATCATTCGAGAGAATTGCTGCTCAGAAGTAACCTTCCTGAGATTTCTAAGCAATCAAATGTCAACAAAGATTTACCTCCCTCTCCTTCTAAAATGATCGCGTGGACCCCACCTGAATTTAACCTTCTGGTAGACTTTACACATCTGGAGAGGTCTCTTTACACGTGGCACCTTCAGTGATAGGCAGTCGTGTTTGGATTTTGTGAAGGGCGCAAGCCAGCCTTTTTTTTAATCTCACCATCAAATGCATGGGGGAAATGACCACTAGGGAAGGACACAGAACTTACAGGATGAACTAGTTTTAGGTGGAGAGTTATCTTTATAGAAAACCTTATGCGGGGCCTCCCTGATGGCGCAAGGGGTTAAGACGCAATCTATGAAGCTATCTGCAGCCTCTGCAGCACTAGTTTGAGCCCCGGCCAGGGACCACCCACATGGCGCAGACCTCTCCTGACTCGTCCACTACTCTGCTCAGCAGTGTATTTCAGTCAATCTGCCTTTTCTGTTTCCCTGTCCCTGGTGGTTCCTCCCACCCCCCCATGCCTCTGACCTGTACCCCAGTTCTTTTTTTTTTTTTAAACATGCTAGAGGGACATTTATTTATTTATTTTAAAGATTTATTTATACATGCACTGGGTACAGTCAGAAGTGCGGGAGGGCGAGAGAATTCACCAGAGCCAGAGCGGGGAGCAGAGCAGGCAGAAGGGCCAAAGTACACTGCTGAGGGGAGCAGCGGGCGGCAGGAGAGGTCTGCGTGCCATGCGGGACCCTCCTCCGGTGGCCGGGGAGCAGCCGGGTATCGAACCGGCGCTGCAGAGGCCGCGGGCAGCTTCGCAACCCAGCGCTCAACCGCTGCGCCAATGGGGAGGCCGTGTACCCCAGTTCTTGTATGCATAAATAAATAAATCTTTAAAAAAAAAAAAAACCTCATGAGACACTATAACACAGTATATGGCTGAAAACCTATTATTTCTGCCCTAACATAGGGCAGACTGAACTACCATCTACCTAAGTCAAAGAGTTCAGGCATAATAAACTCCAATGTGAAACAACTTGGAGGCCTAAGGCAGCTGATCCACAACTTTCCTTGAGTTAAAAACAAAATAGTCATTGAATTTTAAATATTAAAAGTCATTGAATTTTGGGTCTCTCCGGTGGCGCAGCGGTTGAGCACTGGGCTGAGAAGCTGCCCGCAGCCTCTGCAGCACCGGTTCGATCCCCGGCTGCTCCCCGGCCACCGGAGGAGGGTCCCGCATGGTACAGACCTCTCCTGCCGCCCGCTGCTCCCTCAGCAGTGTACTTCGGTCCTTCTGCCTGCTCTGCTCCCCGCTCTGGCTCTGGTGAATTCTCTCACCCTCCCGCGCTTCTGACTGTACCCAGTGCTTGCATAAATAAATAAATAAATCTTTAAAAAAAAAGTCATCGAATTTTAATCAACTCAAAATGGATAAAAGAGCTGGACATAAGACCTGAAACCATAAAATATACAGAAGAAAAATAGGGAAAACACTACAAGCAATACATCTCAGAAACATCTTTAAAGACTCATCCCCCAAAGCAGTGATAGTGAAGGCAAAGAAAAACACCTGGGATTACATCAAACTGAAAAGCTTCTGTACAGCCAAAGAGACATTAACCAAAACAGAGAGACACCCCACTGATTGGGAAAAAATCTTTGCACTCCATCCAACTGATCACGAGTATATAAAAAGAACTCACATGGCTCAACAAAGTAAACAATCCAGTCAAGAAATGGGCAGAAGAACTTAAAAGACACTTCTCCAAAGAGGAAATGCAAATGGCCAAAAGGCATATGAAAAAATGTTCAGCATCCTTTATAATCAGGGAAATGCAAATCAAAACCACAGATACCACCTTACACCAGTAAGAATGGCACATATCAAAAAAACAAGCAACAACATATGTTGGTGAGCATGTGGTGAAAAAGGAACTCTCCTACATTGCTGGTGGGTGTGCAAACTGGTCCAATCACTATGGAAAGCTGTCTGGAGCTTCCTCAGTCTACTAAAAATGGAGCTACCATACCACCCGGCAATTCCACTACTAGGGATCTACTCAAAGGACACAAAAACATTCATTCAAAAGAACACCTGTACCCCTATGCTTATTGCAGCACTATTTACAATAGGTAAAATCTGGAAACAACCCAAATGCCCAAAAATAGATGACTGGATCAAGAAGATGTGGCATACATACACAATGGAATGTTATTCAGCAATCAATAAAGATAAACTCATGCCATTCATGGCAAAGTGGATGGAGCTAGAAGTAACTATGCTCAGTGAAATAAGCCAGAAGGAAAAAAATATATCAGGTGGTTTCACTTATAGCAGGAATATAGGGGAATCAAATAAGACATCAGTGTAAAAAAATGACAGTACAAAACACAACAAAGCAAAACCGGACAATTATAAATCAGAGCCATCCTGCAGGGGAGGAGGAAGAGGGGTCAGAGGGAGGGAGGGAGGGGCACAGGGGACTGAGGTGATGGTGCACGGGTGCCTTGGTGAAGGAAACTCTATGGGGACTACACCTGAGGGGCTGGGGGGAAGCAAATATTGTTTAAAAATGAAAAACGATGTAAAAAATTAAAAAAATTAATAAACAAACAAACAAAAAAAGCCACCTTCTTGAACTGCATCTCCCCTCACCAAAAAAAAGTCACTGAATTTTAAATATTAAAAGTCAATATCCTCCACCAGTGCTAGATTCAATTGCAGGAGTCGAACTTCATCTGCTCCCACAGACCCAGCTCCACAGACCCTGCCATTCTCTCCTCCACAAAATGTTGCCTGTCACTTAGGACCTTTTCACAAAAGTAAGTTTCAGAGAGGGACCTTTAGAATAAACCAGTCTTGGCACACAGACCAATGGAATCAAATAGAAAACCCAGAAATAAACCCACAGATTTACGGTCAATTAATATTTGACAAAGGAGCAAAGAAAGTTTGTTCAATAAATGGTGCTGGTAAAACTGGACCGCTAGATGCACAAGAATGAAGCTTGACTTCTACCTCACACCATGCACAAAAACCAACTCCAAACGGATTAAAGACCTAGATATAAGACCCAAAACAATAAAATACATAGAAGGAAATATAGGTGAGACACTATATGACATACACTTCAGCAACATCTTTAAGGACACATCATCCATAGCAGTGATAGTGAAGAAAAGGATAAACAGCTGGAACTACATCCAAGAGCTTCTGTACATCAAAAGAGACAGTAACCAAAACAGACACCCCACTGATTGGGAGAAAATTTTTGCACACAACACTAATGATAAGGGACCGATCACAAGAATCTATAAAAAGCTGATGAGGCTCAATAAAACAAAGTAAATAACCCAGTCAAAAAATGGGCAGAAGAGCTAAAAAGAAACTTCTCCAAAGAGGAAATGCAAATGGCCAACAGGCATATGAAAAAATGTTTGACATCACTTGTAATCAGGGAAATGCAAATCAAAACTACCATGAGATACCATCTTACACCAGCGAGAATGGCACATATTAAAAAAACTAGCAACAAATGTTGGTGAGGATGTGGAGAAAAAGGAACTCTCCTGCACTGCTGGTGGGAGTGCAAACTGGTCCAACCACTATGGAGAGCTGTGTGGAGATTCCTCAATCTGCTAAAGGTGGAGCTTCCATATGACCCAGTAATTCCACTCCTAGGTGTCTACCCAAAGGACGCAAAACCATTAATTCAAAAGGACACCTGCACCCCTATGTTTATTGCAGCACTATTTACAACAGGCAAGCTATAGAAACAACCCGAATGCCCAAAAATAAGAGGACTGTATCAAGATGTGGTACATATACACAATGGAATAGATCATGCTCAGTGAAATAGGCCAGAAAGAAAAATACTGGATATTCTCAATTATAGCAGGAATTTAAAAGACCCAAATAAGGGATCAGGAAAAAGCATAATTATAATAAAGTAAAATCAAAATCAACAGGCAACTATAAACCAGATGCACTGAGGGAGGGCGGGGTAAAGAGTAGTATCAAAACAAGGGAATTTTATGGGGACTATAAAACCAAGATGAAAATGCATACATTGTACAAAAATGAAAAAATGATGAAAAAAAATATTTAAAAAAGAATAAACCAGTCTTGGGCCTCCCTGTGGCGCAAGGGGTTGGGTCTCTGCACTATGAAGCTATCCGTAGCCACTGCAGCACGAGTTCAATCCCCAGCCAGGGAGCTGACCCACATGGCACAGCAGACCTCTCCTGTCTCTCCTGCTGCAGCTCCCCTTAGCAGTGGATTTTAGTCAGTCCACCTGTTCTGCTCCCCACTCTGTCTCTGGTGAATCCTCTCATCCCTGCACCTCTGGCTTACACCCAAGTTCATGGATGCATAAATCAATTTTCATGGGGAAAAAATAAAAAAGGTTGGTCAACTAAAACTCAAGGCAGCCAGGGGCTGAGTTGCACCCAAACTTTGGAACCAAGAGACACAAATATGATTTAGTGACTTATGTTCACGTTTAATTTTATTCCTTCCTAAAACTGACTCCTTTGATTTGACTATCCTAATTTTTGTTTCATGTTCTGAGAATGTTTGCTTTTTATTTAAACTTTTTCAAACACTGGTAAGCATTCAGTAGAAACTGCAGTTGAATTTTGATCTTTTCCCAGATTTGCAAAATGTGGTAGGATACTCTTATAATGCTGAACAGCAGCGGCTCCCAGTCAACAGAGATCATAAGGGTGAACCAATACTGTTTCAGTCTATTATTCAGTAATTACACAAGATAGTCAACATTTTGTTAAAGAACAGGCAAATTCAAGTGTTCTCAGCACATTTAAGGCTGGTTAGGCTAATCTATCTTTGGTAGGTAAGGTCTATTAATTTCCAATTTTTATTTCCAACTTACAATGGGTTTATTGGGTAACCACATCGTGATTTAAGATCTATACTTCAAAAGACACAAACATACAAAATTAATCAAATATTTAATATGAATTTCACATGAGCCATAGTTGACAGCTGAGGTTCTGGTCATGCTGGGCCAACTAAAGTGATGTCCTGGCCACAGTCCATGCCATTGGTCTGGCATCACAATATTTTATCTTTGTCTTACATTTTTGAGAGGAAAATCAAAGTCCAGAGCATATTTACCTTGTTAACAACTCAAAGAATTATTTACATCAGCTGCAAAGACGACTTCTGAAAACACTGAGATCTTAGAGAAGAAACAAAACTCTCCAAGAGGATGAGTGCCCAGTACCACAGTGTGGGGGCTGCCACTGGGTCACCAAGGTCATTTGGCCCTCAAGGTCACCCAGAGGATTCACATTTTCTCCAACAGCCATTCCTGAGCCAATTGGGTTGGGTCCCTGTTATCCTGGCTATCCCTTTGTGAAAGGAGAGGGTAAAATGGGTTTTAAAATAGCAGTCATTTCACAGAGAGCACACACTTTTCCATACCGGAGAAAGGAGCTCACATTATGACAAAGAATCATACCAAAACACCTATGAAGGTACTATTCATGACAATTAGCAAAGAATGCTGATTGATAGAAAACTCTACTATCTCATTTGAAGCTTCAGTTCCAAGTTTTTATATTTCACAATTGATACTTTTCATTACAGTTCACAATCTGCTAATGAAGGCAGTAATAAGATATTTCACAATCTCATGAGTGTCATAAAAAAAATGAGATGCAGGGCCTCCCTGGTGGCAAAGGGGTTAAAGACAGCGCTATCAAGCTACTGCCAGCAACTGCAGCACCGAGTTCGATCCCTGGCCAGGAAGCAACCCATATGGCACAGCAGACCTCTCCTGTCTCGCCCGCTGCCCCCCCCAGCAGTGTATTTCAGTGAGTCTGCCTGTTCTGCTCCCCACTCTCTCTGGTGAATTCTCTCACCCCCTGCACCTCTGGTTTATACCCCAGTTCTTGTACGCATAAATAAATCTTAAAAAAATGAGATATATATTTATGCTAACCTAAAAATTGTGTTTCATCTATGGTGTAAAATATTTTAATGTATAGACTTAGCTTCAGCACTAAAACAGTAGCAACTATTTTTTATTTTTAATTTTTATTTATTTATTTATTTAGAGGCATGTTATTTATTTGTTTGTTTGTCTGTTTGTTTATACAAGCACTGAGTCTAGTCAGAAGCGCGGGAGGGTGAGAGAATTCACGAGAGCCAGAGCGGGGAGCAGAGCAGGCAGAAGGACCGAAGTACACTGCTGAGGGGAGCAGTGGGCGGCAGGAGAGGTCTGCGCGCCATGTGGGACCCTCCTCCGGTGGCCGGGGAGCAGCCGGGGATCGAACCGGCGCCACGGAGGCTGAGGGCAGCTTCGCAACCCAGCGCTCAACCGCTGCGCCACCAGGGAGGCCCAGTAGCAACTATTTTTTAAAACATATTTAACAAAAAGTTCCTGCTCTTAATGAAAGTGACCCAGACTAATCTAGCATGTAAAAAATTCAAAAATTGACAACAATGTTTCAAATTTGTTTTATTGTCGTTTCCATATAACGCCCATTTTTTACTTTACAATGAGTCAAGATATTTTTCAGGTACCATTTCATCCCTAAAACTTGGCTGGCATCAAAATATGACAGTTAACCAGTGTTAATTCTATAAAATATTTACATAGCACAGCACACATTAAGCTTTAGACAGTTGGCAATTAAACCACGTGAAAATATGAAAGACCCACACTCTACATATTCAGAATCAAGTGTTCATGGTCCCTGTCTGGCGACTGTACACTGGTTCAAAGGCAGCAGAGGCAACAGGCAGTTACTTCGGAGGACACTGAACACTATGATCTGAAGAAAACATGATGTCACCCCAGTCAGGTTTCACCCCACCTTGCTCCAAGGTGGTATCCTAGTTCTAGAATGGCAGGTCCAGCTGATATAAAACGAAGACAGGCAACATATTTCCTCGTGGAGATATCCTAACTCTTACTATGGACGCACTGTGACTTTGAATGCAACTCGTCCTAAAAACTTGTCACGGTCATCCTCATTTAGTAGGTTGGTTGTTCCTGTAATCTTGCATTCGACTGTTGCTTCGCGTTGTGGAGCACTATTATTAAATTGGACCTGGACAGCGACTAAGGGCTGTAGATAATTCACCTGGTAAATAAAGAAAAACACATTAATTTAAATTTCTACAGTAATTTTATCTATACTTTATCAGAAGTTGGTTTAGTTTGTAAATTAAACTATTGGGTTATTTATTCCCTATCTTTTATTTGAAACTGGATATTCATTCCTTAGTACCTTAATTTTTATTGATATTTGTAGCTACAAACTGTTCTCTGAGCATAGTTCTAAATCTATCCCATTAACTATGATTATGCTGTGTTTCATTACCATTTTTTTTTAAAGATTTATTTATTTATGCATACAAGAGCTGGGGTACAGGCCAGAGATGCAGGGGGTGAGAGGATTCACCAGAGACAGAGTGGGGAACAGAACAGGCAGACTGACTGAAATACACTGCTGAGGGGAGCAGTGGGCAAGACAGGAGAGGTCTGCTGCACCATGTGGGTTGCTACCTGGCTGGCAGGGGATCGAACTCGTGCTGCAGAGGCTGCGGATTGCTTTGTAGTATGGTGCTTAACCCCTTGTGCCACCAGGGAGGCCCTCATTACCATTCTTTCTTAGATGTTCTACAACCTTGGTCTGAACTACCCCTTTCCACCCACTCCCTCTTTCCACAGTGTCCTTCTAATCTCTAGTTCATCAAATTGTCACCAGAAACACTATTTTGTGAGGTCAAGGGTGTATTTTTTTTTTAGGATTTATTTATTTATTTCTATAAGCAATGGGTACAGTCAGAAGCGCAGAGGGTGAGAGAATTCACCAGAGCCTGAGCGGGGAACAGAACAGGCAGACTGATGAAATACACTGCGAGGGGAGCAGTGGGCACTGCAGAGGCTGTGGGCCTCTTCGCAGCCCAGTGCTCAACCGTTGCGCCACCAGGGGAGGCCCTCAAGGGTGTATTTTTATGACAAATTTTGTGACTGGTCCAGCCGTGCTGGAGGATATATGTATTCATTATTAACATAATGAGTATCATAATAATTATATATTAATATATTAGATATTGATTATATTAAGCATATATCAATATATTATATTAATATATACAAATATTTGATATATTATAAATTATTATTTCATAAACATGGACAAGATTCATCAGCTCTTAGAGAGCTTACTATGTTCCTTATGTCTCTCACATCATATCCTCATTTACAGGTTGCTCTATAACTTGGTGCAAATATACTCATAATTATTTTACCATCATTATGGTTTCCAGATACAATTCTTCACTAAAAGGAATTAGGTACTGATTTTAGGGTTGGTGCAGAGACTACAAGATGAACCTGAAATGTCTCATGGTGTCAGAATGTAATGAACTGCTGAAAGGAGCAAAGCAGTCAGCCTAAAGGTTCTCAGTGGCCAAGTATGGGACAATTTTAGCACCAAAAATAAATAACAATTATAAACCTCTGAATTAAGGAAAAAATCTTGATAGGTTATGTATGTGCATGTACATATATACACAAGTAAATGGTGGAGAAGAAAAAGCTCTTCCTTACAACAGAATACCAACTAAAAAATGGAAAGGAATGGGACCAGGAAAACAACTGGATATAATACTCATGGCAACTGACTCAGACAAGTATCAACAATGCTAAAAGCTATGGGAAAAAGTACCTGCACTGCAATCTGTTCCCCCCAGCCCCCGCCGCCAAGTAGCTAGAAGCCTGGCTAACTCCACCTTAGTCAAGTGCTCAAGGTTTCTATCACTGTTAGTCAAAACCATGTCTGTCCTGATACGTTATTCTGAAAAGAACTTAACATTTCTGCTGGGACATTATTGTGAAATGTACAATCTATACTTAATCCTGAAAAACACTGGACAAACTCAAGTTGAGGGACATTAACAAAGTAAGTCTCCAAAAAGCCTGTACACATTTTTGAAAAGTATAAGGATATGAAACAGATAAGCTGGGGGACTGTTCCAGCTTATAGATGAATATCCTCCCCCAGACTTTTCCTTTTGCTATAAAGCACATCACTGAGACACTAGCAAAATTACAACAAGGTCTGTAGGCTGGATAATATTCTGTATCAATGTTAACTTCCTTTGATAATCACTATAGTCATAAAAGATCATGTCTTTATTTTTAGGAAATAACACTCAAGCATTTAGTATAAGATGACGCTGCATTTATAACTTTGTCCTTGGGGGTCTCTGGTGGTGCAGGGGTTAAGTCTCAGCACTATCAAGCTATCCATAGCCACTGCAGCCATGAATTTGATCCCTGGCAAGGGAGCTGACCCACATGGCATGGCAGACCTCTCCTACCTCGCCTGCTGCTCCCCTCAGCAGTGTATTTCAGTCAGTCAGACTGTTCTGCTCCCCACTGTCTCTGGTGAATCCTCTCATCCACGACACCTCTGGCCTGTACCCCAGGTTTTGTATGCATAAATAAATCTTTAAAAAAAAGAAAACTTTGTCCTTAAAAATGGTTCAGGTGAAAAAAGTGTATGCAAACAATAAAACCAATGAGATAAAAGTATTAACATTTAGGAAATCTGGATAAAGTGTAAAGTGTCTACAGGAATATATTCCATCTGCTTGGGTTTTGTGTTTTGAATTATAGATGTGGGATCTCCACTTTTTATTTAGAAACCATAATAGACAATGCACAAGTTATATATAGTACATGGCTACCCACCACTGAGAAGTGACGTTTTCATATATACATGCCAATTTCATGAGTTACAACCACTTAATTAAGGACTTCTTAATACTTACATGCAGTTTTTTCCCATAATATGGAAAATATTTTAAGTCAATATATCCAGATGGAGGATACGTTACTACTTTTGATGTCATGTTATCCTAAAGTTGAAAGCAAAATAAGTGATTTTAGACTATATACACAATTAAAAAAGTATATATTAAAGCAGTATCAACTATCAGCAGTATGATGATTAATTGGATTAGTAATATGCTGTTCCAATTGCATTAGTTATAAGTTTATTTTTGAGAAGAAACTTGTTTATTTTGATTTAAACTTTGACACAATCCACCCTAATTCTTAATTTTTGATGGGAGCCCTTTCTGATGGCCAGATCCACTCCTGTACTGTCTGTGAAATCTTATCTGCACTCCAACTACCAAATGTCAATATTGGTTTACGACTGGCGTATTTCTGAAATGAATAAAACATTGTGCTTTCAGGCCTGGAAGCTCCAAAAGTTTCATGTGATAAAATAGCCATAAGCAAAGGGGGAAACTATGATATGACTGACAAAAACTATTAAGAAAAATTTAAGGTACTTCAAAAGAAAAGCCTTCCTAAACAATTTAAACATCACATTTTCCTTGAATAATCTGCCAGACACGTGTAAATCAATCAGAAGCACTATGAGTCTAATGGGATTACATTCCTTGTATTAAAAAGAAATGGCAAATACAAATCTAATCATACATAATCCAATTCTTTTGTGCTTTTAGTTATCTCTAGCATTATTCTTGGTGAAAAAACAATTTGTGGAAATTGCTCTGTAACACATTCCAATAGTCCAAATTTCAATGACTATAACTTGTAACACATAAAGAGTACATTATAGAAAACAATGATTAATGAGTGGTAAGTTCACTAAACACTATGTAAAATGAAACATTGCTAAATACTCCAGTTTTAGATTTGAATAAACCAGTATCTTTTTTTGAAAGCACACATGAAAATTATTGCAAAACTAACAAATCTACCTGAACTGGAAGTCCTACTTCTCTGCTTATTTCACATAACTATCATGGAGTGGCACATGTGCAAGACAGGGCAAGGCGTAGTGATGACACTCCACAAACAGGGCAAGCTCTAATGATACAGGTCAAAGATATGTGCAAAGAGCAGGAGATAACGAAGCCAAAAGAAATTATAAAAGCCATTTTTCAATCACTAATCAAATGCCATCTTTTATCTTTTATTTTTACTCCTTAATTAAAAAAAGCCTACAATAGCATTTCATATAAGAAGGGGAAAATCATGTTGATATGAGTGCTTCACTGGTTCCCCTCCTGTGGGCCTAAGGTCCCCAGAGTGAGAGGCAACAATTACAGAGAGGAGGACGGAGTTAAGGTCACATGCTCAAGACCACCAGGTGTGACAGATTCTTAACTTATTCTCTTGGCTTGTACCTAAACCACCTGTTGGCAGGCTTGTACTTAAGCTTTCATTTTACACCTTCAATGAAAATAAGCATTTAGAAATTACGTATCTTGAAATACATACCTGAATAATGACGAGATACGTAAGCGTAAAACATACATGTCATAGTTTTCTAAGTATATGAATGGCTTCATATCAGAAACTGTGAGCAGCTCTCTACCTACTGAAGAACTGGAAGTGCAAACTCTCAAAGTGTAAGTCTCAGACCTGCAGCATCAGCACTGCCTGAAAACTTAGAATGCAAATTCCGGGTGAACCCAGACATCTTATAGTCAGAAACTTAGGTCCAACAAGTCCTCAAAGTGATTCTGATGCACGACTGAATTTGAGAGCCCATGATTAAGAAGTTTCTGCTCAAATCCAAAGTTCATTCATGGTTAAATTAGAAATTCTAATTTATCTTCACAACTATTTCAATGCACCATTTTAAGTAAAATATTTCTAACATACAACTTGAGTTGGAATGTGAATACTCTGCACAATAATGAAATTAAAATTAGAACTTAGAACAGTTTTTCCTCAGAACTCTTACCCATCATTTACATATTTGTCTTAGTTGCACTTGCAGCATGGAAAGAAAACAAAAGAAGTAATGAGATGAAAAATGCATAGCACTCTGGAAAAAAATAAAGTTGGGATAAGGGAGAAAAATAATGCTTCTAATTTAAGAAAACATACCATGTTTCATTAAATCTCAGATGCCCATTTATATACAAATTATGCACTATGATACATTAAGTCACTTCAATTATACGGCCATCCCAATTTTAGTGTTATTAAAGCTAGGGGGGGAAAAGTGAATCTTAGAATCAATGAAATATGGCATATGTAAATGTAAAGGAAAGTGTGTGAAATCAGATACACATGGAAAACAAGTCTTTTCAAATTATCACTAATAAGGATGGTTTACCCCAAGTTTGGTAGAATATTTTTCTTCTATGAATTGCACTAGAGTAATAAAAATGTGACATGGAAGAAAAAGATGACTATAATTCCTTATTTTTAAAGTCTCTTTAAAAGTTGTAACAGAAGTTTGATTAATTTTTTTTTAATACTAACCTTTGCAGTACACTGTATCTTTGGATCTCCGTGAGGCCTTAACCCAATTATCTAAGATAAAGAAATACTGATTAATTGAAACATCATAAAAATAAATAACAGACTTAATTGCTACAAACAGACTAAGGCAGGAAGGTTGAGATGAACATTAATCCTATTACATCACCTTTTTTTTACTCTGACTTCAGCAGAACAAAATGGTCCTTTCAATCATCTTACCAATTAACTATCTTATTACTGTACTGGGGCAACAGAGAATAAATCAGTTGCCAAAGAATTGACCAAAACATGGTATTGTATACTTTGTGATCCTTAACACAAGGAATAAACAAAACATTTTAAACTTCATTATTTATATGAACAAATCATTAATGCAAGTAAGAATTGCAGAGGAAAAATTTAATTACTGTTTTTTGTGAAAATGTATTAGGTCACAATCACCAACATATCTTTTCATAGGTTTCCACAGAGCCTCACTATATCACATCCCTCTCTTCCATAAAATGCATAGTGAGAAGAATCCCATTTTAAAATTCTCAAAGTACCATTTAGATCTGTGTAATGAGGCCACTTTCATGTGCATAGTTGATATGACTGTATGAATGGTAACAGATATTATTTATCTGCTTCACAAGAGGAATTTTTTTGCATTTTGTATTTATAAGCATTTACATATGTCTACTCAAAATACAAGAAATGTTACAACCTCTTTGCTCAAGTAAGGTCTTTGGAAAAAGTAATCACATCTTGTTTCTTAAGTTTCTGTATATGTGCCTGATGTTATCTTCCTGTCAAGCCCTGAAAAGTCATGGCCCTACCACCAAGTACAATCTCAGATCCTCTTAATTCAAAGAGGATTACGTGGAGGAAGAAAATAAACTCAGAGGTTTGGTTCTATGAGAGAAAGAACCGGAACTTCTTGCCGTGGCTCTATATTGGATACTCATTTTCTAGCAATGTACATATGAAGACACTCCTAGGAGATTGGCATTACCAAAAAAAAAAAAAATAAATAAAAATAAAAAATCCCTATTAAAAGTGAATAAATTTAGTTCACCTAAAATTTGGCACCTCCTACAGGGAAACTCCTTACTAAGCAAAGCCAACTTCAGAAGTATCCAAGTGTTACTTTCATTAGTGATGGTAGTAATTTGCTTATCAATTGTGATTTTAGTGATAAGTGAATTCATGGTCTTGAAGTGTACAGCTATTTAAGAATACCACCTTTTCTCAGAGTAAATGACCAGAAATGAGCTCATTCTTCAAGGGAGACTTTGTAGGCCTCTATAGGATAACTGTCAGAACACAGCTCTGCAGAACGCATTTATAGAGTAGCAAGGCTCAGAGGTTTAGGAATCACTTCATTGTATGAGTAAAGCATCTTTGCAAATGACCCCAGGTCATTTTAATTTACACAGAGAACATTAGCTTCTTAATCTGCTAATGGTTATACAATTCAGCACCTCTTCTATACATCATAGCAATATGCTGCTACTTTGGCTAATCCAACCCACTGAATGCATTAGAAAGCAAGTTTACTTGTAGTTATACTATTTAATTATATATACATATACTATAAAACAATGCTTTGCGACTAAATATTTACAAAAGGTTACTTAAGTCAAAACTTTATTTACCATGGAATTTTAAATTATAACACAGGATTCAAACAGCATGCACATTATACTCCCTAAACTTATGAACAAATCCCTTCTCTTATGAACAAATCTTGGATTTTTTTCTGGATTAATTTTCCAAAGGTCTACTGATATCACTGATAGTCTTTCACACAAATTAGGTAACATTCAGTAAATAGTTGCTAGCTTAACAGAGGATGTTAGAAAAGAGCAACAGCAGCAAAATGTGTACATACTCTGTTCATTTTCACAAGAATACACGGTTTTCCCCCGGCATATCCAAACTGAGGATCATTTTCACCACTGCATAGATCAAGTAATTGAAGCGGAAACTGACATGCAACATAAGGTAAGCTCTTCTGTTCAAAAAGTGCTCCATTAGGACAGTCTGTGAGGTTTTTCTGGTCTTCGACACTATATGCTAAAAAGTAAACATACATGTGTGCATGGATGAGCCAAAAAAGATCTTAAGTACAACTAGGAGAATAACATCCTTTGGAGAACATTTGTCAGGATCACTGATTACCAGATTAATTTTAGGGAAGAAATGTTAAATTTGTTTTGTTAACTTTAACAGCTATTGAGTGGTGCATAGCTGACTGCATTTCCACACTGACACAAACTAGATTACAGATCAGTCTCTCTCTCTTTTTTTTTTAAAGGCATGTTTTATTTATTTATTTGTTTGTTTGTTTGTTTGTTTATACATGCACTGGGTACAGTCAGAAGCGCGGGAGGGTGGGAGAATTCACCAGAGCCAGAGCGGGGACCAGAGCAGGCAGAAGGACCAAAGTACACTGCTGAGGGGAGCAGCGGGCGGCAGGAGAGGTCTGTGCGCCATGTGGGACCCTCCTCTGGTGGCTGGGGAGCAGCTGGGGATCGAACTGGTGCCGCAGAGGCTGCGGGCAGCTTCGCAACCCAGCGCTCAACCGCTGCGCCACTGGGGAGGCCCCAGTCTCTCTTTTTTTTAAAAGATTTTATTTATACAAGAGCTGGGGTACAGGCCAGATGTGCGGGAGGGAGAGATGATTCACCAGAGACAGAGAGGGGAACAGAACAGGCAGACTGACGAAACACATTGCTGAGGGGAGCAGCTGGCAAGACAGGAAAGGTCTGCTGCGCCATGTGGGATTCCAGCCGGCCAGCCGGGATCGAATCCGCGCTGCAGAGGCTGCGAACAGCTTCACAATGTGGAGCTCAACCACCTGTGCCACCAGGGAGGCCCACAGATCAGTCTCTTTTGAGACCATTAGGTAGCACTAGTCATGGTTTATAGCATTAGTTGAATGCCTTCTATGCGCTTGGTCCAAAAGGTATATTAAGGAGCTTACAGTGTAGTGGGGGAAGACAGTAAATAGTAGCTGAAAGATGTGAAGATTATTTAGTGCGATGGCAGTCTATGCAAAGGGGATTGTAACTGAACTAACAGTTAAGTGTGAGGCAATGTTAGCTCAGAGAAGGATGTTTTTAATAGCCTAGATAGATCCAAAAGTGCTAATAAAGGAACAAAATGGTTACATATTGGAGATGGAGAAGAAAGGAGAGAAAGAAGTAACCCATAGTTTTCCAGATGTTTGCTCTATACCTGAAAGAGTTAGGAATAGGAGGTCAACTCTGAGCAAAAACCTGATGTGATAATCTGCCCAGTCTACTGAAAGACACTTGCTAATAAACAATTAAGATATGCAGCAAGCAATAGTGTTTCAATAAATATGGTGTGTGTGTGTATAACTAGCACCAGAAAAAGGCCTATTCAAATGAATTCAACCAAAAAAGGAACCAAAAATTTCATATGACTTTATAAGGAAATGTGAGTCTTTACCTTAAAACACCTGCTATCAAAAGTTTTAATTTTATCAAAAATTAAGGTATCATGAGAGCTATGCCCCATTTAAATATAAAGACTGAATCAGGTGGGCCTCCCCAGTGGCGCAGCGGTTGAGCGCTGGGTTGCGAAGCTGCCCGCAGCCTCTGCAGCGCCGGTTCGATCCCCGGCTGCTCCCCGGCCACCGGAAGAGGGTCCCACATGGCGCGCAGACCTCTCCTGCCACCCGCTGCTCCCCCCAGCAGTGTACTTCGGTCCTTCTGCCTGCTCTGCTCCCCGCTCTGGCTCTGGTGAATTCTCTCACCCTCCCGCGCTTCTGACTGTACCCAGTGCATGTACAAACAAATAAATAAATAAATTAAAAAAAAAAAAAAAAAAAAAGACTGAATCAGATATTTGGGGGCCAGAGGTAAACTTGTACAATAAAACAGTAGCATATGCTGCCCATTACTTTCTTGGCACAATCATAAAGATCACTTGGCAAGAAACATTCCATTTTTCCCAAGGGCTTCCTCTGCATATACTCTGTTGGTATAGGCCAGTTCTTCAAACAACAAGTTTGTATTATGCTGACTTCCATTTCCTTTTAAAGGCAAGGAGCTGGGTATGAATGAAGACTCCCTGTCAAGGGCATGATTATAAAACATTAAAAGTAACCCAAGAACCCATAACACTTGAGGAAAGTCTAAAAATAAGAAAAAAAAAGAAAAAGAAAAACTGACAGAAACAGAATAAAAAAGATCATAAAGATATAATGTGAACAAAATAAAACTTTTAATTCTAATTAGGAAATTAGAATAGGAAAACAGGAGGCAATTTAAATGTTGGGGGAAACAGAGTTTTTTTTTTTTGAACATTGTAGAGTAAAAATAAATTCCCCAGAGTATAACACAGTAAAATTGACAAACAGGGGACTCAATACCCAACTAACAGAATAGTTCTAGAAAGAGAACAAGAAAAATAAACTGGGGAACTTATCAAAGTAAAGAGAGATGATTACTTCACTAAAATGGAGAACCTAAGTCTTTATCCTGAAAGACCCCGTATCAAGTTCCCAGAAAAGTGATATTTTGGAGACTGAAACCAAAACACAAAAATTTTAGAATTCTAAGCAAATAAACTTAAACACAAAGAATTCAACATTGCAGAGGAGAAAATGGCAAATACAAATAAACTAAAATTCTATATCCAGCGACACTAATAGGTCATTTCTGGAAGTGAAAGAACTCAAAATTTACATTTCTCATATCTTATAAAGTTACTTGAGACTATGACTCCACCAAAATTAGGGAGTAAATTAGGAAAAAAAGAAGGCAGGAAACCAAGGAACAGTGCATTCAATGAAAAAAGGTTATAAACTACCTACACAGCTGGACTGTCCAAGGCCTAAATAGTAACCAGTACAGATTACAGGAAGGAATTCTCCAGAAATTCTCTAGGAAGGAATTCTCCAGAAATAAAGGACAAAAACAAAAACTTCAAATAGTATACAAGTAAGAGATTTAGAAGAAGCATGTCTACAGATAATTAAAAAAAATAATAAAAAGGAAACCAATATTGAAACTCCCAGTAGTACTTAAATGGCTACTGAACTGAGAAGAGGGAGAGACACCTAAAACTTGCGAATTAAAGCATCATCTATTATGGCAGGAATAAAGACAATGCATAAAATTGATAAATCAATGTACAAATGCAATAAATCAAGAACTACCAAAAAAGTATAACAAAGATACAGAAGAAACATTTCATAAAGAAAACTTAGAAAGCATGAACTTACTTCCTACAGAAAATGTATCCAGAATCAGACTCTTTCTCACTGCCTTCAGTGCTCCCACCGCTTGCCAAATCACTACTGACACACATCATGGTTATTGTAATGGTCTCCTTCCTAGCTTCCTTCCCCGCCACTATAGCCTCATCTCAAAAGGGACCAGGAAAATGAATAACTATAAGAAAGTGAAAATCAAAATCAACAAAAAACTATGAACCAGAGACACTCTATGGGGGGTAGGGGGCGGGAGGGGAGGGATTGGGGTCAAAATAAGGGGGTTGCAATTGTATGGGGAATATAAAAATAAAATTTATTATAAAAAAAATAAAAAAAGTGAAAAAAAATTTTAGAAGGAAAAAAAAAAGGCAACCTGAATGATCCTTTAAAAAACGTGAGTGAAATGCTGCCTAAGATCCAAGTTGGTCACTGTATAAGCCAAAGAATGTAATGTCCTCTAAGGACCTACAACAATCTGGTCCTTTAACTCTCTGACCTCGATCTCCTACTCCTCTCCCCCAGGCTTACTCTGTCTAGATTCTTTAGTTTCCTTGATGTGTCTTGAACACAACAGGCATTTTAAGTCTACCGTTGCAGACTTTCATAGCTATTTCCCTCATCTTCAGATTTCCCTCCAAGCATTCCTTTTCATTGATGTCTTCCTGGACTACCCTGATTAAAACTGCAACCCTTCCCAACTCTCTCAACCCTATTATTTTTCCTACACTGAACTTATTACCTTCTAATATGCCACTAGACTATAAGCTCCTGTCTTCAAAATTTCTGAAGACAAATTTTCCTTAAATAATACCTTCAAAAAGTTTGTTGAATTAATGGGACTGTAGCTAGAAAGGTCAGGGAACTATTGTTTTCATCATAGACCTTTACTTGATTTTGAAACTCTGGATTATAGACACAAAACATCTTTAAATTATTATTAATTTTTTTTATAGAGGCATGTTTTATTTATTTATTTATTTATTTGTTTCTTTGTTTTGTTTATACACGCACTGGGTACAGTCAGAAGCGCGGGAGGGTGAGAGAATTCACCAGAGCCAGAGAGGGGAGCAGAGCAGGCAGAAGGACCGAAGTACACCGCTGAGGGGAGCAGCGGGTGGCAGGAGAGGTCTGCGTGCCATGTGGGACCCTCCTCCGGTGGCTGGGGAGCAGCTTCGCAACCCAGCGTTCAACCGCTGCGCCACCGGGGAGGCCCACATCCTTAAATTATTTAAATAAGTGTGTACTGATATTTAACTATCAAGGAAAAAAGAGACTCGGGGAAATAGCTAGAAGATGTGGGATCATAAGAGGTCCCTAATTTAAGATAGGAAGGAGCTGTGGACTTTTTCATACTGACAGGGCATATCCAGTAAAGAAAAGATAAAGACATGAGCAGAGACAGCAAATAGTATTATGTTTCTGAGGCAGCGATACAGGATGAGATCCAAAGCATGACTGGTACTGGTAGCCTTGGAAGAGAAAGGGGGCCTCACCGAACAGGAGCAGTATTACAGATAAAATGGTTATAACTGTACGTTTCTTTTACTGGTGACGGCGGTAGTTCTTTTCTTTATTCCTTTTTTTTTTTTAATATTTATTTATTTATGCATACAAGAGATGGGACATAGGCCAGAGATGTGGGGGGTGAGAGGACCCACCAGAGACAGAGTGGGGAACAGAACAGGCAGACTGACTGAAATACACTGCAGAAGGGAGCAGCGGGCAAGACAGGAGAGGTCTGCTCCACCATGTGGGTTGCTCCCTGGAGGGCTGGGATCGAACTTGTGCTGCAGAGGCCATAGACTACTTCACAGTGCGGTGCTCAACCCCTTGCGCCATTAGGGAGGCCCAGTACTTTTATTTGTGAAGCAGAAAACCAGGTTACATGACAAAAGTGATTTACAGGGGCAAAAGTAAGAGGTTAGAGGTTTGAAATAATCCCCTCAGAGAATTATTCAGAGAAATTCAGTAGGAGAGTCAGGGAGTGGAGGATGGAGCAAGGTAATCAAATATCCATTGGGATAGTACTTAGTCCTATTGAAATCTTTCTCCAGCTGCTCAAGAAGCAGACTCCAAAGAACAACTTCATCTAGGAGAATTAAATGGCTTTCCTCATTTACAAGTTTATGACAAAACAAACTGAGAGGGCCAAGGGATTTCAGAGTGCTGGCATAAAGTAAAAATTAAATGAAAAAAAAAACCATGGAATCAACAAGCTTGGTAAGAGAGGAAACCAGGATAAAATAAAAGTGTTAGTGAACTGAAAATCCCAATGAAATGTAAGAATAGTGAGATAAGCGAAAAAGTAGACTAGAATGACAGGAGGTTGTGCTAGGAAAGTAACAGGTTTTGGAAATGGAGTCCACAAGTTCTAGAAGATTAGTAGGTAAGTGTGGCTAGGGAAAAGGTGAGACTAGCAATCAAAAACCAATAGGTTAGGGCACGTGGTGATTAATCATTTATGCTGTGGAGTTAGGTCAAGCAAAATGTAGATAAAACTGGGCCAGGAAGAAAAATTAATTCAATTGCCGATTAGTTTAGACCCTTACGTCTTTTGAAAAATTAGGGCATTTTCACAACTAATTATAAAATCAACTGGCAAGTCCTCTCAGCTGATTGTGTTTAAAAGAGAAAAAAAAAAAAAAGATAAAGCAAATTCTAAAAATGATGCTTCTAAAAGCATCATAATGTGGAACTAGTTACTGCTAGGACTAAAATCTTTTACCTGACTCTAAAAAAATGTACTTACGCTTTAGAAACTTCTTAAGGTCTTCAACATACTTTTTATAGGTGTTTGAATCACCGACACTAAATGAATACTCCAACGCAGTCGCTGGTTTTGGAAAAACCATAAGTCCTAAGAAGAGATGAAAGGGGGGTGAGTGGGAATTAGCTGTGGCAATTTCTCTTCTCTCCTTCCTTCCTTCCTCCTCTTATCCCTAAAAGGTAAAGCTTAGTAAATTATATGGAAAATTGTGTTCACAGATATTTTGAAATTATTAAGAACTTACTCCTGCTGAGTATGAAAGCACAGACACATCTAAAATAAACAAGCATTCCAACTCTTCAAAGTTATCTCAGATGTTAACTGTCAGGAACCTCCCCTAAATCTGATTATCTGCAGTTAGTTATAACTGCTGTTCCTTACTAAGCAAGTTTTGTTTTGTTACTTTCTATGTTCATTTTTCTATCACTTAGATTTTGTCATTTCATCATTAACACAGAGGGAAATATTTTAGCAAATCAAAGTTGAAAGACTCTTGTCTTTCAAATTACATCTATATGAAAACATTCATAAAGACAGCTTACCTTTTTCAATGAAAGAGGCCTGCACAATTTTAACTTCAAAAAATAAGCACTGTTCTATAATTAAAAATGACTTTCCATAATGAATTTGGAGTGTAACCACCAACAATTTCGTATTAGCAGTCAACACTCAGTTGTATAGAACATATTGTGAGTTTATTAAAGAGAAAATATAAACACATTTCAAAATACAGCAGGCTCACAACTTTTAATATAAGATTTCCTTTTTTATTTTTTTTTTTTTTTTTTTTTTTTTTTTTTATAGAGGCATGCTTTATTTATTTGTTTGCTGGTTTGTTTGTTTGTTTTGTTTTTATACATGCACTGGGTACAGTCAGAAGTGCGGGAGGGCGAGAGAATTCACCAGAGCCAGAGCGGGGAGCAGAGCAGGCAGAAGGACCCAAGTACACTGCTGAGGGGAGCAGCGGGCGGCAGGAGAGGTCTGCGCGCCATGTGGGACCCTCCTCTGGTGGCCGGGGAGCAGCCGGGGATCGAACCGGCGCCGCAGAGGCCGCGCGCAGCTTCGCAACCCAGCGCTCAACCGCTGCGCCACCAGGGAGGCCCAAGATTTCCTTTTTTAAAAAAGCATTATAACTAGGGGCCTCCCTGGTGGCGCAAGGGGTTGGGGACTGCACTGTGAAGCAATCCGCAGCCTCTGCAGCACGAGTCTGATCCCTGGTGGCCAGAGAGCAACCCACATGGTGCAGCAGACCTCTCCTGTCTCACCTGCTGCTCCCCTCAGCAGTGTATCTCAGTCAGTCTGCCTGTTCTGTTCCCCACTCTGTCTCTGGTGAATCCTCTCACCGTCCCCTCTTGCCCCCCAAACCCCCTGCATCTCTATACCCCAGCTGGGGTCTATACTGCAGCTCTTGTATGCATAAATGAATTTTTTTTTTTTTTTAAAAAAAGCATCATAGGGCCTCCCCGGTGGCGCAGCGGTTGAGCTCTGGGTTGCGAAGCTGCCCACAGCCTCTGCAGTGCAGGTTTGATCCCCGGCTGCTCCCTGGCCACCGGAGGAGGGTCCCACATGGCGTGCAGACCTCTCCTGCCGCCCGCTGCTGCCCTCAGCAGTGTACTTCGGTCCTTCTGCCTGCTCTGCTCCCCGCTCTGGCTCTGGTGAATTCTCTCACCCTCCCTCGATTCTGACTGTACCCAGTGCATGTATAAACAAAAAAACAAACAAATAAAATAAATTAAAAAAAAATGCCTCTAAAAAGCATTATAACTAGATCATCTTTAAAAAATATATATTTTTTTTTTTTTTTTTTAAAAGAGGCATGTAGGGGCCTCCCCGGTGGCGCAGTGGTTGAGCGCTGGGTTGCAAAGCTGCCTGCAGCCTCTGCAGTGCCGGTTCGATCCCCGGCTGCTCCCCGGCCACCGGAGGAGGATCCCACATGGCGCGCTGACCTCTCCTGCCGCCCGCTGCTCCCCTCAGCAGTGTACTTCGGTCCTTCTGCCTGCTCTGCTCCCCTCTCTGGCTCTGGTGAATTCTCTCACCCTCCCGCGCTTCTGACTGTACCCAGTGCATGTATAAACAAAACAAACAAACAAATAAAATAAAAAAAAAAAAAGTAATAAAAGAGGCATGTATTAGTTATTTATTTGTTTATTTATACATGCACTGGGTACAGTCAGAAGCGCGGGAGGGTGAGAGAATTCACCAGAGCCAGAGCAGGGAGCAGAGCAGGCAGAAGGACCGAAGTACACTGCTGAGGGGAGCAGCGGGCGGCAGGAGAGGTCTGCGTGCCATGTGGAACCCTCCTCTGGTGGCCGGGGAGCAGCCGGGGATCGAGCCGGCACTGCAGAGGCCGCGGGCAGCTTCGCAACCCAGAGCTCAACTGCTGCGCCACCGGGGAGGCCCTTTAAAAAATATTTTTTATTAATTTTTGCGTGGATGAACTGGGGTGCAGGTCAGAGGTGCAGGGGAGTGAGAGGATTCACCAGAGACAGAATGGGGAGCAAAACAGGTGGATATACTGAAATATACTGTTAAGGGGGTGGGTGAGACAGGAGAGGTCTGCTGTGCCATATGTGGGTTAACTTTCTGGCCTGGGACTGAACTCAGGCCTTCATGGTAGGCCTTTGTGGGGGTAGTGCTGATGCTGAGACTTAACCCCTAGGCCACCAGGGAGGTCCAGAAATAGATCATTAGTTCATTTTGAATTAATGCACATGTGATTTAAGATAATCCTAAAATGTCTGGCTAACTCATTTGGTAGAACATGAGACTCTTAAAATAATCCTAAACTTTTTACTAGTTTCTAAATATTACCCATGTCAGTTATTATAGATATGCCTTTCATTGAATCTGAAAATTAAAATTGTTGCTCAATGACATCTAATGCTTTTTAGATCAGATCCAGTTCCTTTGAAGTCCTAAATGATTTCCTGTGTTGATTTGAAAGGTTCTTTTTTTTAAATTTTTTTTTAATAATAAATTTTATTTTTATATTCCACATACAATTGCAACCCCCCCATTCTGACCCCAATCTCTCCCCTCCCGCCACCCACCTCCCAAAAAGTGTCTCTGGTTCATAGTTTTTTGTTGATTTTGATTTTCACTTTCTTATAGTTATTCATTTTCCTGGTCCCTTATTTAAGTTTTCTAGATTCCTGCTATGAGTGAGACCATCCGGTATTTTTCTTTTTCTTTCTGGTTTATTTCGCTGAGCATGATCCCTTCCAGCTCCATCCATGTTGCTGCAAATTGCATGTGTTTATCTTTTTTGAATGCTGAGTAATATTCCATGGTATATATGCACCACATCTTCTTGATCCAGTCATCTATTTTTGGGCATTTGGGCTGTTTCCAAAGCTTAGCTATTGTAAATAGTGCTGATATAAACATAGGGGTGCAGGTGCTCTTTGGAATTGATGTTTCTGTGTCCTTTGGGTAAATACCTAGGAGTGGAATTGCTGGATCATATGGAAGCTCTATGTTTAGTAGGTCCAGAAATCTCCACACAGCTCTCCATAGTGGTTGGACCAGTTTGCACTCCCACCAACAGTGCAGAAGAGTTCCTTTTTCTCCACACCCTCGCCAACATTTGTTGTTGCTAGTTTTTTTAATATGTGCCATTCTCACTGGTGTAAGATGGTATCTCATGATAGTTTTGATTTGCATTTCCCTGATTACAAGTGATGTCGAACATTTTTTCATATGCCTGTTGGCCATTTGCATTTCCTTTTCAGAGAAGTTTCTTTTTAGCTCTTCTGCCCATTTTTTGACTGGATTATTTTCTTTGTTGTTGTTGAGTCTCATCAGCTCTTTGCAGATTTTTGTGATCAGTCCTTTATCATTAGTGTTGTGTGCAAAAATGTTCTCTCAGTTGGTGGGGTTTCTCTTTGTTTTTGTTATTGTCTCTTTTGCTGTGCAGAAGCTCTTTAATTTGATGGAGTCCCAGCTGTTTATCTTTGCCTTCACTATCACTGCTTTGGGTGAAGTGTCTGTAAAGATGTCTTTGATGTGAATATCACGTAGTGTTTCGCCTATATTTCCTTCTATGTATTTTATGGTTTCAGGTCTTATGTCTAGTTCTTTAATCCATTTTGAGCTGATTTTTGTGTATGGTGTGAGGTAGTGGTCAAGCTTCATTCTTTTGCATGTAGCGACCCAGTTTGATTTGAAAGGTTCTTGAGTTACTAGAATCAATACTACCCAAAAGGACATGATGATGCTAAACAGCAGAGCATGTCTTTACCTCCATGTACAGGGGTCTCTGATTAAACTCCCCACTCACCTACCACATCAAAGTATCAGATCACTTAGATTTAGATGATCCTATAGGTCTAGTTTCCTTTCCACTGCTAAATCACAATAAAAATAGTAATACTTTTCTGATTTTTAAGTGTTTAATATAGAATAACACCTCTGATGAACCAGTATATGACATGACCGCCTGTCTACATCTGAGATTGCTTATTCTTATTTTTAAGGTTTTATAGCAGTAACAAGATATAATATATTGCCAGTAAAAAAATAAAAAATTGCATGTAACTGTATAAAAACATTCGACTTGAAGAAAAACTCAACCATAAAACAATCTGATTTAAAAAACAAACAAACAAAATCCAGACTTCCAAATTGAAGAGGTCTATTCTTTATAAAAAAGAAACCGCATTTTTTTACATGACTAATTTCTTTTTTTTTAAATTATTTTTTAAAAAAAGATGTATTTATTTATACAAGCACTGGGTACAGTCAGAAGCGTGGGAAGGTGAGAGAATTCACCAGAGCCAGAGTGGGAAACAGAATAGGCAGAGAGACAGAGGACACTGCTGACAGGAGCAGCGGGCACGGCAGGAGAGGTCTGCGCGCCATGTGGGACCCTCGCCGGTAACCGGGGATTGAACCGGCGCTGCAGAGGCTGTGGGCAGCTTCACAGCCCAGCACTCAACCACTGCGCTACCAGGGGAGGCCTTACATGACTAATTTCTAAGGGGATTTTTAAATGATTCAATTTACAAAAATTTTGTCTTAACACCTAGCTGTCTGAAACTGCATTTCTGATGCTCAACTTCCTAGATCTTACCTAGCAGTGGTCTTGGAGCACTAGCATCTAATGCTTAAGAGTCTATTTGAAACGCTTAAGTAAAAAACCATGGGAGAAACGGGCAGTACAGCTGCACTGCTGACTAGTTCATGCAATTCCTTGCCCAAAATCAAGATCAACAACAGAATAAAGTAATTCTTGTCTCCTTCCAATTTAAACCACTGGGATGATAGTGTGTGCGTGCTGGGACCTGCTAGTATGTGTTAGGAGGGGTGTACATGAGCAGTGTTTGTGCTGTATGTATCTGTTAAAACTAGTATTTTATTTACTAATTAAGATTTATTTATTCATGCATACAAGAACCGGGGTAAGGGCCAGATGTGTGGGAGGGTGAGAGGATTCACCAGAGACAGAGTGGGGAACAGGACAGGCAGACTGAAATACATACACTGCTGAGGGGAGCAATGGGCGAGGCAGGAGAGGTCTGCCGCGCCATGTGGGAATCTCACCAGCTGGCCTGGATCAAACTCATGCCACAGAGGCTGTGGACAGCTTCACAGAGCTGCACTCAACTGCCTGCGCCACCAAGGGAGGCCCTAAAACTAGTATTTAAAACTTACCAGGTAATATTGAAATGATGGCATTTAAAAAATATGGTTATTGAAAAAACCTGTTTCAGTATAATTCTCAATATTCATTTCTGCTTGCTTCTGGCAAAAGACTCCTGTTGATCCAGCCCATAAGTTTGAAGATCTTTAAATTAATACTTAAATATTAAAAAAAAATTTCACATCCTCTAATTCCAAGATTTAATGACTTACTTTCTATCTGCTATAGAAATCAGAATTATGGTGTAAAGAAATAACCTAATGTTGTTAAAAGTCAAGATAACTGCAACATAATTACCTGGACTAGGAATCTGATCTCGGTATTTTGGAACCTCATCATTCAGAGTCTGAAGCATAGCCCACATCGTGAATGTGAAGAGTGCAGCCAGGAACACATAAAAGACTAGGTAAAAGAGCAAGATCAAACCTGTAAAGAAAAATAAAATTTATGAAAATTTGAGATACACAAATACATTGTGGGTGAGAGACACAGATACCAGCTTAAAAAAACAAACCAACCACTGCAAGGCTAGGACTCCAAGCTTTGCCATGCACAGTCAAGTGCCTCTATACTTTGAAGCACCCACCCAGCTCATGACCCTTTCTCTCCTCTGGTATTTCCAGGTACAGAAGTAGCTTTTAGTACTAGTTTTATATCAGTTAAATCAGAAATCTCAAATTCAAGGTCAAAGATTTATTTTCTAGCACACAGGGGAGTGTTTCCCAAAATGGACTTGATGGCCTTTAGAAAGAAAACTTTAGATTGGGGACAAAGTACCGAACATGTACATGTTCCCTTAAGTGCCAAATAGAAAAGAGTTAATGCATTGATTCCATATCTCCCAGCCATTATTTGCATAACTTTAAGTTTTAAAAACTGAGTTGATTAAAAATATAGCCAAGGAAAGTACAGAGAAGGCAAATCAAGAAGATGGCATTCAATGAATAAAGTTCAAGAAACACTGGTTGAGTTGAAGGCTCATGCAGAAGTCCAGAGGGGCAAGATCAGTAACAAAAACCCCAAATCAGTGACTTCACAAGTCTACTGCTAAGCAGCACAAATCAAGATTTGGCAGTGTCAGCATCTTTCCCATCACAATCTGGAGAAACTAAGACAAATCTATCCAAACCCAGTGATTTATTTTGGGAACATCTAAAACCAATTCCTTTTCTCAAATGTCTACGTTCAACGTTCTAACATCAGAAGCAATCACCATCAAAATTATAATTAGGATATATTGTTAAAATCACACAATATAAAATGTTTAAAATTGATGAGATTAAATAATCCCCAGATAAGGCAGTAATGAATGAAGAACATTTAATTTCCCTGAGTTGAATTACCATTAGTTTTATTTCCCAGTCTAGCCTTTTCTTATTCTCAGTAGATCCCATAAGCCCGAAACAGATTATACCTAAAAGTTGGATAAACTTTTTATTTCTTAATTGCAGGCCAGGAACTGGCCCCCCCCACCCCCTCAGGTAAAATAATTTCGTTTTAGTATAGACTAGCCGCCCTACCATCCCCCACCTCCACCACCCCAATTACCAGGAGGCCAAAATAGGAAGCGAGAGGACAGAAGGAAGGAGGGCAGCATGTCACCTTCAGACAGCATCACCTTCCTACCACACACTGCGATCCTGTTGCAGAAAAAGAAAAGGTAGACCAATCTCAAAGAAATGATCAGTTTACCACAAAGGGAAATGAAAAGAAAAAGATACAGAAGAATCATGAAATGATTCTTTCATATCTAGATATTTGTAGTAATGAGTGGATAAAATCCCACATATAGCAGACCACGATCAGACTGTGTTCCAATAAAATCGCACAAAAACACACAGAGTGTGGCTATAATAGTTTGTGAAGCCATGTAGAAGATATTAAACTGGAAAAGTCTGAAATGAAGTGATGAGTATAATTATTTAGCCATGTTTTTAAGTCATCTCAAAATAAATTGCATAATCTGCTTTTAAATTTCTAGGAAAAGTGGGCCTCCCCTGGTGGCGCAGGCTGTTGAGTGCCACGCTGTGAAGCTGTGCGCCGCCTCTGCAGAGCGGGTTCGATCCCGGCTAGCCGGCGAGGGTCCCACATGGTGCTGCAGACCTCTCCTGTCTCACCTGCTGCTCCCCTCAGCAGTGTATTTCAGTCAGTCTGCCTGTTCTGTTCCCCGCTCTGTCTGGTGAATCCTCTCACCCTCCCACACATCTGGCCTATACCCTGGTTCTTGTGTAAATGAATAAATCAATCTTTATAAAAAATTTTTTTCTAGGAAAAGTAACAAATGAAATATGGAAAACAGTTATAAAACACATATAGCACACGTGAACAAGCTGGATCAAATTCTGCTTCTAAAGAACCATTACACAAAGAAAAAGTGTTAAAAGCCTACTATAAAGAGTTATATTTGTAAAACAGATGCAGAAATTAATAGCCATGTCCTAAATCCAATGCCATATACTCACAGCCATTGAGTCAACCTCGAATGCAGGGAGTGTAAAGAAAGGAAATAAGAAATTTTCAGTACAGAAGAGAGTTCTGAGTTAAGATCCTTCCGACAGATTCCAAACCTGACACTTAAAAACATTCAGTTGCAGTAGGACCCCCCTGGGGAGCCCCCCCTCCACCATCTGGCCTACACCATGCTTCTGGTATGCACAATAAATTTTTTTTAAAAAAAACCTCACATTGGAAGGACTAGGGTCAAAATAAGGGGGAGAGGGGAATGCAACTGTGTGGGCAATATAACCAAAATGATAATGCATACATTGTGCAAAAATGAAAAATGATGTAAGAATTATATAAAAAAATAAACAAAAAAATAAACCAAACACATCCACAGGAGGAAGGATAAAAAACCAAAAAACAAAAAAACCCACATTAAGCTGTCTAAATTTCTGTCTTTATATAAACTTGCAGTTACTCAGGCAATTTGATGACAGGTTTAACACAATGACAGGGATCAAACTAGGGTGAGTCACCCTTGGTAGTACGCAGCAGTGCAGAGAACTTTGTCTTTGTGTTAAACAGGAAACAACGAGGCCTGAACAATGTTTATTCTATAACTAATGTTCCCCAGCTTATCAAGAATTTCCTTATGTTATTAACTAGCTAAAGACATATGGATTCAACTATGAAGAAACATCATTATTTTTAAATAGTTGTACATCAACAAAATTACCAAAAGACACTCAAAATAATTACTCTGGAAAAAGTTTAATGCTATAATTGGCAATTCTGCATGATCACATTGTCATAGAAGCACAACAACTGCTACTTCGTATTATACTTCCACGCTGAGATTGAAGGGCACACAACAGAGGAACTGTCAAGTGACTAAAAACTTTCGCCCACCCTAACAGCAATTGACCCACCTCCACTTTCTTCATTTCTCTTCCTTGAGGAGTCCCTATTTTATTTTATTTTTTAAGATTTATTTATTTATTTATACAAGCACTGGGTACAGTCAGAAGCACGGGAGGGTAAGAGAACTCACCAGAGCCAGAGCAGGGAGCAGAGCAGGTAGAAGGACCAAAGTACACCGTTGAGGGGAGCAGTGGGCCCCAGGAGAGGTCTGCGCGCCAAGTAGGACCCTCCTCCAGTGGCCGGGGAGCAGCCGGGGATCAAACCGGTGCTGCAGAGGCTGGGGGCAGGTTCGCAAGCCAGCACTCAACCGCTGCGCCATGGGGGAGGCCTGAGGAGTCCCTATTTTAAAATCCCTTCCCACTCTCATTTTTGGTGATGGGACTCTGGTATAATAGGTGCTGCTGCAGGCAGTGCAGCAGGGGCTATGCTAGAATCAAGACTTGGCTTATATACTGCCTGACCACTTTCCTGCTCCCTAGTATCCTTAATCTACTCCCATCTGGGAAAAAAAAAAAAAAAAAAAAAAAAAAAAAAAAAAAAAAACCAAAACATTATTCATGTTACAGAAAGCAAGATAAAAGCCAGGAGATTTATTTGATGACACAAAAACAATCTAGAAACTTTTTTAAAAAAAATATTTTAATTTATGCATCTAATCACTGGTGTATAGGCGGGGTGGGTGGGTGTGGTGTGTGTGTATGGGGGGGAGGGCTTGAGAGGATTCACTAGAGACAGAGTGGGGAGCAGAACAGGCAGATCTACTGAAATAAACTGCTGAGGGGAGCATCAGATGAGACAGGAGAGGTATGATGAACCATGTGGCTCAGCTCCCTGGCAGGGGAGCTACAGCTGCTGCTAACTTCATTGTGCTGAGATTTAACCCCTTGCGCCAGCTACCAGGGACCCAGCCCTCTAGAAACATTTTTGCAACGATACTGCAACCAGCCCTTAAGGCTAAACTTAAGATTTATTTATTTTTTTTGGTAGAATATCTGGGGTGTAGGCCAGAGGTGAGGGGGTGAGAGGATTCACATAGACAGAGTGAGGAGCAGAACAGGAGAGACCAAGAGGTCTCCTGCACCATATGTGACTAGGAATCCAACTAAGGCCACAGTGGTGGTAGCACTGAGACTTAACTCCTAGGCTACCAGAGAAGGCCCTAAACCTAAGGTTTAATGTTTAACCTACTCAACTGCGCTTTACTATCAGAAAACTGTTTTAACATTAAGGTCTAACATATGAATTCTACAAGTGAAACTAAGCAGGAATAAATGGTTTTATCTAGTTAACTTTTCAACCTCAAATGGGTATCTAATAATTCAGTTCTACACATCAACCCTTGAACAAGAAGACTCCAATTAGTTCAGGAATCAGTCCGCCACAAGAATATGCTCACTTCAGATGCCACCCAAACTTGAGAACAACTGGTTACCAATCTTTGAAATTCCCATTGCCCCCTAGTTTGATGATTTATTAGAATTATTTGTGGAGCTCGGGAAAGCACTACAGAAGGACTGTAATTTATTATCTAGGAGGTTGGGGGTTTGGGGGGAAAAGTAGGTCCCTGTGTCTGTCCCCTCCTCACCAGTGTCAGGGCATATCACCCTTCCAGCACATCAATGTGGTATTCAACATGGAAGCTCTACTAAACTGGTGCCCAGAGTCTTTATAGCGGTTTCATTAAGTGGGTATGATTGATCAAATCACTGGCCATGTGAATGAACCCAATCTCCCTACACTCTAATAACAGGTCTGGTCTTTCTGGGGAAAAAGGCCCCATGTCGAAGAAACATCTAGGGTCTTACCAAAAGCACTGCATTAGCATAAAAAAGGTGCTCCTACCATCACTCAGGAAATTCCACCTGGTATTTTTGGCTCTGTGCCAGAAACCTGGGACAAATAAAAATTACTTATAACACCAGCACACATAATCTGGAAACAGGAGGCTTCATTAGGCTTCATCAAAGACTGGACATGCACAGCCAACTCGACATTTTTGAGACCCTGTGACCTGATGCACTACTACTGCAAACTTCTAGTTATCTGAGGAACCAGAAAATAATGTCCTCTCCTCAATGAATTTTGATGATCACAAACTACTTCTCCTTGGATAAATCTTGCACTGTTTAGTTTTTAAAAATTTAAAGCAGGGGCAAGTATAATTTTTAAAAAGAAAAGAAAGTTTAAAATCCTTTGTATGTTTGAATTTTTAAAAATGACTCAGTGAGGCATAATTTACATTCCATTTACCTGTGGGTAGAACTGTTAGATGATATGGTAGCTCTTATGTTTAGCCTTTTGAGTAACTGCCAGACTATTTTCCAAAGCAGCTGTAGCGTTCTACATTCCCACCAGCAGGGTTCCAATTTCCCCACAGCCTCATCAACATTTCTTATTGTCTTTTCATACAGCCATCCTAGAGGGTGGGATGTAGTATTTCATTGTGGGTCAAATTTACATTTCCCTAATGGCTAATGATGTTGAACATCTTTTCATGAGCTTATTGATCTTTGTTTCTCTTGGGAGAACTGTATATTAAGATCTTTTTGAAGACTTGAACCTATATTTTCTTCTAAGAATTTTATAGTTTTAAGCTCTTAGGTTTGGATCTTTGTTCCACTTTGAGTGAACTTTTGTACATGGTGTGAGAAAGGAGTTCGGCTTCATTGTTTTGCATGTGGATATCTAGTTGTCCCAGTACTATTTGTTTAAAAAAAAGTCTTTCCCCATTCAAAAAGCAAATTTTCTGAAATTACTGAGAATATACTGCCATTTTTTTAATTTAAAGAGTTATTTATTTATACATACAAGAACTGGGGTATAGGCCAGAAGTGTGTGTGTGTGTGTGTATTCACCAGAGACAGAGCAGGGAACAGAACAGGCAGACTGATGAAATACACTGCTGAGGGGAGCAGCGAGTGAGACATGAGAGGTCTGCAGCACCATGTGGGCAGCTCCCTGGTTGGTGGGGAAATCAAACTCGTGCTGCAGTGGCTACTGATAGCTGCACAGTGCTGTGCTTAATCCCTTGTGCCACCAGGGAGGCCTGAACATACTGCATTTTATAATAAAAGGTATATGTATAAACAAACTCATTTTATATATTTATTAAAATTACAGGAATATAAAGATTAAACAACACTTAAAAACCTGTCTAAGATTAACCTACCAGTAGGAAAAACATCCAGAGGACTACCTCTCCATGTGGTACCTTATCTGGCCTGTACTCCTTGGAAATCTGAGACTGTTACCTTGTATAGTTAAAATTCCTATTCTCTGAAAAATATATCGTTCAAGCATCCTGTTAATAGAGAATGACAGAAATTTCTGGGTGCTAAATATTTCCATACAATAAAATTTGTTTCTTCTCTTCAAGAGTCCTGTTTCAGAGTGACAGTTGTGTGAAGAATTTTTTTTTGAAGATTTATTTATGCATAAAAGAGCTGGGGTGCAGGCCAGAGAGGATTCACTAGAGAAAGAGAGGGGAGTAGAATAGGCGGATCTACTGAAATACACTGCTGTGCGGACAGCAGGTGAAGACAGATAAAGTCTGCTGTGCAATGTAGGTCACCTCCCTGGCCCGGGCTTGAACTTGTGCTGCTGTGGATAGCTTCAAAGTGCTGAGACTTAACCAATATGCCACCAGGGAGGCCTCTGTGTGAAGAATTAAAGACATCAAGTGCCAGATGTTTAAAAAAAAGGAAAAAGAATCCACCCCCTCTAGCAGGAGGAGGAAGGAAAGAGACTTCACAACAATAAGTCTCTCAGAAATAAATGAATTAGCTCACCAAAGATAGAGAACAGGAGGTAATGCTAGGTCAAAGTCTAGATAATTCCACTGCAGGAACAGTTAAGTGAGCATAACTTTGCTCCAACCTACAATGCACACATTTCCTGCTCCAGGCAACTACTAACAGTACTAGATACTGATCTACCCTGACACAAGAGCAGGGCACATGGGTGCTAGGGCTGAAAATCTGGACAAAGTTGTGGGTGGGTTGGCAAAAACATAAAGGAGTCTCCGCACCTCAACCAACTCTCTTGGCTACATATGCTATGTACACATCCCTGTATGCTATGGTGGGAGAGTTTAATAATAAAGAGGGCCTCCCTGGTGGCACAAGGGGTTAATAAGCACAGCACTGTGAGGCTATCTGTGGCAGAAGTTCGATCCCTGGCTGGCCAGGGAGCTACCCAACATGGCACAGCAAACCTCTCCTGTCTCACCTAATGCTCCCCTCAGCAGTGTATTTAGGTCAGTCCACCTGTTCTGTTCCCCACTCTGTCTCTGGTGAGTCCTCTCACCCGCACCCCCAGTTCTTGTATGCATAAATAAATAAATCTTTAAAAGAAAGTAATCAACGACAAACAGTGAGGGGGCAGGAACAAATATGATTAAAATACAAAGGTGGTGGCAAGAGTAACTCTAAAACAGCAGTTTATCAAGCTAAAGAAAAATTCAGACACTTAAAGCAAACCAAAGATTGGGAGAAATGCTTGCAAAACATGTAACCAATAAAGGACTTACTAGCATCTAGAATATATAAAGAAGGACTCTTACAACAAAATACATTTTTAAAAAACGGGTAAAAAAATTCGAACAGAATCTTCCCCAAAGATGTAAAGAATGCAAATATAAGTTCACGGAAAGCTGCTCAACATCCTCAGTCATCAGGGAAGGGCAAATCAAAACCACAATGAGCTACCTACCAATACACGCTCTAGTGAGTGTGGGAAATTAAAAAACTTGATTATACCAAGTAATGGCCCCAAAGAAGAGTACAAACTTGTACACTTCTAGTGGGAATGTACAAAAAACCCCGTATTTTGGAAAACAGTCTGACATTTTTTAAAGTAAGCAACCTGTATCTATGCTGGGGTTTAGCCAATTCATTCCTAGATATTTGACCAAAAAACAAACAAAAAAAGCACATATTCACAGAAGATAAGGTTTATAAATATTCATAGATAAGGTTTATAAATATTCAGTTCTGTAATCACTGAAACAGCATATGACCCAAGTGCATGTCAACATATGAACAAAGTCTGGAATAGATAACAGAGAACACTACTCATGAACTATTTCTCAAAGTAATTATGCTGAATAAAACAAGCCATTCCCAAGAGTATACACTGTATGATTTCATGTATTTAACTTTTCAGAAAATACAAACTAATGTGTCAAAAAGCAGATCTATTTTTGCTTAAAGACTGGGGAGGCTGGAAGAGAGAGCTGGATTACAAAGGGGCAAGAGAAAATCTAGGGGGTTATAAATTGGCTCATTATCCTGATTAGATGATAGTTTTCATGAGTATAGTATGTACATGCACATATGTGTATATGTCGAAATTCAAGATGTACCCTTTAAATACTGTGTCAATTACCCTTCAATGAAGGTGCTGAAAAAACGAAACTTAGAAGGGTTAACCCAGAGAACTGGCCAAGGTAAAGAAAATTTCAGAGAGCTGAAAGATCAATCCAAAGTGATCTATACAACACAGGGCAAAAAGAGGAGGAAAGTGAAAATTGTTGAGACAAAGGGGACAAAGCCAGTATATCAACAAATCTAATAGGAATTAGATCAGAAACGGGAGGAGGGGGAAGAAAGTACAAAGAAATAACAAAGCTTGTGGAATCTACTATACCTTAGACACAGGAGTTCGATTTCTGAAATTTCTGAAAGTGAAATTTCTGAAAACCAAAAATGAGAAAATTTCTAAAAAGATAGTCAGGTTACTTGAGGTAGAAATTATGATGATAACGGATCTCACACTAGCCCAAAATGTAATATATTTCAAGCTGAGTAAAAATGATCATGGACTAAAAGAGCATTCAAAAAAACAAAACAAAACAAAAAAAACAAGGACTCAATCCACCACCCTCAAAATTCTACTGGAATGAACTGCTGGTTATTCATTACAAAGAAACTTGAAGTGTATCAGAAAAAACAAACAAAACACCACCACCAATTTAAAAAAAAACCTAAAAGATTGCTAACAACCTAAATGTCCTCAAACAAAACAAAGGAGAAATAAACTGTGTGATAGAAAATTATAAATAATAGTTTAAAAAAGAAGTAAAATACAGTGTGTGTTGGGGGCAGAAAGTGACCTCAAAATGATACATACAACATGCTTAAATTTAAAACATTCAAGAATTACAGAATTCTAGAAATCTATAAATACATAGTATTGTCAAAGGACCAGAAACTTAGAAACCAAATTCATAAATAGTGGTTACTTCTAAAAAAGGAAGGTAGGGATTGGGGATGTAATCAAAGACAATTTGGATTTTAACTACTTACTGTCTTAATCTCCTTTTTATGTTTTCCCCAAGAAAAACTTACATTTAATTGGAAAAAAAAAAAGGACAAAGCTCACAGACCAAATCATAAAAAAATTAGTACAAATGTATATAATTTTTTCATATTTTAAAGTTTTCTTGAAGAATCTATGGCAGAGGAAAAATGCAGAACAATGGTGAGAAAAGATGCCCATTAAGACTTACTGGTAGAGGGTCTCCCTGGTGGCGCAGCAGTTGAGCGCCGGGTTGCGAAGCTGCCCGCAGCCTCTGCAGCGCCGGTTCAATCCCCGGCTGCTCCCCGGTCACCGGAGGAGGGTCCCACATGGCGCGCAGACCTCTCCTGCCGCCCTCTGCTCCCTGCTCTGGCTCTGGTGAGTTCTCTCACCCTCCTGCGCTTCTGACTGTACCCAGTGCTCGTATAATTAATAAATAAATAAATAAATAAATAAATAAATAAATAAATAAATCTAAAAAAAAAAAAAAAAGACTTACTGGTAGCATCTAAACAAGTGTTGGTTGTAATTTCTTTCTCATATTAGATCTGAGAAAAATTTACATATGACAACTTTTATTGACTTCGAATGCACAATCCCAATGAGTTTGGCGGTCAGATACCCCGAGAAACCACAACTACACTAAAGACAGAGCATTAGATTGCTTGAAGAAGGGTCCTTGTGCCCCTGTGCACTCCACACAGCAGTCACTAGGCAGTCAATAATCTCCTTCTACTACTATTAGTTTGTATTTTATAAAAAGTAAAAAAAAATTGTTTAACAATATGGCAGGAATAACTTAATAGTAATGAATTATAAATAAAAGACATTGTCAAAGTGGGGTTAAAAAATCTAACTGAACTGAGGGTTCTCCCTGGTGGTGCAAGGGGTTAAGGCTCAGTGCTTTATCAAGCTATCTCCAGCCACTGCAGCACCAGTTTGATCCGGGCCAGGGAAATGAACCACATGGTACAGCAGACCTCTCCTGTCTCGCCCGCTGTTCCCCGCAGCAGTGTATTTCAGTAGATACGCCTGTTCTGCTCCCCACTCTCGTCTCTGGTGAATTCTCTCATGCTTGCACCTCTGGCCTACACCCCAGTTCTTGTATGCATAAATAAAGAAATAAAATAAATCTTACCAAAAACCCAACTGATTTTTTTTTTTTTACTGAATACAATTTATAGAAGGAAAAACACACTTTCAACACATAATGGTTGAGAATAAAGTAGACCTTGGCTAACAGAAGGAAACGTAAATGTGGTATTATTACTATGAGCAAATAAGAATTCAAGTGAAGAAGCATTAACAGGGTGAAGATATTTTGTATTAATAAAAAGTAAATTAAAACACAAAAAATACAAATTGTGGGGCCTTCCTGGTGGCGCAGTGGGTGAGCTCAGTACTGTGAAGCTGTCCACAGCCTCTGCAGCGCGGGTTCGATTCCCAGCCAGCCAGGGCGATTCCCACATGGCCTGGCAAACCTCTCCTGTCTCGCCTGCTGCTCCCCTCAGCAGTGTATTTTGGTCCTTCTGCCTGTTCTGCTCCCCACTCTGTCTCTGGTGAATCCTTTCACCCTCCTGCGCCTCTGGCCTGTACCCTGTTTCTTGTATAAAACCTTTAAAAAAAATTGAGTAAACAATAACAAGAGCAGTATTTTAAAAACACAACCATTATCTAATATATGTAGAACTTTGCAGTCACCAGAAAATATATTCTTTTTTTTAAAGCATTATTTATTTTTATTTTTTCCCTAAAGATTTATTTATTTATTTATTTATTTGTTTATTTATTTATTTATTTATACAAGCACTGGGTACAGTCAGAAGCGCGGGAGGGTGAGAGAATTCACCAGAGCGGGGAGCAGAGCAGTAAGAAGGACCAAAGCACACTGCTGAGGGGAGCAGCGGAAGACAGGAGAGGTCTGCGCGCCATGCGGGACCCTCCTCCGGTGGCTGGGGAGCAGCCGGGGATTGAACAGGCACTGCAGAGGCTGCGGGCAGCTTCGCAACCTGGCGCTCAACCACTGCACCACCGGGGAGGCCCAAAGCATTATTTATTTTTGCATACAAGAACTTGGGTACATGCCAGAAGTGCGGGGGGGGGGGGGATCATGAGGATTCACCAGAAACAGAGTGGGGAGCAGAACAGGTGGATTGACTGAAATACACTGCTGAGGGGAGCAGTGGGCAAGACAGGAGAGGTCCGCTGAGGCCATGTGGGTCAGCTCTCTGGTGGGGGCTGGGTGTTGGGAGTGGGTTCGATGGAACTGGTGCTGCAGTGGCTGCGATTTAACCCCTTGCGCCACCCAGGGAGGCCCCAGAAAATATAGTCTTTACAAACTTGGGCCATTTTCTCCAAAAAGACCATGGCTTAAATTACCAATAAATAAATAAAATTAAAAATAACTTAAAAAATTGAGGCTACATTCTCTAAAATCAAAGTGAATATATTAAATCAAAATTTAAATAATGTAGTCCAAGCAGAACAAAGAAAATTCAGTCTTACATGCACTAACTCAAATCATGTATGACTTACAAAATCATTTAAGTTTGACCAATAAAATCAGTTTTCAAATAAATTTGAAAAAATTTTTTTAGGAAAATAAATACCTTCAAATCAGTGTTTACAAAAAGTAAATCAGAGCTCTACCTCTAAAAGAGGCAATTTGGGGCCTCCCTCGTGGCACAAGGGGTTAAGCACAGCACTATGAAGCAATCCGCAGCTCTGCAGCAAGAGTTTGATCCCAGCCGGTCAGGGAGCAACCCACATGCTGAGGCAGACCTCTCCTGTCTCACCCGCTGCTCCCCTCTGCAGGGTACTTCAATCAGTCTGCCTGTTCTGCTCCCACCTCCGTCTCTGGTGAATCCTCTCACCACTCATCCCCGCACCTCTGGCCTGTACCCCAGTTCCTGTATGCATAAATAAATCTTTTTTTTTAATAATAAATTTTATTTTTATATTCCCCATACAATTTCAACCCCCCCATTTTGACCCCAATCCCTCCCCTCCCTCCACCCACCCCCCAAAAGTGTCTCTGGTTCATAGATTTTTGTTGATTTTGATTTTCACTTTCTTATAGTTATTCATTTTCCTGGTCCCTTATTTAAGTTTTCTAGATTCCTGCTATGAGTGAGACCATCTGGTATTTTTCTTTTTCTTTCTGGCTTATTTCGCTGAGCATGATCCCTTCCAGCGCCATCCATGTTGCTGCAAATTGCATGTGTTTATCTTTTTTGAATGCTGAGTAATATTCCATGGTATATATGTACCACATCTTCTTGATCCAGTCATCTATTTTTGGGCAATAAATAAATAAATCTTTAAAAATAAGAGGCAATTTGTCTAAATGACTTCAACTACATCATTTTTCTAATCAATCCCCTAACCAATCATTTTCAAGGAATATTCTTTTTCTGTACATAAACTACTTTTTGTATACTCCATAAGTTACCTGAATTTTTTTTTTTTTTTGTGGGACCCTCGCCGTTGGCCGAGGAAGGAACCGGCGCTGCAGAGGCTGCGGGCAGCCTCGCAGCCCAGCGCTCAACCGCTGCGCCACCAGGGGAGGCCCACCTAAATGGTTTTTATTAGGCATGCACTATACAAATACCAAAACTGAATAGACAGTACATTCACAAACTTCCCATATTTTATTTTAAATATTAAAAAAAATTTATTTATGCATGCATACAAAAGCTGAGGTATACGCTGGAGGTGCGGGGGTGGGGGGGAGGTGTCAGGGGGAGTGAGAGTGAGAGACATTGTGGGGCACAGAAAAGGTGGATCTACGAAATACAGTGCTGAGGGGAGCAGCAGATGGGACAGGAGAGGTCTACTGGGCCATATGGGTCAGCTCCCTGGCTGGGATGGAACTCATCCTGTAGTGGCTGCTGATAGCTTCACAGTGCTGAGACTTAACCCCCTGTGCCAGCAGGAAGGCCCCTCCCACATTTTATTCTATTCTTTATATTTAACTTATATATTTTAGTGTGATGAGGACACAGGACTAGAGATACAAACGGAACACAATATCCAAGAAAGAATCCATATAAAATGGATTTTTGCCTGTAACAAAGTGGCCATTCAAATCCATGAAGAAATGGACTGACTGTTCAATATATTTTGGGTTAAGTGATTAGGAACCCCCCATGGGAGATTGTTAAATTTGGTATGTTAATTAAAAACAAGTACAATTTTTGAGATAAAAAAGCAAATATATGAGCAAGTTACTATAAAGAACTGGAAACGGAGCAAATGCAAAAATAAGTTCAGTTGCAATTATCTGAGAAATTGAAAATTTAACCAGATGCATCTCATCGAACTGGCAAAAATTTTTAAAAAGCGATAATAACATCATAATAAATAATAATCCTATCAGAAAGTTGAAGGTATCAGGCACTGTCACCCACTGCTGATGGGAATATAAATTGGTACAGGTTTTGGGGGGAAATCTTTTTTTATTTTTGTGTAGAAGAACTGGGAAGTGTGGGCTGGGGAGGGATGGGGAAAGGATTCACCAGAGACAGAGTGGGAAGCAGAACAGGCAGACTTGACTGAAATACACTGCTGAGGGGAGCAGTGGGCAAGACAGGAGAGGTCTGCTGTGCCATATGTGAGTTAGCCCCCTGGCTGGGGATCAAACTCAGGCTGTAGGAGTGACAGCACTGAGGCTTAACTCCTAGGCCACCAAGTAGGCCCCTGGAGGGCAATCTATTAATAAAAATAAGCATATACTATAAACTGGCAATACCTTTTCTCAGTATCCACCCTAGATAAATACAGTTCACACATGCATTCAGCAATTTTTTTTTGAACAAGAAAGATTTATGAAATACACTGCTAAGAGGAGCAGCAAGCTGGAGGTGAGAGGTCATCATGTGCCCATTCAACAATTTTTTTTTTAAAGATTTATTTTATTTATTTATGCACACAAGAGGTGCGGTGGGTGAGAAGATTCACCAGAGACAGAGTGGGGAACAGAAGAGGTGGACCTACTGAAATACACTGCTGAGGGGAGCAGCGGGTGAAATAGGAGAGGTCTGCTGTGCCATGTGCAGAAGCTCCCTGGCTGGGGATCGAAATCATGCTGCAGTGGCTGCCAATAGCTTGATAGTAATGAGACTTTAACCCCTGTGCCACCAGGGAGGTCCCCACTCAACAATTTTTAAGAGAAAAGTTGAAAATAAATTTCATCACAAAGAAACATATATATATATTTATAAAGAAAAATATATATACACACACATATTGGATGTATTATCTCTATACTATGGAAAATGAGGCAATGATTCAACAGAATGAGAAATTTATTACTGACATGTAAACATAGTTAAGACAAAGTGAGTAAAAGGATATACATTTCTGTTACTAACCACATATATACGTACACACAAATGTGCACATACATACATATATGAATGCACTGAAAAAGAACTGGAAGGAAAACTGAAAAACTATCATTATTCACAGGAAAGACTCCATATTGGTAGAAGGCAATCAAGAGAAACATCAATGTATTCACACATTCTTCTTTGTCCAACATTCAATTGGGAATATTTATAAATGCAGAAAAGTGTATATTTGAAAACCCACCTAGATTCCATAGGTAATGTTCTATATGATTCACCATCTAGCTTATTAATGTATTTCCCATTGCAGGTGTCAGTACACTTTACCCCTCAACACTTCAGCATGTATATCAATAAAATTTGAAGGGAAAAAATTACATTCAGTGAAATACACACATTTCCAATGTACCATTACCAACCCCTATAAAGATACAGAACATTACCATAAAGTTCTTTCATTGTCCTCCCCAAGTTTACCACTCTAGGGACAAAAATACCATTCTGGAAAAAACATATTTTTCCAGCATAGTAAGTATTGCTTGTTATAGATTTCATATATAAATGAAATCATATAATATGTATTTTCTCTTTGCTCAGCCTAATTCTGAGATCTATCCATATTTTGTGTATCTGCAATTTTTTCCTTTTCACTGTTCAGTAGTATTCAAATTCCAAACCACTAGTTTATCCATTCTGCTGATGGACACCTGGGTTGTTATCAGTTTGGAGATACTCTACGTGTGTACAGGTATTTTTGTGGACGTGATGTTTTTGTTTTTCTTGGGTAAACAAGTACAACTGCTGGGTATGGGGTAGGTGTATATTTACATTTTAAGAAACTGCCAAACCTTCATCAAAAGCAGATATACTGCAATGCTAGATTTTAATAAGCATTACGTTAACAGTTCCTCAGGGAAGAAGCTGAGGATGACAGTGAACTTATTACACCTATATTGTAAGGCTTCCCTGGTGGCGCAGGTGGTTGAGCATCGCACTGTGAAGCTGTCCGCTGCCTCTGCAGCACGGGTTCAATCCTGGCTGGCCAGGGAGAAACCCACATGGCGCATCAGACCTCTCCTGTCTCACTGCTGTTCCCTCAGCAGTGTATTTCGTCAGTCTGCCTGTTCTGTTCCCGGCTCTGTCTCTGGTGAATCCTCTCACCTTCCCGCACATCTGGCCTGTACCTGGTTCTTGTATAAATAAATAAATCTTAAAAAAAAAAAACAATAGTGTTACTTTTGTTATATGAAAAGAACAAAGGCAAGAGACAGTCCAACTCTCATTAAAGACCAGGTTCAGGTTTCTTGAGTCAACATCCACTACTAACTTCTAGAGCATGTCAGCAAACCATGACTGCTGCTAGATTTTGTAAATGAAATATGAAACATGGCTAAGCTCTTCAGTTTACATATGCTTAAGGCAACTCTCAAGCTATAACAACAGCAGGACAGTATGGGCTTGCAAAACCTAAAATGTTAACTAATCCTTAAAAAAGAAAACAAGACAGTTTGCTGCCTCATTTTCTAAAGCGTATTTACATTAGCCTCTTCATTTCAAAGTGACATTTAAATCTCATAGTTTCTCTTATAGCAGAAATGAAAATACCAGATTTCATCTGATGATATTAAGTTAGATAATGAGTTATCTAAGCTTAGATGGGTATGTGTAACTAGAATTTAGGTCTATATTCTGAGTTCTAGCCTGGTCATTTCCCCAGTCTACTGGTATACTTTTTTTTTTTTTTAAAGATTATTTATGCATACAAGAGCTGGGCTACAGGCAGGGGGTGTGTGTGTGAGTTTGTGTGTGTGTGTGTGGGGGGGGGGTGGTTGGGGTGAGAGGATTCACCAGAGACAGAGTGGGGAACAGAACAGGCAGAATGAACGAAGTACACTGCTGAGGGGAGCAGGAGGCGAGACAGGAGAGGTCTGCTACGCCATGTGGGTTGCTCCCTGGCCGTCTAGGGGTTCGAACTCATGTTGCAGAGGCTGCGGACAGCTTCATAGGTTGTATCCTAACCCTTTGCGCCACCAGGGAGGCCCCTATTGGTATACTTTTAAGATCTATCAAGTAAAAATACATTTATGTCCACAGTTTAATTTTACTTTCATGTATTTAGAAAATTCAAAATGAATCAGAAGCTTAAGGGAGCAGAATCAGAGTGAGCTAAGGCAAGCATGCCTTTATGCACAAATATCCCAATTAACCCAATATACTCTCAATGTTAGCACAACAAATAGGTATACCACAAGCTGAAATGGATTAAATGGCAACTGTTTATCAAAGTAGTTAAGTGCTTACTATGTGCTAGATGCTGTAGGGATATAAAATGCAGATATATATCATGCTCTGTGAAAATATCCAGCTAGTAGGAGGTAAATACCTATATAAACATATAAAAATATTTTTTATATACATATGAAACTATAGTTTAGGATACAAAGTTTTAGGTGTTATGAGAGATAAATGTGTTTATTATAGCTACCTGAGCATATCAGAGAAGGCATATGGCAGAGATGGCACTCAACCTAGGTCTCTGAAATTTGGAAGAATTTATGCAGCAGAGAATGAACAGGGTACCCCAGACCACAGGGCCACAGATACACTCATTTGGTTATGACATGTGGAATATGAGGAGTAAGGTGGGAAATGAAAGATTATAAGGTTGGAAACTTACTTCCATAAGCCAATATGGAATATAAGCCTAGATAGCCAAGCTGCTTGGAATTTACTGACACCTTCTGAAAGCAGCAGGGATCTAAACAATTTTGGATATAGAGAGTACTATGATCAAAGCTGCAGCTTTAGAAATAATTTGATTGCAGTGAGTTTATACTGGTTTAGGTCACAGTGATTCAAGTGATTCTTTGGATCTTCCTGGGAATCAATTAGGAGTAAAAAGTCTTCCTTTCCCAAAGTCATCATCACTCAAAGCAGCAAAGCTGGAAAGTCTTATGGTCTATTTAAACTTGAAACAACTTTGAAAAAGTTACAAAAGCTCTTCATCTGATGTTTTAAAATCAGAATTTAGAAGAAAAGGCACTACTAGATGCTAGGGATAGAACGGGTAGGAGTGTTAAGTGATATGACATTTGAAATGGGTAGTTAGTGTTATGAAGCAAGGAAAAATGAGCACACTCCCCCTGAATGTGTTTCTATAAGCTAGAGGGGGAGGGGGGTGTCTACAGGTCACAGAAAATTAATTCCTGAATTAACTGTGGTAGTGGTTGTGAATGTGTGGGTCACAAGAAGATTCAAGAGATGCTGTAGTAGAAGATCTGGCACTACTGGGCCAGTTGCTTAGAGCCAAGATGAAAATTTTTTTTTAAAAAAGATTTTATTTATGCATACAACATCTGGGGTGCAGGCCAGAGATGCGGGGGGGGGGGGAGTGTGTGTGTGTGACTGGATTCACCAGACACAGAGCAGGGAACATAACAGGCAGACTGACTAAATAATACACTGCTGAGGAGAGCAGCAGGCAAGACAGGAGAGGTCTGTGGGTCACCTCCCTGGCTGGGGATTGAACTTGTGCTGTAGTGGCTGAGGATAGCTTCATAGTGCTGATACTTAACCCCTTGCACCACCAGGGAGGCCCAGAAAAAAAATACAGATGCTGCTTTTAAAAGGTGCAAATATAGCAGCAACTCCGAACTTCAGTAGAGATTAAGGATTGGAGGTATATAGTTAAAACACCTAATCCTTGTGTTATCCAGTTTATGGGAAACAAATGAAATTTAAGACAGACGTTAAACAAGAAGTAAAATTTGTAACTTTTGCAATTGTTTTATGAGATTGCCTGAAAAGGTCGAAAATAAGGCCAAAGACAATACCTAGACTATGCATTTAGGAAACGAGAAGGAAGAGCAGACAAATGAAAAAAGAAAGGAACGGTTAAAAGTGGGTGCTGGGGTAAGGATATATAAAGGGCCACTTTTTTTTTTTAATGGGCTTGAAAACACCAAAAGAAAAGTACCCCGTGCCTCAAGTGAAGATGAGCTCCAAAGTTATACCTTCCCGTGAGCCAAACACTGACTGAGTCACAAAGTTTAAAGAGGTGTGGGAGGCCATTTAGAGAATTCTTTTCAATAATGTTAGCAATAACCTATCAAATATGAGAGCAGCTAAGTTTAAAAAGAGATAAAATCCTTACAAGGTTCCTATGAGAACAGTGTAAAAAGCCAAAAAGCTGCAATGTGCAACATAGCATTAAGTGGGAGACCTGGATGATAACCCTGGTTATCCCAACCAGACGCATAAACCAGGCGTGTCACAAACTCAGTTGAGTCTCACAAACTCAGATGAGTCTCCAATGAGAAAAGTCGAAGCTGCAGCTGAAGATTGAACTTCTATGAAAACCCATCAGTGCTGCAACCACAAAAAAATGGGGAGGGGGTAAATGCCCAAGCATTGGGGGTACTTTTATACTGACACACCAATGCCATGAAGGACATTAAAAACAAAGTTGCAGAAGACTAATTGCATGGGAACAGTTCATAATACTGCTCATTCATTCAAATGACTTTTATTTCATTCCTACTTATTGCCAGGCAACAGGTTAGGTGTTAGGGAATCAGAGATGAGTAAGACACAAACAAGTTTATAGTGTAGTAAATGGGCAGCAACAACACTGTATAAAATCATAAATGCTTTAAGAACAGAAGGTATTATGGGATACATAGGAGCATTTAATCACTCCAGCCTAAGACAAAGAAATGGTTCAAAGATGTTTACTAGCTATCAAGCAAGCTTAGTTGACAAGTGAGCAGACACAGCAAGGTAAAGAAAGAGGTTTATACGTGAGGAAATAGGGACAAAGGGGGTAGGAGAAAACTGTGGCTTGGTAGAGCAGATGATAGGAGGGAAATAAACCAGTGAGATTATAAAGAGTAGCTACATTATGCTAAGGAGCTCCTGAGGACAATGGAGATTTCCAAGTGCCTATGAAACACCCAACTGAAGATTTATACAGTTGGTTTAAAAAAAATAAATATATAAAGGCAATGTGGACGAGTGATAGATTTGGAAGCCCCAACAGAGACAGTAACGGAAGCCACCAGAATAAATTCTTACAGGAAGCATGGACAGTTCCCAGAGGTGAGGTAGATGGCCACGAACACCCCCAATATATCAACTTCTAAGAAGGTGGCAGAGGAATAAGAAACATTCTCCTTAAACGTTAAGTGATAAATCTGGTATCTAACTGTATGCTTTAACATTTTGCTTATACATTAAAAACATTTTCTTTACACTCAGGAAAAAGACTATCAAATATTAACAGTGAGCAGTTAAAGACTACAGGCAATTTATGTCAAAAATCAATGTAATAAGCGCATTAATTAAAAAATACTTTTATCTTGGCGAGGCAGACCTCTCCTGGCACGCCCGCTGCTCCCCTCAGCAGTGTATTTCTTCAGTTTGCCTGTTCTGTTCCCTGCTCTGTCTCTGGTGAATCTTCTCACCCTCCCGCACATCTGGCCTATACCCAGGTTCTTGTATAAACAAACAAACAAATAAATAAATCTTTAAAAAAAATACTTTTATCTTTCAAAGTTGTTTTTCCATTACAATCAGTCCTTAATGAAAAGTGCAAAATCATGGAAAAGTAATAAAGACAGGAATTTTAAACTTCTAAATACATGTAATTTAGTTCTATAAAGTCAAAAATCAATTTGAAAGGAATCAAATTATTTTGGGGGTGGGAGAAGGGTGTTCTTTAACAATAGTAAAGCACAAGCTACCATAATTACAGTAGTATCTGAAATACAACATAATCTTACCCCTGTCTGTCCTTCCACTACCATCAGTTCAGGAAATGGTCTCCTGCTGTGTGATGGCACGACCACCCCACCAGACCTTTATTTACAGATGGCACAAAGGGCCAGGCAAGTTCTGTTATTTTCCCAAAGGTGCACATTTGTGTGAAGTTGTTTTTTTTTTTTAAAGATTTATTTATTTGTATACAAGAACCTAAATACACTGCTGAGGGGAGCAGTGGGCGAGACAGGCAAGATCTGCTTCACCATGTGAGATTCTTGCCGGTCAGCTGGCCAGGATTGAACCCGCGATGCAGAGGCTGCGGACAGCCTCACAGTGCGGCGCTCAACTGCCTGCGCCACCAGGGAGGCCCTGTGTAAAGTTTTTTTTAATATGTCACATTCCACAGGACAAAGAAAAGCCCCTTACAAAATCATGTGATACTGGGAGAATAAATACACCTGCCTCCTCCTCTACAGCCAGACACCCAAGGATGGAGTCTGAGCTGCAAAGCAGTGTATTTACTGAGGTATGATGCAGAACACCAGTAGGAGACTAAGAAAATGCATTTCATAGGCTAGAAGAAAAGGAACATGAATGAAATGTTAGGTATTAATGGTGCTGGTTCAGAATCCTGTAGATGCTTGCAAATCAGCAACTAGTTTCATTTAAAAAGCATTTGACAGATAACTCCAAGATAATGAATTCCAATGAGACCTTGGAGAGAGTCTAAAGGCTCAAGGATTCTATCACTAAGTGAGTGAATTTTGATAATCACAACAGAGGGTTCCATGCTCTCACCTATGAAGTGAAACACTGGGCTAAATTAGTGACTTTTAAGTTTTTTTTTTTGGGGGGGGCGTGCTGTGAACCATAGTTAAGAAATACATTTTACATTAGGATATCTGTATATCCATGTATACACACGAATAATAGAGGTTTCATGAAATGTCTTTCCTTAGAAAAAACTCAATATTAAAAACTTTGATATTTTTACTATTCATTATTTTTAAAAATCGCAACTAAAACACAAGACCCCACTACTTAGAGTTGAAATAACACTAAATGGCCTCTATAATCTAGTTCAGTATTTTCACTTTAACTGTATTTAATGCATTTAGTTTAATATTTGCAGCCACAGGGTGCTAAGTCTTCTTTCTCCTGTGTTTTCATAAATGACACTACTTATTCCCAATGTGTCCTTATTGTTTGAGAAGGATTCTAGGTATGCTTCCATTGCTAGTGTGCTTTAGAAGGTTGTGAAAATCAAACGAAGTGATTATATATGAATGTAAGCATTCTGAAATTGTTCCACCAAGTTTAAGATATTAGTCAAATATACAATTAGCTATACAGAAAAGGTTTCAAATAGGAATGTGATATAACATGCAATATTTTTTACTCTATCCCAAATATCAACTACAAAATTGTTTTTTAAATATGTGGTATTACTATGTCTACTGTACTTGGTAAGGAACCGCCACACTGAATGGGGCAAATGAACTAAAGACTTGAATGAAAAAACAAAACGAAACAGAAAACATCTTAAACAAATGTCTTTACAAAATCTTTGGGGTAGAAAGTCCTTTCTCTACATACTAACAGACTCCGCAATTTTACCAAATTCAATATTCCATTAAATTCATCTGTATTACATTCAAAGAGATCACACCATAAAAGTTGTACACATTCTTAAGTCTGCCCCCAAAGATATACACTGGAATGTTAATAGTGAGTATCTCCAGGGTGATAAAATCAAACAGTCCACACATTGCCTTTCTGAGAATTCTTCAGTAGACCCTCATGCTCTCGGATACCCAGAGTTTTTAAGTATGGATTTCAGTTTCCACTTAATCATTCCCCCACACAGCATATTCTTGGAGGGATGCCTTTACATTTGCATAAGATCATTAATAATTTTCAGGGACTTAAGGCATTGTGCATGGGTTTCTTATTATCATTCATATAGTAAACAGAAATTCACTATTTGTTAATATTTACTTTTATTTTTGAAAAAGGATATTATCTTAATCCTAAAACTAAACCCAACTTCACTTGTACTATCTTCATATAAATGCCCTATATTTTGAAAACTTATGCACAAGTTATTTAAATGTGTATACCAAATAAAATCTCTACCCCTCCATCATATAATACAAAGTTTAGAGAAGAGACATCGCCTGCAATAAGAAAGGTGAATATTGGAAAGGAGAAAGCACCTCGGAAGAATGGAAGGAAAAAGTAACAAAAAAATCCCTCTCTACCACTTAAAGATTTCAGCAAAGTTAGTACATTCTAAAACCCAATGATCATTCACCATTTCCTTCCTTTTAACTCCGGATGCAAGATTTCCTTACCACACTATTGGGGGGCTTCCCCCAAAGACAGTTATTTCAATAAAAATTGTAATTACCATGCAAGTTAGGCATGGCATCTGTGGAAGAATACAACTGCTGCACTAGGGTTAAAGGAGAAAAGTGTCCTTTTCTTGGCTCTAAGGAATATGTAATTTTCCAAACAGCGAAAATCACAACCTCTTTGGGTCTCATTTTTCTTATCTTTAGTGTGGGGGTTGGGCTAAAAAACCTCCAAGGCCCCTTTTAGCTTGTGATAGCAATTAAAGAAGCCTTTCCAGTCTGGAGGAGCTGATTTCAGTCAGCAGCAAGTTTTCTGAGTTATAGCTAATTTACTCGATTCCTGCTTCTCAACATGTCATGCCCAAGTAGCTCTCTAGAATACACTTCTTCTAGAAATGTATGCATTCAGGAAAAAAGGTCTGCTGAGACTCACTAACAAAATATTTTTCAAAGGGCAGAGAAGAGTAAAATGAGTTTGCTTAAGTATGAAAACAAGCAAGAGCACAAGTCTTTATTACGACATTAACTTCTCGGGAAGAAGAAGAAGAAAAAAAAAGACACCCTACAGCAGCACGACACTGATGGATGGTTTAGACATTTCTTTAAAAACAAAGAACTCTGCAGAGAAAAACTATTAACATATACAACCATCACATGTTCTGGAAAGACACACGAACTGCTGTCCAGGCAGGATTTACGCTCCCCAAAGGAGTGAATTTGGAAGAAAATCTTGGTCATTAAAAAGGAATCAGAGATGAATCAGCCTTTTAAAAGGTCTTTCCACTGCCCAAATTCACGAGCATACTCGCGTGTGCTCCTGTGTGACCCGCTCCCCGCGCGCACCCGCGCACCCACACGCTCGACTCTCGCCCTCACTCCTCCGACCGGTCCGGGAGGCGGCGGGGACGAGTCACAAGATAGCGGCGGGAGTGGAAATTTCCTCTCCCCAGGCGTGGGGCCGGGGCTGGCTTCCCCGAACCGCCCCGCGCTCCGCCGGGGCCTCCACCGGTCGGCGCGCCCCGTACAAAAGGAGGCCCGAGCGCCGGGCCCCCGCACGCCCCCGGCTCGGCTCCAGCGGGGGTCCCCGGCTTCCGGCGCCGCTCGGGGCGGCAGGCCCGGGCAGCACGTGCGCCCCGCTCGGGGCCGGGAGGAAGGAGCCGGCCCGGGACCGCCCGCCGGCCCCGCCGCCGCGAGAGCGAGCCGAGGGCCGCCGGCGGTCAATGAATGGGGCCGGGCTCCGCCGTCGCCGGCCCGGGCGCGACCCGCGAAGGGCGCCGGAGGCTGGGCTGGCGCCGAGGCCCCCGCGCGGGGAGTCGCCTCCGCGCCTCCTTTCCCGTCCGAACCCGCCCGGCGCCCCGAGGCTCGCGGCGGGTTCCGGGCCCAACGGCCGTCCGCTCACCCCAGCTCTTGGCGGTGCGCCCCAGGAACTCGCGGGTGGTCGGGTTGTAGATGAAGAGCTTCCACTCGGCCAGGCTCTGGCTGAAGGACTTCTTCTCTTTCTTCGTCATGGTGGGCGTCGACGGCCGGCGGAGCGGCGGCCGCGGGGGTGGAGGCGGCGCGGAGCGCGGAGGCGCGTCCCGGCTCTAGCGGCGGGGCTCGGCGGCAGCGGCGGGAGGCGGGAGGACGGCGGGCGACTCCTCGCCGCGAAGCTCACTCCAGCCGACTGCGCCGCGCCGGGCCGGGCGGCCGCTCTGGCCGCGGGAGCCTGACGTCTCCGCCCGCCGCAGCCAATCCCCGCGCCGCTGCGCCCGCGCCGCCGCCGCCGTTACCGCCTCCTGCCGGCCGCCCGGCGCGGCCCCTGCCCGGAGGACGCCCCGCCCCGGCCCCGCCCGCGGGCCGGGCCGCGGGCCACGCTCTGGCTGCCTGTGCCGCGGGGCGGGCGCCGGGCCCGCACAGGGCGTGTTTGCCATCACGAGGGCTGAGTAAGAAGCAAATTTACAAGAACGGGCGAAAGGCGGGCGCCCCGAGCCGCAGGCTTCGCGGAGGAAGACACGGGGCCGGCCCGGCCCGGCGTCTCCTCGGCTCCTCGCCCGCGGCGGCGCGGGACCCGGCGGCCAGAAGCGCGGCGGCGGGGCCGGGGCGCCTTCCCGGAGGAGGGGACGTGCCGCCCCCCCCCGGCCGCCCCCTCCCCCTCCGTTCTCCCGCGGGCTCTGTGACGTGACTGAAAGGCGCGCGGCCGCGGGGGCGCGCGGGGCAGGTGCGAGGCGGGCGCCGCGCCTCAGGGTGCTCGCGCCGCTCGGGTAACGGATTTCACGGGGAACCTCGGGGCGACGGAGTGTCACTCTGTGCCGGTGCTGCCCGTGTAAGTACACGGAGTATCATTTTCGCCAGGTTGGGTTGAATTTGCCCATGGAATCGACACACACGCTTTCCTGCCAACTAAAAGACCTTCTGCTTTTTCTCCACCCTTAGGCTCTTCAGCTCCAGGAAATCAGTTTTTCGTCTAAGGCTGCGGCCCGCCTGGCGCGCCCGGCTTCTCATCTTTTCCGCGGCGGCGTTGGGCTCGCCCCTCTGTGGGAGCTGACGGTGTCGTCCGCCTTTTCCTCCACAGGATGGAGCTGAAGAGTTCAGCGCGCCTGCGACGGCCGAGCAAGTTGGAAAGGCTTCAGTGGATTCGAGCTGGGGCGGAAAGTGCGTTGTTTTTAGAAAAAAATAGCAGTGGAACAGTGCCTCTGTTTTATTAGCAAATAAAATCATGAATGAAGAGATGTAGCACACACATTACTACTCGGACTGGTGAATTGTAATCCATCTGAAAGTCTAAACAACCTGCAAATGCTTTTAAAGGAGTACGTAGATATTGCAATTGTAACATTTCTCATTTGCTCACTTATCAAAGCAAGGAATTATGAATTATGTCTTTCACGATTGGAAAAGAGATAGGAGAAGTTATCGCTCTCAAGTGGCCTTCTCCCTGTATTTAAGGAAGGTAAATTTATAATTATAACTTTGGGAATGACAACAGAAAGCCTGTTACTCTTGAGGACACTGACATCGAATTATCTGTAGAAGTGTTTTGTAAAATTTGGCATGAAAGCCATGCGAACAGTCGAATGTATTTTTTTTTAGTTTATGAACAAGGCTGACGCAGAACTGAGGAATGGAAGTAGTTAACTAATTTTTCTCATTAAAAATAAAACTACAAATTAGAGGAGAGTGAAAGTACTGGTGAAGCAGACAGCTTCACCAGTTTCATCAGTTTGAGTAAGAAGAAGATATGAACCCTTTTGCTTTCGTGTGTGCGCGCACACTAATTACAAATACTGAGAAATAAATACCTGGCACACCCAAGAAACCATGGTAAACAAGAACATCGTGAGATAATGTTTCAAATAAATTGAATGCTGTCAGAGATTTACAATTTGTATTTTCCAGTGGTCATATTTGCTGCTTTCCTATATAGTGCTTTGTAGTTTTCCAAATAAGAAACTTAAATACAAACATAATTCAGTAAGTAACTTCAAAACCTACACCTAGTTTAAAATAATAACTAGATCCAATAGACCTCATCACTTCTCAGCCTTTTGGCTAAGATCAAGTGTAGATCCAATAGACTTCAGTTTGGGGAATCTTTGACATCCTACTTCATAGGAATTACCTGCTTCTCAGATCCGATAACTTGAGCATCACCTGGAAGAGAGAATACTGAGTGTATGGGGGGATATCAGTCCACCAAGATAAATTATCAAATTTAGTCACAATGTTTCCTCTGCAGGTTTATTTTACTTTGCCAAAGCTCAGTTCACTTTTAAAAGTTATTTTGCCAGTTGAAATACAGATATGCACTTAAATTTGAATTTCATATAGACAATAGATACTCAAATATATTCCATATAATACTTGAGACATACTTAGGTTAAAAAATGATTCTTGTTGATCAGAAATTCAAAGTTAAACCCAGGATACTAGCTGTATCTTGCTACCTGCCTGACAGGAGATACCTTTGAATCCTGAAAAAACAACAAAGATTGTTTATACATACTGGAGTTGTAGAACCTGTACTACTTGCTCAATGTCATTTATTTTTTAATCTTCATACATACCCTAAAAAGGAGATACTGTTTTTCTAATTTTGTAAATAAACTAAGGTTTAAAGAAATTAATTTGCCAATGGTCAAAAAGCTATCAAACAGCACGTAGATACAAGTGTCCACCATCTCCATCAGCCAGTACCAACACCACAGTGAAAGGTGGGGGAACTTCACAAAGTTCAATGAGGCAGAATGAGAGAAACAGTTGTGGGCTGCTGGTTGAGTATACTCTCCAATAATCAATCTATTTTCTACTTTCTATTTTGCTAAACTTTTTGTTTATTTCCAAATTTTAGAATCATGCATAAAGACAAAAGAATTTCTGTTTTTAGAGCAGCATCTTATTTATAACTTGGTGTTGTAACTGATAGAGCTTTGGCACTGAGTCGCTGAAAGGCCGTTTGTTCTCAGAGAACAGATAGTAAAATTTCCTTAGCATTAGTCCTTCCCAACAAGCAGGAGCTGTATTTGTATTGGCATTTTATTGCATCTGACAAACATTGTTGTGAAAACATGCTCTGCTTTACAGAAAATGTCCTTCTCCACGCATTGGTTTAATATTGAATGCCTTTTCTAATCCTTCAACAAAAAGCATCTCTACATCTTTTGCAGATTAAAAAGCAGTTGCTTGCATTACTGATCATCTTAAACGAACCAGTGTGTGCAAAGCATGGGCATTGTAAATGGTTGGGTTTTTGTGTTGTTATAATATTTAATACTGCTATCCACTATTAATTGTTTTATGAAAAAGTATATGATATGATCTAACAGGATAGCTTACTAAGTGAAAAATAAATTCAAATGACCAACTCACTATGAAAGGTTAGTTAATGATGTAATTACAAATTTTACAGGAGTAGGTGGAGGTGTCAGTGAAAAATGAATGGCAGAATGTTGATATTGAAGCTGGGTAAAGGGTACATGGAGTTCATTATACTTTGTTTACTTTTTGTATCCCTGAAACTTTCTGTAATAGAATGTTTAGAAACCATGATTCTACTATGGGAAAAGGATACACAATTTTCCTGACATTTATTTTTGTTTTATTTAGTTGAAAAATAACCAAAAGAAGATATATATTTAATATTTTTTAGAAAATCTATTTTTTTAAGCTGACCTCCCTCATAGGAAACAGATCATTCCAGGAATATAAAATAATTTATTATGTGTGTGTTCTAATTTGTGTCCCTAGGAAAATTTGAGAAGCTATTGTACCCATAAAACAAGTTGACACGTGTTTGTGTGTGTATTAGGAACAATCAGACAAAAGTTATTATTGAAATGAAAAATATAATTCTTAAAAAAAAAAATCGGCGCTAGGACTGAAAGAAAATGTCACTGGAATCTCCCAAAGTGTGAAGCAAAAAGGCAACAGAAAAGAAATATTTTTAAATGTTCAAAGATGATATAGGATGAATCCAGGAGGGATATTTAATTGACAGTTAATAGGAAACAGACAATGCAGAGGAGAAATTAATGGAGAAATAATAGAGGAAAATTTCCTAGAATTAAAGTAAAATGGGAGTCTTTAGACTGGAAGTGCTTACTGAGTACAAAACATACTAAATAAAAAAAACCCCATACTTGACCATAACCTTGGGCTTATATAGCATATAAAATACCAAGAGAAGATCTTGGGGCCTCCCAGGTGGTGCAAGGGGTTAAGCACAGCACTGTGAAGCTATCCACAGCCTCTGCTCAAGAATTCAATCCCCTGGCCAGCCAGGGAGCTACCCACATGGCACAGCAGACCTTCTTCTGTCTCGCCTGCTGCTCCCCTCAGCAGCGTATTTCAGTCAGTCTGCCTGTTCCCTGCTCTGTCTCTGGTGAATCCTCTCACCCCCCCCAACCCCTGTACCTCTGGCCTGTACCCCAGTTCTTCTATACATAAATAAATATCTTTAAAAAGAAAAAAAGAAGATTCTGAAAGCTTCCAGAGACCAAAGAAACAGGTTATCTACAACTGAACAAAAATCCGATTGGCACCTGCTTTTAACAGTCAGTGCCAGTGGATAGTGGAGCTCTGCCCTCAGAGTTCTGAGGCTCAGAATACTATGCCCACCAAGCTACTACCCAGACAAAGACGTGTTCAGACCTGGAGGTCTCAGAAAGTCCACCTTTCACAAAGTTTTTCTGGAAATATCAATTAAGGATGGATCACTAATTCTTGGGTTCTTGCTTCCAAGAGGACCGAGAAAAGAGGAAACTGGTCATTTAGGAAAGGGCGGCAGTCATGTGCAGCCTCTTTGCTGCACCAACTGTGCCTGGTGTGTGCCCAGAACAAGGCCACCAAGAAGCTCATCATTTGAAACATAGTGGAGGCCAGAGCTGTCAGGGATATATCCGAAGGGAGCACCTTTGATACCAATGTGCTTCCCAAGCTGCATGTGAAACTACAGTACTGAGTGAGTTGTGCCATTTACAGCAAGGTGGTTAAGAATCTCTTGAAGCTTGGAAGGATTGCACACCTCCACCCCTATTTGGACCTGTGGGTGCTGCCCCATACCGTCCTCCAAAGCCCATGTGAAGAAGCAAATTCCTTAAAGACCAAAGAACTCCTCAGGGAGAAATAAAATGGAAATTATACTTCACATTGCATGTTTGAATGTATTTGTGCCAGATAGAGAGGGTGTTATGTATGTCATAGGGACTGTAATTCCTTTATTTTTTTAATTTATTTTTAAGATTTATTTATGCATATAAGAGCTGGGGTACAGGCCAGAGTTATGGGGGGTGAGAGGATTCACCAGTGACAGAGTGGGGAACAGAACAGGCAGATTGAAATTACACTGCTGAGGGAAGCAGTGGGTGAGGCAGGAGAGTTTTGCTGTGCCAGGTGGGAAGCTCCCTGGCCAGGGATCAAACTTGTGCTGCAGTGGCTACGGATAGCCTTATAGGTTGTATCTTAACTCCTTGCGCCACCAGGGAGGCCCGGGACTGTAATTCCTTTATACCAAGTATTTAAGTATGGCATGCCATTTTATTTGTTTTTTTTTGTTTGTTTGTTTATTTATTTATTTGTTTGTCTATTTGTCTGCTTGTTTATACATGCACTGGGTACAGTCAGAAGCGCGGGAGGGTGAGAGAATTCACCAGAGCCAGAGCGAGGAGCAGAGCAGGCAGAAGCGAAGTACACTGCTGAGGGGAGCAGCGGGCGGCAGGAGAGGTCTGCGCCATGTGGGACCCTCCTCCGGTGGCCGGGGAGCAGCCGGGGATCGAACCGGCGCTACAGAGGCCGCGGGCAGCTTCGCAACCCAGCGCTCAACCGCTGCGCCACCGGGGAGGCCCGCCATTTTATTTGAAAAGAAAAGAAAAACGATGGAGCAGCGAAAAGAAAAGGACCCCAAGTATGAGAAAAACCTGGCTCCCAAGAAACAAGTCCTAACCCAGGAGTGCAAGGAAGAGAAGACTGGAGTAACAGCTGTAGAGCAGGCCAAAAGAAGAACTGGTTTTGAAGAAAAGAAATGACTTCAAATGGAAAGTAGATTGCACACCACAGAGAGGGATTAAGATCCTGGATAGATTTAGTTATATGCTACAGGCATGTGCTTCTGTTGTAAGGAAGGAAAATGGAAAACAAGAACAGCAAAAAAAAAAAAAAAAAAAAAAAAAAAGTGTTCCAAAACATAGTATTATTTTTGACAACAAATAGAGTGTTTCAGAATGTAATCATTTGACCTTGATGCTTGTGGCATCCTTTCTGGTGATGTACCTTTCCTAACTGATGCATTTCATCCTACAGTGAACACTATTCACATAATCAAAATGGCAGAGCTGCAGTTCATTGACTTTCAATACATAAGTCAATTCAATGGCCATTCACAGACAAAATATCAATGCTATGAACTCTGACAGTGTAAGAGTAACAGTGGAGTTGACAGACGTTAAGAGGTCTATGGAGGAAAGGAAGGAAGTAAAGGAAACAGGAAGAAGAAAAGCAAAGGAAGAAAGGAAGGAAGAAAGTTGAAGGAAAATGTAGAAATATTATTTTTCTTACACAAAAGGGAGGTAGAAACATGAGGAATTATAGAATTTAAAGATATGAAATGGGGGGTAAGTATTTTCTTTCAAGTTATATATACAACCTATAGAAAAACAAAGTAAATACTAAATAACACCATATATTATTAATACTGACATCATACTAATGCCAACAAAATATGAATTGGAGGATGAAGTGGGACATAATACATAAATTGCTCATTGATAGCTTCCTTGGCAGCAAAAGCTGGCGATTTAAAAAATAGGTATATAAGCACATTATTGATAGCTAAGGAGAGAGTGTCGTAATATGTTCTGGCTGCTATAACAAAATACTATGATACTCGGTATCATAGACCAGGTGGCTCGAAAACAGCAGAAATTTATTTTTCTCAGTTCTGGAAGCTGTAAGTTCAAGATCAGGGTGCCAGTTCGGTGGAGTGAGAGACCTCTTCCAGGCTGCAGACTTCTAATTGTCTCCTCGCACCGCAGAAGAGAATTGAGAGGGGGACCTCTTCCAAACCTCTTTCCTAAGAGCGCTCATTCCATTCTTGAAGGCTCCACCCTCTGGACCTATTCATCTTCTCCAAGCCCCATCTCCTAATACCATCACCTCAGCGGTTAGGATTTCAGTGTATGGATTTGGAAGTAGGGGTGGGGTGGACCCAAACATTCATACCATTGCAGTGATCAAATGAACTAAAGCTAGAAAGGGTTTAAAGTGCCTCTAGGGAATTTAGTGACTTTTCATATATGTTTTTCCAGGGAGAAATGGGACAGGATAAGTATACTTTTCCTTTTTTACTTTTGTACAGTTGAGTTTTTCTTTTTAACCACTAGTTTGTCCTAGTTTGATAGTTTAAATTAAATGGTAAGAAAAGCACTTTAATGTAGATGGTTCCTTCTTTGCAAACTCTGAAACTCACATTTTTTAACTGCAAACTTTTTCATCCTTAAGGAAGATTTAAGTTTTTGGTAACAGGGTAAGAACTAACATTTAAAAAATAATGACTTACAAGGTTTTATATAAAACCAAAATGAAATTTTGACCTAAGAAGAGCACAATTTCATGCGAGTCTATTTAATTTATGCTCTTTTCACTAAAAAAGTGAAGTCAAAACTGCAATTATGGTATGGACAGCATACATTTTGTTTTTAAAATTGAATTTTCTACTTAATTTGACTATAAAAGTATTTTTAAACCCCACAGAGAACAATTAAAAACACAGAACTATTTGCAATCATAAAAAAGGCTAAACCTTCAATCTCCAGTGAGTTTTGGTTTATTTTTGTTTGAAATGTCTATTGCAAAGCAACCTCCTAATTTAATTCAGATTTAAAACTAAAAAGATGTCATGTGAAGGCATCTATTAAATCATCAGGTCCCTTAGATTCATACTATACTGAAGTAATACAGACTACATTTTTTCCCATTTACTTCTTTCACGAGGAGCTCTAACTAAAGAGGGGCCAGAAACAGCTTCCTTACACAAGGGCAAAGCAGACTTATAAATAATACCTGATACTTAATCATTGTTTTACAGCAAAACTTGTTAGTAATTGAATGATAGGAGTGAGTCATTTTTTTTTTAAAGACTTATTTATTTATTTATACAAGAACCGGGTTACAGGCCAGATGCACGGGAGGGTGAGAGGATTCACCAGAGACAGAGCTGGGAACAGAACAGGCAGACTGACGAAATACACTGAAGAAAGGAGCAGTGGGCGCGACAGGAGAGGTCTGCCACGCCATATGGGACCCTCACGGCTGGCTGGGATCGAACCGGCGCTGCAGAGGCTGCAGACAACTTCACAGTGCTGCACTCAACCGCCTGTGCCACCAGGGGAGGCCCCAGTAGGAGTTAGTCTTAAGGCCTTTGTTTCTGTTTCTATATTTTATGAAACACAGATGCTCTGCCAAATTGGAGGTATTGGTTTCTTCATCACGAATCTTTCATGAGTATTGACATTCTATAACTGACAATTTATTTCTGATATCATCAAAGACTAAATGCTACAGAGGCTATGTAGCTTCAAATTATGGTTCTTGACATTATAGAAAGATAAACACAGTCCTCACAGACTCATCTCTCTCTTAGGGAAGGGACCTTGGAGATCAACTGGATTAAGCCCCTCTGTTCAGATGAGGAAACTGAGACACTGAGAGACCCCAAGGTTCAGCCTACATGGTGGGGCCAGGGTGGTCAGCTCCTGGGAAGGTCTTTTTTCTGTTGTATTGTGTTGTTTTCCTCACTCAGAAACTTACCATCCAAAAAAAAAAAAAAAAATCAGTGTGCTGTAAAAATAAAACTAGTTAAAAATGGACTTTTATAAACCTGGAAAATCAGGATTGTCCAGAAGTTCTATAAATAAAAACGTGTTGCCCCTCAGAGGTCAGGAATAATGATGGTAAACAAAATACTTTCCATATCCTGAAGTCCAGGGCATCCTTTTATGAATAAGAAAATGTGAACTTAAAGAATTGCAGGTCCTTTCTTTTCATGTTCCATCTTTATTTGAACAAAGACATCTCACAAAGAGTGATCAGTGCTCATTTCCCTGTATTCAAATAAGCTGTGGGCTTCTGGCGTGTTTGCCAGATGACTCCTAGGGCAAGGCTAGAACAATTCAAATCTTGAATCCAATTTTCTAGTTGCCAGGATCTGATAGTATTAATAAATAACTTAATATTATATAAACAATCTCTTTTGCTTTGAGTTTGATATTTTGCTTTTACTAGACGATAACTGTGTCAGAGAAATGATTATGTTTTTTTAAGCAGGAACTATCTGTCACAATCTGACTAAGAGGAACATGAGGGAAAATTTAAATGTCACTTTAGGCAATATCTCCACATTATTTCCTAAGAGACTTGATAATGTCTCTAGGGGCGTGGGAATTCAAGTTCCTTGATTCTAATTATTGTGTTGCAATTGCCTCACTGTATACCCACAGCGTAATTACTTTTATACAAATTCATTATCTCTAATGCATTGTATACAAATAGATAATTCTGCCTTCTGGGATATTATGCAGAAAATGGTCTTTTAGCTAAATGTTGGTTTGGGAATTAGGAAATCTCCATATCAAGCACACACTGTGTTTCAACTTCCTGCAAATCACACAAGCTTATATTAGGTAATGATCTTTCTGTGGCAAGAAACAGAAAGCAAACTCAATGGACTTAAACAATAAGGAGAATTTATAGATGAACACAGTTAAAGACCAGAGGTTACTGACTTTGATAAGATTTGACCCAGGGACCAAACTTTGAAAAGATTTGACCCAGGACACATCTTCCTGGTGTACCAGTCACAATTTGGGAGGTTAAGAGAGGCCTCCAAGACCATTCACAGGCCTAGGTTAGATGATTAGATGATCTCTAAAGTGGATAAAGGATCCAATTCTGAACATAGATTTACAACATTATTATCTGACTGTGACATTTGAAAACAGCTTTTCTTTCTTTGGCGGAGATCACATCTTACCTAATTTGAGGGAAGGGGTAGTTATGTAACAGGGTAAGGGAACTCATGAAAGATTCGTGATGAAGAAACCAATACCTCCAATTTGGCAGAGCATCTGTTCCTACCCTGTTCCAGGTTCCAGCTTCCCTGCCCTACCGAAGAAAGGGTGGAGCTGAGCAGGGAGAAGAAGCTGAAGAGGAGATTGGGAGAAGGAAGAAAGATAGGGAGCAAGAAAAAGACCTGGAGGAGGCACATGGAGCAGAGAGGCATGTGAAGAACCTGCACTTGCTTCTTGGCCTTGGATTGGTTGAAACAGACATGGGTGAGAGACCTGTGGGAAGTTTAAAAATGGCAGCTTTTATCTTGATTTTGGTTTTGCTCCTTATGTCCCAGATGTGCTGGGCCACTTCTGTCCCTTTCTTATGGATCCCCACCAGGAAGTGCCTTAGACTTTTGGCAGGTTTTTGGACCTCAGTGGCCCTCCTTTGGGCCAACCCTGTTTGGTTGGACATTTTCTCACGAGGGCATGGGTAACTTTGGGTGCTTGTTTTGGAAACATTCTTCCCCTTTTCTGTATTGCATGCTAATTGTATTAAAGTTTTTTTTCATTAAACATCTTGTGCACTAGAGTCTGTTTTGTCTTGATGTGGCAGATGGCAGAACCTATTTATTTATTTATTTTTAAAGATTTATTTATTTTACGCATACAAGAAGTGGAGTACAGGCCAGAGGTGTGTGTGGGGGGCGGTTAGAGGATTTAACAGAGATAGAGTGGGGAACAGAACAGGCGGATTGACTGAAATACACTGCTGAGGGGAGCAGCAGGCAAGTCAGGAGAGGTCTACTGTGCCATGTGGGTAGCTCCCTGGCCAGGGATCGAACTTGTGCTGCAGTGGCTGCAGATAGCTTCATAGGCTGCATCTAACCCCTTGCACCACCAGGGGAGGCCCTGGTAGAACCTATTTAAAATAGGCAGGTTTGGGGGTTCTGGGATGCCCCTCACCCTGCCCTGGAACAGTTACAGCATCTAATGGTTCATAAGTGCCACCCAAGGCCCAGCTCAAGTTAGATCAGAAAACTTAATCTCTCTAGCATGTGGGCTATATAAAATAGGAAGGGACAGGAAGTGTTCATATATTTTGGATATTCCCACTGACTGAGCGGAAGCAGCAAGAGAGATAACAGAGGATTCAGGCCTCTTCCAAGCTCCCTTTGAGAAAGCAGCCTTTGGAAAAACACATGAGAAAATAAAAGACCACACAACCGAAATGTTTGCATCCATACTTTGTGCCTGTAGAAAGTATTCTGAAATAACTGAAGTTACTACACACCTAGAATATCATCTAGGAAAAAACAGAGGCCTCGGTAATTATACCATCGCCTGGGATGAAGACAATTCTTTCTCTCTCCCTCTCTTTAAATTTGTGGACCCTGAGGATTCATTTATATCTATCTGCTTTACCAGGGGGAAGAAATGTTTTGGTATTCAGTAGGACACTCTGATCCTCTAGTGGAGACTTTGGAACTTGTTCTAGTAACTTGCGTGAGGGCAGCAACGCATATAATAAATTTGGAATGTGGGAGAAGAAATGGAAAAAGGGAGACACATTGGAAAATTAGAGAAAGACAGAATCAGGCTTTGTGACCTCACTTGGAAAAAAGGTGTCCTTTGATTCTTACCAAGATGTGACTCTCCATGTCTATAGTAAATATTTTAGTGAAAGTCCCTTAGGTGTCATTGAAAAAGAAAAGAGCAGTACATGAAAAAGGTGGTGTTTATTTCTAAGACAAATGCAGATTGATCAGGAAGAAACGCACGTCCAAGTTCTGTACCCATCTTGGTCCCCTGCTCACTTTCAGTAGGACAGCCCCCAAGGGCATAGCTTCTGAACTGACACATCCACTGTGGCCCATAGCCATGGATTCTCTCCAACAGGCTAGTACCAGCCTAGATTAACTTCCTTTTGTGTTTTCCAGATTAACAAATAGAGTTGATCCTCAAATGGTTACTTTGGAAGTTAGAGCAAAGTCTCTTACTTGCAAGTCTTTTGAAAGAGGGGCTAGGGCATATTCTTTAGGTACTTTGGACTTCTTGAAGAAGTCAATTCTCTGAAGTTAATGTAGTTTGATTTCTGGAGTTAACTTGGTGGTTGGAAGGGGGTTTACATACATGCCTTCAAAATTTTCACCAGAGTCAGATCTTTTTAGAACCAGGAGGTCTTTTTTGACCCATGGCTCTAGCAGTGGTATTCAGTTTTTCTGAGCCTGATTGAGATTCTAAGCAAGTAGTTTATTTGTCTGGTATAATGAACTCCTCTTGGAGCTGCTGCTAGGCTCTTAACTACGACCACCTCCCACCAGTACTACGTCCAACTGTAGACAGTGCTTGTGGGCAAGAGGCCTGCAGAATCCAGGCCAGAAACTCACTGACTCAGGAAAGAGTTGGTTTTGCTCTTACCTGCCATGACCTTGATCTTGGCTTCCAGTAACCAAATATCCGCCCATCTTCTTGTTCCTGGCTGTCTCCTGTTCCCGAGTCTTTAGTATTTTGGCGTTCCTCCCAGTTTCTCAGTGAGGTTATGGTCCCCTATTTCCTCCAGTAACTAGATTTGTGTGATTTAAATTGCTATGCTGAATCATCTGATATAGTTCATCCCTCCTTGACATGGAATCCTCATTTAACAGTAAGAGTGTTAATATTTTCACTTGGGCATATGCAAGAGGAGCTTAAATATCTATGTGATATGGACAACAACCAGTACAAATATTTAAATAAAATGTGAACCGGGGCCTCCCTGGTGGCACAAGGGGTTAAGCACTGCACTATGAAGCAATCCGCAGCCTCTGCAGCATGAGTTTGATCCCCGGCCAGCCAGGGAGCTACCCACATGGCGCGGCAGACCTCTCCTGGCTCACCCGCTGCTCTCCTCAACAGTGTACTTTGGTCAATCTGTCTGTTCTGTTCCCCACTCTGTCTCTGGTGGATCCTCTCACCCCCCACACCTCTGGCCTGTACCCCAGTTCTTGTATGCATAAATAAATAAATCTTTAAAAAAAAAATAAAATGTGAACCTGCTGAAGAATATGGTCAAGAATCCCATGTTAGTTTTCAAGAGCGATCAAAAACGTAAGAAATAAGAATCATAGTTATAACAATTGCCATAATCATCTTGCTGTTTCAAACAGGAAGAAGAAAACCACTACATTCTGTTTTGTCTCTAAGTTAACTTGGCAGGAAAAAGGAAATGTGTCACTTTGACAATGAGAACTTGTTTGGAGCATCTTTTTCTGAAAGACAGTGTTTTTTGGTCTCTATTTTATCACCAAAATGACTGACTACAGTATAGGATTTGAAAGAAAAAATTCCACGGAGGGCGGTTGTGGGGGCAAAGACAGGAGGGGAACAATGGTCTAGGGTAAAGGACTATGGGTGTTTGGATGGTAGGTGTGAAGCGGTAACATACATCTGCGGGAAATACATCTATTCCCCTAAATCACAAGCAGTGTTTAAAACCAATGTTACTTCAGTAAGGAAAAAAGAAAGAAAAAAGTAAAATTCCCCTCAGAGATGGTATAGAAAAGCATCCAGTTGTAGTACCAGGAATATCCAAAACCAACAAGTGAAATGCAAAAGGAACTTTTCCTGGGCTTTGAAATAATTGATATTACCTAGGATGTTTATTCTGTAAAAATTTGATAGCATTCATGTATTTTAGTTAGAGCGCTCTCAACTGCCAACAACAAAAATCAAAATCAAAGAAAAGTGGTTTACACAATAAGAATACCTTTTTCTAGGAACTTTCCTGCACTGTTGGTGGGAGTGCAAACTGGTCCAACCACTGTGGAGAGCTGTGTGGAGATTTCTGGACCTACTAAACATAGAGCTTCCATATGATCCAGCAATTCCACTCCTAGGTATTTACCCAAAGGACACAGAAACATCAATTCCAAAGAGCACCTGCACCCCTATGTTTATAGCAGCACTGTTTACAATAGCTAAGCTTTGGAAACAACCCAAATGCCCAAAAATAGATGACTGGATCAAGAAGATGTGGTACATATATACCATGGAATATTACTCAGCATTCAAAAAAGATAAACACATGCAATTTGCAGCAACATGGATGGCGCTGGAAGGGATCATGCTCAGCGAAATAAACCAAAAAGAAAAAGAAAAATACCGGATGGTCTCACTCATAGCAGGAATCTAGAAAACTTAAATAAGGGACCAGGAAAATGAATATAAGAAAGTGAAAATCAAAATCAACAAAAAACTATGAATCAGAGACACTTTTTGGGGGGTGGGGGGCGGGAGGGGAAGGATTGGGGTCAGAATGGGGCGTTTGCAATTGTATGGGGGAATATAAAAATAAAATTTATTAAAAAAAAAAAAAAAGAATACCTTTTTCTGAGGAAGGGTTGCATCAGATGTAGGGTTGTTTTAGTGCAACATCACATTCCATCCAAATTCTGCCCATCTCATCCTCAATGGGGCAGATGTGTGTGCCCGCAGGGTCACAAGGTCGCTGCAGCAGCAGAGCAGGATGAGCCAGTTCCTCATACATTCTTCTTTATTTATTGAAGAAAACCTTTCCCCTAAGCAGATACACTACTCCCTCTTCTTTCAGCTCATTGGCCAGAACTTGGTCACAATGTAGTCACATGGTATATTCATTTATTTATTTTTAAAGATTTATTTTTTTAATTTATGCATACAAGAACTGGAGTGTAGACCAGAGGTGCGGGGCTAGTGGGGGAGGTTGGTGAGAACATTCACCAGAGAGAGTGGGGAGCGGAACAGGCAGACTGACGGAAATACACTGCTGAGGGGAGCAGCGGGCCTGAAAGGAGAGGTCTGCCACGTCATGTGGGTTGCTCTCTGGCTGGGGATCAAACTCAGGCCTCAGTAGCTGGTGATAGCTTGATAGTGCTGAGACTTAACCCCTTGTGCCACCAGGGAGGCCCCACATGGTATATTTAGCAGAGAAGCTTCCCATCTTTCACTGAGCTGTGGGACATTTCATATTATATGGGGTTTAGTTACCTCCTTGATGCTTGGTAAATATCCAACCTAGTGTGTCATTTGCACTTGTTTCCTTTTCAGAAGGAAGATCTTTGACAGACAATTATAAATCAGAGACATCCTGCAGGGGAGGAGGAGGGAGGAGCACAGGGGACTGAGATGATGGTGCACGGGTGCATTTGTGAAGGAAATTCTATGGGGACTACACCTGAGGGGGGGTGAAGCAAGCATTGTTTAAAAATGAACAAAGATGTAAAAAATATATATAAATAAAAAAAAAAGAAGGAAGATCTTTGACTCCCTTTTCTTATGCTATTCTTGATAGTTCAGACTTTCTATTTCTTGAGTCAATATGGTAATTTTCTATTTTTCTGTAAAATCATTCTGCATCGTATGTGTTTATTTTTAAAACATTGAGATAAAGTTGTAAATAGCATTACAAAACTTAAAATCTCTGCATCCTGTTTTCACTTCTAATGCTATTATGTCTTTTTTTGTTTTCTTTTCTGGATCCTACTCGCCAAAGGCTTCCTATGTTTTGATGTCAAAACAGAATTTAAGTCAATTGTTTTGGTTTTCTATTTCACATTATCTATTCTATCTTTATTAATTCCTTCCTTCTACTTTCTTTGGTTTGTTATTCTGTTTTAGTTTCTAGAGTTGAAAGTTAAGTTCATTTACTTTCAACCTTTCTTTCTTTCTGACATCTGGATTTAACATAATTTACTCCCTGAGAAACAATTTTGTTATGACTCGGAGTTTGAGATGCTTTGTTCTCATTGTCACTGATTTCTAAATAATCACACTGTCCCACTGGTGGGAGAATTGTACCTCCTTACTCCATTGACGCTAGACTTGGCTGTGCAACTCACTTTAGTTAACAAAATAGGAGTGGAAAGGAAGCCTATATTTTAAGAGTCACAGTGTGGTTCCACCACCTTTTTTTTCTCTTTCTGCAAGGAGACCAGCAGCATCTTAGAAAATGCTGTTCATGCAGCCTGCTTCCAGACTGAGGATGACAAGGAGAGTGGCAGCTGACCTGGAGTGGTAATGCTGCATTAATGAAAAATAAATCTTTGTTGTTCTAAAATCTTTATTTTTTAAGATTTATTTATTTATGCATACGAGAACTGGGGTGTAAGCCAGAGGTGTGTGTGTGTGTGGGGGGGGGGACAGTGAGAGGATACACCAGAGACTGAGTGGGGAGCAGAATAGGCGTATCGACTGAAATACAATGCTCAGGGGAGCAGCGGGAGAGTCAGGAGAGGTCTGCTGCACCATGTGGGTCAGCTACCTGGCTGGGAATTGAACCCGTGCTGTAGTTGCTGCGGATAGCTTCATAGTGCTGCATCTTAACCCCTTGCGCTACCAGGGAGGCCCTAAACTCTCTCTCTCTCCCTCTTTCTCCCTCTCTCTCTCTCTCTTTTGATGTGCAGTGACCTCAACTTTTTATTGACCTGCTCCCCAAAGGGTGCCCCACTTCTTCTGCTTCAGTGCTTCACAACTTTGGTTTCACTGGTCTCAGACAGCACTCTGCCATCCACATCCTGTGCAAAGTGGTCTTTTGGATGGTTTGCATGGAGTTGCTGATGTCTAGAGCATCACCAAGACTGAGTCTTCCCCAGCATCTAGCAGGTGGTAGTAGGTAGCCATCTCAGCCTCCAGCTTGAACTTGATGTTCAGCAGGGACTTGTATTCTTGTATTTCTTGTGAATTTCTCCAAGGTCATTCTCCAAGGTCTGGACCATCACTTCAGCTCTGTGAGGGTCATTTCAGTTGTTACACACTCAGTGCTCTGTGTGGTGATCCCTGTAGTGTTTTCTTCAATCTTCTGGGACCAGTACTTGTCCATCTCTTCTAGGTTCTTCTGACCTAGTTCATCATACTGGCCCCTGATGTTTGCCATAGTCTTGGCTGATTACCTGAGATTTGGGGACCTCTAATTCCATAATCAACTGAATGTTGGCAATCTGGGCTTAAAGCCTTTACTTCCTCTTTGTGGTTCTTCTTCATGAAGAGTAGCTCCTTCTTGAGAACCTCTATCTCTAATTCCCTCTCAGTCGAGTGGTGTCATCAATGACCTTGTAGAGTTCATGGATGGCAATCTCCACAAACTGGCATATGGATGTTCCATTTCTTTCTTGACTCTGAAGTCATCAGCAGCAAGATGGGCCTTACTAATCTGAGGAACGGTGCTGGCATTGTCCATAGAATTTGCAAAGATCTGAGCCTTCTGTTGCTCAATTGTCTTGAAGTAATGTCTCCAATCTCTGAACTGGAGTCTCTTCTTCTCTAGGTGTTCAGGATTTTGCTCCCCAGACTCCAATTACTAGCCTCTAGGATCCTCACCCTGTCTAGATAAAAGGCCAGGCAGTTGTTCAGGTCTTGCATGATCTCATTTTTGCCCTGGATGCTCCCCATGCCTTCCAGACCCCTGTCCAGAGCCCTGGAAGCTGGCAGAGAGGGACACCGAGATCTGGGGAGATGTAGACTGGGCTGCTGACTGGCTGGACTCTGTGGCTGGGCAACTTCATAGAGACCAGGGACCATTAGTTGGTGGAGAGGTGGAGGGGTGGTGAAGCTCATGCTGTTTGAGCACAAAGGTGAGAGGCCAGGAATCAGATTGGGGTTACTATTCTAAACTCTTGATGCAGGGCCTCCCTGATGGTGCAGGGAGGTGCACCTCCCTGATGGTGCAGCGCTATCAAGCTATGGCCAGCCAATGTGGCATGAGTGCGACCCCCAGGCAGGGAGATAACCCACATGGTACAGCAGACCTCTCCTGTTGTGCCTGGTGCTCCCCTCAGCAGTGTATTTCAGTAGATTTGCCTGTTCTGCTTCCCAGTCTGTCTCTGGTGAATCCTCTCACACTTTCTCCAACCCCGGCACGCCTGGCCTACACCCCAGTTCTTGTATGCATAAATAATAAAAAAAAATGTTAAAAAAACAACTCTTGATGCAGTCAAGTCAGTATGCGTTCTAAAGAATATGATGAACTTCCTACATAACCAAAAATGACATTTTTCACATTTAACAAAACTAGTGATGATTTCTTCTTATTACCTGTTACTTAATCCATATTCAAATTTCATTGGTCCCCAAATGCTCTCCAGTTGGTTTACAGAAATCATGAAGCAATCCAGAACCAGAGGTTCCATTTGATTGTTATGTTCATCCTCTGCCCCCACCTTTCCGGGGGGGATATCATTAGTTTATTATAAAAGAGAGATGTGGAAATTATTTACATGATGAAAGATTTCAGTGGAACAGGCACCTTCATGTGATACCATTTGAACTGTGATTTAGTCTATGTACTTTCTAGCAATATCAACATCTCAAAATAATAATCCTTATGTTATAGGGCAGCCCCGATATTGAACGGGTTGCCTGGCTGTGGGTCCTCACCCGCGCACTTAAAAAGGACTTATTAATACTCCACTACAGGCACACACAAAAGGTTAATAAAATGTTTATTTGCAAGGGAAAAGGAAATAAGGAAAATGTATAACTCAGGGAGAAAATAGGGAAATAAAGTCTTTAATGCGTCCTACCCGATCCACCAACCTGGAAACCCAAAGGCACTTTCAGAGCTGGCCGGATGCTCCTAGCTGGTAGAGAGCCAAATTGGGGGACCCCTCCAAAGCCCACGTGTCTGCCTTATATCAACCTGGCTGCTTAACCCCACCCTCAAGGTCCCAGCCACTTCCCTTTGGTGGTAATGGGATTTGGTGTTCCCAGTGTCTTTGGCTTTGGCCTGGGGTGGGGGTGGAGTCCACAAAGCCTGTATGGAATTAGCTTTAGGACATCCTTTTCCCCCCTAACATTTATTGTCTAGAACTACTCTGGTGCTTCCATATTTTGGGAGAAGAACTTTTTTTTTTTTTTTAAAGATTTTGTTTGTTTATGCATACAAGAACTGGGGTATAAGCCAGAGGTGTGTGTGGGGGGACAGTGAGAGGATTCACCAGAGACAGAGTGGGGAGCAGAACAGACAGATCTACTGAAATACACTGCTGAGGGAAGCAGAGGGTGAGACAGGAGAGGTCTGCTGCACCATGTGGATTAGCTCTCTGGCCAGGGATCCAACTCGGGCTGTAGTGGCTGCAGATAGCTTCATAGTGCTGAGACTTAACCCCTTGCGCCACCAGGGAGGCCCATTCTGGGAGAAGAACTTTGTCTCCAACTTTCAATAACTGGTTGAATCTCTGCACCTTTCCCTTTAAAGCCCCATCCAATAGCTGATACTGTTGCTTGAAATTCGTATCCTTGAGATTTTCTGGAAGCATGATGCCTCCTTTGGTTACAAGTTGGGCTGCACTTCTTTTAACTAATACAAAGTCAAAGTGCAGAAGAAACTTTCTGGATGTCTGAACTGCCTTGACTTGGGTGGCCACAGTTCTAACTACTATGCTTTTGAGCTTTTCTTAATCTAGAACATTCCTTTTTCCTATTACACTGATTAGTTGAAGAACCCAGACTAGTCGTCTGTCCTGAAGAATGTGCTACCTTTTAGATTTGTTTGCTTCCCCATATTGTTGTTGAACTTGTGCCTCTCACCCTCATAGTTCGTGTAAATAAGTTAGATGTAAACATGACACTTTTTACTAGAATACAATAGATGAAAGGTTGTATGCTTCCTATTGTATCCCATCACAAGACATCAAAGATGGTTACCTCACCCTTAGTCATGCTAATGGGTTAGGTGACTAACAGGTTAAGATGGGCACAATCTGCTCTATTATGTAGCCATTCTTTTATCTTTGTCACCAGAGTGTAGCCAAAATGTTACACTTTGGTACCATATAAATAATGAGCACCCCCTTCCTAGAGGTTTTAACATCGGTTGATAACCTTGTCGGAATCAATAATTTCAATTGGGATTATAAAATGATTCTTCTGTAAAATAGAGCTTTCTCTTCCCATGTGGGAATATGCATTCAGTTAACAAATATTTATCATAAGATGAGATGATGGGGCAATAAACATTAGCTATCAAACCATCAGTGTTATTAAGATACATATTAAGGTACAAGATACCTCCTAACTAGAGGTGAGGGGAGTTTCACTGAAAGAGGTAGGGTTGGAATGAGGCCTGGAGTCTGGGCAGCAGTTCATCTTGTGAAGCTGTGGGCTTGGAGGGCAGCTGAAGAGGGCATATTGTTTTATAGAGGATTGCCGTGAATAAACTGGAATGGTGGGTTAGGGCTGGGTTGAGAGGGTTGTTTTGGTTACATAGGCTTGAATTCCAGGCTAAAGACTTACTGTGGATTTTCAGCATGAGAGGAAGGAATTGTTGGCAAGATTCTTGAGTTTAAGTGTGTAATGATCAAGCTCAGAAATATCTCACCTACCCCACACTCAGATGTTATTGGTTACTAATAACTAATATGGTGAGATCATTGAGAAAGTACTAAGTGAAAAAAACGAAGCAGGTATAGAGCAACGTGCCTGGTTTTTTTCCGTTTGTGTTAGATTTGCCTAGGATTTCACACACTGAAAATATCTCTGAGAATATTACCACCCAGGATCTGTGGAAGCTGGGACTGGCCCCTAGGAGACAAAATGGGTGCCATGTACTCTGAATCACTGGTCACAGTGACTCTGTTATAAAATTAGATAGACAAGGAAGCCATACTTAATTTTATTTTCGTTTAGTTTAGTTTTCAGCCACAAGACAGGGTGGACATTTTGGGAGAGCCCTTATTACCAGAGGGCCAGTCTGACTCGGTCTCTGACCTTTCTTGTCACCCTGTGGCCTGAGGAAAGAGGCAAGGACTCCAAGATTCAAACTTCCTTGCGGGGGATTGATAAGAATTGACATGAAGGTGCTGGGACAAACCATGTAAAAGAAACTTTTGAAAATGTAATGTTAAAAATTGTATCATGTTCTGGAAGTGTCCTGGATGCTTTGAATTCTGTTCTGATTTTTAAAATCAGGACTTGCCTGTGACTTTCTGAGCAGTAAGGGTGAAGGGCGGGCCAGGCAGACCCACCCGATGCTTGGCAGAGTGCCTTGTTCTGCCTGCCTTGGTGCACAGAAACTCACAAAACCATCTCAAAGGGTCAGATTCCCATCTCCTAGACCAAAGAACAGTTCAGACACATTTTTTAAAATCATGCACAGGATGAAGTTTTCTAGCCACGGCTTTTTAATCTAGCCATGGGGAAGGGGAGTAGCCTATACCTCTTTTCCTAGCCTGAGCTGTGTGCATAATCACATTTCAGAGGAAGGCCTTAAGAACATTTTAGTTTCGGGTGTACCATTAGAAGAGTGATTATGGAATGTCCTCTCTGGAAAACAAACAGTATTGCAGAGCAATAATTAAATTCTTATACACAGAAGCTTCTGCTTAGATATCTCACTACAGCCAACATTAGTGGAAGCATGGATTCTCTGGGTACTGCTCTGGAACTGGTGTGAAAAAAAGAGGAATATTGAAGGGCGCACCCAACTTCTCTCCTCATTTTGCCATTTATGAACAAGTCTATGTTAGGCAATAGGAAAAAAATATCTCTGCAATTTCATCAACTGTGATCTGGAAAGTAGCCACACCCTCCTCCCAGGACTTCCCTTTTTACACACAAAGCTTTTTCCTTTTGAGAATGAGAATTTTTATGCTATTTATAGAGGAAATGTATGCTCCTTTCTCAAACTATCATCTAAGATGAAACTGATTTCACCTCAAATCAGAACTGACCCTCTCTTCTGGGTGGCAACATAAATTTACATGAAACTGATGATTTTTGCTGCTGAATCATGTTCTAGAATGAGAGCAGAACTCACACATTGCTTCATTTATCACAGAGAGCAAAATCAGATGAAGCATGCACAAAGGAAACACACAGAAGACATAAACAAAAGAGAGGCCAGTGTACTTTAAGTACAAATTTAAGAAATTATTTTATATAGTTATTTTTACAAGCTAAATACTTTGCAGGTATTTTAGTGTTGAATACAACAACCTTCTAGAATAAATATTATTATCCTTATTTTACGATAAGGAAACCTCAAGCAGGATGGTTAACCAACTTGTTTAAGGGGATATATTGAACCCTAGACTCTGGACAAAACTCTTTCAGTAAGGACTTTTCCCTCTGCCTTATACACCTTGAAGAACTGAGCTGGGATAGTGTCCAGTGTCCTCATTTCTCCTGATCATTGCTGTATGAATATTGTCCTCTTGCCTCAGAGGGTTTACCTTGGAAGCACCTGTTATCAGGCTGCATTTACTAAACGTTCCTCTTTGTTGAGTCAACTGTGGGCCCTGGGGGTATTGAAGATTTTTCTTCCCGGTAACTATTTCCAAAATCGTGGTCATATTAAAACCCATATGGACAATCTTGCTAAGACCTTGCCTGCTGGCATCTGGACCTCCTCTCTTCCAGGAATCTTGTTCTTCCACCCTAGCTGTGCCAGAGCCCAGCCTGCTGCTCACCGAATCTGTTTCCTCTCCTTCCTGAGCAGACTGTTTCCCGTCCTCTTTTGTAGTAACTGTGGCATCATGCTGAGTTCTACACAAAGGAATTTGGAAACTGCCCTTGCAGCCCTCACTTACTCCCTCCCTCATTATCTGCCAGCCAGAGGGAGAGGATCCAGGCAGGCACCCAAGGCTAGGGACCAGTTCTGTTGATAGAACTATAAAGCTGGCCACGTGTGATTTTAGATTTTCTAGAGGCTACTTTTAAAAATGCTGAAGAAACCGATGAACTTAATTTTGATAATACATTTTATGTAACCCAAGATAGCAAAAATGTTATCATTTGAAACTGCTGTCTGCTTTTCCATCCTCTTGACTCCCTGCCACTCACTGCTGGTAAATATGCCTCATAAAATTGAGGAAAGCAAAGACTTGCTTCTCAAAGTTGTTGAAAAGACACTAAATCTATCAAGATCAAGAAAAACAAGGATAATGCGAAGTGTGAAGTTCAATGCAGCAGATACCTTTATACTTCCTCACCACAAAGAGAAGACAGAGAAACTGAAGCAGTTCCTGCTCCCAGGTTTGTCAATAAAAGAGTTGGACTAGTTTGCACTAGTGGGAGCACCAGAAGTGCAGGAGAGTTCCTTTTTCATCACATCCTTGGCAATGTCTGTTGTTGCTTGTTTTTTTAATATGTGCTATTCTTACTGGTGTAAGGTGGTATCTCATTGTGGTTATAATTTGCATTTCCCTAATTATGAGGGATGTTAAACATTTGTTCATATGCCTGTTGGCCATTTGCATTTCCTCTTTGGAGAAAGGTCTTTTAAATTCTTCCGCCCATTTTTTGATTGGGTTGTTTATTTTTGTTGAGTTGTTTGAGTTCTTTGTATATCTTTGTGATCAGACCCTTATCAGTTGTATGGAGTGCAAAAATTTTCTCCTGATCAGTGGGGTGTCTCTTTGTTTGGTTGATGTCTCTTTTGCTGTACAGAAGCTCTTCAGTATATTTTTTTCCTTCACTTTCTTTGCTTTGGGAGATGAGTCTTTAAAGATTACTAAGATGTATGTCTTGTAGTGTTTTACCTATATATTTCCTCTATATATTTTATGGTTTTAGGTCTTATGTTCAGTTCTTTTATCCATTTTGAGTTGATTTTTGTGTATGGTGCGAAGTTTCATTCTTTTGCTTATGGTGGTCCAGTTTTCCCAGCACCATTTATTGAACAAACTGTCCTTGTTCCATTGTAAATTCTTTGCTCCTTTGTTGAAGATTAGTTGTCCATATATGTGTGGGCTTATTTCTGGGCTTTCTATATGGAAAGCTGTATGCAGGTTCCTCAGACTACTAAAAATGGAGCTCCCATATGACCCAGCAATTCTACTCATAGAGATCTACCTAAAGGACACAAAAATATTAATTCAAAAGTATAGCTGCATCCCTATGTTTGTTTGTTTGTTTATTTATTTATAAAAGAGGCATGTATTATTTATTTGTTTGTTTGTTTGTTTGTACATGCACTGGGTATAGTCAGAAGCGCAGGAGGGTGAGAGAATTCACCAGAGCCAGAGCTGGGAGCAGAACAGGCAGAAGGACCCAAGTACACTGCTGAGGGGAGCAGTGGGCAGCAGGAGAGGTCTGCGCGCCATGTGGGACCCTCCTCCTGTGGCCGGGGAGCAGCCGGGGATCGAACCGGTGCCGCAGAGGCCGTGGGCAGCTTCACAAACCAGCGCTCAACCGCTGCGCCACCGGGGAGGCCCTGCATCCCTATGTTTATTGCAGGACTATTTATAATAGATGACTTGGAATCAACCCAAATGCCCAAAAATAGATGACTAGATCAAGAAGATGTGGTATATACACACAATGGAGTACTATTTAGCAATCAAAAAAAGATAAACTAATGCCATTCACAGCAACATGGATGGAGGTAGAAGAGATTATGCTCAGTGAAATAAGCCAGAAGGAAAAAGAAAAAATATTGGATGATTTCACTTATAAGAGGAATGTTGGGGAACCATAAAAGGATCAAGAAAAAAAAATAATAACAATACAAAACACAACAAAACAAAACAATACTAAAAAAACAACTATAAATTGGAGACATTCTACAGTGGAGGGGGTGAGGGATCAAAATGAGGGCAGGAAGAGCACCAGGGACTGTGCTGATGGTACACGGGTGAAGTGGTGATAGAAATTCTATGGGGACTATACCTGAGAAAAGAAAGCAAACATTATAAAAAAAAAAAAAATGAACAAAGATTTAAAATATTTATAAATAAACAACTTATTAAAAAAATAAATAAAAGTTGAAATCGGGCCTGCCTGGTGGTGCAGGGGTTAAAGTCTCACTGCTATCAAGCTATCAACAGCCACTGCAACCTGAGTTCTATCCCTGGCCAGGGAGCTACCTATATGGAGCAGCAGACCTCTCCTGTCTCTCCCACTGCTCCCTTCATCAGTGTATTTCAGTAGATCTACCTCTTCTGTTCCTTACTCTGTCTCTGGTGAATCCTCTCAGCCCCTGCACCTCTGGCCTGTACCCCAGTTCTTGTATGCATAAATAATTAAATCTTTTTTTAAAAAGCTGAAATTAATCAGGGGTACTTTTTTGAACTGTATTAAAAACTAAAAAGCTAAAAAAAAAGCATATCTTGCCATCAATATAAAATTATTAATGAGGTGTTTCATATTCTTTAAGATCTGCATAATTCACCCTTTCAGTATGTATCAATTTATTTTTTTAAGATATATTTATTCATGCATACAAGAACCAGGATACAGGCCAGAGGTATGGGGGGGAGGGCGCGGTGAGAGGATTCACCAGAGACAGAGTGGGAAACAGATCAGGCAGATGAACTGAAATACACTGCTGAGGGGAGCAGCGGTAGAGACAGGAGAGGTCTGCAGCGCCATATGGGTATCTTCCTGCCAGCTGGGATCAAACCCACCCCACAGAGGCTGTGGACAGCTCTACAGTGCTGTGCTCCACCACTTGCTCCACCTGGGAGGCCCAGCACATATCAATTTAGATGCTAAATTTTAAAACGCTTGAGAGACTCACAATTTCATAAAGGAGAGGCACTTCCCAAATCATTCCAAACATTCTTTCAAAACTTTAAATGATTAGACATAAATAAAACTGAACATTTAGTTTCTGAGCTTCTGTGGTAAGAGCCCAGAACCTGCATGACTGCAGGGAGCGCATCCTCACAGCACCCAGTCAACAAGCATAGACTGTGTGTGAGTGATCTGTCAACCTGATGTGCTGGGTCACTAAGCTTTAGGGGCTCTTTTTTTTTTTTATTTATGCATGCAAGAGCTGGGGTACAGGCCAGAGACGCAAGGGGTGAGAGGATTCACCAGAGACAGAGTGGGGAACAGAACAGGCAGACTGACTAAAATACACTGCTGAGGGGAGAAGTGGGTGAGACAGGAGAGGTCTGCTGCACCATGTGGGTTGCTCCCTGGCCGGCCTGGGATCAAACTCATGCTGCAGAGGCTGCCAATTGCTTCCTAGTGCGGTGCTTAACCCCTTGTGCCACCAGGGAGGTAGGGGCTCTTTTTTATAGCAGTTAGTATAACCAATACACTACACAGATGCTCACCCCATGTTTACATAGGTGTTGTTTTTTATAATTTTTTATTTATGTATATTTTATCTCATTGCTTATTTTTTTTTTTTAGAGGCATGTTTTATTTATTTATTTGTTTGTTTGTTTTTTGTTTTTGTTTATACATGCACTGGGTACAGTCAGAAGCGTGGGAGGGTGAGAGAATTCACCAGAGCCAGAGCGGGAAGCAGAGCAGGCAGAAGGACCGAAGTACACTGCTGAGGGGAGCAGCGGGCAGCAGGAGAGGTCTGGCGCCATGTGGGACCCTCCTCTGGTGGCCGGGGAGCAGCCGGGGATCGAACCGGCGCCGCAGAGGCTGCGGGCAGCTTCGCAACCCAGCGCTCAACCGCTGCGCCACCGGGGAGGCCCTCATTGCTTATTTTTGTACAATGTTTGCGTTCTCCTCTCAGGTGCAGTCCCTATAAAATTTCCACTACCAGTTCACCCGTGCACCATCACCATAATCCCTAGTGCTCCTCCATCCCCTGTTTTGATCTCTCTCCCTACATGGGTGTTATAATGAATAGCTCCCTATCTCTATTTCACTCTCCCTTCCCTCACTTGCTATATTTTTCAGCTTCTTTCCTCTAACACTGCAACTCCCACAATTTATTAGCCACACATTCCTCTTCATGGGGTCCACATCCTTTGGTTTTTAATTCCTAGTGTAGATCCTCAACCCCCTGGCTCCTGCTTCCTTTGAAAGAACAACTCAACCATGAGCCAGAACTTCATACACAAGTGGAAACAAAGCTTTTATTTAAGGTCTTTAGCGAATTGCAACTTGGAAACACTACCCCACAAGGCTGAGTAAGCGTTCTGATATGGGGGAAATACAATGCTTATAAAGGCAGCGCTGCCTTCTATGGATAAACTAATAATATTACTTAAAAAGGGAAAGAGGGCCTTCCCTGGTGGTGCAGGTGGTTGAGCGCAGTGCTGTGAAGCTGTCCGCAGCCCCTGCAGCGTGGGTTCAATCCTGGCCAGTCAGGGAGCTACCCATATGGCGTGGCAGACCTCTCCTGTCTCGCCCGCTGCTCCCCTCAGCAGTGTATTTCGGTTGTCTGCCTGTTCTGTTCCCTGCTCTGTCTCTGGTGAGTCCTCTCACCCTCCCGCGCATCTGGCTTGTACCCCAGCTCTTGTATAAATAAATAAATCTAAAAAAAATTCTTTAAAAAAAAGGGGGGGATTAAAAAAAAACGCAAAATGTGGGGAGGTTTGCCTGCTAGTGCGGTGATAGATCTGCTTGTGTTATCAGTCTGTGAGAAGGCTGGCACGTCTTTCCAAACTTCCCCATTCCAGGTGTCAGGATGCTGGTTTGCTGAGGATGCCTGTGATTGTAAATTCAGGCTCCCAGGTGGTTCGCTATGGCAGACATGCCTGAGTTCTCCTCTCCTAATGGCTTTCTAACTTTTTTTTGTACGTTCCCTTTTCCACTTTCATTTCGTGATTTCTCAGTCACCTCTACATTCTTTTCACTGTGTATTCCTAGCAACTGCCCCTGGCCCTGCTAGAATGGAGGCTACTGTCCTGCCTACATTCAATGAGTGAGGACACAGAGAACTGTGCTAACTTGCGGCACTTTCAGTTTACAAACACATGCTTCGGTCAGGCTTGTAGTACTGCCAGAAGTCCTCCGACATTTCCATTCTATACTGCTCTTTTCCCAGTTTTCTTTTCTCCAATCTCCACTTCTTCTGCTCCTCTTCATCAATTCTGACCAGTGACTTGTTTCTAGTGACACAAAAGCAACAACCCAAAGTGTAATTCCATGCACTTCTCCTATGAGATCAGATGACCTGGCACAGAATTCCACCCTCTCTGACCTCCTAACACATCTTTCTAGCAACTGTCTCTCTTTTCTTTCCTGGATCATTTTTTTCTCTTTTAGATTTTTTAATGTATGTTCACTTAAGGACAGCAAAGAACTTCAAGTGTTACTTGGTGAATTTTTGCATATGTATGTACCTGTGTTGCTACCATTTAGATCAAGACATAGAATATATCCAGCATTTCTGAAAACTCCTCCATGCCCCATCCAAACAAGTACCCCCTTTCAGGATAGCCACCATTCTGATTTCTATCACTCTAGACTGATGATGCAAATAAGGCTTCATATAAATGAAATATTATGGAACATATTGTTTTATATCTGATATTTCCTTTTGCATTATGTTTGTGGGACTTATTACCTCAAGTAGCAGTAGTTCATTTTTTTTATTGCTGGGTAGTATTCCAATATAAGAGTGTAATTTTATTGATCTCTTTTACAGATTGTGGTAGATTAAAATGGCCACACATTATTTGACCCTCCTTCCCTTGAGTCTGTTTCCTTGATGGCCAGTGACTGCCTTGATCACTAAATCTATGTCAGTGCATAGACATTTTAGGAGGCAAGCTCTTAGGGCTTGGAACCACTGGTAAGAAGTCTGACTACCCTAAATGTGCCATGCCCCAGGGATCATGAGACAAAGATGACTTGTCTTTATTGTGCCCTGACTGATTGCCTGATCTACAGGAGCATGAGCTATAATAACATAAATATATTGTTATTTTAAGTCATTAAGTTTTGGAATTGTTTGTTGCAAAACAATAGATAACCAGAATCTACTGATAGATATTTGAGTTGCTTCCAATTTTTGGCTATAAATAAATAGGTTATGAACCTTCCACAGGTATCTTTTTGGTAGACTTAAACCTCACTTCTCTTGGGTATCTGCACCATCACCAGTTTTTGCCTCTTTCCTGGATCATTATTATCAAAATGCAAGCATATTGCAATTTCTCCCATCTTAAGCTAAAAGAAAATCTTTCTTGACTTTAGCTACTGCCTCTTTGCTCCAATTTACAGCAAAACTTCGTGAATCTACATGTTATTTTCACTTCCTCTTTTCCTCCATTGAATGCACTCCATCCAAGATTTTATCTCCTCTATTGCACAGAAATAAATCTTGTCAACGTCCCCAGGATCTTTATATACCCAAATCCACTGGGCATTTACCAGTCCTCATTCCTTTCCTTTTTTTTTTTTTTTTTAAGATTTATTTATTTATACATACAAGAGCTGGGGTACAGGCCAGAGGCGTGGGGTTGAGAGGATTCGCCAGAGACAGAGAAGGGAACAGAAGAGGCAGACTGACTGAAATACACTGCTGAGGGGAGCAGCAGGTGAGACAGGAGAGGTCTGCTGCACCATGTGGGTAGTTCCCTGGCCAGGGATTGGACTCGTGTTGCAGTGGCTGTGGATAGCTTCATAGTGCTGTGTCTTAACCCCTTGCGCCACCAGGGAGGTTCCTCCCAGTCCTCATTCTTACTAAAATTTTTCAGTAGTATTTGACAACAAGATCCTACTTTCCTTTTTTCAGTACTTTTTGTCATTTGGTTCCACTACTTGGTTCTCCTTCCTCTTTTCTGGCCAATCCTTCTTAGACTCCCCTCATCAGTCCACACCTCTAAAGCAGACTATCCCAGGGCACCGAGCATATTCGACAGATGTTCACGATTAGCCATATTATTCAGTTTCAAGGCTTTAAGTGTCAACTCTTTGCAGTTAACTTCCAGATGAATGTCTCCATCATAGATCTCTCCTCTATAATCTATATGCAACTGCCCATTCTGATGCCTTCATCCTAGCTTTTTGCCTTCTTCAAGACTGCATTTCCAATCTTAAAGTGCTGCTTCCATTTCTCTGAGTAAACATATGGCTGGGTTTGCCAGGACTTACCAATAAGACCTGGACTCAGATAAGAAACTGGAGCCAGGGAATTCACATGGCAGTTTGATAGGCTTCAGCTCCAATGGGTAAAGGATGCTCCCTTAGACAGTAGGGACTGTCACTGAGCATTTGCAAGACGTGGCTGGAGGATCACTTCTCTAAATGGAGTCGAGGAAACTCCTGTACCATGAGATGGTTGAAGGTTATCACCTCTATCAAATCTAATCTCCCAAATGGCCAAGAACTGACATTGCAAAGTGGTGAGGAAGAGTCAAGGGTATTGGTCTTTATGCTGTATCCATTTTTCTTTCCATAAAATAGCAATGATATTGTTAGGGGGAAAGGATGTCCTGAGCAAACTCCATACAGGTTTTGTGGACTCCACCTCCGCTCCAGACCAAAGCCATCAAGACACTGGGAATGGGGGCCTCCCCCGGTGGCACGGTGGTTGAGCACTGGGCTGCGAAGCTGCCCGCAGCCTCTGCAGTGCTGGCTCGATCCCCAGCCCCCGGCGAGGGTCCCACATGGTGCGACAGACCTCTCCTGCCGTGCCCGCTGCTCCCCTTAGCAGTGTATTTCATCACTCTGCCTGTTCTGTTCCCCCCGCTCTGGCTCTGGTGTATTCTCTCACCCTCCCACGCTTCTGACTATACTCAGCACTTGTATAAATAAATAAATAAATAAATAAATAAATAAATAAATAAATAAATAAATAAATATTAAAAAAAAAAAAAAGACACTGGAAATGACAAATGCCATCATCACCAAAGGAAGGGTTGCTGGGACCTGAGGGTGGAGTTAAGCTGCCAGGTTTGGTATAAAACCAGACATGTGGGCCTTGGCTCTCTCTCTTGGCTTTTCACCAGCTCTCAGTGTGCCATTGGGATTCCAGGTCAGCAGAATTGGTAAGATGCATTCACGAATTTATCTCCCTCTTTTTCTCCCTGAGATATTCATTTCCCTTTCTTTTATAAATAAACCCTTTATTAACCTTTGTGTGTGCCTGCAGCTGAGTATTAATAAGTCCCTTGTAAGTACATGGGTGAAAACCCACAGCCAGGCAACCCATTTCATACTGGGGTTGTCCTGTAACAGTATTCCAGATTTAACTATTTTAAGCCTGTTTCTTCAGTTCTTATAAAAATTGGGGAAATGAAAATGTTATACCCCAGGGATTAATGCAAGGATTAAGAGATGATTGTTTTGTAAATTTTAAAGCACTACAAATATGAATAGGTCCAGAGGAAATAGACCACACTGTTGACAGAGATTGCCGCCAAGGAGAGGCCTTAAATTATGATGTGAAAGTGGTGCTTTTACTTTGATTTTTTTCAATAAGTATGTATTACTTTTGCAATTAAAAAATAAAAATAAAGATTAATTAATTTTAATTTGGGGGGTTACGTTTTGGTCTCCCATATGTATACATGTTTGACTCATCTTCCACCAAGCCACCTGTGCCTCCCTCCTCAGACCCTCTTGCCTTCCCTTTGTTCCCTCAGATAACTATTATATTTTTTCACTGAGTTCAAGCTTTATTCCTACTATATTTTTCTGTTTTTTTTTGTTATTTATATTTCACAGATGAGTGAAACCAAGCAGTATCAATCTTTTGTTTTTTGATTTATTTCTGCTAACATAATCTCCTCAAAGTCCATCCATTTTGTCTCAAATAGTGATTTAGTCTGAAATAGTGATTTCATCTTTTTTCACAGCTGTGTAATATTCCATTGAAATACATTTTCCCCCATTTCTTTATCCATTCATCTGTTGAAGGGCACTTAGGTTGGTTCTATGACTTGGCAATTATGGGACTCTTATGTAGGTACAGATAGATCTTTTTGTATTCAAGTTTTCATATTATCTGGACAAATATTCAATAGACATGTTGCCAAATCATATGGCATTTCCATTTTTATTTTCTTAAGAAATCTCCATAGCATTTTCTACAGGAACGGCACCAACTTGTATTCCCATCAACAATAGGTGAGAGTTCCTTTTTCAGTGCAATTTCACCAACATTTGTTGATTTCATTCTTTTTTTTATGGGCCATTCTCACAGAGGTTAGGCGATATCCCAATGTGGCTTTGATTTGTGTTTCCCTTATAATAAGTGATACTAACACTTATAGGCCAAAAGAATGTCTTTTTTAGATAAGTGTCTATTTGGGTCCTTTGTCCATTTGTTGATTGGATTTTTTTTTTTTTTTTGGATTGTATAAGAACTTTGGAAAATTTGGAGATTAGCTCCTTGACAGATGTGTGATGTGCAAATGTTTTTCCCATTGCATGGGTTGCCTTTTATTTTTTTAATTAATTAATCAACCAATCAATCAATCAATAAATTTATTTATACAAGCACTGGGTACAATCAGAAGCATGGGAGGGTGAGAGAATTCACCAGAACCAGAGCGGGGAACAGAACAGGCAGAGTGACGAAATACACTGTTGAGGGGAGCAGCGGGCGCGGCAGGAGAGGTCTGTGGCGCCATTTGGGACCCTCGCCGTGGCTGGGGATCGAACTGGCGCTGCAGAGGCTGCGGGCAGCTTTGCAGCCCAGCACTCAACCGCTGCACCTCCAGGGGAGGCCCGCCTTTTGGGTTTTGTGATGGTTTCTTTTGAGGTACAAAACTTTTTAGTTTGAAATAGTCCCAATTGTTTACTTTTGCTTTTGTTTCAAATACATCTTTGAAACAAAGCTCTCAAATACTTCTTTGTGGTAAATGTCTTGCCCTTGGATGTGAGTTCTCAAATACATCTTTGTGGTAATTGTCTTGTAGTGTGTCCCCTACTTTTTCTTTTAAGTACTTTATAGTTTCAATTATTATATCCAGATCTTTGTTCCACTTTGAATGAATTTTTTGTGTATGGAATTAAGTATGGATCGTGCATCTTCCTTCTTTTTTGTGGCTATCCATGTTTCCCAGCACCATTTATTAAAGAAACTGTCTTTTCTCCATTTTATGACATTAGCACATTTGTCAAATATTTTTGACCATATTTGTGTGGGTTTATCTCTGGGCTTTCTATTCTATTCCATTGGTCTGAGTTTCTGTTTTTGTGTGGGTCCCATACTGTTTTGGTTACTGTTGCTATGTAGTATATTTTGAAGTCAGGAATCTCTATCTTTTCTTTTCCTCTCAAGAATGCTTTAGCTATTTAGGGCCTTTTGTGTTTCACATAAATTTTATAGTTATTCTATATCATTGAAAAAGGTCATTTGTATTTTGAAAGCATTGCATTGAATCTGTAAATTGCTTTGGGTAATGTGGCGATTTTAATGATGTTAATTTTTCTAATCCATGTGCACGGGATATCTTTCCATTTCTTTGTTATTTCCTTTAACAGGAGATTTATAATTTTAAAATATAAAGATTTGAACATGTTATATGTAGTTTGCACTGATTCTGTAATTTCACATGAAACCATAGTTATATTTCTGTGATGATATATATCCTGAGTCTTTTTCTCTCTTTGGGGTAATGCTATTAGTTACTGTTAGTGCACAACCAAGCAAAACCCAAGGACCCCAAATTGTTAAGGGGAGCACACTCTGAAAGGGATCTGACCATTAGCACACCCAAAGGCAAAGGAAGTAGACTTCTAGAGTGATTGATTTTTAATAGAGTTGGTGTGTATTGAGAGAGAGAAGAAAGGATATTCCTAAAACTCTTGGGAATTACCCATACCCTCATGGGCAAATGCCAGGTCAAACAGGTTTTGCCTGAAGTGGGGCTGCTGAGGCTTGAAAACTTGCCACAAGTCTAAGGTACCTTCTATTAAGGAGCCATAAGAAGTGGCTTAGACATTTTTCGGAAAGCTAGGACAGAAGAAGAGACTCAAAATTCAAAACATACTACATAATCAAATATGAAGCCAAGATAGTGGCTGCCATTGTCTCTGCCAAGGATCAAGAGCAGTATCCCCACAATTCTCTTTTCCAAGTCTCTCCTCTAAGTATCTCTACATGTTTCTCTTCTACGTGTCTCAGTCCACTTTTCTCCTCCAAATATCTCCTTTCAGCAGTCCTAGGCTGCGAGTGAAAGTCAGAAAAGCAGGAAAGAAATGGGCCCACTTGCCTTTTGTGTTATATAGGTCCACCTGGTAACTCAGCTCTAGCCTTAGTTCCCAGTAGTTCTGCTGCTCAGGAAGTCTGGTTCATGACACACTGGGATTTATAGTCCAAGGCAACTGCATGTAAGTGGGGGAGAAAATGGTGCCTTCCCTTCATGAAGGTATATCTGTAACACTATCATTTTGTAATATGATTTATTATCATTCTGTGCTATTAAACACCCTTTGATAATATTCCTATTTGGATGCACAGAGATTTAAGTATTTAACTGGGTTGCCTCCAGTTTTCCCATATTATAAACAATACTGTGGTGAATGTTCTTATATGTTATTGTCTGACTATTTCCTTAGGATGGCTTCCTAGACACAAAATTGCTGGGTCAATGGGAAAGCACATTTTTCCAGGCTCCTGAGTCTTATTACCAAATAGTTCTCCAGAAAGATGGTACCAATTATGTTTCTGCCAGTAGTGTAATTGTTGAAAAGTTCAAGTCCAGCTATGGAAATCCAAAATAAACCAAAGAAGCTGGATGTGTAATCAGTCAGATGACCCAGGAAATTTTGAGTTGAGTTGGAGTTTTCTGGACTGATTCAGGTTGTGTAGGGAAGTGTTACTCTACTCAAGTCTTATCATCAGTCAACAACTACAAGTCCTCCCTAGTTTATCTCCCCATTAGTTCAGATGCACCCTCTCCTCTGTGGTGAAATTCACTTAGGCCCATTTTGACAAACAGGAGGATACCCTTCTTCCAACTCACTTAGACCCATTTTCTCTGAGTCAGGTTGATGGAGAAAGATGATTACCTAGCCAACTAGCCTCTTGCATGGCTTGCAGCTGGAAAGAGCCCCTCTCCTTCTGGCCTCGCTCTTCTTCCCCAAAGTTATTTGGAAACTGCATGAAGCCCTGCATGGAAACAGAAGCCCATCCAGTGTAGGTGCTGCCAGTAACTTCTTCCTATCCCTCTTCTTGTACAGAAGTGGACTTTCCCCTCACATGATGTTTATAGAAGCCTAGATACAGCCTCACCAGCATTACCAACAAGCTTATCACTTTCTCCCCTATTTTCCCCCAAGTCCTGGAGGAAATGAACAGGAATTCTTTTCATGTTTTTAAGTATTTTTGTTGTTGTTGTTGCCTTTGTTATCAGAAGTCAAATCTGAAGCAGAAAGGAAGGGAGGACTCTGGAAAGTTTTTGGCCTCCTATTTTTTCAATGACTTTGGTTCCCAGCTTATCCTGTAATGTTTTGAAATTTCCAAGCTAAAGTGCAGATTAAATTGGAGGACCGGGGTAATGTATGTTGGGGAGACAGTATCATTTCTGGGAGTAGATAAAAAATACCTGTGGATTAGTAGAAAACAACACTGGCCTTAATATAGTGAGACTTTTCAAAACACTGTTACTTGTCATAGCCCCAGACTGGGAGGAGGCCCATATTTATTCACAGTAGAATAAATAATGGTATATTCAGATAATGGAATATTATATAGCAATGAAGAAGAACAAATTATATTCACAAAGAACATGGGTGGCTTTCATAAATGTAATGGGTGAAAGAAGCCTGATACAGGAAAATACCTACTACATGACTCCATTACGTATATGGTTCAATAATAGGCAAGCTGTAACTGTAGTGTTTTGGATGCTTTTTGGATACTAGACTATTAGCAAAGCAAAAAAATAATTTGCATAAAAGTCAGGGTAGTGGATACCTTTGCTAGAAGAGAAGATGGAGGTCATGATGAAGAATGGGCATGACATAATAATAAAAACTGTACAATATTGGAACAAGAACAGACACACAGACCAAAGGAACTGAATAGAAAACCCGGAAATAAGCCCACAGATTTACAGTCAACTAATCTTTGACAAAAGAGCAAAGAATATACAATGGGGCAAAGAAAATTTTTTCAGTAAATGGTGCTGGGAAAACTGGGTCACTACATGCAAAAGAATGAAGCTTTACCACTACCTCACACTATGCACAAAAACCAACTCAAAATGGATTAAAGAACTAGATATAAGAACTGAAACCATAAAATATATGGAAGAAAATATAGGCGAAACACTGCATGACATCACCTTTAAAGAAACATCACCCAAAGCAGTGATAGTGAAGGAAAGGATAAACAGCTGCAACTACATCAAATTAAAGAGCTTCTGTGCAGCAAAAGAGATAGTAGCCAAAACAGGAGACAACCCACTGATTGGGAGAAAATTTTGCAGACAATACTAACGATAAGGAACTGATCACAAAAATCTACAAAGAGCTGATGAAACTCAACAAAAACAAAGTAAATAACCCCATCAAAAAATGGATGAAAGAGGGCTATCCACAGCCACTGCAGCATGAGTTCGATCCCTAACCAGGGAGCAACCCATGGACGTAGTAGACCTCTCCTGATTCACCGGCTGCTCCCCTCAGCACTGTATTTCAGTCATTCTGCTTGTTCTGTTCCCCACTCTGTCTCTGGTGAATCCTCTTACCCCCCACACCTCTGGCCTGTACCCCAGTTCTTGTATGCATAAATTAATAAATATTTTTAAAAAAATGAGCAGAAGAGCTAAAAAGAAACTTCTCCAAAAAGAAAATGCAAATGGCCAACAGGCATGTGAAAAAATGTTCAACATCACTTATAATCAGGAAATGAAAATCAAAACCACAATGAGATACCATCTTATACCAGTGAGAATGGCACATATTAAAAAAACTAGCAACAACAAATGTTGGCGAAGGTGTGGTGAAAAAGAAACTCTACTACACTGCTGGTGGGAGTGCAAACTGGTCCAACCACTGTGGAGAGCTGTGTGGAGGTTCCTCAACCTGCTAAAGATGGAGCTTCCATATGAGCCAGCAATTCCACTCCTAGGTATTTACCCAAAGGACACAAAAACATTAATTCAAAAGGACACCTGCACCCCTATGTTTATTGCAGCACTATTTATAATAGCTAAGCTATGGAAGCAACCCAAATGCCCAAAAATAGATGCCTGGATCAAGATGTGGTACATATACACAATGGAATATTACTCAGCAATCAAAAAGATAAACTCATGTCATTTGTAGTAAAATGGATGGTGCTGGAGGGGATCATGCTCAGTGAAAAAAGACAGAAAGGAAAAGAAAAATACCAGATGGTCTCACTTATAGCAGGAATGTAGAGGCTCCAAATAAAGCATCAGGAAAAAAAAAACAACAACTAATCATAGTAAAGTAAAAATCAAAATCAATAGGCAACTATAAATCAGAGATATACTATGGGGGGAAGTGGGGGAGAAGGGAGTAGGATCAAAACAAGGGTGGGAAGAGCACCCATTCACAGGTGAATGGGTGGTGGGAATTTTACAGGGACAATAACCAAGATGAAAATGCATACAATGTACAAAAAAGAAAAATGATGTAAAAGATATATGAAAGAAATAAAAAGAAATAAATTAAAAAAAAAGAATGGGCATGGTGGGGCTTTTGGTGGTGTTGAGTTATTTCTTGACCTGGGAGATACTTACATGAGTTTTTACTTTATGATAATTCTTTGAGTTTTAAGATGTACATATTGTTTTTCACAGTTTACAAACTGTGTGTTTTTGTATCTGTTTATTCAAAAAGAAATAGTAGCCCAGGCGGCCGCGGAGCTGGGCGCGCGCGGGGAAGAGACTGCTGGGGGCGACAGGCTCATCCATGAGAGGGATCTGGCCTGGCTACAGCAGGCGGATGTGGTCGCGGCAGAAGTGACCCAGCCATCCTTGGGTGTAGGCTATGAGCTAGGACGGGCCGTGGCCCTCAACAAGCAAATCTTGTGCCTGTTCCGCCCCCGGTCTGGCCGAGGGCTTTCAGCCATGATCCGGGGAGCGGCAGATGGCACACGGCTCCAGGTGTGGGACTACGAAGAGAGTGAGGTGAAGGCCGTGCTGGATCGGTACTTTGAGGCTGATCCTCCCCAGCAGTTGGCTGCCTCCCCTGGCCCAACTACTTGACAACCCCACTTTGTTAAATTCCTCTGATGCCAGATTCTGCTCTATACCATTCCTACCTCCCAGTCCCATACAAATTAAAAGGTGGGGCTCCCTGGTGGCCTAGGGGTTAAGTCTCAGCACTGTCACCGTGATGGCCTGAGTTCAATCCCCAGGCAGGGAGCTGACCCACATGGCACACAGACCTCTCCTGTCTTGCCTGCTGTTCCCCTCAGCAGTGTACTTCGGTCAGTCTACCTGTTCTGTTCCCCACTCTGTCTCTGGTGAATCCTCTCACAGCCCCCCCCACCTCTGACCTACACCCCAGTTCCTCTATGCATAAATAAATAATAAATCAAAAAAATAGAAAAAGTTAAAAAAAATTAAAAGGTGTGTTTACAAAAAAAAAAAAAAAAGAAATAGTAGCCCAAATGGAGTCATTTGTGCCAAGTCCCTCCAAGACTTAATACCTAATCTAACTGCAATTTCACCGAAACTAATTCACCTAAAGTGTAATTTTAAAACAATCCATGTGAAAATTCTTGGTCACTATTGAGGTAATCTGCTTAAGAGCAATCTGCCTTCCCTTGTGAGAAAGTGATTTTGCTGAAATAATCTTGTTTTTCTATTACCAGTAACCTTGTCTTACTCTTTTTCTGACTTTGAAAGATCCCATTTTGTGCAACTCCTTAATAATGCTTTTCTTTTCCCTAAATAGATGCTGCCTGATTCATGAATCATTGAGTAAAATCAATTAGATCTTCAGTTTCATTCAGATAGATTTTGTTTTTTGATAGCATTTTTCAGAAAGATCGAGGGTCAGTATTTTCAGAGTAAGTCGCTTGTTGACTCAAACATTCTCCACCTATGATGATAATTGAGAACCTCTCTGAGTTTGCACCTTGTTAAGGCCGTTCTGGTGGAGAACAATCAAGGATGTGTGACAGGGCAGAGAAAGGATACCGACCCAACTAGGAATCACAAATCTGTTTCCATACTTGTCTATTTAACCCCCTCAAAGACTCAGGGCAGCAAGAATCACAAAAGAATCATTCTATTTTAGAAGGTGAAGGATAATGTATTAAAGAGAAATTGGTGATCGGTCATGGTAGTGCGATAACCTTGGTCCTGATGCGACTGTGTGGCCTACTCTGCCCACTCTCTGCTCCTGAGTCACTTCTTCCCCAGCACTGCACAGCAGGATGGCCCACAGGAAGATCTGTTCAGCAAGTACTGCAACAAGCCCTATGAGTACTGACATGCCATGTTACCAGAGAACTTTGCAAACAAGTAGCCAATACCTGTCTGAGGTCTGAAAAGTAAAGGAGACTTGGTGTTCAACAGACTCAGAACTGGGTTCATAACACAATTTTTTTTAAAGATTTATTTATTTATGCATATAAGAACTGGGGTACAGGCCAGAGTTGTGGGAGGGGTGTGTGACAGGATTCACCAGAGACAGAGTGGGGAACAGAACAGAAAGATCGACTGAAGTACACTGCTGAGGGGAGCGGCAGGCGAGTCAGAAGAGGTCCTCTGTGCCATGTGGGTAGCTCCCTGGCTGGGGATTGAACTTGTGCTGCAGCAGCTGCAGCAAGCTTATAGTTTGTGTCTTAACCTCTTGTGCCACCAGGGAGGCCCCATAACACAATTCTTGAGCCAGAACGACATATTCTTTTAGGTGACTTCTTCTAAAAGGTCATTCACAATGGAGTATACCTGGGGATTGTCAATGAAGGCTTTTTCCAATTTAATGTTTCTCTGTAAGTAAGTTAGTATTCAGTGAATACTTGAAAAATGTACAAATTGTTCATCCATAGCTGTGCATGAGTTGTATTCTTCACAGCAAGAGAGCTCAGTTAAAGGTAACTGCAAGTGGTTTGCTGCGAAATATTTAAGGCAAAATTTCTTCTATTTATTCTTTTAAAATTTGTGCCTGTTCAACTTTACCTGCTACTGTGAAATAGATTTTGTACTTAAATAAAATAAAGGTAGTATTAAAAAAAAAAAAGAAATTGGTTAAAATCAGATGGCCTAAATTCAAAACTTGTCCAAGCCTGAGAAATCTATAAAACCAAGCAGAAAAATACCCCCTTCCAGTGCTCTGGGGAGGAACAAATGAGCTAACTTAATGAAGTGCCTGACACATGTAGAAATAATATCCTCATTTGATTCAGGACGACATTGAGACTGAGTCTGGTTGGGACTTGCCCAAGGTCACCCAGCAGGCAAGGAGAGGAGTCCAGAGTCAAAGCTGGGACCCAGGGCAATCTCTCCAGGACCCATGGCATCCCCCAGCACTGGGACAACAGAGGCAGCCTCTGGGTTCTGGGGGAGGAAACAGTTCCATTGCCTGTGTGGGGAGGTATGCCACAGAGATGTGATATTTGAGCTGATCCTTGCAGAAGAGGAGAAGCATACTGGGTAAAAGAGTACAGACCTGTCCAAATTCATGGAATCCCAGGGAAATTGTGGATGAACAGCTAAGTCATTGGACTTCTCTATGAGTCAAGTTTCACATGCATGGAATGAAGACAAGAATAGCTACCCCACTTACTTGAAAGTGTTATTCTAAGGATGGAAGAAGAGTAAATTTGAAAGTTCTTTATAAATTATTCAACATGATACAGATACAAGATTGTGTGTGTGTGTGTGTGTGTGTGTGTGTGTGTGTGTGAGACCCCACCCAGGGAAAATTAAAAACTTGGCTTACCTCTGTGGGTGAAAGAGGAAATCAGGACTTTATTTTTTGACTTATAGAGACCACTTCCTAACCTAGGACACATGAGAATAAAGGGAAATTCCTGCAAATACGAAACCAGGAGAATACCTAGCACATGTTTTAAACCTGTTACCTAAATTAAAAAAAAGAAAAATGCACCCAATTAAACCTAGACCATATAGTGTACGTGTATGCATGTATAAAATATAATATATGTATTATATATTATAACAAATATATTTGTTATATTTTACCACATGTTAACAGTATGAAACTGTTAGCACAAACTCTAGGATGTCTAAGATATGTTGGCAGCAAATATGATTTTAAGGGGGTGCCCCTCAGAATGCAATCTGTGAAAGGGGGCAATGCAGTAGCCCTAGGAATGGCAACAATTTTCCCTGTCCCTCTTACATGTATGACAACTCCCAGCAGGCCATGAACAGAGTTCCTGAATTGGGGGTGGGGCACTGGGTAGGAGGAAGGAGAAACACACGGGGTAGAGACATACTTGGGTGAGAGACACATAGGGAGGCTGCTCCAGGTCCTTGATCCTGGTGGCTTTAGCTGTTGACAGAAATGATGACAGTCATTATTCATTATTTTGATTATATGGTCCATTTTGAGTTTTAGGTCTCTTTTTTAAAAGATTTATTTATTTATGCATACAAGACTGGAGTACAGGCCACAGGTCGGGGGGTGGTGATGAGAGGATTCACCAGAGACAGAGCAGGGAACAGAATAGGCAGATTGAAATACACTGCTAAGGGGAGCAGTGGGCGAGTCAGGAGAGGTCTGCTGCGCCATGTGGGTAGCTCCCTGGCCGGCCAGGGATCAAAATCATGCTGCAGAGACTGCCATTAGCTTCACAGTGCTGTGCTTAACCCCTTGCACCCCCGGGGAGGCCCCTAGGTCTTTCTTTCTATTCCAGCTCTCTAGGACCTGCCTAACCACTTTCCGTGTTTCCCTGCAAGGAAGTGTCTTAAACTTATGGCAAGTTTTAGGCCTTAGCTGCCCACTTCGGCCTGAGCTTGTTTGATTCAGCATTTCTCCATGAGGATATAGGTAATTTTTGGAGTTTGGGAATCTCCTCTCTCTCTCCCTTTTTATGCTCACCAATTAAAGATCTTTGAGCACACTAAGAGTATGCTCTCTGCCTTTGTGTGTGTGGATGGCCAAACCCTTTTAAAGCAGGCAAATGGGTTTTTTCTCCTTAACAGTTTGGGGCCCCTGGGTGCCCCTTGGTCACACAGTTACAGGGCCAAGGATGAATCTGTCTTTTGGGAAAACTCAATGAACCAAGGACTCAATGAACTTCATTAATGAAATCATTCACATTCCTCTGGCATTTTGTGATCCTCTTAAAATATTAATAGCTGATACTCCCTCTGCGCTTCATGCATGGTTACATTTGTATGATATCTTACCATTAAATTAATATTTAATTATAAAAAGCATTGTTAATTGTTACAACAATCATGTAAGATATGCTACTTCACTCACCTCCATTTTACAGTTAGGAAGACCTTAGGTAACCTGGTCTAGGTCACACAGCTCATCAGAGGTGGAATTTGAACCCAGGTGGGTCTGATTCTAGTCCATATGTTTATCCATATCCCTCCACCGTATATCAGCCTAGTTAATTTACCAATGACAGTGACCACATATAAGAGAAAACTATTTATTTTTTATCATCTACTTTGAATTCAGTGCATCTTATAGAATACAGGTGAGGGTCCCTTATACCTCTGAGAGGTGTTTCTGAGTGTTATAGTGTCTCATGAGGTTTTTTTTTTTTTAAAGATTTATTTATTTATGTATACAAGAACTTGGGTACACGTTCTCCCCATTGGCGCAGCGGTTGAGCACTGGGTTGCGAAGCTGCCCGCGGCCTCTGCAGCGCCGGTTTGATCCCCGGCTGCTCCCCGGCCACCGGAGGAGGGTCCCACATGGCGCGCAGACCTCTCCTGCCGCCCGCTGCTCCCCTCAGCAGTGTACTTCGGTCTTCTGCCTGCTCTGCTCCCCGCTCTGGCTCTGGTGAATTCTCTCACCCTCCCGCGCTTCTGACTGTACCCAGTGCTTGTATAAATAAATAAATAAATCTTTAAAAAAAAAACACAAAATTTTGAGACTTTAAAAAGGTATAAAAATGGCAGTGCTAATGAAAGCACTGGAGATAGAGAAAATGATCAGGAACTGAATGAAGTCCTGTGGTGATGGTAACAGTGAAGATTGAAAGAAATGAGTGAAGAGAGAGGAGAGTCTGCGAATCAGTCAGAGTCTGAGGGCTGTGGCTTCACCTGAGAGAAGAATCAATAGGCTAATTAGTCACAGGCTACTGACGGTTGGGGTGGTGTACATCGACAGAAATAATGTTTTATTATTTCATTATTGATAACATTTAGATCTTCCAGAATTCTCTACCAGGATACATAGGTAGGGAAAGACAATTTAATTGGTTTGTGTGGGATAATCTCAATTCTGCCTTTTAATTTTTTCCTGCATGTGGAAATTTATGACTGTTGAGTTTTCACCATGAAAACTTAGGATTTTACTCTTCTCTTCTTGCCTTTACATAAGGTCAAAAGAGAGACCAGAATGATTCTTGTGGCCAGCTGCAGCAACTAGAACTTCATTTTCCACAATAAAATTCAAACAACCGTCATTGGGCATGAAAACTGTGATTTTTTCCTGCTATTCTTGATCAGCTGGACTCTGACACATTTCCTGATGGCAGAATTTGGCTGTTTGGCTTCAACTTTACCTTTTCAGCACAATTCCCTTTGCATAGAAAGGCCAAAAGGGCTGGCCTTTAGGGCTGTGCCCAAATCTTTCTTTATTATGCTACTTCTGGTTTCAGTGGCTATGGAGATTTCTGGCAGGTCAAAGATCATGAGACTTGTCCCTTTTGCCATGGTCCTAGCAAGATGCTATCCTGCTTTCTTTTATTCTTTTCTAAATTGTATCACTTTTTATGAAGGTAATGTTATAGGACAGGGAGAGGGGTAGCCCAAGCCCCGCAAACCTGCCTATTCTACATGGGTTCTGCCATCCGCCACATCAACACAAAACATAGGAGACTTTAATGGGAAGGAACTTTAATAAAACTAGGAAACAATACAGGTAAGGCAAAGAGTCTAGTTTCTAAATGAAGCATCCAGAGTTACCCGTCCCCTCGTGGGTAAAAGTCCATCCAAATGGGATCGGCCCAGAGCAAGGCCCCAAAGCCTGCTACAAGTCTAAAGCATCTTCCAGTGGGGACCCACAGAAAAGGGTCACAAACAACTGGACAAGCCCGGAAGGAAAAGAGCAAAATCAACATCAAGATAAAAGCTGCCATTGTCACCTCCCCGCGGGTCTCACCCACATCTGTGTCACCTAGTCCACGACCAAAAGACAAGCGCAGTTTCTTCACGTGTCTCTAGGCTCCATGCGCCTCCTCCAGGTCTCCTGGCTCCATCCTGCTTCCTTCCTCAGTCTCTTCTGTAGCTTCTCTTTTTCCTGCTCAGCTCCACCCTCCCTTGGGTGGGGCAGGGAACCTGGAACTTCCCCCTTTCCTGGGGACCACCCTGTTACAGTAACATTGGTTTATTACACTGTATATAATTCAGAGAGGTGTAAGTTTGCACCACTTCAGATGTAATTACACCCACTACCAGGGTACCCATAATCCTCCAGCACAGTCCATTGGGTCTCCTCCTACTAGCTTTCCATCCCCCACCTTCTCTCTGGTAGCCTCAACTCTATAATCAGGTTTCTAGGGTTTATTTCAGCTTAGTTTTGTTCTGTTTTCTTCTTTATATTCCACATATGAGTGAAACCACTTGTTATCTGTCTTCCTTCTTCTGACTTATTTCATTTAGCGTAATCCCTTCAGTTCTGTCCTTGTTATCACAAATGGCAAGATTTCACTTCTCAATCCATTAGTATTCCATTGTGTATGTGTACGTATATACCACATCATCTTAATCCACTCCTCTGTCCTTGGGCACTTAGGATGTTTCCATAGTTTGGCTATTGTGAATAGTGCTGCAATGAACATAGAAGTGCACATATCCCATTGGATTAGTGTTTTTGCATTCTTTAGGTAGACACCTAGGAGTGGAATTGCTGATGTAATACCATAGTTCTATTTTTAATATTTTGAGAAACCTCCTTTCTGTTTTTTGCAGGAGCTGGACCAGTGTATCTGGCTTTGTTTACATCCTTTCTTAACTTGCCTTTTGAGCTTCAACCAGAAGTGGGCAACTTAGCAACTACCCCATGGCAAGTGAGCCGAGTGACTGGAAGAGAAAATCAAGGGTGTGCAGCTCTCTCCTCCCAGAGATATCACAGCACCTGTGAACCACCCCTCTTTTTTTGCTATGGATGTTCAAGATATACTCTACCTCAAATGGTTTGTGCTGCTGGCAGGCTTTGGCACTGGAGATGGGGGGATTAATTTGAAATGAGTTTTGTTTTTTTTATCTCAAGCAGAAAAAAAAGTTTGGCCACTGATAGAACTAAGGAAACGAGCTAACAAAAAAGAAAAAGCTTAACAAAGAATAGTGGTTGGATGATTCATGAGGTGGGGTGCTCCTTTCTGGCAGAAAAATTGTATTATTATGAGATTGTAATCTGCTGCTGGCTGTCTTGTTTTTTTAATGACCACATTCTCTTAAAAAATTCTAAGTGTAGGTTAGGGCTGGGAAAACGTTGAAATGAAGGGGCTTTTATCATAAGGGACTTTTATCACCCTTGTCTGCCTTCCCTTCCTGTGAGGGCATTGTCTCTGCCCAGGCGACATAGTTCACTGTTTTGTCATCTTCGAAGACTCAAGGAAGAGAATTTAAAATTCAGCCTTGGTTTGTTACAAAGAGATCTGGGGATTATTTGAGTGATTACTTTATTTCCAGCCCAGAAATTTTTTCCTCATCATTGTGAGCACTTTCATTGTTTTAAGCAAATAATAGTTCAGGTACAGCCAGGATTCTTCTGACAGGAACACTCCAGGAAGAGCTGTCAATTAATAACAATTCAGAACATACAATTGAGGGGGGGGGGTCTGTTATTTCCAGTGCTATTAAGAGGTAAAAGTTTATATTGCCAAATCTGAATAGATTAAGGAGGAATTTGTCTCCTCAGGCTATACCCAGAAAGAGCAGCTTCAAGAATAGTCATTTCTATCATTAGTCAGAAAACAAGTTTAAAAAACTTTGAAGTTGATAAAAATCCTTCCATTAGGGTAGGTGAGCAGGGAGAGCCTTGGGGATGGGTGGTAGCACAGAATTGCAGGGACAAGATTCTAGTCACGTAGATGCTCCTGAAAAACTGGGCGGGGACTGGTCTGACCTGAAAGGAATTTACCAATTAAATTTCCCTCCCACAATAGAAAATAAGGAGCATGCTAATAATCCGTGTTTGAATTTGAGTTTTAGATATGATTTGCCTGGATTTGAACCTGGGATCTTCAAAGAATTTGTTGTGTGCCCTTGCTCCAGTTATTTCACTTCTTAGTGCCCCTTTAACTTGAATGTAAAATGGGGATATAATGGTACCAAAACCTTGGGGTTGGAGGGGATAGAAAGATAAATTCATGGAAAGCATGGAGTAAGTGTGCACAGATGTTAGCTTTTATTGTTATTTGGACTGTGGTATCACAATAGCTCTTTTGCAACACAGAAATTCCAGAAAGTTTTTGACTAGTGGTGCTATCTTAGGGTTGAACTTTCTAGAATTACATTCTTTCTCTTTCCCTAATGGAAATAGAAGGCATGCAAGTAGTACCTGTCCTTGACAGTCAGGTTTGGGTGGCTGCTGGTTCTCAACCATCTGGTGTTGTTTGTCTTATCATGGCTCTTTGGAGTGTGACCTGCTACAACCTTCTGGATGGTGATCTGGCAATATTGTCAAAAAGCCTTAGAATTATTTATACCCCAAAATTCCACTTCTAGGAGTTTATCCTAGAACAAAGATAAATAATAATTAAGGATGCTGCAAGATAACTAGCTATAAGGATATTCATTATGGGATTATTTGTAGAAAGGAAACAAAAGGATAAATCAGAAGATTGGTTTATTATGACACATCTATGGTAGGAAATACAGTTGTAAAAAAAATGATTAACAAGGAATTACTTTGACATGCCAAAATAAAACATGAAATGAAAACAGGTTATCAAATTGTACACACACAACCCCAGCTCCACCAAATATATAATCAAATTGTTAGGGGGAAATGATGTCCTGAGCTAATTCCATACAGGCTTTGTGGACCCCACTCCCACTCCAGACTAAAGCCATCAAGACATTGGGAAAGACAAATCCCGTCACCACCAAGGGAAGGTGGCTGGGACCTGAGGGTGGCCAGGTTGGGTATAAAAACCAAACAAGTGGGCCTTGGGCTGTCTCGCTTTCGCTGGCCTCCTGGCCTCACTGCTCCTGGCTTGCGGCCAGCTCTCAGAGTGCCATTTGGGATTCCAGATCAGCGGATTGGGTAGGACTCATTTAAAACTTTTGTCTCCCACTTTTCTCCCTGAGCTGTACATTTCCTCATTTCCCCTTCCCTTGTAAATAAACCTTTTATTAACCTTTTGCGTGTGCCTACAGTAGAGCATTGATAAGTCCTTATTAAGTGCGCGGGTGAGGACCCACAGTCAGGCACCCTGTTTTGTATGGGGGCTGCCCTATAACAAAACTACTAAATATATCCACCAAAATACAAACAGTGCTTATCTCAATATAGTGATTAGTATTTTCATTTTTGTATTTAGTTTGTTTTACCAATTTTATACACTGAACATATTATGCTTTTTTTAGGCCTTTTGTTCTGGAAAAATTAAAACATAAATAAAAATAGGAAAAAAAAAACAGTGCTAGGTGCCCTGGCCCCACCATGTACCCATCAATTTCAGCAATTATTAATTCATGACCAATCTTGTTTCATCTTGTATTACTTTTTAAAAGGAAAAATCCCACTATTTTATTTATTTATTTATTTAAAGCAAGTGACTTTATTTTTATTTTATTTTTTAAAATTAATTTATTTATTTATACAAGCACCGGGTACAGTCAGACGCACGGGAGGGTGAGAGAATTCACCAGAGCCAGAGTGGGGAACAGAACAGGCAGACTGACGAAGTATACTGCTGAAGGGAGCAGCGGGTGGTAGGAGAGGTCTGCGTGCCATGTGGGATCCTCCTCCGGTGGCCGGGGAGCAGCTGGGGATCAAACTGGTGCTACAGAGGCTGCGGGCAGGTTCGCAACCCAGCGCTCAACCGCTGCGCCACCGGGGAGGCCCAAATCCCATTACTTTAAATTGTTTTTCAAGACTAATTATATGAAGAGTTATTCACTTTCCTCCAACAGCTGGACAAATAAAAAGAAATTAGTTCAAGACTCACAAAGGTCCAAAGCATTGCATTTTCATTCATATAAGAAATAAGCCAGAGCAGTTCTGCACAGACCTAGGCTCGTCTTTATCAGACAAACATCCCAGTCAAGAGTAGATTTTGGGGCATTCCTGGTGGTGCCAGGGGTTAAGACACAGTCTATGAAGCTATCTTCAGCTACTGCAGCATGTTTCGATTGCTCCCCAGCCAGGGAGCTGCCCACATGGCACAGCAGACCTCTCCTGTCTCTCCTATTGCTCCCCTCAGCAGTGTATTTCAGTCAACTTGCCTGATCTGTTCCCCACTCTGTCTCTAGTGAATCCTCTCACCCCTCTGCATCTCTGTCCAGTACCCCAGTTCTTGTACGCATAAATAAATAAATCTTTTAAGAAAACAAAAAGATTAGCTTCTGGTGTAACCGACAGAAACCCTCTAATAAGTGAATGTGGTTAGCTATTGACTTTTGTGACCCCACCGGAGAGCAGACCCAAGTCAAGGTGACTGCCTGTAGCCTCAGGCCTACTCCTTCTCCAAGCCTCCTACCTAAGGCTCTGGCATGGTAGCTCACAGCAACTCAGCATAACACCCAGAGATTTCTTTTTGAGAGGCCTTGGTCAAGTCACAACCCTGTGACCAGGGGCAGAGAGCCAGGGCCACATTGAAATATTTATGGGTCCTAACAGTAATAACACTGATAATTTATAAATATATAGCACTTATTATGTACCAGGTACTGTCTCCACAACTATATATATTTATATATAATTTAAACCTCCAACAACCCTAAGAGGTCAGAGCTATTAGGAGTGTCATTACCTGTATATTTATAGGTAGGGATACTGGGCTCTCCCCACTCCCCAGTGAAACAACTTGCCCAAGTTCATACAACGAGCAAGTGCAAAAACAGAATTCAAACCTAGGCAGGTTGGTTTCAGGGTTGTTTCCAATCACTTGAGATTGTGAACCCTCAAATGTTGTGCCTCACATAGTACTTAATCCAAATCACAGTAAATTCTAAATTAGGGTAAGAAAGTTAAAGAAACAATACTTTTTCCTGTGATGACTACTCAGATACTTATCTCGTGCATTGCTCATGGTTTGGGTGCCCTAAGTAGCACTTATCTGTCACTTGGATAACTGGCCCCAGGGCTTTTGAGTGGATGTACTGTGAGCAAAGAGGGCAGAGGCAGTTCTGCCAGTCAAAGGTGGGGGATGCACCCTGCTCCTGCAGGGAGTCCTCTAGCCAGACCTCAGGATCTCTCATTTTGGAGGCTCTGGCAGCAACATAGACTTGACATACACTTCTGTAAAGGCTGACCTGCGTCACTCTGGCTTTTGTTCTTCCTTCTTTCCTCTCTTTCTCTCTTTCTTTCTTTCTTTCTTTCTTTCTTCTTTCTTTTTTTTCTCTTCTTTTCTTTCTTTCTTTCTTTCTCTTTTTCTTTTTCTTTCTTTCTTTCTTTCTTTCTTTCTCTTCTTTCTTTCTTCTTTCTTTCTTTCTTTCTTTCTTCTTTCTCTCTCTTTCTCTCTCTCTCTCTCTCTCTCTCTTCTCTCTTCTTTCTTTCTTCTTCTTTCCTTTCTTTCTTTCTCTCTCTCTCTCTCCTCTCTCTCTCTCTCCTCTCTCCTCTCTCTCCTTCTTCTTTCTTTCTTTCTTTCTCTTCCCTTCTTTCTTTCCTTCCCTTCCTTCCCTTCCCTTCCCCCTCCTTCCTCCCTCCTTCTTCCCTTCCCTTCCCTTTCCTTTCTTCCCTTCCCTTCCCTTCCCTTCCCTTCTTTCTTTCTTCATACAAGAACTGGGGCACAGGCCACAGGGGGGGAATGGGGTAAGAGGATTCACCAGAGACAGAGTGGGGAACAGAACAGGCAGATTGACTGAAATACACTGCTGAGGGGAGCTGTAGGCGAGACAGGAGAGGTCTGCTGCGCCATGTGGGTCACTTCCCGGCTGGGGCTCGAACTTGTGCTGCAGTGGCTGTGGACAGTTTCATAGTGCTGCATCTTAACCCCTTGCACCACCAGGGAGGCCGCACCCTTTCATTTTTTAGATAAAAAATTTGGCTGCACATAATCAGAAATTCAGCTGTCAATACAAATCAAAATCCTAAAGAAGTCTATAATCTTCTTAAGAAATCTCGTGTAGAAGGGTCACTTGGTAGGTTTGACAGTTGGGTAACATCATCAAGAACCCAGGCCCTTCCATCTTATAGCCCAGCACCCTCATGCCTTAGTTCCTGTCTTCAAGCTCAAACCCTGTGGTCTTAAGACAGGCATCAATGCCCTCTTAAAATAGAACTTATACATTAAAAATAAGAAGGGGGCAAGAGAACTTTCTTTCATGTGATTTTCTTACTTAGGTCAAGATAAAAATTCACCCCCAAATCATCCCGACAAGCATCTGCTTACTTCTTATTGGCCAGGGTGAGGTCACATGACCATGCCTAGACCAATCATAGCAAAGAGGGTGTTGGACTAATCATGATTCATCCCCATAGCGAGAACATGGGCTTTCCTGAGCAATATTTGGCATTTGTGTGGAAGTAGAGGTGGCTGTTGGGTAGGCTGCCATATATTTTTCTGTTCCTTTATGTTTTTCCCCCTCAAAAAGTCTAAAACTAGAAAGCCTAGGGCAGGGTAGAGTCAGAGAACAGGAAGCTTATTTACTCATTGGTGAAATTCATAGTTATTCCTTTACAAAATAATTGACCCCTGTGTTTTCCTGACTCTCCTAAGGCCTCAGCAAATTCTTAAATTCCATGGACAGAAAAATATATTGAGGGCCTCCCTGGTGGCCTAGGAGTTGAGTCTCTGTACTGTCATGGCTACCTCCTGAGTTTGATCCTCAGCCAGGGAGCTAACCCACATGGTGCAGCAGACCTGTCCTGTCTCCCCCGCTGCTCCCCTCAGCAGTGTATTTCAGTCAATCTGCCTGTTCTCCTCCCCATTTTGTTTCTGGTGAATCCTCTCACTCCCTGTACCTCTGGCCTACATTGCCAGTTCTTCTATACACACACAGACACACACAAAATACACACACACACACACACACATTGGACCTTGCATTAGTTTTTCTGTGGCTACTGGAACAAATGGCCACAAATTCAATGACTTAAGGCAATAGAAATTTATTCTCTTACTGCTATAGAGACCAGAAATTCACGTGTTTTTGTTTTTGTTTTAAAGATTTATTTATTTATGCATGAAAGAACTGTGGTACAAGCCAGAGGTGTGGGGTTGGGGGTAGTGAGAGGATTCACCAGACAGAGTGGGGAACAGACCAGGCGGATTGACTGAAATGCAGTGCTGAGGGGAACAGAGGGCGAGTCAGGAGAGGTCTGCTGTGCCATGAGGGTAGCTCCCTGACCAGCTGGGAATGGAATTCATGCTGCAGAGACTGCTGATAGCTTCACAGTGCTGTACTTAACCCCTTGGGCCACAAGGTCAGCCCCCAGAAATTCACAGTTTTATTGAGTTAAAAGTCAAGATATTGACTGGGCTGGTTCCTTCAAGAAGCTCTAGGGAGAATCCACTTCTTTGCCTTTTTCAGTTTTGTATCTTCCTCTAGTCCTTGAATTGTGACCCCTTCTTCCATCTCCAGTGTCATACCTCCATCGATGGCAACTGCTCCCCTGAAACCCACAACCTTCTGCATGGACAGACCCTCCCTGAGTCTCTTTTAGGATGGTTGTGATTATTAAGCGGGAATATCTCCCTACTGAAGACTTTTGAAGTAATCACATCTGCAGAGTTTCTATAAAACAACCATTTATAGAACATGATATATTTGGGAGTTATTATTTACCCAACCACACACCCCAATGCCTGATCCTCCAAACTTAAAATTTTTAAAAAGGTCTCTTTCCGTTGGGCCCTGTGGAGGATGGCCGGGATCAGGACTTCTAAAACATGGCTGGAAGGGTATGGGCCAAGGCCACTCTTACTGGCAACAAGAGGGGTCTCTGGAACCAGAGGGAGCATACAGCTCTTTTCAAAATTGAGGGTTTTTTTTTTTTGCTTGAGGTTAAACTGAATTCTAACTAGGCAAGAGGTGTGCTTATGTGTACAAAGCAGAGAACACCACAATGACTCCTGGTGACAAACTGAGTAAAACTAGAGTAATCTGGGGAAAGGTAATGTTCCTGTGGACACAGTGGCATGGTTTGCCCCAAATTCTGAAGCAACCTTCCTGCTAAGGCCATGGGACACGAATCTGTGTGATGCTTTTCCCTTTAAGGATTTAAACTTATTGAAAAGCCAATAAATAGAAGTGGATTTATTCTCTTGAAAAAACCAAAACAACAATTTAAAAAGGGATAATTTGGAGGGCAATAGGGAATTCCAAATTCTTCTTTATGACATCCAACAGCTCCTAATTGTGGCTTTGGGTCTGTGTCTTAGGTTTGTGGCAGGTGCTTGGAGGTGGCATTTGAGCCAAGAGGACAGAACTGCCCTCAGAATGAAGTCTTTCTCAGGAGCCTGTGGCAGACACTTGGATCTAGCTCTGTGCATTTTGTATTTTTTGCTTTTGAATCAGTGCTTGAAGGAGAAGGAAGATCCTTCTAAAGGGAAGTGCTGTTACCAAGCCACACCCTCATTAGTTTCATCTCCTTTTTGAATTCCCACTGCTGAGAAACTGTTCAAGTTCTCAGGATAGTGTGTAACACTTCTGTAGCAGGATTACATAGTGTTTCCCCTCTCTGCATTCCTTCCCTTTTGTTCTGGCCTGGTGCTAGCCCCTGGCTCTCAGATGGGGGTGGGGATGGAGGGGTACTTGCACACAGCTTTCCTGGCATCTCTCAACTTTCTGCCTGGTGTCCCCCATAGGCAACAGTTTGGATTCTTTAGTTGCTTTTTCTGATACAGTCTTGCCCACACTGTGCAAATGGAACCAAAACTTGGGGCAGACTCTACTGGTCCTTGGCAAAGTCATCACTCATCAACCGGGCTCTATTTCAGGGACAAGTCATTTAAATCCTCAAAGAAACCAGATATCAGCTATTGGTTTCGGTCTTCTTAAATTCCTGTTGCAAAATCAAATGGACAGATTTATTTCTTATCCTTTCTTCTCCCCTGCACACAATGGGGTAGGGCACAGAGAATGAGAAAATGCCTAAGACAGGACTGTGGGAGGGAGAAGCAGGTCACCTTGCCTATTGGACCTACATGACTTGGAGTTGATTTAATGTTGAGTTATGACAGGGAATATTGCTGATGAAGGCACTGACAGTAACACTATTGAGACTCCACATGTCTGGGCAAAGTTCTGCCCCCAAGTATCTGCTGTGCTGTTTTATGGGCCTGGTCTGGAAAGCCACCAAGCTGAGGAGAGGGCCTGAGGGCACACCACTCCTTGGGAAGCTCGGAGCCCACAAGGGCATCCAAATGCTTGTTCGGTGGAGCTGCTATTTCACCATTGTCTGCTTTGTTACTAGTTATGACAAGAGTGGCCTTCACCTCTTCATTGCATTGGCATCTGTTAGACAGATCCAACCCGGAAGTGTCTTTTAGCTGCCTGTAACTTTCCACTTTTAGGGAGCTGTTGCAAGCACTTTACTAGTCTGAATTTCACAAGTTCTTGAAGAATGAAACTAAGTTTAAACCTGGAAGAAAAATTTTTTTTTTATATTTTATTTTTTAAAATTTTTTTTAAATAATAAATTTTATTTTTATATTCCCCATACAATTGCAACCCCCCATTCTGACCCCAATCCCTCCCCTCCCACCCCCCACCCCCAAAAAAGTGTCTCTGGTTCATAGTTTTTTGTTGATTTTGATTTTCACTTTCTTATAGTTATTCATTTTCCTGGTCCCTTATTTAAGTTTTCTAGATTCCTGCTATGAGTGAGACCATCCGGTATTTTTCTTTTTCTTTTTGGCTTATTTCGCTAAGCATGATCTCTACCTGGAAGAAATTTTTTAAAGAGGAAAGAAAGAGGGGAAATTGATTTCTGGTTCCTAAATACTGCATGGGAGTTGGGTTTCTTGGTGCTTGACATCAAATAAAAGGGAACAAGAGAAGCAGGAAAAATTATCAACTGATATTTGCTAATAGAATATCCAGGCAAAGAGGGAGATAGTCAGCTCGGGCATATTCTGTCTTGGGCTGATTCCCAATTCCTACACTGAGGTCTAGTACATGGTAAGGCCTCCATTAATATTTATTGAATGAATGGACTTAGATTTATTTTTATTTATTTATGCATACAAGAACTGGGGTGCAGGTCAGAGGTACGGGGTGAGAGGATTCACCAGACACAGAATGGGGAGCAGAACTGGAGGATGTAATGAGACACGCAGCAGGTGAGACAGGAGCAGCAGGCGAGACAGCAGAGGTCTGCTGCACCATGTGGGTCACTCCCTGGTAGGGGATTGAATCCGTGCAGCAGTGGCTGGCGACAGCCCAACAGCGCCAAGCCTTTAACACCTGTACCACCAGGGAGGTCCCTCAAAGGGATTTTTCTAAGAATCTACACCTGACTTGTCTAGTCCACAGGACCAGAAGTAGGCCTAAATTGGTACAACATGGAAAGAGGCATTGGCTTTAGGTTTGCGCAAATTTTGATGCCGTCTGCCTGCCCCGAGAGTGAGTGCTGCCCGAGGTATTTTTCTCACCTCACTTTAGTCCCTGCGTTCCTAGACCATTTAAGGTCTAGCATATATATTATATATATAAATTATATATACTTACATATAATATATAATAAATGTATGTTTATAGGTGTGTGTGTGTGTATAAATTATTTCTTCTTTGGACTTGGTCCATTAACTCTACTCTGAGCCCCATAGGAGACACCGTAAGGAAAAGGGACAGAAGCAGCCCCTACCTTGGGAAACCAGCAATCTCATAGCCAAGAGTTGTCAGGTAGATTTGGGTTTACTCAGCACTTACTATGTACTTGGACAGCCCACTAAACTCCGGAGCTTTCCTTTCTTCATGGATAAAATGTACTTTATAGGGTGATTTTAAGCACTGGCAGTAATATACCAAACAGCGCATTGCATATAGTAGGTGCTCAACAAATGGAAGGCTTCATTACATTGTTCTTATTGATTCTTATTGATATTGATAGGGTGCCTCCCTGGTGGCACAGGGATTAAGTCTTAGCACTATCAAGCTTTTCCCAGCCACTGCGGCATGAATTCAATCCCCGGCCAGGGAGCTACCCACATGGCAAAGCAGACCTCTCCTGTCTTGCCTGCTGCTCCCCTCAACAGTATATTTCAGTAGATCTGCCTGTTCTGTTCCCCACTCTGTCTCTGGTGAATCCTGTCATGCCCCCTCCCCTTTTCCCCCTCCCCCGCACCTCTAGCCTATATCCTAGTTTTTGTATGCATAAATAACCAAAATAAGTCTTTCTAAAAGAATTGATATTAATAGTGGTGATGAAGCTGATAACCCTGTCTGGCCAACTCTTTGGGTGAGAGAGAGCACATGTGGACTTGCCAAAGAAAATTCAAAGTCTGTCTTGGAGGACAGATCTGACAGGTTCAGGCAATGCAGAAGGAGCTCCAGTTGTGCCAGGGACTGTACTGGGAGTTTTTCTGTATATCCTTTAATCCTGACCACAGATTAACCTGTGACAATTATCTGTATTTGTTGGCATCAGGTAACTTTTAGTGCCCGCATGACCCATGCAACATTTGGGACATACTTTTACTAGAAAAAGAATTTGTTGTTTTCTACAATTCCAATTTAACTGGACATCTTGCATTTTAAGTGGCAAACCTCAGAGGGGAGATGTTAATACAGAGACACTAAAATAGTGCCCCCTCTTCTGGGTGTGATTTCTGTGTGCACATCTGCACTGATTTCTTGGGAGTATTAACACATCACTAAACAGTGAACTCGAAAGCTCTCCTTGGCTCTTCTGGCTGACTCTGGCTTTCTTGTCCCTGCTGTCCCTTGCTGACGGCTTCTCCTGCTGCCTGCAGCGCCTGTGGGCCAGGCAGGAATGTACATGACAGCTGGCAATGCACAGGGGAGAGACAAGCTGAGGAGACTTGGTTTAAAAATATATAATAGTCAGCTTGCTCCATGCACTTCAACCAAATTCCTGGGCTTGCCACCAGAGCTCATTTCCAGGCTTGCCATCCCTCCTGAGCACCAGCTTTCTCGTCCGGGCCTCTTCGCTCTGCTGTGTGCTCCATGAAAGAACAGAAAGAGAAAGGGTTTTAGCTGAGAATTTTTTTTTTTTTAAATTTTTTTTTAATAGAGGCATGTTTTATTTATTTATTTGTTTGTTTGTTTTGTTTATACATGCACTGGGTACAGTCAGAAGCACGGGAGGGTGAGAGAATTCACCAGAGGCAGAGCGGGGAGCAGAGCAGGCAGAAGGACCGAAGTACACTGCTGAGGGGAGCAGCGGGCGGCAGGAGAGGTCTGCACGCCATGTGGGACCCTCGCCAGGTGGCCGGGGATCGAACCGGCGCTGCAGAGGCTGCGGGCAGCTTCGCAACCCAGCGCTCAACCACTGCGCCACCGGGGAGGCCCCTAGCTGAGAATTTTTGCCTATGAAACAAGAATTCAAAATTATGCTTCAGTTTCCTTCATTGTATGGTTGTTTACATTCTGGGTTGTGTTAGTGGATAATAGAAAGAAAGAAAGAAAGAAAGAAAGAAAGAAAGAAAGAAAGAAAGAAAGAAAGAAAGAAAGAAAGAAAGAAAGAAAGAAAGAAAGAAAGAAAGGAAGGAAGGAAGGAAGGAAGGAAGGAAGGAAGGAAGGAAAGAAAGAAAGAAAGAAAGAAAGAATATATGTGAAAGATTTTTATTTAATTCATTAATGAGGAAACTGGAGGTACAACTAGTTCAAGGATTTTTTCTTTAGGATTTATTTTTGTATGCATACAAGAACTGGGGTGTAAGCCAGAGGTGCACGGGTAGGGGGTGAGAGGGTTCGCCAGAAAGAGTGGGGAGTAGAACAGGCAGATCTACTGAAATATGCTGCTGAGGGCCTCAGAGGGCGAGACAGAAGAGGTCTGCTCTGCCATGTAGGTCACCTTCCTGGCTGGTTGGGGGGGGAGGGGGTGTGTGTCAAACTTGTGCTGCAGTGGCTGCCTTAGCTTGATAGCATGCTGTCTTTAACCCCTGCTCCACCAGAGAGGCCCTAAAGGCATCTTCTTTAAGGCTTAAATTTATTTGTAGTAAAGGAATATAGAAATGAATTAGTAAATGGATAGAAAACTGACTTAAAGGTAGTACCAGCTGAGTCAGATGTTAAAGGTTAAAGTACTAACCCCTAGGTACGTTACACTGTGAGTATGTTTGGAGTTAGAGCATGTAAAGAGGTAATTAAGTTAAAATGAAGTTGTTATGGTGGTCCTAATCCAATATGACTGGTGTCCTTTAAGGAAATGAAATTAAGACACAGATACTCAGAGGAGGAAGGCCAAGGGCAGACAGAGGGAGAAGATAGTAATCTAGAAGTCAAGGTCAGAGATCTCCGAGATCTCCAAAACTATAAAGATTGTAGACAAAATTTACTTTGCATTCCCATTAGTTATCTAAAACTTATAGTGTTGCAAAATGGTCCTACAGGATAGAGATAACACAGTTTAATGACAAATCTTAATTTTTGACTAAAATAAGTAAACTATTGGGACAAATCCAGTGCCATCAACCATTTTTTTTTTTGTATAAAATTTTATGGTATTTAGCCATACTCTCTCTCCTTCCTTTACCTGTTTGTTCATGACCGCTTTCCCACTGTAAAGGCAAGTTAGGTAGTTGCCATCTGCAAAATTTAAAATGTTTACTATCTCATCTTTCACAGAAAAAGTCTGCAGATTCTCCTCTAGACAATGTATCTTTTCCCTGAAGCACAAATATTTCTGCAGAATTGGCATGCCATTCAAGGTCATCTAGTCCAGGGGTTCCCAGATTTTGAGAACTCATGAGTCAGTAAAATTTCACACACACACACACACACACACACACACACACACACACACACACACACGGGTGGTCATAGGGTCTCTGATTTTTCCTCTTTTCAAATATCAACTACTTCATAAAGCAAGATCTTTATAAGAAATAGCATATGAAAAGCTTGCTATATCGTCCTTTGTTTCATTTTTCTGAAGCTTGATCAGAACTTTGACACTGCCAACCACAGTTCATGGTCTGGATGTGGAGCCATTAGTCTGGCCCAACCTTAGGCAGTAATTGCTGACTCTATCCAGGGGACTGGATAGGGTCCAGTCCAGTCAACTCTATTGGTTGACACCTGAGTCCTGCCTTACTCCCAAGTACCAAGGCTGGTGCCCTTGGTGGGTGGATGAAGGGGTCCTAGGAATGGAGGGAGACTGGCCACTGTGAGTCAGCTTGAGAGTGCCCCCCCGCCCCGCCTCAGATCCCATTATAACGGGTCTTGCTTTATTATATATTTTTAAAAAGATTTGCTTATTTATGTATATAAGGGCTGGGGTGTAGGCCAGAGGTGCGGAGGTAAGGGGGTAAGAGGATTCACCAGAGACAGAGCGGGGAACAGAACAGGCAGATTGACAAAATATGCTGCTGAGGGGAGCAGATGGCAAGACAGGAGAGGTCTGCGGTGCTATGTGGGTTAGCTCTCTCAACGAGGTTCAAACTTGTACTGCAGTGGCTGCTGGATAGCTTCATAACGTTGAGACTTAACCCTTGTGCCACCAGGGAGTCCCCTGTCTTGACTTACTTTTATTGGGAACCAAAAATCTGCCACCCAAAAATGTCTTTGGCGATAGGTTTATTTCATAGGAGGAGATCTGAAGGCTGGGTGGAAGTTGTTTTTGATATCTATCTGTGAACTTAGTAAGAGCCACTCCTTGGAACACCTAATGGCCTTATCTCTTTTTGTTAGAGAAAGCAGAACTTAAATCTGCATTCCTTTGCTTTCCCCAAAATGCCCTTATTTTCCCTTTTCTCCCCCTAATTTCCCTTGTCTTAGCTAAGTTATTTAGGGTGGTGTCTGAGCTGTGCAGGCAAGTTATTCAGTCATGCTGGGTCTCTCCCATGCACACAGAAGTTACACATGTTATTATTAAACTTCTATACAATATTTCTCTTATCACTATGTCTGATACTTGTTTGATTATTTGCCAACCTAGAAGAAGCCAGAAGGGTATGGGCTGATTTCCTTTATGCCCTGACACATTCAATAATATACTTTTCCCTGATTTTTAAAAGAAGGATGTATTCAGTACAGAAAGCTTGGGGGAAAAAATGGGAAGACCAGAATTTATCTCTACCTAAAAAGAGAAAGTTTTACTGATATACAGGGAGAATAAAAGCACTTTCCAATCTAAAAATCCTAGAGAGACAAAATAAAGTATTTCCTCCAAAACCAAAGTAGAGCCTGGCACATGGCAAGCACCAATGTTTCTCCAAAGAATTGTAACAGATGAGGCCTCCCTGGTGGTGCAAGGGGTTAAGCACAGCACTATGAAGCTATCCACAGCTACTGCAGCACGAGTTCGATCCGTGGCCAGGGAGCTACCCACATGGTGCAGCAGACCTCTCCTGTGTTGCCCGCTGCTCCCCTCAACAGTGTATTTCAGTCAGTCTGCCTGTTCTTCTCCCCACTCTGTCTCTGGTGAATCCTCTCACTCCCTGTACCTTTGGCCTGTACCCCAGTTCTTGTATGCATAAATAAGTCTTTAAAAAAAAAAAAGAATTGTAACAGACACATTTCCACAAAAGAGGGGGAGAGCATTAAACAGGCACTATTTTCATTGTCCCCACTTAGATGAAGCCACCTTGGATTACAAGTCCCCGTATTCCATGAGCCAGACTTCCTGTGTGGGGAGCTGTTGGGAACTAGGGGTGGAACTGAGAGGCGAGGTGCACCTATGTAACACGGAATGCAGGTGAGGGACACTCTCTTGCTTTTTTGGTTCTCACTTGCACGCTGGTACTGCTGGAAGGAGACACTTGGAGGGGACAGATTGAAGAAGATACACGGAAGAGAGGTAAGTGGGTGACAGACATGCGGCGAGGTTGATCCTTAGCAGATATAATGGCAACTGTTATCCTGACCTCATTGTGGATTGTCTGCTTGTACTTTCGTGCTCTCTGTCTGTCTCAGCTTTCTGGGACTTGCCTAAGCCCTTTCTTGTGGTTCTGTAACAGGGTGTTCCCCAGGAAAAGGGAAAGTTCTTGGTTCCCTGCCCACCCAAAGGAGAGTGGAGCTGAGCAGGGCAGAGAAGAAGCTGGAGAGGAGACTGGAGAAGGAAGGAAGCAGAATGGAGAGCCAGAGAGACACGTGAAGAAACTGTGTTTACCTTTTGGTTGTGGACTGCTTGAGACAGATGCGGGTGAGAGACCCATGGGGAGGATAACAATGGCAGCTTTTATCTTGATTTTTCTCTTTTCCTTCCAGACTTGTCTGGTGTTTCTGATCCTTTCCTATGGGTCTCCACCAGAAGGTGCTTTAGACTTGGGGCAGGCTTTTGGGCCTTGCTCTGGGCCAATCCAGTTTGGGTGGACTTTTACCCACGAGGGGACGGGTAATGTCGGGTGCTTGATCTAGAAATTATATTCTTTGTCTTTTATGTATTGTTCACTAATTGTATTAAAGTCCCTTTCCATTAAAGGTCTTATCTGGCTTGTGTTGATGTGATGGATGGCAGAACCTATTTAGAGAAGGCAGGTTTGGGGGCCCTGGGGTGCACCTCTTCCACCCTGTAACAGTTCCCCACCAGAGGTACCTTAGACTTGTTGCAAACTTTAGGCTCTCACTTGCCCTGCTTTGGGCCGAGCTGATTTGACTGGGCATTTGTCCACAAGGGGATGAGTAATTTTAGCATCTGCAGGCTCCTGCCATACCCTGCCACTTCCTGTAGCTGCAGCTACACCTGGCACCATTAGTCAGAACTGAAACGTCTCCCTCTTCCTTCCCTCTCTACCCTGTTAGTTAACATAAATACATTTTTTTTTCTTTTGTTGCACCAAAGTCCTTTTTGTTTACATCTGTGGTGGTGGTGGCTGGGTCCAAAACTGGTGAGAGAGGGCCTGACCTGGGGACAGTTTTCAGTTCCTTTGTCCAATGATAGAAATTTTCTGTAAAAACATAACCTCATTTTAACTTATTAAAAATAAGCAAGCATCATTCCTTTTCAGAAATAAATTCCTTCCCTTGAGATATCCGGTTGTGTGATATTTCAGTCTTTACTTGACTCCCACCCACAAACAGCACATATTCCTTTGCATTTGGTTATTTCTCTCTATTGCCAACATTTCACTTCCCTGTTTAGGTCTGTCCTTCAGTTTGATATGGTCCAGATGGGTCCCCGAGCTGGCCTGTTGTGAGGAGAGGCCTGGGAGGACCCCAATACCTCCATTTATTCTCATTAGAATTTTCTTTTGCAGTGCCCAGCTTTCCTTTTCAACCACTCCCAGGGACCCAGCCCCCTTCCTTCTTTTGCCTCCTGTGACTCTTAATGAAGATGGCCGGGCTCAGCCCTTAATAGTTTTGTCCTCTGATGTAGAATCATTGGACCAGCTGCTACTAACCATGGACTTCAATTGATTATGCACTATGATTGCAGGCTACGTGTTGCATATACATTATGTCAAGCCTTTACAGCAAACCTGCAAGCTGTGACCTTGGACAAGCTACAAACCACTATGAACTGTTTCCTCATTTTAAAAAAATGTGAATAATAACAGCAACAGGAGTCTGCATCTGCACGGTCCCACATGCCTTTTCTTAGAGGGTTGTCTTATTTCTCTGTGGGATCCCCAACACCCTGTATAGGGCTCCTGTGTAATGAGACGTGAACACATACTTAAGTGGTGATTGTTTGAATATCGTTAACTTCTTTAATTATATTCCTGAGGTAGTTTTGAGAGATGAGACAAAGATTTGTATTTAAAGCTTATTAAAAGCAGTGGACACTGTAAGGAACCAATGCAAAAAGATCTTATTGTTAAATGTCTGATGTTTACAAAGCTAAATCCTAAGACCGCCACCACAGCGATGTTTTGGCTAATTGGATTTTTTTCAAATGTGAATTAGTTTTTTGTTTAAATGGGCTAGTAATAAAAACCACTAACAGTTGGAGCAGGAAGGAGGGGAACCAAAGGGTTACTTCTTAGCCCTCTTGTGATAAAGAGACTTAAGTGTCAGGGGCAATATGAAATAATCATTTCATTGGTCTCTAAATATCTGGTGCTTATCATATTTAAATCTGCTTAAAATCACCAGGTTGTTCATTTCAACTACCCCATGGCCTCCCGCCACATTACAAAGAGGAAGCAACATAAGTTACTTTTCTAAGCTGCTGCTAGAACTACTCCATTTCCTTCCTGTTAGCTGGGTTTTTTTTGTTGTTGTTGTTCCTTGATACCACATGCAATTATCAGGAAAAAAATTTCAAGCAGATTTGTGCTATAAACTCAGTCCCTCCTGTAGCAACATAGGATCCTCCTTCAGATCAAGGCAGCCAAGAACCACATTACAGAAAGTGGCTTTACTATTGGGTGGGACCAGAGTTACTCTGGTGGGGGGGAGAAGGGCGAGAAGGATCAAAACAGGGGAGGGAAGAGCACTAGGGAGTATGGTGATGGTGCATGGGTGAATGGGTGGTGGGAATTCTGCAGGGACTATACCTGAGAGGAGAAAGCATACGTTGTGCAAAAAGGAAGAATGATGTAAAAAATTTGGTAAAAAAAAAAGGAACTGTGCTATATTTTCTCAAATTTTAATATACTTTCTTGCCTTAGGTAGAAGAATCTGCTGAAAACACTTGTATCCTGCGTGGTAACTGAGGACTCTGCAGTGTCTCCAGGGTAAAGCTGGAGCATGGCAGGTGGGGGAGGGGGAGAGGAGGGAGTGAGTGAGGGACACACTGAAGCAAAGGAGGAGCGAGAGGCTGAGTGACATGTGCACTGACCCAGGACTCAACTCCAAGAGTATTTTTTCCCCACTTGATCCAGACACAGTTAACACTGTGATTGATGATCCCTGTTGGTTGAATTCTGGTTTACTAAAATTCCGGTTAACAACAATGTTATTTGTAACTCTTGTATCCCTTGCTCAAGGGACGAAACATTGAAAATGACTTCAAATGATTGTCTCAGTCCTGGAGCAAGTGAAATTTCCTTAGCCCACATATATCTTTTTAAAAAATACATAATTACTCAGATTTATATTTGTGTTAAAAATATTTTTGTCAGCCATAGAATTCTCTCTCGGCTGTGCATTTGAGAAGTGCCAATTTTGCAAAAAATTGCTGGTCACCCGAAATGAAAGCCATCATTTGTTCAAATCAGTTGCTAAGCTCCTATTTCTCTTTTGGGTATCGAAACAGTCATGAGACTACCCTTTAAGGTATGTGAGAGGAGCTAACATGTTCAAAGACAAGAAAATCAACAAAATGAATAGATTATCATCAGTTTTGTTTACACTGCAATTGCCAAAATTACATGTTTTTCTGACATCTGAAAAGTTGCTGTCCAAATTCATGATAGCAATTTTAAGCAACCAAAACAATGGCCCATATTGTAATTACACTGAAATCTACATGGCAATGGTTTCCCAACTTTGCTGTACATTAGAATCACTTGGGGAACTTTTGAAACTTGAGATGCCCAGACTGTACCCTATGTCAATTAAATCTGGGGCAGGGAGCCAGACATTAATATTTTTAAAAGATCTCTAGGTGATTCCAAAGTTCAGCAAAGTTTGGAAACCAATGGCATATGGAATTGCATGTGTAAGCAACTTGTAGCATATTACTAAAAGGACTCAACTTACAGAATACTTTAACTCACATATCTCATGTATGTTTCCATTTAAAATCCTTCAGCATTATAATAATAGACTATTTCAAAATACGAAAAAGAAAATTTCAGTAAATTAAAAAGTATCCCGTTATCTCAAATATTGCCAAACCATTATAACTCATTCCTTTGTAGGGGAGGAAAATCAAGACATTTATTTCCATCTTCAAACATCCTTTTCATAAGTCTAGAAGCACAGGAGATACAGAAAGATAAAAGGAAGAAAGGATATAAACAAAGAAAAACGGAAATGATTATTTACTAAGAATTGCAAAGGCTCATTTTCTTAGTACACCACAAAGTTCCAATCTCTGTTCCTAAGACTGCGTAATTTTCAGGGACATGATGGTGGAGGGCTCCTTCTTTTTAGTTTATCAAAATAAACCTAAGTGTTCCTTTTCTAAGTTCTCAGTGAAAATGGAGACTTTATTCATCTTTATAAAAGGAGAGAGGAAGGAAGGGAAAGGAGGGAAGAAAGGATGGAAGGAAGGAAGGGTTTACCAGCAGAGCGCTCTCCTGTCCTTTGGACTGTTCTGTAATTGGTTGGTCCGGTCTCTTTCAACAGATGTTCATGTTCGGAACAACAGAGAAATTGTCAGCTGAGACTCCGGCTGTCTGTCTGGTAGAGAGAACAACTTACAACAACAAACACACGCTGGACTTGGGTGAGTTACCTCCCCTACAACCTGCAGGCCTGTTGGAGTTATTAAGTTCTTCAAACAGTCCGTTTCTATAATCTCTTCCTGCCACGCTATGGGGACAGCGCCTGTTGCGAACCTTTCGAAGAACTTCTTATCTTTGTCATCAAATTCGACCCCCTGAACCTCAGAGAAGTCTTCAATTTCATCTATGTCTTTAGCATAAACCACTGAAGGATTAGGCACAAATGGGGGTTCAATTAAGCCAGCTTCCAGGCGAGGAAAGTTAATGGTTTTGAAGAAAGGATGTTTCCTGGGATCATCAGACTTTTCTCTGTGAAGAAAGGAGATTGTCAGCCTGAGCCACAGTAACCAACCAAAATAGGAAATGTTTGAACTATAAGTAGCATGTAGCATTCTCTCCTACATTGTGTTTCATCTTAATTGCAAAGACAATGTGTTGACTTAAAGAATAATTTTGAAAAACAGCAACTTAAAAAACATACCCAAACTCTACCATTAACAGACAGTGGCATTTTCACTGTTCATAGACAACCTTCTCATGTAACTGTAATTTTTACTGAGTTAGGTAGTTGACATGACTTTTATTCTCGGTGTTTCATCCAAACACCAGGAAAATTCAGTGAGGCCAGAACCTACTTGCCTGTGACTTCCAGTCACTACCTCTTGCTCTGACTTCTGGTCACATAGAATAAGGTAGGCATATTTTAGGATTTCTAAGGGTTCTCATCTACCTGCCACAATAATCTTTAAAGACTTAAAAAAAAATTCATCAGTAATTTTCAGTCGCACTAATGAGTATAATACATTCAGTGCTCAATGTTATTTGTTATCAACCTTTCCTTCCTATGCTAGAAATTATTTCAATATTTACCTTACAATTAGGGGGAAACTGTATGTTCCCAATTGTGTAACTTCTTGTATTAATTACCTATTGCTATGAACAAACAGCTCCAACATTTATCGGCTTAAAACAACATTTGTTCTCTCACAGTTTCTGTGGGTCAAGAAAATAGACATAGCTTAACTGGATGCTCCTTCTGGCTTAAGGTCTTGCTTAAGATGTTGCAGTAGAGATGTTGGTGAGGGTTGTGGTCTCATCTGAAGTTTGAGTGGGATTGTAGGAGGGCTGGAAATCTGCTTGAGAGTTCACTCATGCGGTTATTGGCAGGTCATAGCCTCTCACAATGCACTTGCCATATAAAATTATAGCTGGCTCCCCCAAGGCAAATGATGTGCGTGGGGGTGGGGGTGGCATGGGGGGGAGACATCTAGTTACAAAAGGCACATTCTTTTTTTTTTCTTTTAGAGATTTATTTATTTATGCATACAAGACTTGGGGTGTAGGCCAGAGGTACAGGGGGCTGGTAAGAAGATTCACCAGAGACAGAATGGGGAGCAGTCTAGACAGATTGACTGAAATACACTGCTGAGGGGAGCAGCGGGCAAGTCGGGAGAGGTCTGCTGTGCCGTGTGGGTCACCTCCCTGGCTGGGGATCAAACTTGTGTTGCAGTGGCTGCCCATAGTGGAAGTGACATTTCATCACTTACTTTCTATTGGTTAAAAGCAAGTCAGTAAGTCCAGACCACCCTTAAGGAAAGGGATTACATGGAAGCCTGGAGGTGGGGATCTTTGGGAACCACTTCTTTATTCTTTGTAATTCCAGGTTTAAAAAAATAAAGAGGTGGCTGTTTTGTCACATCAAATTCAAGTGATTTTTTCCTTTTTCTTTTATGTAAATAACTACAGTGGTCTGAGTAAGAAATGTCTTCTTTTTGGAAGAAGTCTATTTCTGCCATAAATCCATCTCAATAAAAATGAATCACATTCTTGATATTTCTTTTTTTCTGTTCTTGTAATCAAAAAGGTTCTAAGAAAAGGATTGAAGATATTCTCTCATACATCCCCTTCAGAGACTTCCCTTATGTCAGGTGATGACAGTGGCTGACTCCACCCAGTAAGATGATTAGAGACAAAAATGCAGTATAATAACAATAATGAGAATAACTTACGGTTATTCAGAATCTTCTCTCAGCCTAACACTTTAAGTTCTTCATTTATGTGACCATATTCAACTATCACAACAACCTTGTTTTAACTGCATCTTGAACCACATGTTTATAAATAGCTATGCATCTGAGAAAGCCAGAAAATACAGCTATATTTTTCAAAGGAAAGAATCATAATCAAATATAACTATATTAAATAGAAACTCAGTTGGAGGCCTGTGTGATCCAGCCATTCCCTAGATTGTTCTGATTCAGTTCTACCCCTTCCAGAATTCCTGGATTTTTCCTATTAGGACCCAAATAAAAGACAGATATGAAGAGGGACATCATGAGATACTACATGTGTCTCTTCTCTTCCAAAAGCCACCAAGCCTCCAACAGGTAACAAAAGGAAAATGTAGGTCTGCCATCCACTAGAACTTACTGACCAATGTCTCCATGCCTTCCATCCTGTAGAGTGCAAGCCTTGGGGAGGGTTCCTTCAAAGTTGAAGCTTTGAGGATGGATTTTTAAAACAAGTTAGGCTTATTGAGGCATAACAACTTACATGGCAACATTCACTATTTAAAGGTATCAGAGGGATTTTCTTGGGGTTGGGGGAAGGAGGAAGAATCAGAGATATTTGTAAATGTGGTAGAACAAAGATTGAGTTACCATTCCATCCAAGTAGATCAAGAATGAATGTCAGACCTGTGTCTCCAAGAGAACAAAGGAATTGGACTGGGCCCAGGTGCCAGTGCTACCTTGATGCTGCTGCTGGCAAGCATGAACACCCTGTCCCAGAGGTCAGGAGGACACCTTAAAGTGACTCTGTGCAGCTTTAATAAACAGAGAGCACCTGGGGACTCTGTTAGACCAGGAAACTTGCCAGGCCAGTCTTCATATCAGGATGAACAGTTTCCAAGTTAACATCTCAAGCAGCCAGGCCTGGATGGCCTCACCTTGTCCATCGGGAGGGCTGACCACAGCCCTTTTGCAACTCGTTACTAATAGCAAGGGAACCGTGGTCTATTGTAAAACCGTCTTTGTGTTCCTTAACATCCCCAACTAGATGTTCCTTATGCCGTTTCCCAATAAATGTTGGCGTTGCTGAGCTAACCTCAAAAGGCTAGGCTTTCCAACCACGATTCCTTCTATTCTTATTTCTTTTTTTTTAAAAGATTAATTTATTTATGCATACAAGAACTGAGGTACAGGCCAGAGGTGCAGAGGGTGAGAGGATTCACCAGAGACAAAGTGGGGAAAGAACAGGCAGACTGACTGAAATACACTGCTGAGGGGAGCAGCAGGTGAGTCAGGAGAGGTCTGTGGGTTGCGCCATGTGGGTTGCTCCCTGGCTGGGGATCGAACTCATGCTGCATGGCTGCAAATAGCTTTATAGGTTGTGTCTTAACCCCTTGCACCACAGGGAGGCCCCTATTCTTATTTCTGGGCCATCCAGAGCTGATCACTTTGATCTTCTGCATTAGTGACTACAGTTCCATAAATAAAAATAGCATGAAACTTATTTTGCTCCTGAATCTTTCCCCAGCAGGGCTCATTTGCCCATTAACACCCAGTGCACTTGGGACAAATAGGAGAGGTGATTGCTTAATTAAGCATCTTTGGCCAAACTAGCAGCAGCAGGAAGACTCCTGCTTGCAGGAGCAGGATATTTGTCAGTGCATGAACAGAGGCTCTTGTGTTAAAACACACACCGAAGTACAATGATTTTCTTATAATGAAGAAAATGTACTACCTGCCCATACACGAGATGACATGTGGGGTTTGGTCTGCCTGGAACAGTGGGTCTTGGCCTGAAATTGGGTGTTGGCGAAGCACTTCAGTCAGAAACTTGTGATTATTTGTTCTCATTCTGCTGCATTGACTAATCAGAATAAAACTTGCAACATACCCAAGAGGTCTTTATCTTTCATTTTATCGGAAACACCACAGTTGACTACCTGGAGCTCCCGTGAGATGCTCTGGAAAGCTTTTGACTTCTCTGCAAAATTAGCTCACAGACCCAGGAGGGCAAAGAGAAAATCCTCTGCAGGGATGTGTAAAAGAAGAAAGAGTTTTAATTTATTTCAAATGCTTGTGAAAACAGCTGGAGGGGCGGGGACCTGGCCTTTCGGCTGTAGGACACACGGGGCCATGGTGCAGCTCTGGAGGACACCCGCTATATTAATCAAACGTTATCGTATATGAATGAATTTTTTAAAAACACAGAGAGTTGGAATGAAAATGTTGGAAGGTTTTCTATTTCATGGAACAGCTGGTTTTTATATGCCTTTTCACTAATGTTGTAAACAATTTTATTCAAAACAGTCATCACAACAGATGCCTTATAAAAAGGTTTTGCTTGATGGATTAGCTTCAAGCAAAGATCCAGGGCTTGAAGATGGCTTTTCCTGAAGAAGTTTGTCAATATTTAACTTTTTTTCTTTAAGATTTATTTAGTTATGCATTTAAGAGCTGGGGTGCAGGCCAGAGGTGCAGGGGGCAAGAGGATTCACCAGAGACAGAGTGGGGATCAGAACAGGCAGATTGACTGAAATACACTGCTGAGGGGAGCAGTAGGAGAGCCAGGAGAGGTCTGCTGTGTCAGGTGGGTAGCTCCCTGGCTGGGGATCCAACTTGTGCTTCAGTGGCTGCCGATAGCTCCATAGTGCTGAGACCCCCTGTAACATCAGGGAGGTCCCCAATATTTAATTTTATATACCTAAAGTGTACTTATAAACAACTGAGCAAGCACACCATGTGGATGACATTCCCTTTTGGGAACTGTCCAGAGAGACAGTTCACTTCTCCCACTCTCGGCCACTGTTGCTGTGCCCTCTTATACCCCCTGCCCTCGACAGCCTGGATGGCAGAGATGGTCTGTGGTCACTGTATCCAGTTCTCTCCTTCCTGGGTACACCATTGGCCAGCACCCTGCGTGCGGGGCAGGGCCTGAGTGTGTATGAAGTCATGTGTGAAGTGGGTCACTTCTGAAAAACTTAGGTTCTCTGAGCTTTCTCTTACCATGACAGCTGGAAGGCACTGGCGCCAATGAAGCTGTACCATGGAAGCAGCCTAAGTGTCTGAATCTGTGCTCAGAGGAAGATACCCTGCAGAGTAGGTGATCCCACACTGGACTTAGTATGAATGAGAAATAATTCCTTAGCTTTGAGTCATGGACACTTTGGGGTTTGTTTGTGTAGGGGAGCAAAAATCTAGCACCCCGAAAGAAGGTCTTCTATGGAAGAAGGTTTGTTTCATAGAAAGGACTTTTTGAAGGAGACATTTACTTATGCAGGGGAAAATCTCTCTCTGTAAAGGCTTCTCCCTCACTGTATTGGGAAGACCTGATCTCCTTCACTCTTTTCGCTGGAGAAGGCAGAACTTAAATCTGCTTAGTAGTTTTACCTTTGCTCACCCTGTCTTCTCTGATAACCTCCCATAACTAACTTTTCCCCTCCCCTCAAGACATTTGTCTTAGCTGAGGTTATTTAAGAAGGTGTCTGAAGCCATATAGGTGGGTTACTTGGCCTTCCTGGGTCTCTCCCATGTATAGAGGAAGTGCACATGTTGTTATGAAACTTCTTTTTGGCATTTTCTCTTATCAGTCTTTCTGATGCGCATGTGATGATTTGCCAGCTTTGAAGAACCCAGAGAGGTATGGGATGATTTTCTTTATATCCTTTCAATTGTTACCATAACATTTTATTCTGAACATATTAATACAGCAATGTTGGAATCTACACAGAAAAATCAGTTTCACATTTTAATTCACATAAATGTAGAGTACCCTATACTTTCAAATACTCATTACATAGTTTGGTTATCTGCCAAGCTTTGAAAGTTATTACCAGTGCATTTTTTGGTTCCTTTAAAAAGTCAGGTCAGAAATGAAAAGCTCCATGCTCAAATATTTTGAGCTAAGACAGCCTGTTCTAGAGCCTCCACTGTGACCGCCTGGAAGAGTTAGTGACTGAGCTGTCTTAGTTCTGGTGTGACATTAAAAATCAGTTATACTACTCTATGGTTCTAACTTCTATATGTGTAGATGTTTTTAGATTTTGAAGATTTTATCCAAGTAATTTAAGACATTCAAGCCATAGCTTAGTGAAATTATATGATATTCCCCTTAGAACATTAATAATAATTGCTCTCACCTATTGAATGATTCCTAACATATATTACATATAAATTTACAAACTGTATCTAAACCCCAAAATATCCCTCTGTATTAGTTAGTGTTTCCCAGAGAAACAGAACCTACCGAATATTGAAGGGGTCCAGAAAGCACAACGTGGACCCCATGGATTTAAATTCATTTTGTGCTGATGACATTTGAGAGTCCAAGATGTAAATTTTGACCTCCCTTTATTTGCTTAAAATCAGAGCTTCCCAAAAGAACTCCATAGATGAATCATCTCCCAGGAAGGTTCAGTTTTAGAAACAGGGACGATGGCCTCTTACCACCAGGGACAGAAATTAGCACTGCCACATCTAAATAGAGTTGTTACAAAGCTATCACATCTCCTATCTGTTCTCCCAAGGATCCATTTATCTTTCCTAAAAGTAATTTATTTCCGCATAGGCGTCCTTCCTCCCCACCATACCTAAGAAGTCATTTGTTATCCTGTAAGTGTGCTTTTCTTCCCCACCTCCTCCTTTATTATGATAGTATAGAAGCCTCCAGTTCTAACCATCTCCTAGTCACAGTTTTCTGTGACCTCCTATGCATGGGAACAAATAAAAATCTGTCTTTTCTCTTGCTAATCTCTTTTTTGCTTTAACCTGCAGGCTTTCATTCCCAAACCTAAGAGAGTAGAGGAAAGGTTTTTCTTCTCTGACAGCTCGTGTGTGTGTGTGTGTGTGTGTGTGTGTATGTATACATATATGGAGAGACACAGACACACAAACACAGAAATAGAGAGGGAGGTTTACATATTTTAAGGAATTGGCTCAAGCCATTGTAGTGGTATGGCAAGTCCAAATTCCACAAGGTAGGCTGTTAGGCTGGAGACAGAAGAGTTGAAGTTTAAGTTCAGAGGGGGTCTACTGGCAGAAGTCCCTCTTCTTCCTGAGAGGTCAGTCTTTTTCTCCACCTTCAACTGATTGGATAAGGCCCACCCACATTATGGACTGTAATCTGCTTTACTCAGAGCCTATGAATTTATATGTTCTTCACCTCAGAAAAACCTGCACAGAAATATCTAACATAAAGTTTTATGATATATGTGAGTACTGTGGCCTAGTCAGGTTAATACATAAACGATCATACATAGAAGCCCATTACAGATATAAGGATACTGAGACTCAGTAAATTCAATTGCTTGAGGTAAAATGACTAGTATATAGCAGAGCTGGAATGTGGCTATGTTTGTGGCTCTAAAACTTTTGGTTTTCTCCCTAAGTAACACAGTGTCCCACTGCTAAGGGTCATTTCACAGGTTAACTTTGCTTTTTTTTTCCCTTCCAAAATATCTTTATCTTACTATTTCATTGCAAGCAGTAAAACATGAAGGTTCTCAAAACTAATTTCTACTCTATATATAGTTGGCAAAATCATCTGTACTCACTAGATATCTGTTGACTGGTGATATTTTATGAAGATGTTTAAAAGGGGAAGAATTTTCTAGCTCTGGGACAATCAGTATTGATAACTTTTTAAAAATAATTTATTCACATGGTTCAAAATTCAAAAGATAATCAGGTTATATAATGAAATCCTCATTTGCATCCCTGTCACCAGCCTATAATTTCCTTTCATAGCGGCAACAATCATATACATTCCTTATTTATTTTCCTTGAAATAGTCTACACCAGTATTTGAATCATGTATTCTCTTTCTTCTTTTAATGTATATTGTTTTGTACTTTGCTTTTTCAGTTTGAAATATATCTTATAAATTGTATCAAGTATTCATAATGTTTGAAGATATCGGCAATACTGACCTATACAACAGGCAAATAATAAAAGAAAAATAATGCTACTACTTAATCCCAAGGCTTTATCATTAATTCAAGATAGTCTCCAAATCCCTCTGGATAATGCTGACATCAGTAATTATCTGCATCACGTGGTGATTTACCTGCTTCCCAAGCGTTGCTCTGCATTCTTAGCCAAGAACAGTCGACAAATATCTTTTGCTTCTTCTGTGAAGTTATCGTGCTGGAATCTGACCTCTTCTTTCAGGGTTCTTTGCTTTAAATCCTCTTTACTGACCTTTTCCTTGTAATCTTTGAATGGTGTTCGTCCAGCAACCATTTCATAGATACTGCATCCCATTGCAAACCAGTCCACGGGATAGGAATAATTCGCTTTTTCCATAAGGATTTCAGGTGCCATATAACCATGGGTTCCAGCCTGCAATACCCCAAACAAAAAGCAAAGCCAAACAAAAACATTAATGTGAGTGGAACAGATGTTGAGGATGGACTTCCAATAACCATTCTCCTTTTCGTATCTTGTTACGTGAACTCTAATTAGGTTGGGATGGCAATGCTGTTAACCTATTGTGTTTGGCCTATTCTATTCCTCACTTTCCCAGACGTTTCTGGTGCAATCCACGTGGGCCATATGATCCATTACGATTAATGGACAGAAAGAGGATTTGGCTGGAGCGTATTACAAAAAAGATGGTCATGGCGGCCCTGCAGGACAGTCACCTCTCCTAAGTCTGTTCACCTTACCTAATGTGAAGAGTTCAAGTGGCTATCTCTAAGATCCCATAAATTCTGGCTCTGCTTTTTATTTACGGATTATTGAAAATTGGGTGGATAGGATTCTTTTATAGTCCAGACGTCTTTTACTTTATTTTGCTTTCATACCTATCATGCCATGAATTTATAGGGCATGGGTTCCCCCAGCTCAGGCTCCTCCTGTGGGTTCTCACACAGTGTGTCGCTCTGGGTGGAACAGGCTGGCACTTCAGCTGAGCCAAGTATCTTTCTCGTTAGCTTCCTTTATTTCTGCTCCTTTTCTTGCACACATTTCAGGGAGCTGTCTTGGTTCTTAAGGTGCTTAGTTTGTTCAATATGTAACATTAATTCTCTGGGCAAGAATCTTGGCTTTTACTTGTTTGTTTACAACAATGCCCACTGTATGCAGGGTAACATAATGTTGCCGTGGCAGCATTTGTGGTACATTCCATTTTGAACATCCCCTTGATGGCTACATCCCCTTCATTGGCATGGATGTGGCCAAAGGAACAATTCCAAGTTTTCTAAGGGGCTCAGAGAACTGGGCCTTCCTGGTGGTGCAGGGGTTAAAGACAGAGCACTATCAAGCTCTTAAGCTGTGGCCAGCCACTTCAGTATGAGTTCAATCCCCAGCCAGCGAGCTGACCCACATGGTGCAGCAGATCCCTCTTTTCTTGCCCGCTGCTCCCCTCAGCAGTGTATTTCAGTAGATCTGCCTGTTCTGCTCCCGACTCTGTCTCTGGTGAAACCTTTCACACCCCACCCCTGCACCTCTAGCCTACACCCCAATTGTTGTATGCATAAATAAATAAATCTTTTAAAAAAAGAAAAGGCCCAGAGAACTTACAATGGGTGCCTCTCCTCTTTCACTTTGGGCTGGTTGTTTTGGGAATTTACTGCTAGATAAATCCAGTAAAGAGAAATCCAGTCCAACCAAAAGGAATAGTGCATAGAATTTTTTCTTAAGCTTGACTCAAGTGACCACTAGGTTTTTAAAAGAAGTTTATAGTTAGCTAGCTAGATATAGATATACTTATGTGTACATATTTAATTGTGGTACAATAAACACCACATAAAATTTACCATCTTAATTTTTAAGTGTAAAGTTCAAGCACATTTAATACATCTACATTGTGCAATCAATCTCCAGAACTCTTCATTCTGCAAAACTTAAGCTATTGTTTTAGGACACCTCCTCACTGACTTCCCTCCACAGCTCCTGGCAACCACCATTCTATCTTCTGTCTCTCTGAGTTTGACTATTCTAGATACTTCATATAAGTGGAATCGTGCCATATTTTTCTTTTTGTGATCATTCATATAAATTTAAGGAATTCTTTCAGTTTGTATTTTTGTTTATATGAATTGATACATTCATTCATTCAACAAGTATTTAATGACTATCTAAAGCATGCATTATAATTACATTACAATGTTTCCACAAAAACTAAGTGTCTCTTGATTAAAGTTTGATATGTAGGGCCTCCCTGGTGGTGCAGCAGTTGAGCGTTGGGCTTCGAAGCTGCCCGAAGCCTCTGCAGCGCTGGTTCAATCCCCGGCCACCGGCAAGGGTCCCACATGGCGTGCAGACCTCTCCTGCCGTGCCCGCTGCTCCCCTCAGCAGTGTCCTCCGTCTGTCTGCCTGTTCTGCTCCCCGCTCTGGCTCTGGTGAATTCTCTCACCCTCCCGCGCTTCTGCCTGTGCACAGGCTTGTATAAATAATTAAAAAAATCTTTAAAAAAAAAAAAAGTTTAATATGTAGTCTCTGCAGTAGTGAAAAAATGCAAACCATGTAACACCCTAAAGTGACAATAAATTTCTGTTTGCACATTAAAATGAAAATATAAATTATTGACAGAGATGTGAGAAACAGATGTGCTTTGTAATTGACCGAGATTTTTAGAGTAAGACATAGAGCAATAGAAAATATGACTTGTCAACTGCTCCTGCCCTTCAACCATTTATTTTATTTTGGAGTCTGTACCTCAAATACATTGCTCAGAGGAAAGAAAAAGGAACCTGTATCCAGATGCCCACAGCTCCATTATTCATAATGGTCACAAGCTGGGAGTACTCAAACGCCCATCAATAAAGACAATAGACCATAGTCTATTGTTATCATTGAGAAATTTATATATGTAAAGGACTTTACACACTGATTACAAATACGCATTTCCCTGAGGAGGTTGAGGGAAACAAATATTGTTTAAAAATAGAAAAATTATGTAAAAAATTAAAAATTAAAAACAAAACATGAATCAAAAATAAATTTGGAAATAAAAAAACCCACCAAATATGCATTTCAGTTTCAAAATGGGTAGGAAAGTATTTTAGTTGATCATAGATGATTATTTTATGTCTAATTGCTTAAGTTATGTTTTTTCATGTGGGTATAATATATGTAAACTCTTAAGAACATTTAATTTTGTGGATAATTTTTGATGTTAACAACAATGAAAAACAAGCACTAATGAGTAGTAATTGGCCAGTGCAAGAAAATTCTGGAAGTGACTGGGGTCTGACTGGCTGAGCATGAGTCAGCACGGCACTACTGTTTTCATAGAAGCTGATATATAATTTGGGTGACCAAATGTTCCGGTTTGCCTGGGACTGTCCTGGTTATATCTGTTGTCTTGGCGACGGGTCCAGCTTTACAGTTGCCAGACAAAAGTGACCTGAGACCCAGGATATAGTCTTAACTCACCTTAGTCTCCAAACCAGGAACTGACACCAGAGCCTTGGTGCATGTCCAACAAACATTTGCTAAATAAAGAACAGCAAAGATGGTAACTAGATATTTTCTGTCCACAATTCAATAAATATTGAGCCATGTCCTGTAGTGAGTTCTAGGGATAACAAGACATATAACTCCTGGACCCCTGCCCTTGATGATAAACAGCCTGGTAGACATGTGTCAAAGTGTTAATTTAATAAAGTAGGGTAAAAGGCATCATAATGGGAGTGTGAAATAAGCATAGGGGTGCTGGAGGGTGTGTGTGTGTGTGTGTGTGTGTATTGGGGATACTTCACTGAACAGTGACAGCTGGGCTGAATCAGAAGGTTAATGAGCACAGAAGGTTAATGTCACACAGAAGGTTAATGAGCATGTGCAGATGGAATCGGGGAACTTTAAGGGATTTGACTTTTCTGGAATCTAAGATATGTTGGGATGAAATGGTGGCAGGAGAGGCTGGCAAGGGATATGTGGATGAGATCAAGAAGCACTGTATGACAAGGTAGCAAAACCTACCCCCAGGTTCTCTTTTCCCTTGTATCCCTCTGCTATAGAGACTAGAAGGCTAAGTGCTCCACCTACCAATCTCCTTTGCACATAGATTGGCCATAAATATGAGATTTGAGGCTTACAAGGTGAAGGTGCTGAGGACTGAGGCAAAGGGGAGTGAGTTTACTTTGAAATATATAAAAGATATTGCCACCAGTTCCAAGAGGGTTAGCTCTCTGATGATTGAGTATAAGCTAATTAATAAAATGACCAATATTTAATATAATTCATGACCAGTACTTTATTAATCATATTAATACATATTAATATATTAATTATATTAATGCAATTAATGATCAGTAATTAATACAATGCATAAATAAATAAATCTTTACAAAATAAAAATATAATGCTCACTATGTATGTGACATTTAAAAAATATATATAAAAAAAACACTTGTCCTCTAAACAGTTTCTTTAAATCTGGATGTAAATAAGGTTCATACAATATGATAAATGACTGATTGATATGTCTCTTAAATCTCTTTGAATATGTAAATTCCTTCTTTGTCTCCCCTCTCCCCTCCTCAGTACCCACTTAAACTGTCAAGCTAAACTGTCAAGCTTCCCACAGTCCGATTTTGCTAAGACCATCCCTGTGGTGTCATTTAACATGTTCTTCTGTTCTTTGTGTTTTCTGTAAACTGACAGCTGAACCTGATGGCTCAATCCTTCTACTGAACTTTTTCATTTCTGCAAATATGTCTTATATTGACATATGATTAACATAGAATAATGGAGCTAGATCTTAGATATTCAGTTTGATAAATTTTGACAATCTAACAAATCCAAGTAAATACTATGCCAAACAAATTTAGAACAGTCCCATCTACTCAGGAAGTTCCCTTGTGGCTCTTTCTAGCCAATTCTCTCCACTTCGCAGGCAATCACTTTCTGATTTCTGTTATAAGAGATTAGTTTTGTCTGTTCTTGGAATTCATACAAGAGAAATTGCATGATAGGTATTCTTTTTGGGTGACTTCTTTTAATGCAATGTTTTTGAGATTAATCCATGCTGCTTTGCAAACGTATTTATGCATTTGTTAATCCTAAATGTCCTTGCTCTTCTCACAGTGGCCTTTGTTTTATGGGCTTTTGTTTCACGGAAGTAATATCCTCCCTTAAGTCTCAAAAGATATTAATCTTACATAAAAAAAAAAAACCAAACTTTTCTACTCCAGCATTATTTCTGTTTTCTATAAATTTATTTCTTCTGTTTGTTTTGGCATTGTCTTTAATTTTGGATGGTTGTTTTCAAATGACAAATGCTGTTTGACGATTTGTTGAAATATAAGTGTACAGCACCAAAACTTGACTAGAAGCTTGTCAACTGCTGGTCTTTGCTGTGGGGTGACACTGCCAAGTGATTTCAGTGGGGACACTACCAGCAAGTATCTGGAAGCCTTTTCTAGTAGGATGCTCAATTTCCCCAGAAGGAGATCCTTATCTCACCTCAGCATGACAGCCTGCTTGTTCTCATTCTGGGAGGTGAGGTGAGGAAGGGGCTGAAGTTTCTCTGCATGTAGGCTTTTATTCCAAAACTCTTAGTTGGGCCATATGTTACCAGAAAAGCTTCTTCCTGGTTCAGTCTCTTCTGCTGTGATGGGAGAGGTTTGACGCAAGACTATAAACAACATCCAAATAATTTAATTCAGACAGTGGTGATTGGTAAGCTCTAGTCACTAACATTTATTGTGAGCTTGCTCCTTATGTGGCATTCTTCCAATGAACAAGTTTCAGGGGTGAGTGACGTTAAGGATTCAAATCACTAATCAGGACACTGGATAAATATCAGTAGCTCAGTAAAAGAGGGAAGGGGTGGAGAACATGCTTTGTCTTGAGCAGAGGATTTTATGTTATGCTGGGAGAAAAGTTGAAAATAACAATGGACAATACTTATTGATTATTACATGCTAAACTTTTTCTTAAGTGTTATATGTGAATTTCTTGTTTAATCTTGCTAATAACCCCATGTGACAGAGATTTTATTATCCCCCATTTTGGCAAATTGAAAACTGAACCACAGAGAGGTTAAAATCTTGCTCCAGGTTACCCATTCCACATTCACCTACAAACCTGTGCATTGAGTACTACATTACACTGCATCTATGGAAGTAGGTGAAGTGGCTTTTTCTTACCCTCCAAGTTCCCTTCAGGACTAAATTCCCTCCTTCTTTCTCCCCATCCGCCAAGAACTAAGTTCTTGTCTTGGTCCATTCTTGGTTCTACGGCTCCCCTTCCTGTCCCAAGAAGTTCTCCATGTATTGCTTCTCACTGGGCTGTTTGGGCTGTTTTGCCCACAGAGGCTGCTGGGAGGTGGTGACCAGATCCTGCACCATGCTCTGGGACCACCTTGTTCCCTCCCCACAGAAATAAATGAAGAATTGGTTTGCAATCTTTACAACATTATAGCCCTTTGGTGCAGTGGAAAGAGCAGGAGACAGCATGCACGGCAGCCTTAGATTCAGTCCAAATAATTTTCAGGACTGACTTTACCTCTTGGCCCTAAAGACAGAAAATGTCAGTGATGGAATTTTGAAGGCCACAACCTCCTTGAAGAGTGGAGGTATTTCACAGAGGAGAAGAATGGAATTAAAAGTGCACGCCAGAGTCGGAGCGCCCAAATTCCATTGCAGCCTCCAGCTGAAAAAATTAATTGCCTGCCCTTTATGCCATTTGTCTTCTGCATATGAACTGCCTCCTCAGAGCGGGGTGGGAGGAGAGAGCCGGCCAAGCTGCATAAGGCAGGGTCGGGCCACGCTGACCTCTCGAGGGCACAGTAACTCCTGCGGTCACAAAGGGCCCTGGAACATCAGTCTCGGGGGCCATCAAAACAGTCACTTTCAGTTCCTGTGACCAGAACCTCCAACACTGCCATCCTCGGGGCTTTAGGGAACACCCAGCCGTCATCCGCGGAACTCTTAGTGGAGGTTTTTTTTTTCCTTCATTTTGTTTGCTTTTGGCTTTATAGTGCCCTTTGGCAGACCCGCATAGTCAACATCTGGTCGGGCAAAACAAGTATACCCAGCAGGGCAGGGCATCCAGCATCAGACCTCACAGGGTTTAGGAAGCTAGGCAGTGGTTGCACTCCTCACTGACTCCCCCACCCCTCACACACCCCCTGGGGGCAGCAAGAGTCCATGACCCAAAATCAGTACATGAGACTTATTAGTCACTGTAGGCTCAGAGCCACCTGTCACCTATAGCTGTGTAGACATTGAAGAAAGTAGACACACTTAAGTGGGAGCAGGATCAGAGCCAATCTGTGGGGCCCTGTGCAGATACTGCACTGCACTGCACTAGCTGTTAGATTCTGGCTTCCACTACCCTATAGTTGTCACTCACTCCTGTCCTTGTGGGGCCACGTGACAGAGCCCAGGCTGAGGGATCCTGCACTCTGAGAACTCCCATGTGTCTCTGAAGGGCAGTGAACCGTGACCTTGGCAGTGATGAGAACAGGGAAGGGCCTTTCAGTGAGCTGAGCAGGCACAGCTCACATCTTAATAGTTCCACATGTCCACAAGAAAGAGTGTGTGGCATGCGCCTGCAGGTCCTTCTAGGTCAAGGTCACTGGTAAATATCCAGCACCTATTGACTCTGAAAAGTTGGCAACCTTAAGTTCTATCATTAAAAGATATGCATCTTGTCTGCTCTTGGTGTGGCCAGGCTAGGTTGGACTTGAAGATCCCGGTGGGAGAAAAAGAAGTAGAAAAGGAAACTCTGTTCATTTCCTGGTGGCAGAGGCCCAACACACTGGCCAGCAGAGCAAGAAACCGCCCGCGGATGCCTCTTCCCTCTGGCTCATCACAAACCAGATCCACTCGACAGCACAATCCAAACAGAAGAGGGAATCAGAATGTACATCTTTTGTTTGCCGTGGCAGGAGAACTGTTGAGCAGAGGAAAAAAACAAGCTGAGCTTAGCGCTATCAGCTGTTTCCTGGGGCTCGCTCCTTCCTTCCTCCGAGGGGGGCCTGGCCGCTTTGTTCTCATTCCCAGCTGCTTCTCTGCGCCTTTAAGTGGTGGCCTTTGCAGACCTCGGAGGAATGCAGCCTGAGACCCCAGGGGACTTAGCTCCAGAGGCTCCGCCCATGTGCTGGGCCCCAGGCTGCAACCTCCCCAACTACAAGTGCTTGGCCGCACCAGGGCCTGCTTTTGCTGCCTAACCTATCTCGTTCTGCCAGCCACTTCCTGGGCAGGGAGAGTGAGCTTCACCAGAGTGGCTTCCTGCTCTCCCTGACATCCCTGGGAGGACACCTGTTTCAGAGAGCCCCACAGGGGATTCAAAAGAGAGATTCTGGCAATAATGCATTCTGCAGCTATACAGTCTGGTCATTTTGCTGGGGGACAGATCTCAGTTTTACCAATTATTAACTGGCTGCCTTCCTGCCAGTTACTCAGCCTTTCTGAATCTCACAGCTCTTACCTCATAGGACCCATAAAGATTCAAGTGTTAGACACACTGAGTGGCTCTCAAAAGCCTGGCATATAACTCAATAGGTGTGAACCTAGCACTGGCTGTCTCATAGGCGGCTACACAAAAAAGAAAAACTCAGAAGCCACTAAGACTACATCAGATTGAAAGATGGGCCTGGCACCTGGTCAAAGAGCAATAGCTGTGACTCTTTCACTGGGGTGTGCTCCTCAATGCTTTCATGACCCTCTGAATCTATCTGTAGCCCTTTAAGGCCTTTTTTTCCATAATGCCTCCAAGATGCTGGGAATAAGACCACAAATGTAGCTCCTTGTGACTGTGAGGAAGCAAGACAATTGCACGTGGCTATTTGACTCAGCCCAGAAGCTAGTTATGCCCTCGCCCACTGCCCACTGGCTGCAGCCTTGGGTTTCTGGTGCCTCTTTAGAGCACAGAGTGCAGCCACAAGGCTCATGGCTCAGCCATTATGCTTGTCAGGTGAGGCGGAAGCCAAGCAACAGTGGGGAGGGCTGGTGCTCAGCTTCCGATATAATAACTATCAGCAACCACTTCTGGAGAGCAAACCAAGTGATTGTCTGCTTAAAAAAAAGTCATTTTTCTACCTTGTTTCTTAATCTTCTCATCAATCTTAAGAGCCAGGCGGTATTAACAAGGCTCAGAGATGAAACATGACTTGTTTGGGGTCAAGTACAGGTCTAGGACCAGCTTATGTGGATATATGTGCCAATCAGAAGAAGGTAGCCACATGGCTTGATGCAATGAGTGCAGGTTGTCCTCGGTCCTCACTGTCCCCATGGCCAACACTCCAAGCCAGGGGTGAACCTATGCAGAAGCAGAAGCAGGATTGTCACATGAGCTCCTTCCATTTCGTGGATTCCCCAAAGGACATATTTTATTAGTGGCACTTAATCTGAACAGAAACTTGGATCTTCCAACATGAGATGTCAGATAGCTTGACACACAACGAAAGGTTGATATAGGCAGCAACCTTCTGGTCCCTGGGTTGCCCAGTTCCCAGATCCTCTGCTTCTCTCCCCTTTTACCCTCATCTCAACTCCTCTTTCTGGCCATCCTTCTAATGCTGACTTGGTCCCTTCCCTGCCTCAAGGCCATCAATGGTCCCAGTGTTCTTAGCATCAGATTCAAATGCCCTCGTCTTTCTCCTCCAGTCCCCTAAGGCCTGACATCTGCTAAACTCTCCAGCTGCACCTCTGTCACTACCCATCCCATGACCCCACACTCCAGACAGCCACAGAGCCCCCCATTCTATGACTGAGGCCCTAGGTCTCTTGCTCTAGGCTAGGGTTTGTCAACTGCAGCGTTAGGGACACATGGGCCAGATCATTCTTTGTGGTGAGAGGGTTGTGCTGTGCATTGTAAGATGTTTAGTAACATCTCTGACTCCTACCCGACAGGTGCCAGTAGTGCTTCCCCATCCATGACAACCAAAATGTCTCCAGACACTAGCAAACATTCCTGGGTGGCTTTGGGAGTGGCAAATTCACCCTCAGTGGAGATCATTGACTAATGCTGATCCTTTTGATGGCCTACTCCCTCTCCTCTTCCCCGGGCTACCTTCTATTTGCCTTGTGAGTTCATTTGGCTGCCATCTCCTACTGGAAGCGCTTCCTGACCCCCTGACCCGGTGGACTGGGTGCCCTGCCTATGCATCCAACTCCACAACCCTGCTCTCACTATGTTCTCACTGCCTTTTTACCGTGTTGGTCTCTTCCCTGTCCTGGGGCTTCAGGAAGGCAGGCATTTATTTGCCCAGTTTCCTGTCGAACTCAAGGCCAAGTCTGTTCCTGAGAAACCTCACTAATAAGTCACTCCAGACACCTTTCTCTCCCTTACCCAAACCATGTGTAGGCCCAAGTCATTCTGAAGTCTCAATTCATCCAGTGTGCGCTCTCTGGCTCCCCTGCTTGTTCCGTGGGCTGAGCTGCCACCACCTCTCACCCAGATGACAAATGACCATCATCCACCTGACCTGTGCTCACTTCAGAGGGAGAAAGTTTTTCAAAACAGAAACCTAAGCATATTGCCCCCTTGGTAAAATCTGTTCAAAGTCCTTCTTATGGTCTGTCATCTGGGTTTGGTCTGACCCCTCCCACCTCTCTGGCTTCATGTGAACCACATTTCCTCTGGCTTTGAGCTTTCATATGCTGGCTTCTCTTCATTTCCCCACAGCAGCAGGTGCTTTGCACTGGCGCTTCCCACTGTCTGAAACACCCTGCCCTGCAGTGGCTGTGGGGTACTCAGCCCAGACACTTCTCGGGGTTCTGGCCTTCACTCCCCAGCTGCTGGGACCAGGCTGACCTCCAAGGCAGTTGAACAGAGCCCTGTGCTCAGTGCAGCCGGTGCTGGCATTTAATGCTGTGTGCAGGCTGTCTTGACAAATGCCAAACTTTGTGCTTTGTCAGTTAAGTCCAGTGAAGCGATGAACATGTGCCAGGGGCTTTGAGCCCAGGGTCAGTCACAGTGCCGTCTCTGGCCACCTTCCTGCCTCCCAGAGATGGGTGCTTGTCTGTCCACCCACCCTGCCCCCTACTCCATATATCTGCTCTACCCCGGTGCAGACAGGGTAGGGGTCAGGCACACTCTTCCTCAGGTCCTGTGGTGGAGTGGGGCCCTGGGTGTCTGTGAGGGGCTCCACTAACTCTGAGGGTAAAGGGGCACAACATTAATAACAAACAAAAAACAAAACACCTTGACTTGAGCATAGAAGAAAGGAGGAAGCTTTTGTTTGATGTTTGAATAAGAGACCCCACATTTCATTTTGCAATGAGCCCCAAGAATTATGTAACCAGCTTTGGCTGGCAACATTGACTGATGACTCACAGCTGCACCCCCTCTGAGACTTGCCCTCTGCTGCAGGGAAATGCCTTGCTCAAACTGCCCCCTTCATTTGGGCAACTCTGAGGGCCAGCCCAGCTCCAGAACTGCCTGAAGGATCGCCTGAGGTCTTAGTTTCACCGCCTTGTGAGTCAGTGGCTCCTTCTGGCCAACCCTGCCTTCTTCATGCATGTAGCTCTTGAGAGTGCTCCTCGGAAATCTTCCACATGTAAATCTGTTTCAGTCTGTTTTCTGGGAACCCAGCCTAAGGCAATACCCCAGCTATTTTGCTGAGTGAATTCCTGTCTGTCTTTCTGATATTAAATAAGTTGTATTTCCCCTGTGAAAGACATGCGATCCTCACATGTGAAGTCAAATCTTCCTTAGAGAGCCTTATGTACCATGTCTTCACAGCTTTTCTCATAACTGAAATTTTACATTCTTATTAAGTAAGTACTGTCATCCCCACTAGACTGTAAACTCCATGAGGGTAGAAATGATGCCCATTTTTGTCCATCATTCTATTTCTCAGCTTTAGCATAGTCAGCATGTGAAAAGCCAATAAACATGTTGAATGAATAAATACTTTTTGATTAAAGGGATGTTAAAAACAATGCCAAGACTGTATGAATATTTTTGAATGTCCTCAGTAGTGATAAATATTTTGAAAATAAACTTGAAAGCTTTGTAATGGTGAAAAGTTACTAAGAACTAAATCTAATCAGTGATAGTGGTAATAATTTTAGGGGAGACCAATGTAAGACCAGAAAGTAACCAGAATAGCTTTTAAATTTGTTCTCAGAACTAATTTCTCAAAAATTAGGTTTTTTTTTTCTCAAAAACTGGGGAAAGGGTCAAGATGTGTGAGATATATATAGGTGTTAACTTCCAATGAAATACTTTCAGAGATCTTTTAAACATCACTTATTTGGTATGTCTCTAGGTTACATTCAGTACAATAAAGGCTCAATGCCCAACCTCTGTCATCCATTGTCCCTCTGAATGGGAGGAGTTGGCCAGAAGCTTCAAGGCAGACAAGATGACCAAACATATCACAAACCTATGGTCACTGTTGACAACCTCATTTCCGTTCTAAAAATATAGCAAGTTTTAAGGATTGATGGTACATAAATCTGAAGGTCACTGTTTTCACATAAAATGCTGAATTTGAGACGTCCTGATATGAACCCCGTTGCCAGATTTTACTATAATATTTTCCCAGAGTCTTTAAAAAGTGATGAGTTGGTTTTATTTGGTGCATGTTGATATTAGCCAAGAACAAGCGGAAGTGTTTGTCTGCTTGTCATCTCATTGACCACGTTTTTATAAGTGAATGTGAACAGTAGCTGGGACCACATTTAATCACCTCATGTCTATGTGGGGTCCTAGCTCTGAGATATTAGCCACATTAACCCCTGTGTAGTTGTGTGTGTATGTGTGGGCGGGGGGGTGGGGGGCGTGTACTTATTTTTTGAAGTCTTAACTCTGTCAGAGGTTCAACCAGGCTTGTGGCTGGTGTTCATATCAAACCAGACTGAGAAAGATACGCTAATACCATCACATGCACTAAATCTGAGTTTTACCTAGTGGAGAGCCTTATATAACATTAAAAACCAAAGGTGACATTCTCCTCCCCTTGTGACCACAACAAGGTGGAGCTGAAAGTGTAAGTGCTCTTGAATCTGATGAGCCTGGATTCCTATTACATACTAGCAAGGTGACTTTGGATGGGTGACTTAACCTCTGAGTCTCAATTTCTCTATATACAAAATGGAATTAATAATAGTCACTACTTTACAGAATCTTTTTGTAAAGGTTCTAGATCCCACCATCCCTTGATTAAGGGCCTAAAAATCTTCTGAATTTTCCAAACCATTGAGGTCACAGCGGGTACTAGGGGCATCCACTATTTTGGCTTAATATCTTTTCCTACCCTGTGTTCCTCTGGAGAACACATTCCTCTCAGTCCTGAGATTTAGGTGGGGTCGATCCTCCCCATGATCCCACAAAGGACAATGCCGTGACCAATGGCACTGGCTGTAGTTGTGCACATGACCAGAGTTGTCCACTAAGAGTTTTCCCCAGGAATTATGAAGGAACTATTTATAAAGAAGTTTCCATAAAGAGAGAGGGGTAAGTATCAGTGGCAGGGTATGTGTGGAGGTGCAGGGAGCCTCCATGCCAGAACCCTGAGAATGTGGCCATTCTCTGCTGAGGAAGGCAGAGTTGGGGTTCTTCAAACACCTGGACTTTTTATTGTGTGAACCCTTAGTTTCACTTTCTTAAGTAACATTCTTTTTTCCCCATAAAAACTCTGACTGTTAGTCAAGCAAATCATAGTAATTTATTCCATGTTAATCTTTTGCATTTACAAGTCTTTTTCCTCCTAATAATTCAAAGACGATCTCATAGACTCATAAAATCTCAGAGATTAAATATGTTCTGAGGTCAGTCTGAGAGGCAGTGAACCAGCGATATTGGGGGACAGCAATCCAGGTTTTCCATCTCCCAGACCAGTGTTCTGCCTCTCCTCACATGTCTGCCTCAGACTTTCTAAATCTGGGCTGAGGTGCCCTTGTCTTTCTTCCTCTGGGGTGTTGTCCTCAGTCACCACAGTCCAGGAGTGATTCTGTGCCCCCCTCATTCCTTCACTGAGGACAGTCACATTTTAAGTAAGTACAGATCTGGGTCTTGCTGAAGCCTAAGTGAGAGATTAGGGGATGAACTCAGCACATAACACTGTTCAAGGCCTATCTCAAGTCTCATTGCCTCATGTGTGGCTCATTTCAATAGTTCTTTGTTTGTCCCCAATCCTCCTCAATCTCAGTAGCTTTATCCTTCAATTCATCTTAATAGTGTCAGAGTCATCATCCCAAAAATCACTCTGGTCATGCCACTTTTCTGTTGATAAACCTTCAGTGGCTCCCTATTGTCTGTAGAGCAATCTTCACCTAGTGTTTCCCCAGTAGTTTGAAAGGGCTTGTGATACTCCAGCTCATACCTTGAGAAGTGTTACCTACTTGGAAGAAGCATGAATTCTCAATTTCTATTATAAAAGGTGGTAGGTGTTTTGAATCCTGTCGAAAAGGAAAACATTGTCCTTCTAACAATATCCAGCACTTTGTTGCTTTCCCATTAATTTTTGATGCAAAAAATCTTTCCCCAGCTACCTTCCTTCATTAATAATTAGCAATTTGTATGAGTGTTTTATTGCAATGCAAAAAATTGCTACAAATTTAGTAGTTTAAAATAATCCTCTTGGATAAACTCTCATGGTGGGTTCTGTGGTCAGGAGCTCAAAAGACTAAAGTCAAGAATTCTGCCAAACTGCATTCTCATTTGAAGTTCAGGATCCTCTTCCAAATTCATATGGTTATGGCAGAACTTAGATCATTGTGGTTGTAGGACTGAGGTGCCCACTTGTTTGCTGGCTATCTGCCACTGGGAGTTCTCAGTTCCTAGAGACCACCCACAATCCTTATCACATGACTTCCTCTATCCACAAAACAGTGAAGATGTGTTGAAGCCGTCTTATGCTTTGGTATGAGAAGTCTAGCTTTCATTTTATCTCAGCCTTCTACAGACCTTTCTCGCTAAACTTATTCATCTGTGATCTCTAACCCATATACCCATCACTCTTGTGATTCAGTTAGGTCCATCTGGATAATTTCTCTTTTGATGAACTCAAAGTTAATTACTGCATAATAACCTTATCTTAAAAATCCTTTTTGCTCTATAAAGTCATATAAGTAGAGGAGTGACCTTTCATCATATTCACATATGTCCCCAAATACAGGAGAAAGGGTCATTGGAATTATCTTAGAATTCTGCCTACCATTCCATTGAAATAATTATTTCCTAGTTGTTTTTTTAAAGATTTATTTATTTATACTTACAAGAACTAGGTACAGGTCAGAGTTGTGGGGGTTGAGAGGATTCCAGAGACGAACTGGGGAACAGAACAGGAAGAGTGACTGAAATACACTGCTAAGGGGAGCAACAGGAGAGAGAGAAGAGGTCTGCTGTACCATGTGGGTTGTTCCCTGGCAGGGGATCAAACTCATGTTGCAGTGGCTGCAGATAGCTTCATAGGTTGTGTCTTAACCCCTTGCACCATCAAGGAGGTCTTATTTCCTATTTTTAATGCTTGCATGAGTTAAGAAGCTGAATCAGATTTCCTAGTCCTTATCAATATTCCTCTTTTCCTGGGAGCTGGTGTGATAGTTCTGTGGGCATTCCCAATACCAAATCTCACTCCCCTTTTCCTTTACCATCCCCTAAAACAGAGGCTAGAAATGAAAATTTCTATTTTTCATTCTTTTGCAGCTAGAGGTGAACATGCTCCAGGGTCCTGGCCAATGGGGAGGAAGCAGATTCTGTTGACATTGCTCCTTTTCCCCAATTTCTTTTCTCCTGTGATGCAGACTTGATGTTTAGAGTTGCAAAATCTTTTTGTCACAGGAGGAAGAGGTCAAGAGAATTTTGGCCCTAAAATTGTGGAGCTGCTGAATCCTTATCAAAATCTAGTTTTCTGTTATGTGTAACAGAAAGCAATCCTAACTTACACAAGATTTGATGAGTAGCTGAATAAGAATCAAGCCAAGTCTACAAAGCCATGTCGCTGTGTCTCCTTTGGAAGGACTGCACAAAGTCATTGCCGATAGCAAACTCATGATCAGCCGGGTTTCCTTTTTAACGTCTTCAGAAAGTTCACTGTAATTCTTTGGAGGCACACCTTGTTTTGCTGCTCCTGCTTTATTGTGATTTGCAGATATTTTGTTTTTTACAAATTGAAAATTTGTGATAACCCCATGTCGAGCAAGTCTTTTGGTGTCATTTCCCCAGCACCACATACTTTGTGTTTTTGTGTCATGTTTTGGTAATTCTTATAATATTCCAGACTTTTTCACTATTTTATGATAATCTGTGATTAGTGACCATTCATGTTGCTGTTGTAATTGTTTGGGGAACACTTAATAGCTGTTATTATCAAGAAATAATTTCTGACACCGATTAGCAAATCCCCTGTCTCTCTCCCTCTCCAAGAATCTCTCTATCCCTTGAGATAAGGCAATATTTAAATTAGGCCAATTAGTAATGCCTCAGTGGTCTCTAAGTGAAAGGTAGAGTTGCCCCTTTCTCACTTTAAATCAAAAGTTAGAAATGACTTAGTGTTACACCCCACTGATTGGGAGAAAATTTTTGCACACAACACTAATGATAAAGGATTGATCATAAAAATCTACAAAGAGCTGAGGTGACTCAACAAAAGCAAAGTAAATAACCCAGTCAAAAAATGGGCAGAAGAGGGCCTCCCCTGGTGGCGCAGCAGTTGAACTCTGGGCTGCAAAGCTGCCCGCAGCCTCTGCAGCGCTGGTTTGATCCCAAGCCCCTGGCAAGGGTCCCACATGGTGCGCAGAACTCTCCTGCCGTGCCCGCTGCTCCCCTCAACAGTGTACTTCATCAGTCTGCCTGTCCTGCTCTCCACTCTGGCTCTGGTGAATTCTCTCACCCTCCCATGCTTCTGACTGTACTCAGTGCTTGTATAAATAAATAACAATCTTAAAAAAAAAAAATGGGCAGAAGAGCTAAAAAGAAACTTCTCCAAAGAGGAAATGCAAATGGCCAACAGGCGTATGAAAAAATGTTCAACATCACTTGTAATCAGGGAAATGCAAATCAAAACTATAATGAGATACCATCTTACACCAGTGAGAATGGCACATCTTAAAAAAAAAACTAACAACAAGAAATGTTGGGGAAGATGTGGAGAAAAAGGAACTCTCCTGCACTGCTGGTGGGAGTGCAAATTGGTCCAACCACTACGGAAAGCTGTGTGGAGGTTCCTCAATCTGCTAAAAATGGAGCTTCCATCTGATCCAGCAACTCCACAACTAGGTATCTACCCAAAGGACACAAAAACATTAATTCAAAAGGACACCTGCACCCCAATGTTTATTGCAGCACTATTTACAATAGCTAAGCTATGGAAACAACCCAAATGCCCAAAAATAGATGACTGGATCAAGAAGATGTGGTAAATACACACAATGGAATATTACTCAGCAATCAGAAAAGATAAACTCATGCCATTTGCAGCAACATGGATGGAGCTGGAAGGGATCATGCTCAGTGAAATAAGCCAGAAAGAAAAAGAAACATACTGGATGGTCTCACTCACAGCAGGAATTTAGAAAACCCAAATAAGGGATCAGGAAAAAGATTAATTATAATAAAGTAAAAATCAAAATCAATAGGCAACTATAAACCAGAGACACACTGCAAGGGGTGGGGGTAGAAAAGGGAGTAGATTCAAAACACGGGTGGTGGGAATTTTATGGGGACTATAACCAAGATGAAAATGCATATACATTGTACAACAATGAAAAATGATGTAAAAATATATAAAATTAAAAAAAAATGACTTAGTTTAGTGAAGAATGTGTGTCAGAGGCTGAGATAAAATGAAAGCTAGACTTCTCATTCCAAAAAGTTAGCAAAGAAAAAGTTCTAGAAGGGACTTAGATATACTATTCCAATGAACACAGGAGTGTTAAGAAAATGAAGCAGCATTATTGCTGATATGGAGACAGTCTTAGTGGTCTGGAGAGAAGATCAAAGCAGCTACAACATTCCCTTAAAATCTGAACCAGAGCAAGACCCCAATTTTCTTCAACTACATGAAAGCTGAGAGAGATGAGGAAGCTGTAGAAGAAAAGTTTGAAGCTAGCAGAGATTGGTTCATGAAGTTTGAGAAAAGAAGTCATCTCCATAACATAAAAGTTCAAGGTGAAGCAGCAAATGCTGGTGGAGAAGCTACAGCAAGATTTCCAGAAGATCTAGTATTATGATGGTGAAGGTGGCTACACTGAACTATCATTCTCAGTGTAGACCAAACAACTTCATAATAGAAGAAGATGCCATCTAGGACTTTCATAGCTAAGGAGGAGATGTTAGTGTTTGACTTTAAAACCTCAAAGGGGGGCCTCCCCGGTGGCGCAGCGGTTGAGCGCTGGGTTGCGAGGCTGCCCACAGCCTCTGCGGCGCCGGTTCGATCCCCGGCTGCTCCCCGGCCACCGGAGGAGGGTCCCACATGGCTAGCAGACCTCTCCTGCCGCCCACTGCTCCCCTCAGCAGTGTACTTCGGTCCTTCTGCCTGCTCTGGCTCTGGTGAATTCTCTCACCCTCCCGCACTTCTGACTGTACCCAGTGCATGTATAAACAAAAACAAAGAAAGAAAGAAAGAAAACATGCCTCTATTAAAAAAAAAAAAAATAAAAAAAAATAAAATAAAACCTCAAAGGGCAGGCTGACTCTCTTGTGAGGGGCTAATGCACCTTGTGACTTTAAGTTGAGTCCAAAACTTATGTACACTCTGGAAATCCTAGGTCCCTTGAGAGCTATGCTAATCTTCTCTGCCTGTACTCTTTAAAAGGGAAAACAAAGCCTGAATGGGAGTACAGTTGTCTACCACATGGTTTGCTGAACAGCTTAAGCCCATTGTTGAGACAATCCATTCATAAAACAAGATTCCTTTCAAAATATTACTGCTCATTGAAAATGCACTTGTTCACTCAAGAGATCTGATGGAGATGTGTGAGGAGATGAATGTCGTTTTCCTGCCTGCTAATCCAACTGCCATCCTGCAGCACAAAAATCAGGAAATAATTTCAATTTTGAAGACTTATTTAAGAAATGCATTTTTTTGTTAGACGTAGCTGCCATAGGTAGTGATCCTTCCTATGGACCTGGGCAAAGTCTATTGAAACCCTTCTGGAAAGGATTCACCATTCTAGAAGCCCGTAAAGACTTTTCTGATTCATGAGAGGAAGTCAAAGTATCATCATTAACAACAGTTTGGAAGAAGTTGATTCCACCCTCCTGGATGACTTTGAGGGGTTCAGGACTTCAGTGAGGGAGTAATTGCAGAGCTGGTGGAAACAGCAAGACAACTAGAATTTAGAAGTGCAGCCTATAGAGGTAACTGAATTGCTGTAATCTCATCAAAAATTTTAACAAATGAGGAATTGTTCCTTATGGATGAGTAAAGAAAGTGGTTTTTCGACATGGAATCTACTCCTGGTGAATATGCTGTGAGCATTGTGGAAATGACAACAAGGGGATTAGGATATTACATAAATTTAATTGATTAGAGCAAGGGTGGAGAAATTTCACTCTAATACTGAATCTTTACTGTGGCTAAAATACTATCAAACACCATCACATGCTTTAGAGAAATCTGTAGTAAAAGAAAGAGCCAGTGGACTTGGCAAACTTCATCACTGTCTTTATTTTAAGAAATTGCCACATCCTCCCCAACTTTCAGCAACTACCAGCCTGACTACTCAGCTATTATCACCACTGAGGCAAGACCCTCCACCAGCAAAAAGATTATGACTTATTGAAGCCTCAGACGATGGTTGGCATTTTTTTTTTTTAGCAATAGGGTATTTTTAAATTAAGGTAAATAAATTTTTTTCCTTCACATAATGCTATCACATTTATTATACTTAATAGACTATAGTACAATATAAACATACACACCAGGAGACCAAAAAATTCATTTTCTTGTGGCACTGCTTTGCTGGGGTGGTCTGGAAACAAACCTGCAAAATTTGTGAGGTGTGCCTGTGTCTTGACACCAGAAATGAATGTTAGGGGTTACAGAAGTCCTGTGAATATGTCATTTTTCATTTCTTCTATGAAATACTGTGAATATATTAACCTTAAATCCACTTTTGAACCCAATTTTTTATGTGGTAGCTACAGTAAGTAGGGAATTCTTTAGCTTTGTGGAGGGGTAAGCAGTCAAGAGAAGCTTTCCTTTCAATTGTCTTTCTTTTCATGGCTTCCAATCTTGCTCTTTGACTCTACTCCCTCTCCCCCAACTATTCCTGCTGGTCCCCTGGGTTATAGTGGCAGGCCCGGGGACTGATAAAACTTCTTGAATTGGGGCAATTGGTCTAAACCCTGAAGTTTGGTCTCAGGGGATGAGAGGGACTCAGGAAAGGCGAAAAGGCCAGAAGTTTCTAAACAATAAACTTCTCTACCAAACACATTTGTTAGAGTGGACAATATCAAGACTCCTGAAAGATTCCCGCAGGTTCCAAAACAGGTACACACAGGCACCTGCTCTTAAACAGCACAGGAAGAAATGTCCTTAAAAATTTTCTCTGAGAAGGGATTTATAAAGGAGAGATGACCCTATGTCTCCTCAGCCACCATCAAGGTGGTGCTATATCACTAATTAGCATAAGGGACACTTTAGGAGAAACATTTTTATTCTGCATAGTTGACAATGTAAAACCTAAACAGCATGAATCCATGCATAAACAGGCATGGATTCACAAGACTCCTGCTCCACAGTGATGTCCCAAGGAGGTAAACACTCTGCCTCCTTCCCAACCTACTTGTCCACCCACTTAGGAGATCGTGTTACTGAAGTCCTCCATCTGGTTGCCCCTCTTCCTTGGTTACTGCCCCATCTGTTACCCTCTTTCTTTCCTAGAGAATCAATACTCTCCCTCTTGTTTTTGGCCTCAGCACCAAATTTATTTCACTCCATTTTCTTCCCTGGTTTCACTTCTCGTGACCATCCTCCCCACTGCTGGCCACTGCTGGCCACTGCTTATTTTTACACTACTCACTACTCAACAGGAATAAATGTTTGTCTTGATCCACTGTAATTTGGGTTTTCTATGATATGCTGCTGAAATCAACCCTTAGCTGATGCAACCCCTATGACTATGCCACTCCTGTCCCTCATTCTACTTTTTTAACCTCTTCAAGGCACATGCCTCCAGCTTGATGTTTCTTTTTTTTTTTTTTTTTTTTTAAATATTAAATTTTATTTTTATATTCCCCCATACAATTGCAAACGCCCCATTCTGACCCCAATCCTTCCCCTCCCGCCCCCCACCCCCCAAAAAGTGTCTCTGGTTCATAGTTTTTTGTTGATTTTGATTTTCACTTTCTTATATTCATTTTCCTGGTCCCTTATTTAAGTTTTCTAGATTCCTGCTATGAGTGAGACCAAGCTTGATGTTTCTTAACACAGCTTTCCAAGGGACTCAATGCTACCGACTGCTTCCCCAAGTCATGATGATTGCAACTCCCTTTGTGTAACCCAGACCTTTCTCCATGGCACTGGAACAATAAGTTTAAAAGTCCACTCACCATCTCTACCTGTTTGTTGTTCAGGATCTTCATGTACAATACAATCACTTGCCAATTTCTGTTCCTCCTTCAGGGCACTGGAGCTAGAGACCTTCTCTTTCCTTTAACCTCATACCCAGCTGTCCTGAAGTCCCATCAAATCTCCTTTCAAATGCTCTAATTTACTCCTATTTCTTCAATCCTGCTGTTTGATGTGATGGGCCACCATCATCATATGACACTGGACTACTCCTTAGCCTACTAACTAGCTTCTCTGCCTCCCATCTACCTTCAAAACGCAAATTTACTCATGTCAGTCCTATTCTTAAAACCCTTCAAGGGCTCCTTGTCCCCCACAAGAAAGTATTCCATGCCTTCACATGATCTGCCTGCCACAAATCTTGTCAACATCCTTTACATTACAGCTGTCTAAAATTCTTACATTTCCCAAATTTGCCATGAATTTTCTCACTTCCTTTTCTGACTGTTCTTTTTGCCTTGCAAGTTTCAAAACAGTATAAAAATAAAGTTTTATGTGAATATTTAAGAACCTGACTTGGGCCTTTGTCTTCCTGGGGAAGCTCTCAATTTTGTGTACAGAAACTCATAGTAATGAACTGTCAGAATTCCAAAGTTTTTGTGTTGTTCACTTAACATAATTGAGAAATTATGATTTTTAAAAATTTTTTAACTGAAGTAACTCTGCTTTATAACTTTGTGTTTTAGAAGTATAAAATCATGATCCCTTTCAGATATTATTACCAAATCACACAACCAAAGCACAAATAACCTTCCACTATAATCCATTGAGTTCCCTCCCTACTTTAATAATTCGCTTTAAAAAAAAAAGAATTCTCTACAAGTCACTTGGGGACAAATTAATCAAATTAACATTAGTTGCCTTTGTATTTTTTTTATATATTTTCTTTTGAAATTTCAGCTTTATCCAATATTAATTCCCATTCCACATTCAACAGGAGATATTTACTTTAATATGCTAAGTGTTAAGGCTTACTTCTTTTTCTTATCCAATTAAGGCTTTACTGCCTCAGGAACATGGCACCTAGGAGATGGTTATTAGCGGAAGCTGCCTAGACCTTGACTGTGGCTCAGCACAGACCATTTCCAGCTCACAAAGAAGGCTCCAATGAGAGAAGAGCAAATTAGCCCCCAAATAACTGACTAAGGTAATCCTCTTACACCACTCCACTGAAGGCAAGATGACAACTTAAGGGCTTTAGGAAAAAGAACGTAGAGGAATTGCATGTAAGGCTCTGTTCGCCCGGGGAATAGAACAGCCCTTCCCTTCTCTCACACTTGAGGCAGATAGAGTCACTTACCCTCTGGTTGATGGGCTTGTCTTCCTGCACCTGCACAGCCAGCCCCAGATCAGACAGCCTGCAGTTGCCGACATCATCCAGAAGCACATTCTCTGGCTTCAGATCCCTGTAGACAATGCCAAGGGAGTGGAGGTGCAGCACACCGCAGGTCATCTGGGCCGAGTAGAAGACCACCCTGCTCATGGTCAGGCCCCGCACACCCACATGGTAGATGTGGAACTTGAGGTCACCCCCATTCATCAAGCTCATGACCAGGCAGAGATGGGACTTGCTTTCGAAGGCATAGGCCAGAGAGACAATGAACGGACTGCTGATTTTCTCCAAGATTTCCTTTTCAGAGAGAGCCATTTTCTCACCATTTTTCTTCTTCAGTCGTTTTTTGTCCAATTTCTTACAGGCATACATCTTACCAGTGTTTTTCACTTGGACGGCACATACCTTAGGAAAGAAAGAAAGGGAGAGGAAGACTGAAGTAGAATGCACTGGAAAGGAGGTGAAGAGTGGATGATAAAGGGGGTAAAAGGGGGAGAAATCAGGCAAGGGGAAAAACACGCAGGCTTTTTTTTTTGAGTAGAAGAATTGGGGTATAGGACAGAGGTGTAGGGAGGGAGTGACAGGATTCATCAGAGACAGGGTGGGGAGCAGAACAGATGGATTTGCTGAAATACACTGCTGAGGGGAGCAGCATTTGAGACAGGAGAGGTCTGCTGCACCATATGTGGTTTAGCTCCCTGCCTGGGCTTTAAACTCATGCCATAGCAGTGATAGTGCTGAGACTTAACCCTAGGCCACCAAGGAGGCCTAAAAGACACAGCTTCTGAGAAAAGAGATGTTCTAAGAAGGAAAGATTCTCAAGAAGAAGCTAGGATCACAACAAGGTACCACTCTGTTCTCACAAGGTGCAGTATTACAAAAGAAAATTGTTGGCAAGGAAGTGGAGATCTCAAACCTTCATGCATTTCTTGGTGGGGAATGTAAAATGTGGAAGAATGTGGTGGTTCCTCAAAAAGTTTAAAAGAGAATTGCCATATGACCCAGCAATTCCACTCTTGAGCATTTAAAAGAGAATGAGAAAACAGGTCTTCAAACAAATACTTGTACATGAATGTTCGTTCATAGCTGCACTATTCACAATAGTCAAAAGTGGAAACACCCTGGGTCCATCAAAAGATGAACGGATAAATGACATATAGAACAGTCATAAAATAGAATATTATTCAGTCATAAAAAGAAATGAAGTCCTGGTATCTATTGCAATGTGGACGAACCTCCAAAACAGTATGGACACTTTAAATGCTTAATGGATAATTTTATGTGACTTTTACCTCAAAAAATATTTTTTCTACTTAGAGAAACAAAGACCTGGGCATAGCAGTAGTGTAAAACGTCAGTCAAGAAGAGTTTTTTCTTAAACATCTGAAGTTTTTCTCAAATTTCCTCCATTACCACAAATAAGAGGAACGGGAGGTCCCCCATCTATGTTGTTATCATAGTCCAAAGTTCCCAGAACATCTCAGTGTGTTCCCGGTGTAGACCCCACGATGAAAGTGCTTAGTGACTCCCACACTTACTCCGCTGTGCCATCCTCATTTCAATTCTCACTGTGACAGGAGGGAGGAATGAACATTGGCACCGAAATTATTTCTACATAAATTAGTTCCCTTGAGTTTAAGAGGGGAAAGAGGCAAAACAAAATTCTTTCATGGTGTATACTTCACCCCTCAACCTGGCCGTTCAGAGACACTTACCTCTCCAAAGCCGCCTTTCCCCAACACCCGGAACTCGGTAAAGTACTTGTCTGACACCGGTTGCATCTCAAACACTTTCCACTGCAGAAACTTGTCATAGAAGGGGCTGGCTAGGAAATCCTGGAAGGGCTGGTCCTGCAAGAAGGCCATGGCCTCAGTTTTGGCCAGTGCCACCAGGGCCACTTGCTCTTCCTCAGTGGTGGCTGCTTGACATTTGGTGACCAGAGCAGGGCTGAGGAAAGTGTGTGGGTGCCCCGGGGCTGGGGTGGCCACACAGGTGGCCATGAGTCCCTGCAGCACACTGCTTTTGTCCAGGCCCTCCTCAGCCAGCTCCCAGCTCTGCACCTCCTCAAGAAAGGCCACGGCCTCTCCATAAGTGGGTACAGTTGCTAGGAAGTCCCGGAAGAGGCGGCGACCGATGGGCTGCTGCTCACACAGGCTGTCGAAGTCCTGGGGTAGGGCCTGGCGGAGCTGGGCGCAGCACTGCAGCCCAGGCAGCTTCAGGCCCCTGCACCGGCGCTGCAGATCCCTGCTGTCTCCATCTGAAGACTGTCGGGCTTGCAGGTAGGCCGTGTTGGCGATCAGGTTGTCGAGGCCCCCCATGTCAACCATGCCTGAGCACAGAGGTACACCCCAGGGCAAGAAAAGGATGAATGGGAGGGCTGCAGCCTGACAGGGACGCGGTCAGGTTCAGGGCCAGCTGGCTGATGCTCTTCTAAAGATTCAGTAACTTCCCGGGGATTTACAGGGAGTCCCTTCGCCCAAGGGTGAGATTGTTGGAGGGGGCAGAAGGAGGTTTCTCTTGTAAGAAGCTTTGCTGGCTATGTATAGCCAGCCAGGGAAGGGCACACCAAAGGTCACCAAAGGGAAACCTGCCTGGGCCACCTGCAGGTCTACTTGTTCACCACCAGGGTCTTTCTCCACACATTCCTGCTCCCCCAAACACATAGAAAATTAAAAAAAAAAAAAAGGAATTTTTAAAAAACTGTTTAAATTATAAACTATTCTAATTTTACATTTCCTACAAGATCAAGCTATATAAACTCTGAGGGAATAACAGAACAGAAAGAGGAACTGTGAGAAGCTGGTGAGGTTTTCTTCCTTGAGTCTAGCAACCTGACAACAGAGTAAGTTACAGGAGGGGATGCTCTGAATTTTGAGTTCTGAGACACTTTCACAGAGGCCCTTAGGACTCAAGCAGTTGTCCTCGGGGGGCTGTGACTTCCCACAGCGAGCTGTACCCCGTGCAGCTAGCAGAGATCCTTCAGATACGGCTTTCATAGCTTGGAGGAGGCTGACCTAAAATACTTAGGTTAAGAAAGTGGAGGGGGGGGGGCGCGGGGGAACGGGGGGCGGGGGGAGACGTCAGCTTGATTCTGGACATCCCAGGAGGTGATAAGAGCAGTGAAAACACACCACTTCACAGCAAGTGGCGCTGCTCCAAGGGCACAATTGAACAAGTAGAATCTGAATGCAAAGGATGCTTGTATTGAGACCCAAGCAGAGAAGTTTTAGGTGTGGCCCTTACATCTTTGCCCACGCTCCCTCAGGTGGCTAGGAAGCCTTCCCCCACAGAGCTCACTCAGAGCCCTCCAGACCACGACCTCACAGCAAACAGAAATTGATTTAGACAGAAATCAGGCTAAGAACCTCTGCTCCAAAAATAATACTTGTGTCCTACAGGGAAAGAATACTCAAGCTTTTTCTTCACAAAGCAAGGCAAAGGCAGTTTAAAAACAAAGCCATTCAGTAATATGTCAGAGTGTTTAAAAGAGAAAAGAGAGAGAGGGTGGAGGAGGGAGGACAAGGCTGGTTAGGCTTTTTCCAAACAAACAACCTTTAGCACACACTGTCAAAACATCGTCAGGATGGCCTCGGTCTGCCTGTCAGAGCTTGCCGACCATTCCCCAGAGCAGATACACACTTGGCTTCACGCTACCAAGAATTATGTAAGGAACTCGTGGGTGCCCTTTGCCTTTGCACTGCTGTGCTGTAAACCATCACCCCTATGTCAGAGAGGGGTGCGCTGCACGTGGGCCCGCTGCCGGGAACCAAGCCTTCTGCTCTGAAAACCATGCAAGAAACGTTGGTGCTTTTTTTTTTTGTCCTTGTTATGTCATCCTGCATCCAGATTTCTGAGAGTGAAAAATCAGTCTGAGAATAAATCTCTCCTGAAGAGGAAATGCCTTTCCCCATGGGTCTTATGAAAACAGTAGCAATCTAACAGGGCAGAGCTCTGAGAAAATGGTAGAATTGTCGTCACATTGATATTGAAAAAAGAATGCTTTTCGCTGATAACTATATATGCTGTGAACTGCTTGATTTCCTTCATTCTAATACTTTCTTTTACCCCCGAGTTATCACGAAGCCCAGGATTGTCCAATGAAATATACAAAGTCACGTGTAATGTAAGATTTTTGAGCAGCTGCATTTAAGAAGTAAAAAGAAAGCAATGAAATTAAGTTTAACAATATCTTTTATTAACTTCAATATCTCAAAAACATTCATTTCAATCTGTAATTGATATAAAATGCTAATTTTACATCCTTTTGTCTTCTGAGTTTTAATAATCTGATGTGTATTTTATACTCAATTCAAACTAGCCACATTTCAAATACTCAGTAACTACCTTTGGCCAGTGACTACCTTACTGGACAGCTCAAAACTGACCCTTCTTGAGGTAATTTTGTCATTCATAAGTAAGAGGAAGTGAAAACATATTTTTTTCCTTATCAATACAATAGACTATCTGGGATAAAAAAAACAACAACACTCTCTTGTTAATTAAAAATTATCTGACTAATGAGAACAGAATTTAGATGAACACAAAGTTTAGAAGTTATCAAACCACTCTACATTGCCTACTGACAATGCCAAGGAGAATATAATTTTTAAAAAAGTTTTACCAGCATGAAAAATTTATTTAAAATGGAACACTTTATGGTCTAACAGAGTCTGGAGTTTTTCCCAGTTTGATGAAATAATAATTGAATATCCAATTAAAAAATAGCGCTGAATCCTTAACTTAGAAGCAAAGCCAAGTGCTGGACACATACAGGATACCCTTAGCCAAGGAAGGAATACACCAGAGAGTTTGGAAGGAATGTGGCCTAATGATTACGTGCATTTTCCAACACCACTTGAGAAAACTGAATCCTGGCTCTAGCAAATCCTAGCGGTGTGACTTCAGCGGGTTACTTAACCTTTCTGAGACTTAGTTTCATTATCTGGAAACAGAGATAATAAATGTGGATTCTTGCATAAGTTTGAGAGAATTAAATGCCAAATAGTGCCTGACACAAAGAAGTCATCAAAAAGCACAGCTTTTAAATGATGACTAGCAATATAAAAATCTGATCCAAAATTATGCTTTTCTAATATGTAGACTGGAGGCAGGAGAGATTGAAAGGATGTAGAAGAAGGTGGCTTCCTGTGTACAGTGCCCTCTGGGCACTGAGCAACAAATTCAGGGTTTCATATGACCTTGGAAAGCCACTGAGTCTGCTGGAACTTGAAGACAGGTAGATCAGATTTATTTATTTATTTATTTATTTATTTTTAAAGATTTATTTATTTATTTATTTATATAAGCACTGGGGTACAGTCAGAAGCACAGGAGGGTGAGAGAATTCACCAGAGCCAGAGCGGAGAGCAGAACGGGCAGATTGACGAAAGACACCGCTGAGGGAGCAGCGGGCGGCAGGAGAGGTCTGCGCCCCATGCGGGATCCTCGCTGGGCAGCCGGGGATTGAACCAGCGCTGCAGAGGCCGCGGGCAGCTTCGCAACCCAGCACTCAACCGCTGTACCACCAGAGAGGCCCTAGATCAGATTTATTAAGTGATATGCAGGATCTCTAATAATAAACTACTGCAGCTAAATGGTTTACACTATCCTGCCATAAAAAAGTAGACTAAGCGCTGTCATGTGGAAGGAGGAAATATTTCATTTTAAAAGAAACATCAACTTTCTGATAGGAATAAACATCAAAGGAGTTTTTTTAGACTAATTTTGTAACCTAGAGAAAAGAAAAAATGTTCTTTATCCAGGTCCATTACAGTTTTCATCATGTAGTTTAAAACATTATTGATGGTGTTAATGGTCTTAAATTTCAAAATGCTCTGATGTGACACACTTGAAACACAACAACAAAAAAAGTTTAGGCTAAATGATTAATAATAGAGTATCCTTGGTTTGCTTCTCTAAGGATTTTTAATTTGAAAATAGATCCTAGGATAAGAAAAATATTCCTAGTAAGAACATGATCTTCCTTTACAATACACAATTCTGTGCATGCTCCAATAGCACACCTCTTTGAGGATCAGAAATTATGAGTAATACAATTGATATTATATGGCTTAAAAACAAGATACTTTGAGCAGTGGAAGATCTGAAGTAAAAAATATCTTAGCATTAGCAAACCCAATTTATTTTTCAGCTCCTGATTGAAGATTTTGCGTTTTTCCTTTAGTACAAGCCCTCGACTGAAAGGAAGAATACAAGGAGCTTTCTTTCCAACAATAGCTGGCCACACTTCATTTTAATAATTTGAAGACATCAAGGATGTTTTGTTGGCTAAAATTTGTTTAATACTAAACAGAGAAAAGAGATGGAGCTGGATAAATTTTACACTATTGTTTCAACTTAGTCACAGAACTTCCCCACAAAAATTTAGTTTACAAGCACTTTGTCTTTATTATTGAAATACTGGATATTGAGACCAATGGGTGGTTCTGTCAATATATTTCAATAGCGTCCTAGAGACCATTGAGGTTTTCTGAGTGAAATTAGAAAAGAATGCTATCCTGGATATTTTAAGAGATGTAAGTATAAAAATCATACAGGATCAAGAAGATGTGGTACATATATACCATGGAATATTACTCAGCATTCAAAAAAGATAAACACATGCAATTTGCAGCAACATGGATGGAGCTGGAAGGGATCATGCTCAGTGAAATAAGCCAGAAAGAAAAAGAAAAATACCGGATGGTCTCACTCATAGCAGGAATCTAGAAAACTTAAATAAGGGACCAGGAAAATGAATAACTATAAGAATGTGAAAATCAAGATCAACAAAAAACTATGAACCAGAGACACTTTTTGGGGGGTGGGGGGCGGGAGGGGAGGGATTGGGGTCAGAATGGGGGGGTTGCAATTATATGGGGAATATAAAAATAAAATTTATTATTTAAAAAAAATCATACAGGGGGTAAAGCTCACCATTTTATTATACCCTTTTGAGATTTCTTTCTCTTATGAAAAATCTCAGACATACGTACAAGTAGAGAGAATAATAAAATGAGCTTCTACATATATGTTCATCACCCAATTTTATTATCAACATTATCATCATTTTGCCAATTTTCTTTCATTTTTATCTACTCTTTCATCTACCTTAACTTCAGAGGATGTTTATTGATATCCACTATTTTAAAACAATATTTTAAGTTATCAAATTGTCTGCTATGTAAATGTGCGGTATTTGTTTTTATTATTCTGACTTCTTTGCTACACATAATTTTCTCAAAAATGACTGTATTTCATCCTTTTTTATAGCTGTGGAATACTCCATGGTGTCCAGTTGTTTGATGATGGGCATTTAGGCTGCTTCCATGTCTTAGTTATTATAAATAATGCTGCTATGAAAATTGTGGAACATATGGATTTTTCTGTTGATGGTTTCATAACTTTGAATATGTGCCCAAGATGGGGATTGGGGGGTCATTTGGAATTTTATCCCACCTTTTTTTAACACAAATCCAGATTGCTTTCTATATGGTTGCATAAGTTTACCTTCCCCCCAGCAAGCAGTGTACTAGGGTTCATTTTTTCCATATCCCCCCCACACTTGTTGAAGCTCTTTTTAATATGTGCCATTCTCATGAATATGAGTATCTCATTGTGGTTTTAACCTGCATCTCCTTTATTCGAAGCAAAAATGAATATTTTCTCATTACAACTTTTGACCCTCTGGATATGATGTTTGGTGAATTGTCTGTTTATATTTGCTACCCATTTATTAATTGGGTCCTTTATTTTTCAATTCATTGAATTGTATGAATTGTTTATATATTTTGGATATTAATCTCTTATCAGTTACACATTGTATATTTTTTTCCAGTTCAATAGGGTCACTTTTTAATCATCTTGTATTTTCTTTCTTTGTATAGAAGCTTTTTGACTTGAGGTAATCCCAATTGTTTATTTCTGTTTTTAATTCCCTTGCCATAGGGATTGTATCATTTATTGCTTCTAGTAACCTTTTTAATAATAATAATTTATAGGACATTTTTTTTTTTAAAGATTTATTTATTCATTTATACAAGCACTGGGTATAGTCAGAAGCATGGGAGGGTGAGAGAATTCACTAGAGCCAGAGCGGGAATGGAACAGGCAGACCGACGAAATACACTGCCGAGGGGAGCAGCGGGCGCGGCAGGAGAGGTCTGCGCGCCATGTGGGAACCCTCACTGGGGGCCGGGGATCCAACGGGCGCTGCAGAGGCTGCGGGCAGCTTTGCAGCCCAGAGCTCAACCGCTGTGCCACCAGGGGAGGCCCTCTAGTAAACTTTTAAAGGTATCTTTAAGCTTTGCTATATACATCACCTGCAAATAGTGATAGTTTCACTTTTTTCTGACTTGGGATCCCTGTATTTCCTGTTTTTGTCTGATAGCTCTGGCCAAAACCACTAATATTAAGTTAAATATGAATGATAAGAGTGGGCATCTTCGTCTCATTCCTGATCTTAAGGGGAGAGCTTTCAGTCCTTCAACATTGAGCATTGGCTATTGGCTCGTGATATATGACAAGCTTTATTGTACTGAAGGAATTTCCTTCTAGTCCCATCTTGTTTACAGGTTTTAATCATAAAAGGATCCTGAATTTTATCAAATGATATTGAATTATAACCTCCCCTGTGAGGAGATCCAGGTGATTTGACTTGCTTCTGGCTGATGGAGGCTCCAGCTATTATACACTGAAAGCCTCAGGCTCGAGCCAGTAATCCTTACTCTGTAGCCCACCCTTGCAACACTCCAACTATGCACCCTCCATCCTGGCTGTCAACTCATGCATCCCCTTATCCAGTACAGTGCCAGGTCCCAGGGGTCCTGATGTCCTGAGTCAACAGCTGGAAAGGACCATGCACAGCAGCCGCCCCCTGCTGTGTGGTTACACTACCCATTTATCACTACAAGCAAAGTTCACATAAAGCTTTCCCTACCCCTTTTCACCAGGCTGTTGCTCCTAGTGTGTGCTGTGATTGTCTGTTTCTCCCTCAGGAGTTTTTTTTTTCCTCTTTGTTTTACTACCATATAGTTGTATCTGGAAGGGTTGAGTCTGGCATCTTCACTCTGCCACCATATTCCCGGACTCCCTATTGTAGTATTTTAAAGAAAATCCCATGTTATTGCATCTATAATTACTTTGGCATTACAAATATTCATAGATACACATACATACATGCACATTTATATTTTATTTAAAAAAAATTTTAAAGATATATTTATTTATACAAACACTGGCGTGCAGGCCAGAGGCGCAGGAGGGTGAGAGAATTCACCAGAGACAGAGTAGGGAGCAGAACAGGCAGAAGGACTGAAATGCACTGCTGAGGGGAGCAGCAGGTAAGACAGGAGAGGTCTGCCACGCCATGTGGGAATCTCCCTGGCTGGCCGGGAATTGAACCGGTGCTGCAGAGGCTGTGGACAGCTTCACAGCACTGTGCTCAACCTGCTGCGACACCGGGGAGGCCCCACTTTTATATTTTATATAATATAAACAAATGGGTTAGTGAGGCAGCGAGATTAGCTGTAGCAGAATGTTGCTCCCATCCCTTGGGTTGGAGGGACAGAGGGAGAAGGAGGTGTATGGTCAGGCAGAGCCATTATGTTGTCATGATGGGGCCTGTAGTTGGTTGAGTGTTATGTTCAAGTCCTAAACCCCAGTGCCTGTAAGGTGAACTTATTTTGATATAAGGACTTTGCAGACATAATCAAGTTAAGATGAGGTCATACTCCACTGGGGTGGACCCTAAATCCAATGATAAAGACTGGTGTGTCTTTTTTTTTAAGATTTATTTATTTATTTATACATACAAGAGTTAGGGTGCAGGCCAGAGATTCAGGGGATGAAAGGATTTGCCAGAGACAGAGTCAGGGGCAGGACAGATGGATCTACTGAAATACATTGCTGAGGGGCACAGTGAGCGAGACAGGAGAGGTCTGCTGCACCATGTGGGTCACCTCTCTGATGGGGGATCGAACTCATGTTTCAGTGGCTACTGATAGCTTCATAGTGCTGAGACTTAACCCCTTGCACCACCAGGGAGGCCCAAGACTGGCGTGTCTTTATGAGAAAAAGGAGAGATTTGAATGCAGAGATACGGAAGACACAGAAAGCAGGTGATGTGAAGATGGAAATGGAGATTGCGGTGAGGCATCCAGCAACCAGGGAATATCAAGGATTCTCACAACCAACACCCCAGTGGTTGGGAGAGAGACATGAAACAGACGCTCCCTCAGAGCCTACAGAAGTAACAACTCTGCTGTCACCTTGACTTTGGACTTCTGGCTGCCTGAACTGTGAAAGAATATGTCACAGTTTTAAGTCACCTAGCTTGTGGTCAGGTGGAACCAGTATTGTGCCATGATGGGGTCAATAGTTGGTTCAAGTCCTAAACCCCAGTACCTGTGATGTGACCTTATTTGGAAATAAGGACATTGCAGACATAATCAAGTTAAGATGAGGTCATACTCCACTGGGGTGGACCCTAAATTTTGCCACAAAATATAATTTCAGACTTGTTTGGCAGTAGCTGGAGCAAGGGCAGGAGAAGTCATCTAGTGGGAGCTGAAGCATGGGAGAACTGCCAGATACCACACGCAGTGGAGGGGAGGAGTGTCCTGACCTCCTGTATCCATTGGCAGAAGCTCCCTAGAAACCAGAAGGCAAGTGCTATGGGCTGAATTGTGTCCCCTCTCCACCTCCACTCTCCAAATCCACATGTTGAAGCCCTAACCCCAGTGTTACAGTATTTGGAGATGGAGTGTTATAAGGTAATTAAGGTCAAGTGGAATCATAAGGGTGGGCCCTGAAAGGGTCAATGGCCGTATAAAAAGAGGACGCTCTCTTTCCCACTCCCTCCCCATGTGAGGACATAGCAAGAGGGTGGCCATCTCCAAGCCAGGAAGGAGCTCTCATCAGAGCCCCACCATGCTGAAATTGATATCACTCCCAGTCTCCAGAACTCTGAGAAAACAAATTTCTGTCATTTAAACTGCTCAGTCTATGATGTTTTGTGATGGCAGCCTGAGCCAACTTGTACTGTCAGGGATGCAGGGAAGTGAGTGCCCTGCGTTACAACACAGAGGGCAAAGTCAGAGGAAATATCTGAAAACAAATAGCATAACCATCAGACCATTTTCACCCTAACACAATTACCAATAATTCCTTAGTATTATCTAATACCCAGAAATAAACTTTCATGTGATAAGCCTTGAGATTTAAGCACTTCTTTAATACCCCATCCAGTTTAGCTTATCTTAAAATTGTTTATTAGTTGGGCCTCCCCAGTGGCGCAGCGGTTGAGCGCTGGGTTGTGAAGCTGCCCGCAGCCTCTGCAGCACCGGTTTGATCCCGGGCTGCTCCCCGGCCACTGGAGGAGGGTCCCACATGGCGCGCAGACCTCTCCTGCCGCCCGCTGCTCCCCTCAGCAGTGTACTTCGGTCCTTCTGCCTGCTCTGCTCCCCGCTCTGGCTCTGGTGAATTCTCTCACCCTCCCACACTTCTGACTGTACCCAGTGCATGTATAAACAAAACAAACAAACAAGTAAATAAATAAATAAAACATGCCTCTATTTAAAAAAAAATTGTTTATTAGCGTGTTATATATTACTACTTGCTCATTGCCCAGTGTTATCCCCAAACACTTATGCATGCATTCATTTATTCAGAATACTGAATGAGCACCTGCTTGCTTTCTTCCTCACTTGGGGTCTAGATTGTGTTTTGCATTGAGTTGAGGTTGTGGCCACAGTGGGGAGCTAAGCAGATTGATGCCTGCACTCATGGAACTTACTATCTTGTAAGATGACAGAATGAACCATGTGATTTTTCCATCTGTGTGAAGGGATCCAGCAGGGAACCATGTGATACCATGACAAGGCATGGTCGGGGAATTGACTGGGCAGGTCAGGGAAGTCTGACCTTTGCTCTGAAGGAAGAGTAAGGGGAGGGGAGGAGCATTTCTAGAAGAGGGAACAGCTCCTACAATGCCAAAGACCAAGTATCTGGAGGGCCATGAGTGTGGGGAAGGGCATGTGGTAGCAGGTGAGGCAGCAGGGACAGCCAGGATTTGGTCTCTGTACTGAGAACAACAGGAGGCCACAGAGTGTTTAGAGATATAGCAGGGCTGTCTTTGTTTTCAGGGAGATCCCACTGGCTGCTGTATGTTGAAGAGAGGGAGTAGGAAGTCCAGGAGGGAGACAACAATGGCAGCCTTATGAATAATGATGGTGACAGTAGAGTTGGAGCAAAGCAGAGTGATTGTCAGCCCATTCAGAAGGTAAAATGGATGGTGGCATGGAAGATGAAGAAGAAGGAGATGAAGGGGTGATTCTAGGGTTTGGGCTTGAGGAAACTGGTCAGAAGGTTATATCATTCACCGAGATAAGGAAAACCTGGAAGAAGGCTGCATTTGAGTTGGATTTGAGGTGTCCGGAGTTGGGGTGCTCCTGAGACAGTCAAACCGTCAGGTGTGAAGCTGGATACAAGGGTTTGGAGTTTGGAGAAGTCTTGGGAGAGACACATGTGCAAGTTACAGTGGGGTAGGTTATAATTGACTCAATTATTGAAGAAACTGGTGCAGGAGTGATTGAGACTTAAGACTGACAAGGACTGAAACTTGAAGATCTTCAACATTTAACAAGCAGGGGGAGGAGGATGAACATTTCAGGAGACTGAAAAAGATTGGCCAGAGAAGTTGGGGAAAACCTGGGAAGGGGAGTATCTCAAAAATACTGTCACCAAGGGACAGTGGCCAACTGCTCTGAAACATCAAGAGAATGAAGACAAAGAGTGGGTAAAGAAGGCACTCATGGGGTCCTGGCAGCTTTGTTTTGGAGGCATTGCGGGGTTGTGATCCTGACTGGAGGGGGCTAGGGAGGAAGATGAAAAAGTGGGAATGCAACAGAACATTGCCTTTGAGGAGAAGAACAGGTAAATGTTGGGAGGGAATAATGGGGAAGAGAGAATAAAATAATGGTAGTATCTTAACGCATGCGAACAACTGATAGGACAGATGCAGTATAGAGTGCAAGGTCACAGCATGAGGATAAACGCAATAGATTCCTGAGAAGACAGGAGTTCAAAACACAGGTGACGTATTTTAGGGTGAAGAGCCACTCTTCAATCATAATGAGAGAAGAAGGCGGGCCTGGGCACCAGGATTTTATGTTGGTAGCTCTATTCAACATCATAAACCTCATGCCATAAAGTCACAGGCCATCATAGAGGTAGACGCCAAAACCTACGGAAACATGGAGGAGGGAGTGACTAATTTTCCAGCTTTCAGGAAATAGCATTGTAAACCAAGCATTTTCTCATTAATTACAAACATTATCCAACAGTCACATATTGAGTTATACAGAATTTATATATAAGTAACCTTAGTGCTGACATGATATAAGCTCTTTTTTTAAAAGATTTATTTATGCGTACAAGAACTGGGGTACAGGCCAGAGGTGTGGGGGTGAGAGGATTCACCAGAGACAGAGTGGGGAACAGAATCAGGCAGATTGACTGAAATACACTGCTGAGGGGAACAGCGGGAGAGTCAGGAGAGGTCTGCTGCGCCATGTGGGTCACCTCCCTGGCTGGCAGGGGATCTAACTCCGGATAGCTTCTCAGTGCTGTGCTTAACCCTTGCACTACCAATAAGCTGTTATTGTACATGAAGGAAACCAAGATCAGAAAAAAACAAATCCTGCTGGATTTGGCCTAGGAATTCTTGGTCTCACTTTCCAGGCAAGGTCTGTTGTCATTCCATACTGTCCTGTGGCAGAGAAGCTCTGGGTTAAAGAGTCCAGTCTGGACTAGAAGAAGTTGGATTTATTTAGACATAACTCTTGTGCTTTGTTTTCTATCAAAATGGTAGATTTTCTACTTGTAAGTCTTACCTGGTGTCCTGGTCCAATACTAAGCATCTTATTCAGTTCTAGTCCATGAAAAATTACTGTGGATCTGAAGGAAAAATCTTTTTTTTTTTTTTTTTTTTAAAGACTTATTTATTTATTTATACAAGCACTGGGTACAGTCAGAAATGCGGGAGGGTGAGAGAATTCACCAGAGCCAGAGCGGGGAGCAGAGCAGGCAGAAGGACCGAGGTACACTGCTGAGGGGAGCAGCGGGCGGCAGGAGAGGTCTGCGCGCCATGTGGGACCCTCCTCCGGTGGCCGGGGAGCAGCCGGGGATCGAACTGGCGCCGCAGAGGCTGCGGGCCACTTCCCAACCCAGCGCTCAACCACTGCGCCACCAGGGAGGCCCTGAAGGAAAAATCTTTTAATCAGCAGAAATCCTGAGCTTCCTCAAACACATATCATGAATGGATGGTAAAATATTTTGCTTTTGTGGCTACTTAAGATAGAAGAGGTTGTAAATGCTTTCATTAAGGCAAAAGAATCTGTAGATATGTTTAAATTTTCTTATTTTTATCATAAATTAAATTCATAAATATTGAAATTTATAATCTGTTATCTGGCATAACAGTTTCTTTCCTAAACAAGACTCTAATTGTTTTAACGATGACTACTAACCCACAACAGAAGATATTCTTCTTAAATAAAGAGACAGTAATGGAGAAAATCAAGTAATTGGTATAATTGAAGGAAATAGAGGTTGAATTTGGCAATGAATTGTGGCAGATATATCAAGGAAAATGAACTGTGTGTATTCATTTTGAGATTTTCAAAATCTCACACACAACTCTGGTAAGTAAAAGATTATATTAAAAACTACTAAGAGATTATTAGAGAAGACAAAAAATACAAAGCTAACCAAAAAAAGCAAAACAAACTGTGCAAAAGATTTATTTGATATGTGAGGAAAATGTGGGAATTAGTTGGAAAAAGATCCTGTGGTTATAATCAAGAATGAAAGAAGAAGATAAAAGTCAAAGTTATTTTTAGTAGAACAAAAAAAAAAATCTTGTTCTTCTGGTATGGAAAGGTCCTAATTGCTACAAATTTGGCAAGTCTGTTTCTAAAAATTTTCTTTTTTTTTTCACATTCACTGAAGAATAAAAATAATTGGAAATTGAGAGAATAAGGGAAATATAAGAGAAGATGAGCAAGTTAAGTGTTAGATTCCACCTAATGTTCATTGGTGGAGTGGGGGATATGTTAAAAAATATTTTAATGTATGAATACACCATCAAGTTTAAGAAGCAATAATGTCCTGGGGACATTTGATAATAGCGGATGAGATGAAAGTCTTATTTCCATATATAAGAGGCCGTAATAGAAGACTGGACTCTGACATGTGCTATGCTAAAGAAAATGCAACACCACATTCAGTTAGTGAGGCTTAAACACCTCATACCTGATAATTGTATTACACATAATGATCTTAATGTAGGAGAGGAAATTATAATAATAAAGGTAGAATTGAATCCTAAGCAATATCAGCTGAAATTCTCACATAAAGTTCTGGGCATGCTTTTTAGTTGTCATATATACAGAGAGGCAGAGGGGGTGCCTATCATGTGTCAGGAACTTTTCTAGGCACTGGGTGTGCAGAGTATACAAAGTAGACCAAAATCCCTCTCGTTATGGAGATTACTTTTTAGCAGGTGAAACTGTCATTAAACCAAAGAATAAAGTATTTAGTGTATTAAATTGTGGTATTACCATACCAAGAGCTTCACAGCGGAAAGCAATGGTTAATTTTTTTTTTTCTATGTCAAGTCATTTTATTTATTTATTTATTTTTACATTACAAAAGGTCAGGTTTTATTTTTTTTAAATAAATTTTATTTTTATATTCCCCATACAATTGCAACCCCCTTATTTTGACCCCAATCCCTCCCCTCCCCGCCACCCACCCCCCATAGAGTGTCTCTGGTTCATAGTTTTTTGTTGATTTTGCTTTTCACTTTCTTATAATTATTCATTTTCCTGGTCCCGTATTTAAGTTTTCTAGATTCCTGCTATGAGTGAGACCATCCGGTATTTTTCTTTTTCTTTCTGGCTTATTTTGCTGAGCATGATCCCTTCCAGCGCCATCCATGTTGCTGCAAATTGCATGTGTTTATCTTTTTTGAATGCTGAGTAATATTCCATGGTGTATATGTACCACTTCTTCTTGATCCAGTCATCTATTTTTGGGCATTTGGGTTGTTTCCAAAGCTTAGCTATTGTAAACAGTGCTGCTATAAACATAGGGGTGCAGGTGTTGTTTGGAATTGATGTTTCTGTGTCCTTTGGGTAAATACCTAGGAGTGGAATTGCTGGATCATATGGAAGCTCTATGTTTAGTAGGTCCAGAAATCTCCACACAGCTCTCCATAGTGGTTGGACCAGTTTGCACTCCCACCAACAGTGCAGGAGAGTTCCTTTTTCTCCACACCCTCGCCAACATTTGTTGTTGCTAGTTTTTTTAATATGTGCCATTCTCACTGGTGTAAGATGGTATCTCATGGTAGTTTTGATTTGCATTTCCCTGATTACAAGTGATGTTGAACATTTTTTCATATGTCTGTTGGCCATTTGCATTTCCTCTTCAGAGAAGTTTCTTTTTAGCTCTTCTGCCCATTTTATGACTGGATTATTTTCTTTGTTGTTGTTGAGTCTCATCAGCTCTTTGCAGATTTTTGTGATCAGTCCTTTATCATTAGTGTTGTGTGCAAAATGTTCTCCCAGTCAGTGGGGTTTCTCTTAGTTTTTGTTATTGTCTCTTTTGCTGTGCAGAAGCTCTTTAATTTGATGGAGTCCCAGCTGTTGATCTTTGCCTTCACTATCACTGCTTTGGGTGATGTGTCTGTAAAGATGTCTTTGATGTGCAAATCCCGTAGTGTTTCGCCTATATTTCCTTCTATGTATTTTATGGTTTCAGGTCTTATGTCTAGTTCTTTAATCCATTTTGAGTTGATTTTTGTGTATGGTGTGAGGTAGTGGTCAAGCTTCATTCTTTTGCATGTAGCAACCCAGTTTTCCCAGCACCATTTATTGAACAAAGTTTCTTTGCTCCAATGCATAGTCTTTGCTCCTTTGTCAAAGATTAGTTGACCATAAATCTGTGGGTTTATTTCTGGATTTTCTATTTGATTCCATTGGTCTGTGTGTCTGTTCTTGTTCTAATACCATGCAGTTTTGATGATTATGGCTTTGTAGTATAGTTTGAAGTCTGGGCGTGTGATGCCTCCATTCCCTTCTTTTTTTTTTTCAGGAGAGCTTTGGCTATTCGGGGTTTTTGGTCATTCCATATGAATTTCATCAATATTTGTTCTATTTCTTTGAAGAATGACATTGAAATTTTTATTGGAATAGCATTGAATCTGTAGATTGCTTTTGGTAGGATGGCCATTTTAATAATGTTTATTCTTCTAATCCATGAGCAGGGGATGTCTTTCCATTTCTTTGTGTTTTCTTCTATTTCTTTTAACAGTATTTTATAGCTTTCTTTGTATAGGTCCTTTACCTCTTTTTTTAGATTTATTCCCAAGTATTTGATTTTTTTTGTTTTGATAATAAAGGGGATGGTTTTTTTTTGATTTCTTCTTCTTCAGATTTATTGTTTGTGTATAGGAAGGCTACTGACTTTTGCATGTTGATTTTGTATCCTGCCACTTTACTGAACTGATTGAGGAGTTGAATTAGTTTTTCTGTGGAGTTTTTGGGGTTCCCTATGTATATTATCATATCATCTGCAAATAGTGATAGTTTAACTTCTTCTTTTCCTATTTGGATTCCTTGTATGTCTTTCTCTTGTCTTATTGCTCTGGCTAGGACTTCCAGTATTATATTGAAAAGCAGTGGTGAGAGTGGACATCCTTGTCTTGTTCCAGATCTTAATGGAAATGTTTTCAGCTTTTCACCATTGAGAATGATACTGGCTGTTGGCTTATCATATATGGCGAAAGCAATGGTTTATTATCTGTTGATTGGGTTCCTCTTCCCTGGTCTCATGTGGCTGCATTTAGCTGGGGTGGGGGTGGGGCACTAGACGGCTGAGCTCAGCTGGGAAACACTGGAGATTTTCAGCAGAGGACTGTTGTAATGGTATGGGCTGGACATTTCAACAGGATCAAAGCCTGAAAGGGACAAGAGTGAAAACAGAAAAACCAATTTGGAAACTATGGCACTAACCCTGGTGTGAGATCAGTGGAGAAGGTACGTGAGTTTGGTGATAAGATAATGTGGCAAAAAGACAAAAGAAAAGGCTGACTCCAGGGTTTGAGGCCTGAGTAACTGGAAGGATGAATGTCTTGTCATCTCAGTTGGGAATCCTCTAGAGGAGCAGGCTAAGGGGAAGACAAAGAACTCAGTTTTGTACCTGTTACACTTGAACTGCCCATGAGTCCAGAAAGTGGGGATTGGAAGCTGTCTGCTCGGTCAGGGGTTTACAGCCTCACTGGAGACAGTCACTGAGGGTCACCCATTATATAAATGGACAGGATGCAACAGCGTGGGGTATTGTGAAGAGCAGAGAAGAAACCTAAAAACTGAGTCTTAGAGGTTCAGGAAGTGGGAAAACCTTTAGGGTAGAAGCAAAGCAAGTGGAGAAGGGTATTCTAGAAACCGAATGAAGAATGGTGTCAGGAAAGAGTGCTCCGGTGTGGCGTGCACCACTGGTAGGTCAAGCTCAATCCCCAAACCTCTCAGTCCTCTGAGGTCTGAGAATTGACTATTGTTGACAATTGTATTTACTGGTTTCCTTGTGGTGCTGAAAAAGAACATTAAATAGAGTGAAAATATTGGCTTTATTTATACAAGTGGGTACTTATAAATGTGACACTGCATAAAGGAAAAGGCCCAAAGGAATTACCAGACGGGCAACACACCAGCATTTATTCATTGGGTGCACAAAGGAATTCTGTTTGAGAATTTTATACTTCTTTTAATTTTGAATTTTCCCATGGTCTAGATTTTAGTTGCAAACTTGACATTGAAATATTTCTGTTGGTTTTCGTGATCAAGGATACCTGAAATCACTAGCGTGTTGTGTGACAAATTCTGGGGTGGGGTTGCAGAGGGAGATAAAGTTAACCAATTCTTGCTGAATAGTCATTAAATATGCCATTTTAATAAAATATTGAATAAAAATTTTAGCAACTTAGAGGTCAGCAGGGAGCATGACAAGAGATATTAAGAAAAAGTTTTTTTTTCTTACAACATTGTTAAGGGCAGTTAAAATTGGAGGCAGTGAGTAGAAGCTACTCAGTGGAGTTTTGCTCAAGGGTGTGGCCTGGTTGTGCCCTTAGAAGTGAAGGCCTCGGGTGTGCCCTTGGAAGTGAGGATTCAGGTGTGGCCTTGGTTGTGCCCTCGGAAGTGAAGGCCTTGGGTGTGGCCTCCGGTGTGCCCTTGGAAGTGAGGATTCGGGTGTGGCCTTGGTTGTGCCCTGGGAAGTGAAAACCTCGGGTGTGGCCTCGGGTGTGCCCTTGGAAGTGAGGATTCGGGTGTGGCCTTGGTTGTGCCCTCGGGAAGTGAAAACCTCGGGTGTGGCCTTGGGTGTGCCCTCGAAAGTGAAAACCTTGGGTGTGGCTTGGGGTGTGCCCTCGGAAGTGAAAGCCTCGGGTGTGGCCTGGGTGTGCCCTTGGAAGTGAGGCCCCGGGTGTGGCCTCAGATGTGGCCTCGGGTGTACCCTCAGAAGTGAGGCCTCAGGTGTGGCAACGGTTGTGCCCTCGGAAGTGAGTCCTCGGGTGTGGCCATGGTTGGGCCCTCGGAAGTGAAGGCCTCAGATGTGCCCTCGGAAGTGAGGTCTCGGGTGTGGCCACGGTTGTGCCCTTGGAAATGAAGGCCTCAGATGTGGCCTCGGAAGTGAAGGCCTCAGGTGTGGCTTCGGAAGTAAAGGCTGCGGTGGGGTGGAGAGCATGAGATCACTGAGAGGTTAGGGGATTGACAGGAAACGGTGGTAGAAGTCACCCATGCGAATACTGAAAGAATTATCCCAGGAGTAGTTACGAAGAGACTGACACAGAGCCAGGAGCTAGCATCTTTCAAAGACTAAGGGGGTGACTGATGAGGTCACTAGAAGACCGAGTGGTCGTCTAATGACATGGGAGTCAGAGTTGGTGTTTTTAGGGAGGGCAAAGTGACGGCATCTCCAGCACTGCCAGGTCCTTGGTATCCCAGAAGTCAGAGGACGACAAAACAACAATCTCCTCAGAGGAGGATCAGGCTTTAGTGAGAATAAGGATGTAAGGGGAACTTCTAAGAAGGATGAGGCTAAAGGCCATTTTGTTGGTGTAAATATGAGAAGGCACAGCAGAAGAATTTCAGAAATTGGGAAAGAGTGGGGGGTGGAGCAGTGAAAGGGAATGCAAATGCACGAATACTGCTTGGGATTGGAAAAAATAAAATGTGGGGTCACCTGGGAAGCCTGGGTTTCTTGGGCTGACTGACCTACCGAGCGAGGGAGGGTGGATGAGATTGACGGACTCAAGGCAGAAGGTGGTGGCCAGGCCCTGAGTGTGGGGACAGGGAGAGAGGGGTGCCAGTGCTCACAGGGGTCAGCGTGCCTGTGTTGGGAGAGATGTGGTGCCCAGACTCAGGTCCTTCCTTCCTTGGTCCAGGTGAATGGAGCTAGCAGAGGGCCAGCTGGACCTGAGCTGGGAGTATCTGGGGTGTCTGCCTAGTTAGATAGGGGGTTAAGGGCGTAAGAGTTTCAAGAGTGATTCCTTTTACTTTTACAAAGGCCCTAACAGCAGGGTTTTGGGGGTAGTGGAACTCTAAGCTGTGCTAGGATTTTATTACTGCGGCATGGGCTTACCACCTGATGTGCATAGAACAGGTTATGATGGGAGGGTCTGAAAAAAGAAGAAAAGTTTTATTGCAAATTGATCAGCAAGAAGGTGGGAGACAAATTTTAATTTATCTCCCTGACTAAAAAAGGGAATGAGATTATATAGGTTTTGGGCATGGGGATTGAGAACAAAGGAGTTAAATTTTATTGGCTAAGGAATGGCCCATAGACTTGACTGAGGTTCATTGCTAGAGACAGGGCAGTTCACATGTGAAGAAACTTTTCTTTACATAACTGGAGGCTTGAATTTCTGGGGGCCCCTTGGCTCTAGGTACAACACCCTACCCAACCCCCCAACCTACATTCTGTGTATTTTGTCTCCCAACACTAACTGACTGACCTTGGATCTCAGCTTAGTCCATAAGCCTTCAGGCTCTGATGTGTCTATAAAAGCAAGTCTCAGAGAAAAGTTTTGTAAAGTTTTTACTCTCTCTCGCTTTTTTTTTTTGTGTGTGTGTGTGTGCTCTTAGGGTCTGAGACCAATTTAACCATTTAGCATCAGTTACAGTGCCTGTGAGCATTCATAAAAGGCAGTTCTGGGTCAATTGTCAGACAGAAACCCAGCACGAGGGCCTCAGGACCAGACTGTCAAGGGCTATTTTAAGCATAAAATATGGAAAGGACTCAAATCTTTATCTTTTATCCTTAAAGAAGATCTAAGCCTGTTAAAAAAGTTCAGAGTTATGTCAGAGTTCAGGGAGGAACTTTAGGCTAAACTAAAATTTCCATCTAGTAATTGGGGACAGCTCCAAGGTTTTGTACATTTGAAACCCTGAAAAATGTTAGGAGAGTTGGAATGAATAGAACATTATCCCTTAAAAATCTTCCAAGACTCACTTCTGCTGCAGTTTGATAAACTTCTTGAAAATGGAGCAATTGTAATGAACTCCAAGGAGCTTTCTCAGGTTACCTCCATAGGGGACCAGAACAAGATGAGAAACACAATTATTTTGATTTGAGTGCTTTCTTGAAGAGTTGAACAGTAAAACAAATGGAAGAACCATTGCTGCACTTCCTTGTATTTTCCACTTAGTAGCAAATGTAAAAGGGTTTTGGCCATGGTCTTAAATAATAACATACATCTCTTTTATAAAAAATGTTTATTTTTTAAAGAGGAAAATGTTTAGCTCTTACGTGCACTGTATGAGTTTTGACAAATGTATACACTCATGTAACCATCACCAAAATCAATGCATACATTTTTGTCACCACTGAAAATTTTCTTGTGCCCCTTTCAATAACCCCATTTATTTGGGATAATTCTTCTGACTTCTATCACTACAGATTAGTCTTGCCAATTCATGAACTTCATATAAACAGGACCACACAGTTAAGTGCTCTTTTGTGCATGGATTCTTTGTTCAACACAATGTTTTGAGATACATCCACACTGTGGCATGGATCAGTAATTTGTTCCTTTTTTCACTGCTGAGTTGCATTCCAGTCTATGAATATTCCATTATTTTTCTGTTGATTGATGTTTGGGTTGTTTCCACTTGGGAGCTATTGGAATACTGTCCAATGTAACTGTCCCACTCTTCATTCTCAGCAGCAATGTATGAGCGTTCCAGGTCCTCCACGACTTCACTAAGACCTACTGTTACCAGTCTCCTTATCTGGAGCTAGTCTAGGGGACATGTGATGGTATTTCATCATCATTTAACCGTTTTATTTATTTATTTATTTATTTATTTATTTATTTATTTATTTATTTATACATACATACATACATACATACATACATACATACATACAAGCACTGGGGTACAGGCTAGAGGCACGGGAGGGTGAGAGATTTCACCAGAGACAGAGCAGGGAGCAGAACAGGCAGAAGGACCGAAGTACACTGCTGAGGGGAGCAGCGGGTGAGGCAGGAGAGGTCTGCCACGCCATGTGGGACCCTCGCCGGCTGGCAGGGAATCAAACCAGCGAATCAGCGGCTGCAGACAGTTTCACAGCACTGTGCTCAACATGCTGTGTCACCATGGAGGCCCATTTAACCTATTTTTGATGATAAACATCAGGCACCTTTTCATGAACTATCTGCCTCTTTGTCTCCTGTTGTGTATCCTTTCAATCCTTTTCCCCAATATGCAGCTCTTTAATTAAGCTTTTATTGAGGATGATACCTTATCAGGCAGGAGTCTGTTGACTGACCATGTTCTTTTACAGAGAAGCTACCTGTCGTGTAGACCTTGAGATAGCAAATGGACAGTAGTTAGATAGCTAGATAAGAGCATTAAATTTAGAGCTTTCCAACAGATTGAATTTTCAGGACAATTGTAGAAGCAGCCATTTATTTGTAGAAGTTTCCATGTGTTATTTCAGTTCCGTTTCAAGATACAAAAAACAATTACTCTATAACTTTTGCAAAAAAGTGGAGATGGGGAAAATATCTAAAAATGGTGTGATAGCTATGAAATATAATTTTTTCTTTATGCAGTTAGATTTTGAAACAAATACCTTTATTCAGATTACCCAAATTTGTATCATAATAGACCTGTGCTTAAAATCCATTAATTTTTTTTGCTTTACAAATCAGCATTTTAAAAAGAGACACAAAGATATCATTTCATATCATTATCAGAGATAAAATTATCTCTAAGATCTTTTCCAATTCTATGAGCATGTAAGAAAGTACACAGAGTAGCAACTCCACACATATTAGCAATTGTTGTTAATACTAATTGTGCCAGATAATATAGGTTGATTCGTTCGACATTGACTCCTAAATACATTCCCCCCCTTCTTCCTCTACTGTAAAAGTTGGGGAGCCAAATACTTCAGCTTCTATTTCCCTTTGCACCTAGAAGTGGCTTCGTGATTTAATTTTGGCCAATGAGGTATAGACTAAACACACGGGGAGGTTGGAACCTTTCCCAAGGAAAAGTCAAAATCGTGCTTTTGTCCTTCACTTTTCCCCAAGAATGCGACTGTGAAGTCTGAAAATAGAGCAGCCATCTTGGGACCATGAGGGAGAGATTATGAGAATGAGACTTCCTGCTGATGATGTCAAGAGCAGAAAGGAGAGAGGCCAGGTCTTCATGCCCCTGGCAGTTGCACTAGCCTTGGACTTCTTATTGTGTGAGGTTATGGACTTCTATCAGCTTAATTGAGTGTGGTCAGGCTTTCTGATATTTGCTGACAAATGTACTGTCAGTGGAGTCACTAGCATTTGAGAATATATTGTATCAAATACGAAATTAACTATATTATCCACCATTATCTCTTTATTATGCCTTTATTAAGTGCATAATTGATTTGCCAAGAAATTCCAAGTATTGACACATAATTATACTGTTCTGTGAGCAGAAAGTCCTAACATTTTCACTATTATCAACTTTATGACCCAAATTAAAAAACATTGATAAATCCTGTAATAACCTGTTCCAATATTGTTACATTCATGAAAAATGCACCAAACATTTTACAACATATATATATTTTAACCAATGATCTCTTCATATGCTCTTATTCTTTTAAAACAAACATAAACTCTCATTGCATTATGTGAAGATTTGAATTTAGAACAGATACGGAAGCAATATACGAGAATACAGTGAAATGGCTTAGAAGTTGAAAACAACATACAGCTCTAAAACACAACTGTAAATAAAGAGGTTAGCTTGGAGTATTATGGTGCTGAAAATGGAAATATGTGAGCAAACTTTAGAAAAGCAATTTTGGACAAAAATTTATTCAAATTAGGCATTCTATTGAAACAGCACAAGCTAGTGGTGAGGAGCATAGATTCTAGAACCACCCTGCCTGGTTCGTGTTGTGTTTTCCATTCACTAGTTTGTAACCTTGGTCATGTATCTTAGCTCTGATGGCCATAACAATATGCTGGGTGACTTAGAGAAAGAAATTTATTTTCCCATAGTTCTGGTGGCTAGAAAATCCTCACATGTCTTTATTAGTAAATATAGAGAGTGAAATCTTTTCTCCGTAAAGGCCACTAATCCTATCAGATTAGGACCCTGTCCTTATGACTTCATTTAATCTTACCTCCTAAAAGCCTGACCTCCAAATATCATCATATTGGAGTTAGGGTTTCACTTATGAATTTGAAGGGTACAAAATTCAGTTCTTACCACGTCTTAGTACCTATGTTTCCTTTGCTGTAAAAAGTTATAAGAATAGAAAAGGATCTTTGTGAGAATTAATTGAGATAATATACATAAAACTTTTAGAGAATGTAGTATATCATAAGTGCTAGATAAGTTCTATTATTATTACTGGTATTTTAGCAAGTTTCTAGTAGGGAATTCTAACTCTTCAAAAATATTATCAAAATGTATATAAATTACATGGGTTTCTCAGCCTCAGTGCCACTGATAGTGTGGGCTGGATAATTCTCTGTTGGTGGGGAGGGGTCACTGTCTTGTACACTACAGGGCAACCCACTAGATACTACTGGCACCCATATCCCCAGCTATCAAATCATAGTTATCTCCAGACATTGTCAAACCACCCCTGGTTAAGAACTACTGTCATACATCTATCAAGGACACAAAAGCAGCTATTTAAACTTAGTTTAAAATGATAAGTTGTGCTTTCCCAGCTATTCAGAGCAGGGTCCATACGTAGTTGCTCTGGGCTCCTATCATAACTAGAAGGGAAAACTTCCTTTTTTTTTCATATAATTAATTTCTTTATTTGTATATATTTTATATCAGGTATAGTCCCCATAAAATTTCCACTACCAGTTCAGCCATGCACTATCATCTTAGTCCCTTGAGCTCCTCCCACCCTTGTTTTGATCCTTCTCCTTCCCCTGCAGTGTCTCTGATTTATAGTTGTCTGATTATTTTTGTTTTGTGTTTTTTTAGATTGTTATTTTTTTCCCTGATCCCTTATTTTGTATTTTTCTTTTTCCTTTTGACTTAATAATCCCTAGAAGGAAAACTTTCAAAATGTGTGGAGTCCTTGATATATGGTGAATGAAGAAGGAGCATGCAGCAGGAGCCATGTGGGTGGCACCAACCTTGACTTCTACATGGAACAATATATCTATAAAAGGAAAAGTGATGGCATCTGTATCATAAATCTTGAGAACCCGGGAGAAACTTCTGCTGGTAGTTCATGCCATGGTTGCTTTGAAAACCTGGCTAACATCAGTTTCATGTCCTCCAGGACAGTGGCCAGCAAGCTATGATGGTTTGTGGCTGCCACTGAGGTTACTCCTGTTGCCAGCTGCTTCACACCTGGAACCTTCACTAACTCGATCCTGGCAGCCGCCTGGGAGGTGAGACTTCCAGTGGCAAATGATCCCTACACTGGTCACCAACCTCTCACAGTGGCATCTTCAGTTCACCTGCCTCCCACTGCTCGGGTAAAAACCCTCCTTTGCAACAAGGGAGCTCACTCAGAGGGCTGATGTGGTGTGTGCTGGCCTAGGAATTGCTGCACATGTGGCACTATCTCTGTCAACACCCATGGTGAGTCAGGCCCAGTCGCTACCTCTACAAAGACCCTGGAGAGAATGAAAAGGAAGAAAGGCCATTTATTTATTTATTTATTTATAAGTAACTTATTTATTTTTTAATTTTTGGTTTTTCAATTTCGTATATTTTTTACATCATTTTTCATTTTTGTACAATGTATGTGTTTTCATCTTGGTTATAAGTCTCCATACAATTCCCACCACCATTTATTTTTAATTGAGGTGATATCTGGTTACCCATATCAGGTAATGCCAACGTAATGCACCCAAGGTAGAAAAATCATTTAAAAGAGAATCTAATGTAACTGAGGGTCCATGATTTTTAAATTCTGACAGAGTAGATCTATAAAAGGCTGATCTACCCCAGCACTGTCTAGTGCTTTCTTCAATGTAGAAATGTCCTACTCTGTGATATCCAATTGCCTCATTACTATTGAGTGTTTGGAATGTGGCTAATTTGACTACAGGATTGAATTTTAAATTTTATTTCAATTGATTAAAAGATCTGTATGTGGGGCCTCCCTGGTGGTGCAGGGGTTAAGTCTTATTGCTATCACTACTATGGCCTGAGTTTAATCCCCGGCCATGGCTCTGACCCACATGGCACAGCAGACCTCTCCTGTCTCGTCCATTGCTCCCCTCAGCAGCATATTTCATTAGATCTGCCCGTTGTGCTCCCGACTCTGTCTCTGGTGAATCCCCTCACTCACCTACCCTTGACCTCTGGTCTATATCCCAGTTCTTCTATGTAAAAAAAACCCAAAACAAAACCTATATGTGGTCAGTAGTTACCTTTAGATCTATACCACAAAAAGTGATTTTAAATGTTATTTTCTTCTTTAAGAGGGCTGTCAACAGGTAGACCCATTGCTTGCCCTGTAAAGGTTATAAACAGGCAAAGGTTATGTGGGCATAAGGGTATGAGGAGTGGAATTGAAAGGAAGTGGGAGCAAAGTGGGCAATATATTTCAAAGAGACACCCTCCTCTCCCCAAAATGCTATGGAACACAGACATACTGCATATTGTTAAATAAAATAGAAACAGGGTCCTCATAATCCACACAAGAAATGCTTCTTGTAGCCATATACTGTGTATACTGTAGTGATTGTGTGCCTGAGGAATGTCTTTTAGAAGCTTTGCTACATTTCTATTCTGTTGTACAGCTAACAAGCCCTAACCAGATACTGCATTTCTCTATAGATAGCTTATTTGTATTTAAATTCTTTCTACAATGATGGCAAAACCTCATATATATATATATATATATATATATATATATATAGGCAAGCAATAAATAATAAATTCTTATTAAAATGTAAACTATAAATTTGTATAAAAATTAGAAAAGGCAGAGCAGGAATTAGTATAGCAGAGGTTAATTTACAATGAAGATGGATGAGTTAGATGACAATTATACCAAGCGCACAAAGCCTATTCTATGCTAGATAGATATTTTGTATTTATAAAGTCACATTCATGGCAAGAATTTGATTACTCTAAACGTTTGGTGCAAATAAGTCATTTGCATTTTCTACATGACTCAGTAGTTTAAGTATTAAGGAGGTATCTCCTTGGAAGCTAGGATAAGATGCATATAGCATAGAACATTTTTGTCTGTGCCTAATTAGTTCCAACATTTAGTAACCGAGATTTTCATCTGGGCAACTTTTACCAACTCTCTTCTCTGCCCTGTTGTTTATGCACACACAACTTTAGGAACCATGTGGGTAAGCCCATTGTGGCTGAGGGGAATGTGGTTTTTAGGCAGTTAAAAAAGGCTGAAAAACACTCTTAAAAGCTCATGCTGACAGTTCTTCAGTTTGTGGCTACACAAGGAGCACCACTGCAAATAATACACTTTTTAAAAAGGCCATTCTAGAATGAAGGCAGAGCTCAGCAAATACAGTAGTGATCTATAATAATCGCTAATATTTACTGAGCATTTGCTTCAGGCACTGCCATAGGTCAGTTAAGATGTATTATTAACTCATTTAATCTTCACAGCAGCTCTATGAGGTAGGTAAAGTTACTCCCACTTAATTTGCAGAACTAAGCCAAGAAGTTAACGATTTTGTGCACAATCACACAGCGGGTAAATGACAGTCAAAATTCCAAATCTGGCAGAGGAACTCCCAAATTATAGCCTTACACTATGCTGTTTCACAGCTATAGATAACCCAGGGAAAGTCTGCTGGCAGCCAACCTAGAAAAAACAGGTTCTAACCACTGACTCAGGTTTATCAAGTGCATAGATAAGAAAAAGCAGCAGGCTGATTATAAATGAAATGCCTGCTCTAAAGGTTGTAAAAGAAAGATTAATTTTTAAAATCAGATGACTATCTCCAAAATCAGTGGTCCAAAAATATACCCCTGAATTTCATGCTAAGATGGAAAAGCTAAAATTAAAACGAGAACTCAACATTTACTAAGCCTTTTCTTAATAGACAATCTGGAAATCATGTTGACAAATTAGTAACAGGCAAGACGTTAAGGCGCTACAATCCTTTGCAGAACCTCACAGCCCTACAAGTAATCTAACATGTTTACAATTAATGTTCTTTCAAATTTTTGAGAATAGGAGTGCTTTACCCCACCTCTAAAAACACATTATTTTTAAAGGGACATTTCTATTTCAGGAACTTCCGAAAATGACTAAAACGAAGTAACAGTAGCCTTTACTATGTGCTAGAAACTTTTCTCAAGTGTCTTGTGTGTATTAATCCATTTAGTCTTCAGTCCTCAAAATGAGCCAGAGGTAGGTGTTACATTGTACATGAGGTATCTGAGGGCGTGATGGCACTGGGATTCAAATCTAGGTGTCTTGGCTCTAGACACTCAACTGTCAGCCACTTAGCTGAGCGTCAAAATACTTTCCCCCTAAGACCTATTTGTTGACTAAACCCAACGATATAAAAATGGCAAAAGTTCTACGCAAACATCTCTCATGTATTTTTGTCATAATATTTAAATGTTCAATAAAAAATAGCTTATTTAAAAAATACACTTGTACTTTAATTCCAATTTTCCTTCTATCCAAATCAGTAATATTTTATATCAGCAATATTTTTTCTTAAAATATTTTTTAAATAAGGGCTTACTAAACACACCTAATTTTCCCTTCAGAACATACCATGTTCATCACTCAGTTAGACTTTGGTAGTAATTTAAACATCAAAGTATTTTTATAATACTCTATTTTATTAATAGCTACCTAGCTATTAAACTTATAAAGTCTACTTTATAAGTCGTCTACTAAATTATAAAGGAACTTAATTTTTTCCCTGATTCTAAAGAGTTCTACTTTAGATTAAGTTAAATGAAACAATTCTGAAGGCCTGGAAGACTACCCAGGGAATATTCACCAACAGTGTGTGTACTAGGTATCAAACCCTATTTTAAGAGTTTTCACACCTCTGGAGAAGAGTGCACAAGTCAGCAAGATTTGGCTGTATGACCTCTTTTTTAGGAGAGCACTCTAACCCTTTGCACCTTTTAATGAAGGTATTTTGTACTGTGCCATTTTAAAATGTTTCTGGGCGACTGTGGCAAGGTGTATATGGTAATAGCCCATATAAGCATTTAAATCACTGCTTCCACATAAGCCAATTCCACCTTGAAAGAGGTTGTTTTAGAAATTTGAGTTTTCTTTGGATAGCACAAATATTGATGGCACCACTGACATTTGGGGTGGGTCTAGTAAAGTGTGTCTTGTAATATATGAGGGTCTCACACGATGAAATATAATTCAGTATCCTGTGTAATGTTAGAATGTCTATTTAAGTACTAAAAAAATTTTTAGATTATTTTACAACCTAACTTCTTTTAACATATCAGTTTTTGCACATCTTTAAAATTCATTGAACATCTTTAAGTTCTTTCACACATCTTTAAAATTCACTGAAGTTTACAATTGTGTAACTAACATGTGAACCAAAAGATTGTACGCTGGTTGAGAACTTTACTAAGCATATTCATCATCTTGGAGGGACAAAGTATCATCAATGGAAATCACTTCGTGTTTCTGAGTCTCAACAGTCTACATTGTTGTCCACATGGAGTGATCACACACACCTCTACATATGCCTCAGACTACTTCATTATGTCTTTTTGAGTAACTATGCCCAAGCATTTACATACTGAAACATAAATGAATAAATTATTTTATTTCTAATTATACATTTTAATTGTGTGCAGACATTTATGAATTTCTCACTTCAGTATAGAAAATGGAACATATTTTTAATATAAGGGAAGCAATGGGTTTAACAGGGTGAGATTTACTGACTTAGATGTCAGTTGTCACAAGGATGCAACTTGTAGATAAAGAACAAAACAAAAGCAACAACAGAAAGAATGTATCTTGCATGGATGGAAAATTAAATTGCTAACAATACACTCCTTTTCTAAAACACTAGTAAAATAAAATCCAACATCACTTAATGAAATGGAAAGAAAAACCTTCTCAATGCTTAACTTTTGCAGAGGAACTCATAATTAAATGTCATAGTGTGTTCTTTCTGATGAAACAATATGTACTAAACTTTCAGATGGTTATGCAGATGAGCTGATAACATCCCAGGATGGGCAGGCTCAGTGGTGCTTTGTCCCAGTTCCCCCCTTTGTCCCAGTTCCCCCGCTCCTCTACCCTCAGAAGCTGATGTAGAATAGAAACAGAGCATTGTTAGGTGGTGGGCATGTACTTTTGCTGAGTGGGAAATCAATTTATTACCACCATCCTTCACATTTCATTCACATACTGTCATACTGACTAAAATAACTCGACATTCTTACTATTTCTCTCTTTACTGCAAAGCCAAATACTTGGTTCACATTTTATGGATACAACCTTTTTAAAAGGTCAAACAAAAAGCTGCTAAAATATTTCATTGCACAATGATAAACACATTCAAATTGTCAAACAATTCATTTTTTCAGTTGACAATTTTGAAAATATATATAAAGCAAAAATATCCAGAGAAATCTGATTAATAGTAGTCAATGCAAAACCACAGAATTCTAATCTGCTATTACATTAAAAAAAAAAACATTGTTCTGTGTGTCAACATTCCTTAGACTTTTGAGATTTTTTTTTTTTGGCTTTTAAGATTCTGACTGGCAAATTTTGAAACAACAGAAGTGAATGGTTAAGATTTTAATTTTTTTAATTCATAGCAGTAGCCTCTATTATGAAAAACTTTAAATTGTTACAAAATAGCTTCCATTAAATGTGAATGAGTTTGATAAAATTTAAGTTATTTTCTGGCACTTACATGCTTCCAGATAATAAATTTTACATTTTATTGTTACTAAATGAAAGGTATATACTTTTTTCAAAATAAATGAAGCATTCACTTGGCAACCAGTTAAACTAACATTAAATATTACATATAAAACTACAATAGCTCAAATGAAACAAACAGAACAAAACATTTATTAAACCATTGTATAATAAAATAAACTTTTTTATCCAATGCTACAGTGGTAAACATTTTTCCCTCATTAACATTCCAACTAAATCACAGCTGAATTACAACCTAATCTGAGCAGAACTTGAAAATACTTCTTTTACCACTCAATGATTGAACAGTGAGGTGAATATAGACCTACTTTTCTTCATAATTCGAAGATAAAAGATGATGACCTAAGAGACCATTGAAATCCCATTAGCCCAAAGGTTAAATTTTATTTACCCTGTTTACTGTTCAAACTTAAAATTATCATAGCAAATAAAGATTTCATGAATCGTCCTCCTTCCCGCCAAAAATAAATATTAAGAAGAAATTAAGGATAAGAATTGAGTTTTAAACTGTACTTTATTTGTTACTATAATATTGCTTTTTTAATAACTCATCAACCAATCATAAGCATGCAAAAAGCTCTCTTCTGAATAGAGCTGCTTCCATAGCCCCTTGGTTATCAATAAGTAAATTATAAAGTTCATTTAATTTGTAGTTCTCTCCTCCTTTATAGCACTTCAAAGTACTTGATAGAGGTAGGAAAGGCCATCTTTAATAAATTATCTTCCTAACTGTAGAGAATTTCTTAAGATAAAACAGACAAAATGCTAAAAACCTTGCCTCTGATGAGTCCAAAGGACCAGATTCATCTTTGTCTATTTGAAGAATTAAGTCCCCTGGAGTGTTCTAGTCTTTGAGGATGTCTGATAACAAGATCCACCAGGGCTTCAAACAATTGCATTAAGAAAGTCTTCTACCATTCTCATTTGCCAATTCTTTGGACCACCCAGTCCTGTTGGCAAAGTGGGCAGCGATTGTTCTGTTTCACCCACAGGGACATGCAGCAGTTATGGAAGGAATGATTACATTCTCCCCAGACGACTGAAAGGAAAAAAAGAGTATCTGGTATTACATATTTCAATTTAAACTACTGAGCTCAAATTATAGTTTATTTTATTATGAATAATCGTCACAGCCCATAATCCTGAATACAGTTAATTGGTCTAAATAATTTTTTTCTATTTATAAAGAAATAGACACTTAAATGTGCAAATTACAATTAAGAAATGAGAGAAGGCACTGCATTTGAGGGACTTTTCATCACTGTTCTACAACCTATGGGTGATGCCCTTGTCTCCAGTACCACATAATTCCACATACTGTCTTACTGAAGCTAGAGATTAAAGGATTAGAGTCGTCCTCAGATCCCAGACTTTTCCAGTCACACACTTGACCCTTAAAGACCACTTGGATTTTATTTTATAAAAAAATGCCCTCCCTGTTTTTACTTACCACCTTATAATGAGTTTTAAATCTTTCCAGGTCACAGAAGGCTATGAGAAGCAGATGACAAGCTTCTATACATTATCAACTATACAAATACCTACTTGTTTACTAGTAGTGGTCATGAATTTTGTTGTGTCATCCACAATCAGTGTCATTACTTATGTGACAAACGAATGAAGGCAAATGAGGTCCCTCTGTGATCAAAAAAAAGCCGACTTACAGCACAATACCAAATTAATTTTTTTTAAAAAGCAGTATGAATGAAAAGTTTTAAACCAAGGGTAATCTCCCACAACCTGGAACACAATCTCAAACATGGGCTTCATTTGTCCTTTGCTTCACCAACTAAGTTATATGGTAACAGAACAATAAAATACATGAAATAGAAACAAAGAGAAAAAAAAAACCTTAAGAAAACTGACTGTGGGGGCAGGAAGGAGGAAAAATTCTAAATGTTTAAGGAGGAAGAAACAGGATTTACTGCTTAAATTTTTACTGTTTAAAATACTGTGTAAATGTTTACTAAGATGCTGTATATAAACAATGCAAACACAAATACAAAGTCAGCCTCTCTTCCACGATAACTTTTAAACCCTTCTATATATAGCAATGTAGAAGTGAAGACCTCAAGAACTAGGAAATACAAATCTTTGAATTGCTTAAAATATTTAGCCTAAGACAACTTTCTTAGTTCCAGACAATAAGGGACATAACAGAATTCCATATACAAACTATATGCTAAAATAATCTTGAGACTTAGAATTTTTCTACCAAAGTTGAAAAATTAAATACTGTTACCTTAAAAAAGTACTGCAAACAGAAATGCTTTATTAGAATAAAATCCTACCACCCGACCAATAACATGGTAAAAATTTTAAGGTCTTGGCAAATTCCTTATAATTTTCCTACTAGACAAGAATTATATCTTTATTGATTATTGAAATGTTTACTATAGCCATGTCTGGAATATATAAGCATTCTTCTTAATTATAGGCAATAAAAGGACCTGCAGAATAATTCCATCAAAGGTTTTGGAGAACCAACACATTTTACATTAATAATGGATCACTACTTTACAGTTTATTTTTGTGTACTGATAAAGTCAATCTTAATTGCAAATTCAAACATCCCCACTGAGAGAAAACCTTCAGTTGAAAAAGCAAGAGAACAAAATTACAACATACCAACACAATCCTCTTGTTTGTTTTCAGCTTGACATCTGAGACAGGCATCTAAAAGTAAACAAATAGCAATTCTCATTCTGATGCTCAAAAAGCAATTTTTAAAAACCCAGACTCTTCAAAGTCAAATAAAAGCCCAAAGGGCTAGAGATGGAGATAAAAGACTCATACTATTTCTCATTTGAACATAACTGTTTAAAGATGAATAAAGTAAAAGGTACTCTACTAACTTACTTACGACCAGGAGCAATTTCATAAGGGTTACCAACCCTCCATTTTTACAAACTCTGATAGACGTCCTGAGAGTAGAGGCAATCACCAGAGAAAACAATGCTATTCTCCACTATATTAGAAGTAATCGTAAGTTCACTCACATAGCTCAACCTTAAAAGTAGCTTCCTTTCAAGACTCCCTTTTAAATAAGCCATGTATATTACACATACTTACAGAAACCCTAGAAGGATAGCCAGAAACTAATACTGAAGTCTACCAGAAATAGGACTTTTTACTGTTTACTTTAAAAAAAATTTGAACTAAATGACTGCATAATCTCTATCAAAATCAAAATTAACTCCCCCCAACACACATAGTAGGTTCTTCATTCTTTCTAAGAAAAATGCTCCCTTAACATGTAAGTCTGAATCCAAAGTATTTATCCAACAATGGCAAAGTATTTTAATAAATTACTTGGGAATAAACACTGGGAACAGAAACCTAAAGAATAAAGTAGACATTTTCAAAATTTGATCTGTACTTCGGTTTACTTGATGAAGGAGGTAATGCAGAATTTTTTAGGGGCCAATGAAATGGTTTCATTCACTGGCTGAAGAGAAGATAGTTGGGTAAAAATAAGTTTTTAACATAAATAGGGGAAAAATAATTCTGTAAAAAACAGACACATGGTAGAGGTGAAGCCTGCTTCTTTTATTATACTGGACTGTGAGTAGGCATTTTTTTTTCCTCCTCCCAGCCTCACAGTAGGCCTAGCCTGGCCTCTTCAGTGTGGATTAAAAACAACCATTGCCTCCTGAGGCTTTATGCAATTCCACAAATACTAAGCATCGACCTTGTGCAAGAAATTATATACTGGGAACACCAAAATGTCCAAGTCTGATTCCTAATCCACCAGGAAATGGAGAAGTAGATAGGCAAACAGCTACACGCCATAAGGATCCAGATACAACAGCGAAGACATGACTCTAGTTCTGACCATTCACAGAACTAGTTGGTGATCATAAGGCTCCAAAGTTATGTCAAATATCCAAGTTAACATAGCGTAATGATGAGTTACTCTGGTTCTTTATAACTGGGCAGTACTAGCAAATCTACTCTCCTCTTTCTCATCAGTACCTGCTCACTATGCCATGTACTCCCTTCAGAATGAAGGGAAGAGAGTGGAAACCAGGAAGCCTTTTCAATTACACCAAAATGGGCCAACAAAGCTTGGATCAAAAAAATCACAATAAATCATTTAGGTATGTGGGACAAATTCCAAATTAGAATTATTTGGGTAATAGAATCAGAGGGCTCGTTATGTAGACTCTAACAATCTGAATTATATAAACCAATATAGCTTTGGTTTAAGTTCATTATCAAAAATTGGCTTAAATCAATAAAAATTCCTAAAGTTTCAAATTAAGTTTCTTGGGGATGTTCCTAATATCTAAAACAATACATTTCTGAGGAGTACAATAACAGCAATACGTTTACAATGATACTAGGGAAAGAATTGGGAAGTCTGAAAAACAACTCCCTTCTCTGCTTCACCTGGCCACTAAGTGATTTTAACACCTCCAAAGCTCTAGTTCAGAATACTTTCCTGAACCCAAAGTACAGCTGTTGTAGCAGAATACTCGGCTGGAATTAGAAAGTAAATGTGAATCTGAGCTATTTATAGCTTTTACTTTGACTTACTTTAAATATTCCTGTAAAGTTTATTTGTTAAAAAACCTCAGCCATCATTTCAAGTTCTGCATTTCTATTTATTATTAAATTTTTTTTCTTTGGAGGAAGAAATAAAATGCCTTCTAGAAAATATTCTTATTTTTAGGTTAAAGGGAATTTAGTGGATAAAATTTTCAGTAAAGCTTATCCTGTAACAACAAAAACAAAACACATGCACAAATTTTTTTTGCCTGGATTAAAAAAACACCACCCAAAGTGGAAACTGATTCTAATTCTGAAGGGGTGAGGAAAGGGGCTATACTGCTTACTAGGTACACTTTCAAAATCTAATGTGCAAATAAATGGATATGGTCTGAAATCAAGTTCTTTCAAAAGTAAAAAATAAACTCAAAGATAGCATACTGAAAGAGTGCGAATAGAGAAATCTCTTTCTTTTTGTAGGTTTACAGTTTTATCCCTCCAGGGAGAACAATTCTCTTATAGTTTGAAACTATGGAACGTTTTCAAACTATAGAAACCGTAAGATGTGCTCACAGTTTTAAATGACCTTTAAAAAATATACGTCTTGCATTTAAACAGCAGCTCTTTTTCAATAAAATGAAATGTCAAAACAGAAACCACAAAAAGTAAAAGGGACGAACGATTTCACTTAGTCCAACATTTAAATTCAATATATCATAGAATATAGTAAGACACATTTGTAAGAGAAAGTTTTCCACAAAGGCCTGACGCAGAGCAGGACAGTATCGTTATCTTCTCCAGGAAATGGCATCCTATGATGGGTACGTAGTGGGCAGGAAGGCAAAGTTTTACGTTTCCGAATAAAGGCTGACATTCTTCAATTCCCACCAATCTTAAATGTCTTGAATCACCCACATTTAGAAGCGAGCAGAAAAAACAGTAACTGATACAGACAGGCAATGGCTAAAGACACTTCCTTTCCCTGTCTCTCGAGGGCATAACTATGTCCTTTTTGTGAAAAAAGACTCCAGAGCACCACTTCCGTGACCACAGCATTCAAGTGTCCTGCAAACAGGGCCTTTCCTCTGACGCCGTCGCGGTTTGCTTTTAGAGATGGGTCCGGGGCTGGCCGCACAGACCCAAGTGGTTCCTCTTCGCACTCATCAACTCACCCAGTTTTATTTTCTTGGTCATTCCCATCTCTACCTGAAATTACCTTGTTTCATTCCTCTGCCTACTGCCGTTTCACTCCCTAGAATGCCAGCCCCCGAGCTGGGCGCCTGTTGAGCGACCCCCCGGGACACTGGCGGCCGCCGTCCTCGGACCGACACCACCACGGGCGTGGCCCCCGGTCCTCCCGCTCCCGGGCAGGGCGAACCCCGCCCCCACCTCCTCCGGGCAGAAGGGTCACGCCGAGCCTTCGCCCGTCCCGTTCCCGGAGCCGGCCCCGCGGAGGCCGCAGTGGGGCCCGGGCCTCGCGTGCAGCGCTTACCCATCACCTGGACCCTGCAGATGGCGCACGTATCGCACTCCACGTCCCAGCTCCACATGGCCACCGCGTTCCACTTCTTGAGAGAGAACATTTTGTCACCTCCCGACTTGGAGCCTGCGCTCCCGGAGTGAGAGGACAGGGCGCAGGACTCCTCGCTGTCTTCCACGTCGGCCATGGCGGCGGCGCGGAGCCGGCGGCGGAGACGTTGGGCCCGGGGAGGCGGGCGGCGATGGCGGCTGTCCGGGCCGCCCCACGGGCCACAGCGCCGCCTGCAGGCCGCGGGTCCCCGCGCAGCCTACGACGGGGACAGCCCGCGATTGGCGGGCGCGGCCCAGTGACGTCACCGACGCCAGCGCCCGGACGTGTTTCCCCCGCCCCTCTGCTCCCGGCGGCGCGCTGCGGCTGCTGCGGGGCGGAGGGCCGGGGGGCGAGTCTCCTGAGGTCGGGCCGTGGCGCTGCCCAGTGTCCCTGTGGTGAAAGCCGGCGCGGCGACGGCGCCGGAGCCACGCGCCCTGCTTCATCTTTCATGACACCCAAGGCTCTCAGGAATTATCTTGTTAATATATGTCTCTCCCAGTGTGAACTCCTTCAGAGCAGGCACCGCGCCTCTGTCACCACCTTATTCTCGGTAGCTTAAAAAAATGCCTGGGCACAGGAGACACTTGTTGAATGAATGAATGATTGACGCGCTTCTAAAAATGCGGTTCAGGGGTAGAACAGGAATTTCAGAGGCTGCAGCACCCCTCCAGCACCCACCCAGTAACAATCAAAGTCTGTGCCCCTTCCAGGGCAAGGTGATCCAAATCCTACTGGCTTAGACCCTTGAGCTTATGCTCTGCACTGTTGATTGTAAAACTTCTATCTTACTCAACCTACAGAAATATTATGGCCCAGTGGTCTTGTTAAACAAAACTGGTGAGAGCCCTATATGTAAACCCCTGTCCTCTCAAACTAAGCAAGTGTTTCTATAAGCAAACATAAGACCCAAGGCAAGATTCTTTATATTTTAGCCTACAATTTTTATTTATATATTTATATTTATATTTTATTTTATATAATTCTTACATAATTTTTCATTTTTGCACAATGTATCCATTTTCATTCTGGTTGTATTCCCCATGTAACTCCCACCCTTCTTATTTTGTCCCCATTCCCTCCTCTCCTCCCCCCAGTGTGTCTCTGGTCCATAGTTGCTTGTTGATTTTGATTTCTACTTTATTATAATTAGTCTTTTTCCTGGTCCCTTATTTAGGTTTTCTAAATTCCTGCTATGGGTGAGACCATCCGGTATTTTTCTTTTTCTTTCTGTTTTATTTCACTGAGCATGATCCCTTCCAGCTCCATCCATGTTGCTGCAAATTGCATGTGTTTATCCTTTTTGATTGCTGAGTAATAGTCCATTGTGTGTATGTACCACATCTTCCTGATCCAGTCATCTATTCTTGGGCAATTGGGTTGTTTCCATACCAAGGCAAGATTTTTGAATCTGCCACACTCTTGATTGTGTACTCTTGCATGCAATAAAGCTCACTTACCTACTTACTCCGACTTCCCCAAGAAATCTTTCCTGTTCTAAGTCAAGGCTCTCCAGGGTCTCTCAACAGCCTGGGGATCTCATCAGTCTCTGGACCTCTTTATACTTAATAATTACTAGCACTTTAAAGAACTATATATATATATATATGAGACAGCATAACATACACACACACACACACACTCTCTCTCTCTCTCTCTCTCCCTCTTGCCTATATATGCTTTTTAAGAAATTAAAACTGAGGGAAATTTTTAAATGTTAATTTATTTTCAAATAATTATAAAGTAAAAACACTAAATCTATTACAAGTTCTCCTTAGAACAATGACATCACATTATGTGGTTTCTGGAAAACTCTGTACAGTCAAAGAGAGTGAAGAGAGAGGTATAGCTGAATATTTTTGTGCAAATACTTTTAACCTTCTTGGTTCCCTGAATGGACCCCAGGCACCCTGTGACCACACTGAAAACCTCTTATTTTAGTTTAACCTCCTTTTTATAGGAGTAATGAGGTCCAGAGAAGTGAGTAAACTTACACAGCACATTGCTATTTACAGGAAGGCTTTGGAACCAGTTTTAAAACCATTTTGAAACCATGGTTCTTTTATTGCTAGCTTAGGGTCAAATTTTTATGTTTTCTGAAGCAAAGCCAGACAATGTCTCCATTTAAAAGATAAGGCACAAGAAGCCTTAAGATGTCTGATTTTCACCACCGCCTAGTGGTGGACGACCACTGTGCCCGGTTTGGGGTTGAGTCTCCCACGTCTTGCTGGGCCTCTCCTCATGAAGACTCAAGCAGTCTAAGAGGAGTCAAGGGTGTACAAATATGTACAAAAATAAATATGGACACAGGGTCATATTTGGCCACAAGCTAATATGTGCTGTGTGTTGTATGCTGTGTTAAATACAGTGAGGGACCCACATTCTTGAGGACGGAAACCATGAGGGGAAACCTTTTGGAAGAGCTGGGATTTGAACTGAGGGGTAGAAGGAGGTCCTTCAGTCCAGAAAGTGAGTGAAGAGAGGAAACCTGGAGGAGCAGAGCAGTTGCAGCAGTGATGGCGGACATGAATCTGACCTCACTAACTTTATGAGCCAGACAAAAAATGCCTATAAACAAGCTCAGATAAGCCATAAAAACACATTCTGTTCATATTAAACAGCAACACATCTGAGCAGAGATGGCTGTAAATGGTTGCTAGCTAATAAAGAAGACTAGTGGGTCAAAAGCTATATATTTATCATTAGCTTTCTTTTTTTTTTTTTTAAAGATTTATTTATTTATTTGTACAAGCACTGGGTACAGTCAGAAGCGCGGGAGGGTGAGAGAATTCACCAGAGCCAGAGCGGGGAGCAGAGCAGGCAGAAGGACCGAAGTACACTGCTGAGGGGAGCAGCGGGCAGCAGGAGAGGACTGAGCGCCATGTGGGACCCTCCTCCGGTGGCCGGGGAGCAGCCGGGGATTGAACTAGCGCTGCAGAGGCTGCGGGCAGCTTGGCAACCCAGCGCTCAACTGCTGCGCCACTGGGGAGGCCCCTATCATTAGCTTTTGATAGATATTGATAGATATTGCCAAAAGACCCCTAAAGAGGCACACAGATTTTGCACTCCCACCTACTAAAGGTCAGTGGTAAATCTCAATAAAGTTCATTTAAAAAAATTAACAGTTTCTCAAGAGTCCTGATATATTATATGGCAATTTGTTAAATTACTATTGTATAAGCTTCCTTACTCAGCCTCATGACTTATAATATTTCAACTTTTAGGGTCTACTGTTTACTTTTAAAGTACAAGGATCTTGTCTTCCTAGCTACATGCTAAGAGCCTTAAGAGTGAACATAATCGACTAAATCCATTTCTACCACCATAGTTAGCTTGGTTCCATCAGCTTGCCAGCATATTTATGCATAGAATGAATGACAGGGTTTGTTTTTTTTAAACTTCAAAATGAAGAGGTCTTAAATCTTTTTTCTTTTTATTTATCTTGTGTAACTGTCCTAAGTGGAATCATTGGAATCACTCATTTCTAACATCAATAATAATAACAGCAAAAACAAGAGCCACAAAAAAATTTTTGAGCACATACTATGCGACAGATACTGATCTAAAATGCTTGATAGGCGTCATCTCATGAAAAGAGATAGGTGCTATCCTTATCTGTATCTTACATAAGGAGAAATTGAGGCATAATAATTGACCGGTCAGAGGTCACATATCTGGAAAACACCAGGTTTTCCATGGAAAATTCTGGTTCATCTAAGTTCCCAGTTCATACTTTTTATCCCTGCATCATATTTTCATGTCATATAAAATTCAACCAGCTCAATGTATCATCCATGCATCAACCCAACCACATCTTTCATTTTCCCATAGAACTGTATGACATCCAGGGGGAGGGGCAAGAGAAATCAGAAACTTCCTCACTTGGGAATCAGTGAAGGTGGTTATTATTTTTAAACATCCTATTCCCAACCACAGATAAAGATTCTTTCTTAGATAAAGATAATGGCCTTCCTTCAAATTCTAAATATCATATGCACAAGAAAAATCCTAAATATCTGTTTTTTACTAAGACCTGCATGTGAAACCTGAATTTTAGAAGAAAATAAGGGTGATAAAATCAACACTACTTAGAATATTCAAAAATAGTCATCAAATTTTAGAACTTGAAAGGGGTTTGGTTATTGTGAAAACTGTTATAGAATAATCAATATCTTTCTAGGCCTCTCTGGTTGACCATAGAAACGGTAGCCTCCTTATGGAAATACAGTATCCACATTCAGTTTTTAGCCTGTGAAATAATGAACAAAAAAATCACAAATTAAAAAAGAAAAAGGGAAGCTCAACTCCACACAGTAGAGAGTAAATATACATAATCCCTTATCCTCCTGCGGCAGCACGCACTTCAAAGAGTTTAGGTAAATTTTCATTTCCGATTCACAACAGGCTAACAGAAACCAGGATTTGGGTGGTGGTGGGGGGCATTGAAAAGGGGAGGCAGGGCTAATCTTTGAGAGCTATGTTGTTGTCTTACTACTTGTCCTTTGGTACAATCATCATCCATCAGAATAGAATTATGATTTAAGGAAACATCACATTTGAACCAAAATACTCATGATTTTATCAAGAGCAAAATCCACTGCTGAGGACCCCTCTATTCCAGCTTAGTGCCCAGGCTTCATACAGCCTCCTGGTAGCTGGTATTCACCGACACAGATATTCAGGAGCCTACCTTCTTCTTCTTTTTACGGGTAACACTTGGTTTCTTACTATGTTTCCAAATAGATCTGAAGGTGTCTGAAGAGATCTGAGGAGTAACTGTAATTTTTAGGACTGGCAGTTTACCTGAGAGGAGGAAAAACATATAAGTGAACGGGTAAGATATCGCACAACTTCATCTGATGGATTGGCTCTTAGGCTTCCGATTAAGTGGACAAATTTCCTCTCACTCAATACCCTTTCCTTGTAGCCTCTGGATCTGAGTAATCATAACAATTCATTTCTGTAATAACTTCTTACACTAGTCCTACCTTTCCATTCCTATTATCATATCTCTTACCTGGATGACTGCAATAGCCTTCTAGCTGATCTTCCTAGTGCTAGCCTTCTTCAACCCCAAATCCATCCTGGACTATGTTTCCAGATTAATTATCTGAAAGCAAAATTCTGATCTTATCATTCTCCAGCCCTATTACCATTACTGACTCTCCATCGCCAGTGTATACATAAGAGTAGATAGACCTCAAGCTTATGGTTCTCTGAAGGGGCCAGGGCCCCAGCTGAGCAGCAGGAGCCTGGATGACACCATGGTAGCCTGTTTTGATGTCCAACCCGCCTCAGTCAGGTTTGGGTTTTAGAAAAAAAAATAGAGAAAAAACTATGGCAGTTTTGGAGACATGTAGGTCAGGTTTAAACCCGGCCAGTGCCATTCAAATACAGCAGAGCTTCCCTGCCCGGAGCAAGACAGTGCAGGGCAGGTTGGATGTATTGTTGGAGTTTTGGTTTTAAACTCTGAGCTGGTTTTGAGAATGGATCAGGTCAGAGCCCCCACTGGCACCAATGATGTCCAAGCTTGCACCTGCACCAATCAAGTGGAAACAGATGGTTTGGGAAAAGGGCAAATCAAGTTAGAAAGGCCCATATCCTGAAGAGGGATATAAACTGAAGTTTCAGAGAGGCTGGATGCTCAGTTTGACAGAGAGAATGGGTTTAGAGAGACTCTGCCGGATGGGGAGGCTGCTTCAGAAAGCTGGAGGCTGTTTGGAAAGGCTCCAGTGGATAGAAAGCTTTGACTCAGCTTGGAAGAAGCTTCAGGAGAACTTTGACTGCAGGCAATTTGACTTTAGCTTCAGGTATAAACTAGACTTCAGCTTCAGGAGACAGACCTCAGCTTCAGGAGAGTCGTTACTATGGTGCTGCCACAGCAGCGCCCCACCTGTGACTACCCTCATTGCCACAGATTACTTGGATCCAGGTCCACCACTTACCAGTGTGCCTCTAGTTCCAGGCTCTCATCAGAGGGATGGTGCCATCTTGCACGAGCCCCTTTTGGTTTGGACTATTGCACACTCACTGCAAACATTATCTGGGTTAGGAGAGCTGTCCATTTGCAGCCTTAGGAGCTTTTTCCTTCTTCCCCATCTCCCCTCTGTAAATAAACCCCGTTGTTGTTGCACCCTGAGAGTGAGTCATGTCTTGCAATTGTGAGTACACTGGTGAGAACCCACAGACTGTGAGCAAGTCCCCCAAACCTGTCCCCACACCTGTGCTCACTTTCATATAGTTTTTCCAGAGCTGTCATGGCAACGATCCTTTGACTCTAGTTAGGGAGTGATGTCACTGTGATTCCCAGTCCTTTATATGCTTTTTTTCCGAGTAAGTTGTTAGGATCGTCTCTTTATCCTCAGTGTTGGTTTCCACAATGATAGACCTTTCATCCTTCCCTGTGCTGGACACTGAATGGATTCTTTCACGATAGAGATTTATATCCTTTGTTTCTGGGAAAATTCTTGATTTAGTCTTTTGTTTATTCCTTGTCTCTACTTTTCTCTGTTCTTTCTGAAACTATGAGTTTGCTACTGATGCTCTTAGACTGGTCCTCTCTCATATTTTCTCACCAATTTTTTCATCTGCCTAGCTTTTGGTCTACTTTTTGAAGACTGTATTACCTTTATCTTTCAACATCTGTTTAGAAATTTTTATTTTGGCTCTCATTTTTACCTTTCAAGAACTAGTTCTTATTTTTTTTTTTTAAGATTTATTTATTTATGTATACAAGAACTGGGGTAGAGGCCAGAGGTGTGGGGGGTGAGAGGATTCATCAGAGACAGAGTAGGGGACAGAACAGGCAGACTGACTGAAATACACTGCTGAGGGGAGCAGCGGGCGAGGAAGAAGAGGTCTGCTGTACCGTGTGGGTAGCTCCCTGGCCAGGGATCGAACTTGTGCTGCAGTGGCTGTGGATAGCTTCACAGTGCTTTGCTTAACCCCTTGCACCACCAGGGAGGCCCTGGTTCTTATTTTCTAATAATTCTTTCTTCACATCATCTGTTCTTATTTTACTGATGTATTATATTCTGTTTCACTGAGTGTGTATGCTTTCTTTGAAATTTTTTTTTTTTTTCCTGGGGCCTCCCTGGTGGCGCAAGGGGTTAAGATGCAACCTATGAAGCTATCCGCGGCCACTGCAGCACGGGTTTGATCCCCAGCCAGGGAGCTACCCACATGGTGCAGCAGACCTCTCCTGACTGGCCTGCTGCTCCCCTCAGCAGTGTATTTCAGTCAATCTGCCTGTTCTGTTCTCCACTCTGTCTCTGGTGAATCCTTTCACCCCACATCTCATTTATTTTGTATACAAAATAAATCTTTTTTAAAAAGTAAAATAAAATAAATTTTTTTGTCTGCATTGACTCTTTAGGTTTCCTTTTTATTTCAGGTTTGATTTCCCGTGTTTGCTTCGTGTCTAGAGATTTTCAGATTTCTGTTCCCAGTGAAACACGAGGCATCCAGAGGCAGAGGGAAAGCTCCTGTGCAAGTGTGGGACTTGCTTACCTGCTCGTTTTCTTTGCATGACGAGAGAGATGGCCAGCTGTCAATATCTGGAGTTCCTTTTTTTGGGACACTTATGTTTATGCAAAAAAATAGTCTTCTACATGGTTAGCAGCCTTCCTGAAGCAGGGCTTTGGAGATGGTAACTGAGCCCTAACTGTTCAGTGTGCTGAATTTTCCTTCATCTTTCTCTTTCCAATTTTTCACATCACCCTCATTCTCCACTTTGCTGGGTGTCTTGGTTCTGGTAAAAGGCTGTGCTTAATTTTTCTCCCTGATGTGTCTCCCTGATTTCTGTCCTTTCTTCCCCTCCTATCTATTTTCATTATAGAGGTGGAGTGATCCTTTTAAAATGCGGGTCTGCTTAGGTTACTCCTCTGCTTAAAATTCTCAAAAGCCTTTCATCTCAACAAAGTTAAAAACGAAATGCCTCATAATTGTCGAGACGTTCCCCTGACCTCCTTGCTTACTTGTGGGAATGTTTGTCCCAGTACTCTCATTCCATTCCAACCCCCTGGCCTGCACGCTGCTACTAGAACACATCAGGTAGATTCCTGCCGTAAGGTCTTTGCACGTGCTAGTCCTTCTACCTGGAAGGCTTTTCCCTAAGATAGCTACATGACTTGCTCCTTCCAGCCTTTACCCAAATATCTTTTCCATGGCTATCTTACGATTGCATCCTCTTGCCCCACATATACACACTCTGTCCTTTTTCTTGCTTTGTTTCTCCCTTGAGTATGCATCCCATTTGATATACTAAAGTGTATATTTTACTTCTGCTGTGGTGGCCGATTTCTGTCTGTCATTCTCCACTAGAAAGTAATTCCTGGAGCTTCCCTGGTGGTGCAAGGTGTTAAGTCTCAGCACTATGAAGCTATCAGCAGCTGGCAGCTATGGCAGCATGAGTTTGATTGCTGGGCAGGGAGCTAACCCACATAGAACAGCAGACCTCTCCTTCTCGCCCACTGCTCCCCTCAGTAGTGTATTTCAGTCAATCTGCCTGTTCTGCTCCCCACTCTGGTGAATCCTCTCACCCCACACCCTCACACCTCTGGCCTACACCCCAGCTCTGTATGCATAAATAAATAAAATAAATCTTTTTTAAAAATTAAAAATAAAAGAAAGTAAATCCTATGAAGGCAGGAATTCACTGCTCAGCTTACCAGTGTCTAGAACAGGGCCTGGCATACAATAGGCACTTAATAAATGTATATTGAAATAACTAATGAATGAATGAATGCCCTGTGAGATGTGGATAGCATTTTGCCTCTGTTAACTTTTTTGTTTGAGAAATAAGGTTGCTGATGTTTCTGAAGAAACTTTCACTATGGGTTCTGTCATTAAAGGCAGGTAATTAAGAACTCCTTCGAAGGCAAATAAATGACCTGAGGCAGTTAATTTGGATTTCATGGAAGAGAAGAATTAGAATTCAAAATTAGCTTATTAACTTGCAAATGATAAGAACACAGAAGCAATCAAAAGAGGAACATTACTTCTATAATCAGTGATATTACTAATTGCTTTGAATGTTTAAAATGATGCCATTAGTGCTATCTGACAAGAAATTTCCCCGGTAGCATCCAACCAGTTAACCCTGTTTTGGAAGGCTTTCTTGGTTTTCAAACTAACAATCTAATTGAAGTGTTCCATCAGTAGCATCCCATAATTATTTTGGTTCAAATTAAGGATGCATTAGAGATACTCACATACTACCATATTTGGAGAAAACCTATTTCTTAAACTATAAATTACTTTTTAATGCCTTTTAAATTAGTATCTATTTTCAGGTAGGTTATTTCATAATTATCTTCCAATATATGCAAGTTGAACCATTTACTACTGAGCAGACACAGAGACATTCTGCAGCTCCAAATATATCCCCAGTGGCAGTCATGTCCCATTAAGTCATCTGAGACCAATGATCGTCAGTACTCATTGCAGTGCTGGTCAGGGCAGAACCCGCAGCCTCTAATGCCTTCTGCCATGGTGACTGATGGAAAAGTTACAGCAGTGCTAAGTAAAACCAGATGAAATACTTAACCTTCCTTCAGTATATTGAGTTTAAATTAAAGTTAAATTTGAATTAATTTTAACAGAATAATTCCACTGAATTCAAAGTACATGCCAATGGACTAGGAAGTGGATGTTCTGCTTCATGACAATATAGAGATAATTAAAAAAGCTTGAAGTCATTTGATAGACTATTAAGAAATGGCAATGCAGTAGTTTTGACAATGGGATGGACAGCAATGTAATTCTTCTCTCGAAAACTGCCAGCATTTAAAAAATGCAATGGCAAAGCATGCCACGCTTCCAGGCCATTTTATTGAAGAAGTGACAAAGACCAGATGTGTGCACTACTGAGTTCTCTCCATATCACCTAGCAGAGAGTGGAAAAAGATGTCTCCCCCTTTTTCCAAACATTGAATTCGGTTATTCAGAAATGTCTATGATGACTTTCATTGAGTTTTGTTTAAAATCACGTTTTCTCCTCTCTCCATCAGCAGTAAAAATGAGTCATTAATCCTGGTCATGCATATTGGTGAAGGGGAAGGCAGAGCTAGCATTAACTACTCATTGCCTATGTGATTCTCTCACTTCCAAAGGATTCCATGGTCATCAGGTAGACTTAGTCCTCTCCAATCTAACCATTCTTTGATGATCCAGAAAACCACGACAGCATCTTGTGAGGGTTGTTACTTGAATTTTCCAGCTGATATCTGGAGAAGTCTTTTGCAGATTGGGTTGGGGAGGAGAAAATAGTGTGAGAGACATTCCCCAGTGAATAGGTGAGGATAAGACAGAAAAGAAAGCAGTGGGGAAAAAAAATCTTGCTTTAAAAATATGCATTACTTAGATCAAAGGCTACAGGTGACATTATAAAAGTTCTTGAACTCTGTGCAAATCATTGGGGAAATTGGCAGGAGGGTGACCAGTCCGTGACAGCGCTCCTGACTGTCACATAGCTCAGGACAGCTACATAATGAAAAAGGTGGAGCATGGGGGTTGCAAAGCAGTCAGGAATAAGTGGACATGGATGGAGGAGGGGAACACATAACTGAAAACACTCTACCTGTCTTTCTGAATCTCAGGGCTTCAAGGATGTCAGCAGCAGCCATTTCTCCCAGGACATTGTTTCCAAGGTCAATTTCCCTTAAGTGGGCAGAGTATTTGATCAGGCTGGCCAAAGAAAATGACAAAACAAAATGGCAATTTGTCAAGCATGGTTACTCAGAGACTCAGTTTAGTATTTTATTTATTTATTTTTTTTTTTAGAGGCATGTTTTATTTATTTATTTGTTTGTTTGTTTGTTTGTTTTGTTCATACATGCACTGGGTACAGTCAGAAGCGCGGGAGGGTGAGAGAATTCACCAGAGCCAGAGCGGGGAGCAGAGCAGGCAGAGGGACCAAAGTACACTGCTGAGGGGAGCAGTGGGCAGCAGGAGAGGTCTGCGCGCCATGTGGGACCCTCCTCTGGTGGCTGGGGAGCAGCCGGGGATCGAACCGGCGCCGCAGAGGCCGCGGGCGGCTTCGCAGCCCAGCGCTCAACCGCTGCGCCACTGGGGAGGCCCTCAGTTTAGTATTTTGAAGTATGATCTTTCCTTTTAGGTCTTCTCCATCTCCTTCCCCTCTCCCCGCCACCCTCTCCCTCCCCACCCCCACCACTTCCAAAGGTGATGCACTAACCCAATTTGAAACTGGAGATATACTGAATCCATTTTTTCCCCCAATTTTTATCTTTCTAGTCTGGATGCCTCTCCTGGGCAAATTGGTAAGATAAGCATTTTTAGTGTCCTTATATCGTCCATTCATTTATTTTGTCAAAAGATATGGTGTGGTATTATGCAGAGCTTCCCAGTCTCTTAGATTTTATATACCCGTAAGATGTAAAATAATAATAATGTAATAGGGTAATCCCCAGGGAAAAGGGAGGTTCCAGTTTCCCTGCTCCACCCAAGGAAGGGTAGAGATGAACAGGGAGAAGCTAGAGAGACTGGGGGAAGGAAGGAAGAAGGAAGGAGAGCAAGAAGGAGACCTGGAGGAGGCACCCAGAGCAGAGAGACATGTGAGGAAGCTGCACTTGCTTCTCAGCCTTGGACTTGCACCAGGGACCTGGGACATGGAAGGAAACACTTGAAAGAGACAGACATGAGTGAAAGACCTGTGGGGAGGCTGACAGTGGCAGCCTTTATCTTGACTTGTATTTTGCTCTTTTCCTTCCAAACTTGTCTGACCCCTTCCACCCCTTTCCTGTGGGTCACCCACCAGAAGGTGCCTTAAACTTGTGGCAGGCTTTCAGGCCTAAGCAGTCCTGTTTTGGGCCAACCCTGTTTGACCGGGTCTTCACCCATGAGGGGATGGGTAACTTTGGGTGATTGATTTCAATACTATGTTCTTTCTCTTTCTCTTTTTGCTACTGCATACTAATTGTATTAAAGTTCCTTTTCATTGAAGGTCTTATACACTGGAATATGTTTGTCTTTATGCAGTGGACTGCAGAATTCATTTAAAGCAGGCAGGTTTGAGGGTCCCGAGGTAGCCCTCAGTCTGCCCGCTAACATTAATGATACTAATGGGGGAAATGATAAAGGTCAGCCTGGCAACTTTCAGTTTTTTCAGCACACTGTTAAAGACCAAATTATTCTTTACCAAAAATTAGGAAGGGTATGGTCTCACAATGAAGAAGAGATTTTAAAATCAAGTAAGTTTAGTTTTCCGACAAACACTTTACCTGTCTTTATTTTTCTGATTTCTTTGAAAATTCTGTCAAGGCCTGGCATTGGCCTGCCAAGTAGGTCTTTAGGAATCTTAGGCATCAACAGTGGACATGGAATTAGGGGTAAGGCTGGGTTTCTGCTCCACTAATACCTCTTGCCAGCCACATGTTCTCTCGGGTCTCACCTTCCTTACCTATAAATTGGTCCAAAAGAGGCTGTCCTAATTCAAAAAGTTGTGGTTAGGACAAAATAATCAATTCCTATGAAAGCATCTTCCAAAATGCAGTACTAATGATGCTATTATATTGTCTCCATATTTACTAAATGCATCTTATGTGCCTAATATTGCAGGGATTAGAATAGTTAACACATGACTTCTGCTTATCATATGACTATCAACAACACAACTTTGAGTCCTTGCCAGTGTGTTGGAGGGATGAAATTTCACGTAAGATCAGTGGTGAACGGAAGGTCACTCTTGCTCCTTGAACATATTTCCTACTGATTCAGTGGCAGAATTCAAGGCCAAGGCAGCATGATCCTACCAGACTTGGTCCTACCAAGATCCTACTTAGATCTTGCTTTCGAGGAAACAGTCTAATTATGACTGGATGGTTTTAGCCTCCAGAAATGCCTGACTGTGTCCAATTTCTTCAGGCAAGATGGATTCTTCAAGGGGGATGAGTGGATCCACAGAAAAAGGGGGAGCATTGAAGGTAGATTTTATGGTTTGACAAGTCTGCATCTAGATCTGATTCTGGACGTCATGGACCTAACCTCCACACCACGCAGGCTCACCACAGTCATGGCTTTCTGGAGCATTCCTCAACTGTCAGGGGCCTTCCATGCATGTGAGGACCTGAAATCCAGCCAAGCTCTGCTTACCAAGACCTGGACCCTGAGGCACAGCCCTGGAAGGGGGCGTCCTCTGACTTATGGCCTCTTTAAACTCATCTGCCCAGAGGACCTTTTTTCAAATTTATTTAAAGGTGCTAGCTGGAGTCCAGTGCTCATTTTTAGCACCTCATATTCAAGATATAATTTAACCCTCTAATAATCTCTTTCATTAGATATTATTATTCCAAATTTCACAGATGAGGAGACTGAAATATAGAAGAGTTATTTAACTTGCCTAAGATTACACTGTTAGCAAGTCGTGGAGCAGAGCTGTGAGCCCAGTCAGTCACTTGAAAATAATCATAAAGCTTGATTCACATATACCAAGAAAATATATTTTAAAGATGAAGAAAATATATTTTAATTTCCAGACACTGATGTAGACTTGGACTGCTCGCATGGGCACTGTGCTATTGCAACATTAATGGTGTCACAGACACACGAGGCCCTGTGCTCATAAGGCCTCTCATTTGGTTTATTGCTCTGCTCTTGTCATCTTGAAATTCTTAATATCTGAACAAGGGCTTTTGGGTTTTCCTTTGAGTCCCTACAAATTCTGAAATGAATTCAGCTACTACTTGTAGTACAGTCAGTGCAGAAAGCAAAGCCTAGTGAAAGTTCAGCCTGAGTGATTGTACTGTCTTGTCAGCCCCAGAGCCCGCTGCTGGATGGATGTTGAACATAAGGAGGCCTAGCTCATGAGGGGGAACCAGGGCCACTTTGTTCCTGCTTTAAGCTGGAGTAAGCCACCAGTGCAGGCTTGCAGGTAGACTCAAGCAGCAGGGTAATTTCTCATCACAAATGAAAAGTGTGATATCTCATCTTTGAACTAGCTAATAGTGGAGGATAGATCCCACGTATTACTAAAGGTGGATAGGATCCATGGGTAGACAGGTGGTTAGTCTCTTATAATCTAGATCACACCTAATCTTACTCCAACATAAATGCATATACATAAGCCACCCCAAGTAATTATTCAATTAAGTAGACTCCAGGAGCTAACTGTGCTTACAGACCCCAAGACAAGTCCCTCACGCCCCATCTATCCACTGAGCAACTTCACAGAACTCAGGACCCTCAGTGATAAGTGGAGAGCATTAGCATGTTCTGTTTTCCAGAAGCTTTTGAGAATTGCTCTTTCTTTCTGCCTGAGGAGGTTGGGACAACATTGTAATCAAACACAAAGGAGTATTCACTCTGGAGAGGGTCACCTTTCTTTACTTACATTTTACATTATATCTTGACATTAGGGAAGAAAAATCTGGAGATGAAACCCCTTCTGGGACTTACAGACAACTGCCCACCGTGGCATCTTCTCTTAAGGTCATGGACCAACACCAGTATAGGCCATAGCTTCCCTCAGGGCTGAAAACTTCACTTGGCATTGCTAAAAAGCCGCGATTTGATCATTGTCCCCATGATTTAACCAAAAACTCAGTTTCAAAAGGTGGTCAAATAAAACTTCTTCCTTTGCTACTTACCATGTTAAAGTTTTAGTGAATTCCAACAAGTCATTTTCTCCTTCTTTTCCTTTCCCATCTATGCCATTATCTGCCAAATGCAATTTCACTAGCCAAGGACCAGCTTTGGTTAAATCTTCATTTTTTTTCTTGCTTCCTATAAGAAAATTGAGTATTTTGCTATTTTTATGCAGTACTGCCCCTGCTTATCAGCAGCTATATTGATGTTACTTATTTAGATTGTATTTAGATTGTTGAGGAAATACATGTAATTGAAGAAGTACTTTTTAAAAGCAGTGTGCCCTTTATTTGTTAAAAAAGAAAGCCCCATGCATGCTTTGCTCTTTATGAAAGGTAATATCACTTAAGATTTAGTTGTTGCCTTTACTTTGTCTAAAGAGAAAAATCAATGTCTCTAGAAATTTCTTGTAGAAAATAAATGAGTTCTTTGATGATCCTGGGGAAGTGACAGCCTTTTTATAGGGATTCAGCCCTTTAAAGGAGCCTGCCACATTTTTGAGCTGTAAGATGAAAAATATGAAGGAGAAAGAACCATCTTGCCTTTGTAGACTTCATGGCTGATGGAAGTGGTTCTGGAGCCTAGTTCATGGCCATCAATCTATCTAGCTTTTATAAAGTTCAGGGTCAGTGCTGTTGAGTGGCAATATGCACAGTTAATTTACACCAGTTCAAAGCTTAGGATTTTGGCAAAGAAAAAAAAAAAAAGAACAGTAGGAGAATGGAGAAAGAGAAATAGACATGGACATAATGCTGGCTCATCCGCTAGGCAGGTGTGAGATGGGAGATTTAAATGTCCAGTCCCAGAGCCAGATCGCTTTCTGGGGACCCCAGGTTGTTGAAGTTATATGCTTTGTGTGCAACGGGACCCCCTCTAAACACCAGCCAACTACTTCTTTTGGGGGTCAACTGAAAAATAGTGATCTGAAATTTTGCGGGATTTAAAATATATCTTTATGTTGCTTTGGGAGAGCAAGTTAGATTGAAAAGGATTCTTTAACTACATATATTAACTTCACTTAACATGCTGACTTGAGACTCTAACTCCAGGGCTAAACAGGATTCCTTTGCACCTGAATTTATTCAGCATTCAAAAAATATTTTTGAGCTCTTATTATGTGCCAGGCACAGTTCTAGATGCTAAGAGTTCAGCAGGGAATTAAAGAGAAAAAAAACTCCTAACTTCATGAAGCAGACATGAAGTGTGCAGGAGCAGTCGGTGAGAGAAGCGTCAATGATAAAGTGCAAGTTTTCAAGTGATGAAGGAGAAACTGACCTTTTAAAGGAAATTTAGATTTTGGGCCATTCTAGTTTGCCAGTTAAAAAAAAAAAATTAAGGGCCTCCCCCGTGGCGCAGCGGTTGAGCAATGGGTTGCGAAGCTGCCCGCAGCCTCTGCAGCGCCAGTTCGATCCCCGGCTGCTCCCCGGCCATCTGAGGAGGGTCCCACATGGCGCGCAGACCTCTCCTGCCGCCTGCTGCTCCCCTCAGCAGTGTACTTCGGTCCTTCTGCCTGCTCTGCTCCCTGCTCTGGCTCTGGTGAATTCTCTCACCCTCCTGCGCTTCTGACTGTACCCAGTGCTTGTATAAATAAATAAATAATAAATAAATAAATCTTTAAAAAAAAAAAAATTAAGAAAAGATTCGGTTGGTTTCTTTGGGTATGACTAGTCTGCTGGGTTGTTGAATGAAATAGACAGGATTTATTTTCTTTCTAAACATAGTTGGAAGGGGAGAAACTAATTGTAGGGTAAATGATTATCAGGCTTTTCTGCCCCCCACCATTAGGATTGTCCTGCCCGATGGGGCACTTGCAGCATTTTGTTACATTGCCATAGTTATGTTTTTACTTTTGTGGACCAGGGTTCAGTATTGAGATATTTGCTGAGAGAAGCAGAAGCAGAAGAGGCAGGAGAGAGAAGGGGAGAAAGAAGGCCAGAGAAGCCCAGAATGAAGACTTGCTGGGGGCTTGGAGGCCTATGGGCCTCCTGGCCCCCTGGCACCCCTGTCTGCTGTGTACCTGGTTGGTACACTACATGTAAAAGCTCAATAAAAGCCTGAGGGCTCCACGACTCCTCCTTTACCTGGTCTGCTCGAATCATAGAAAACCTCTGTGCCTTCCTGTCCCTACACTAATCTATAGTGAAAGTTTTATTGGGGATGGGCCTAATTTCTCTAGATCTCATTTGTCCTTACATCACTGGCGTGGAAATGACAGCAAATGACAGCTGTTATGAATAATATTATAAATAATATAACTGCTAGTATATCAGAACAATATTTGGTACATGGTAGGTGTTTAATAACTGTTGAATGAATGAATGAATGAATAATAAAGCATAGAGTGCAATCGTATCATGGCAACTTTTATCTCACTGTTCATTATTTTTCCAAGGATAGTGTAGTTATAATGCCTTCAGACCATTCAGGAACATGCATAAGATACGATTTTCTTACTTTTTTAAAAAGATTTATTTATTTATGCATACAAGAGCTGGGGTACAGGCCAGAGACATGGGGGTGAGAGGATTCACCAGAGACAGAGCGGGGAGCAGAATAGGCAGACTGAGTGAAATATACTGCTGAGGGGAGCAGTGGGGGAGTCAGGAGAGGTCTGCTGCACCATGTGGGTTGCTCCCTGGCTGGCCAGGTATTGAACTCGTGCTGTAGAGGCTGCGGATTGCTTCATAGTGTTGTGCTTAACCCCTTGCATCACGGAGGCCCTGATTTTCTTATTTCTATGCTCTCTTCACAAGTACACATATCTTTGCAAAGTTAAATTTGCCACCAGAATAATTAATGATTTGGCTGCTGATCATCATGCTTCTTTTTACACACCCCCCCATCAGAAAGCAGCAGTAGTGAAATAAAAGGACAAGAGGGCCAACGCCAAAGGCCAAATTCCTATGCAGCTGCTGAGCTTTACAAAGAGAAACACCATCTCAGTGGCTCACCTCCAGCATAACCAGCTTGGCATGAATGGATGTGTGCCCTTGGAGGGGAGGGAGCTTCCAAGGCTGTGAGTGACCTGATGCAACTTGTACCCCCAAGGGGGAAAACAACCCAAATGTCCTTCCTGCAGCTGTTGAGGGAGGTAATAATATTATCTTTCCCTGTGAAAATACCTAGTTTGGAAAATGCTAGTCCAAATCACTCTTTAGGATTTAGACTTCTAGTGAGTCATGATGCCTAGTTGGGCTCTGAAGGCTGGTGTTACTTACTACGGGGATCGCCTGTTCCAGCCCTTGAACCAAAGTTCAAGCAGAACCAAATTCTTTTCTCTGGAGGGAAAACAAATTCCTCAGAGAAAGAGTGAGCACAAGCTCAGCCTCCGGTCATACTTGATTCACCCCAGCTGTATTCGAGACCTATGTTTACCTAATCTTCCATTTCTTTACTTTAAAACAAAAACAAGCTCATCAACAATCAGGACTTTGTACCGCCCTGCCTCAGACAACTTCACAGTGGCTTGGCAATGTCAAGTGTGCCTCAAAGGTGGAGAGGTAAGTGAAATGAGCCAAAGCTATGGTTCTGAAACCTCTCTTTAGAAGACGCTGTGTGATTCCCAGAAAGTCACTTACTTCTCTGAACCTAAATTTCCTCATTGTCAAAACAGACATCAAACCCTATGTCCAAGAAGCATGTAAAGACTGAGCAGAAAGCAGAGGTGGTCTGAGCCCCATGACTTAGTTCCCAAGGATCCAGGGACTCCCAGGCTCTGAGCCAGAAGACGGATCAACCTTGAGTTGGTGATGTCTGGCTTGGTCTTTGCCACACAAGCCCATCAGATCCATAAAGATCCAGAAGATGGCTGGAGACTGCGCATTATCAGATGACCATTAGGATTAGTCACCTGCAGATCTATTCAGCTTGCCTAAGGTCCCAAAAATGATCATCTGAAAGACCCAGCAATGACTCAGGGATGTCCTGTCACCTGGATGCACTCCCTTTCCCAGGCCAAGCCCCATACCACAGTTTCCAGGATTATTTCATTTCTCAAGGATTTGAGACAGGAGGGCCAGTACAAAACTCAGACAAGTTTAGGGAGCAAAATTCAACCATATAATGGTCATTCCACAAACTTGGGATCCTTCCAACCTTTACTACAGCACTAGTGCCACCCAAGTGGCAAATTCATTTCCCCAAATAAGGCATTGTTGCTTATATGCTAGCTGCAGTGTGGAGGAATGTTCGCAGCATTAAGGAATGTAAGGGTCAAGTTCAAAAGTCAAGATGCAATCTTCAAAACACTTCAATTAGTTCCAAATCAGGAAATTACCAGCTATAATCCTGAAATTATTCTATTTGGGATGTTGTCCTGGAGTTATAGATAAACAATGGAAATCTTTATGAATAGGTTCCAGGGTCCAAGGTGTGAATCAACCAACACTAATTATAATTTGCTTCCTTAAGTCCTGCAATCAAGCAAACAATTTATGTTCTGGTTTATAAACTTCCGGTAATTACACAGGAAATCACACATACTCCTTGTTGATGGAATGGAGCTATTTTAAATAGGTTTTTAAAAATCAACCTCAAGAAATAAGTCCTATCTGGACCTGGCATCCACAGATAAAATTTTGAGTTAATCAAAATCACTGTTGTGGTGGCCCTAGAAAGAGCCAGAGTGTGAGAGAGAAGACGAAGAACCTCTTTGGGGGAACTTTTGGTTCTACAAAAATTCATACTTGACCTTTCGTTGTTAGCCCACACAGAAGTAGGCACTGTCTCTAAGAGTGATGAGATGAGACTTATCCCCTGGGAAAGAGAGGACGCTGAAGGCAATGAGGAAAGACTCAGAGGGTGAAGGTGCCTGGAGAGCTTGGCAAAATGAAAGTGTGACAGCCAATGCATATTGGTCTTGGGCCGCAGATGTCACTGAAAGGCCAGGAGACCCAAATGACCAAGCGTGTGGATGGATGCTGGCATGAAAGTAGACTTTCTCCAGGTGAAAGGGAGAGCCGTGATGGTTTTGAAGCAAGACAGTGACATAAAGAAAATGGGATTTTGAAAATAATCCCAGGCAGCGGTACAGAATGTTTGAGAGAGAGGAATATCTGGATGGTGGGAGACTAATTTGGAGACTTAGAACAATTCATTGAAGTGAAGATAAAGTGCAGGGCTGAGGCTGTCATGATGGAAAGATAGGCATCACATTTAGGAGGTAGAATTGACAAGACCTACTAGCTGGTTCAATAAAGACAGGAACGATACTAAACTATAGATCACTGAGGGATCTTGGCAAATAACCAAAGAGGAAATGGGAAGAGGCATCAGGTTGAGTGAGTCCATGTGGGGCCTCTGGATGGCTTCCTGGGAAGCATGCAGCTTCAGAAACATGCATCTGATCTTCAGGGCGCAAGTGGGGACACCTTACATGTGGAAGTTCTCCCCCAGGTTGGTCCCATTCCAATGTTTCAATGGTTTGATAAAATCCAGAAATAAAACCAAGAAGCCAGGCAATAATATTTACCATGTACTAAGTGCCTCTAAAACTGTTATTTCAAACCCTGTTTTGTGGTTTCTATGGCAGAGAAGAGGCATCTTAGGAACCTCACTCTGCCCTTTGGTTCTCTTCACTGAGCAAAGTAAATCAAGCAGGAGTCCTCAAAATGTGGTCCCTGTACCTTCTGCATCATCTGGAAACTTGAAAAAAATGCAAGTTCTGCAGTCTAACCTTAAAACTACTTCTGATCCAGAACCTTGGGGGCTAGAGGTCCAGTCATCTGGGTGCCTTGGATACTGCTCAACTGAGAACCTCTAGTACAGTGTTTCTTTGTGTTCGTGGTGCTTGGAGGCAGGACTGGCTTGGATAAACACCTGGCCGACCTCTGCAGGCATACGAAAGGAACAGGATGCCTCTTCTTTCAATTTATAAGTGGCTGCTAAATATGAAGTTGTCAGATTGTTGTAATTAAACCTTTGGAAAGGAGTAAAACTTTGGATGTAGACACACATGCACACACAAGGTGTCAGGCTTCTGAGTGGGGGTTTTGATTCAGTATTGTGAGTTCAACTTTCCAAGCAGCAGACCAAAAGTCTCCTGTCCATAAAGTCACCTAAAATAGTCTGGCATAAAAATAGTCTGACTGTTTCCAATTGGGACCAAATGGAAACCATCTGGACTCCTCACCCAGGAGGTTGATATAAATTAGATCCATCTGACCCTTTATTTTGACAGAAGTAGAACTATTCTTCCACAGACCAAACTCACCCCACAGACACCTTAGCAAAAGTCATTACCTGATGTGGGAAGTTGTTTTTTAATTTGCTTTGTGAACTCTGGAAAGCATGAAAATGAAAATGGTTTGCTCTGACTAGAAACTGTAAAATAAATATATTGGGTTGTCGGAAAAGTCATGGCATATTTTTCTATGTTTTTCAAGCAAAAATGCATCATGACTTTTCTGACAACCCAATATATTAGATACAAAGTTGTTTCTACCTACTTGAGGCAAAAATTTCCTTGTCTAGTAGATTAAGTTCACACTCAGGGTCAGTGATACAAAGTCCTCCATAATGTGACCCACCCCTACTGCCAGGCCCACCCTCTCTAGACGCTTGTCCCAGCTAAATTTTGGGCCTAATGGATTGCGTTCTTTAGGTCTTTCTTCTTCACTTGAGTCCTTCCTCGGGTAAGTCCTTCCTCGGGTAAGTCATCCCTCAGCCAACTCCTATCTCATTCACAGTCTTCTCCCCATTTTCATCCCTGGGGGAGGACTTCTCTTCTTCTGACCCAATGTCCATGCCTGCCTGGCCCTTGGCAGATGCAGCTTTGTGGAGTTATTTGTTTCCTAGCTAAGTATCCTGTTTTTGCTTTCCTTCTGAGTCCTTTTGTTATGAGTTGAATTGTGTCCCCTCCTCAAATTCCTCTGTTGAAGTCCTAACCCCTGGTTCCTCAGAAGTGACTTTATTTGGATATAGAGTTGTTGGAGATATAATTAGTCATGATGAGGTCATACTGAAGTAGAGTGGGTCCCTAATCCAATATGAGCTATACCCTTAAATAAGGGAGAAAATGGACACACACATACACACACACTCCCCGCCATGTGAAATGAAGGCTTCCAGTGATATATCTACAATACAAGGCAAGAAATGCCAAAGACAGTCAACCAAGGGCCTGAAGCTATGAGCGGGCAGGGAAAGGATTCTCTCAGAACTTCCAGAAGGAACCAGGCCTGGCAAGAACTTGATCTTGAGTTCCAACTTCCAGAATGATGAAGCAATATATTTTTGTTGTTTAAGTTACCCAACCTGTGATACTTTGTTACAGCAACCCCAGAAACAAAAGAGGAACACATCTTGCATCTCACTAACTCAGTGGTACTCAGTAACCATTTCCTGTTGAGGCAGCTGCACTGGATTAGAAAGTAAGCTCCTTGGGGCATGGACCAGGGCTATCTCTCACTACATCCCTTGTACTTGTGGACCAAGAAAGGAAAATTCTATATTCTGCTCTATTGGAAAACAGCTACCTTACCCTGACGGGCTGCCTTAAGTGTTGGAGTCAGCAGAGCTATGGGTTATTTGCTGTGAAGAACCCTGCGGTGAGAAACAAATGTCAAAGACTTCACAGACCCAGCCCTTGTGACAAAATCATGGCCTGACTGGGCCCTCAGATCTACAGGGGAACTTTTAGGATAAGAGATTCAAATAATCTTTGGTCCTTACATCTTCCCAAACACAGACTGCTCAGACTAAATTAGCTCTATAAGATCAAGAAACGTACCTCCTTTAGTTAACAGACAATGTTAGAAATTAGCTAGATGTCTTCTTTTCTTTGTTACGAAAAACTTTTGTATGTATTCTTTCTTTGTATATAGCTTATTTATATAAACCTAAACATTTCTAGGGCAGACATGGGTCACTCAGAGAGATTATATTGGTCTCCTGGGCCTGGGTCCTCAGTTTGGCTCTGAATAACCTCTTTAATAAATTTCTCTTTTACTAACCTTTGAATTGTTTCACAGTGGTAACTATTTCAGTCACATACCAGTCTGAATGGCCCTGAGGAAATGCTATTTCATCTATCTTGACTGAAAGAATGACCAAAGGCAAACCGCAGTTCTTCAGAGTCCCTAATCTTTTCTGGGGGAAAAAAAAGTGAGATATTGCATGCCTAGGGGGGCTGACAGAAGCTTACAAAGGTCACAGAAGCAGGTCTGGTACCTCTGAGCCACCGTTTCAGTAGCTGAAAGATATCTCTGTCACTGGGCCTCAACATAGCTATTGTTTAAAAGCTGAAGGATGAATAATCATGTTGCTCTCTTTTTGACTTTCCCTCAAGTTATCCATTGTTGAAGGGGGACTAATATCTCCAGGTCTACACAGGGGTGTGGTGTGGTGGGGGTTTGGGTGGGGGTGGTGCACAGAGGTCAAGTTTAGGTTCTGGGTCATTACTCAGATCATGTATGCATTCTGTGTTCTCATGTGTTAGAAGACTTGTTAAACATAAACACTTCAAATATAAAGTAATTTAAAAAAACTTCTTTGTTATTATATATTTTGAAAACTTTTTTTTAAACTAGGGCCTTTCAAAAACTAGTAGTGCAAGCCAAAGACAGAACAGCTTAGCCATGTCCACCGGAATTCATCTCTGGCACATCGACAGGACCCAAGAACCATGATGGGACCTAGGCTGGTCTCGGAATCTCTGCAATAAACATCCAGAAATCAGAAGAACCTCCTACATTCAGCTTGAATCTTCTTCTCCCTTGAGAAGCCTTGGAGTTTCCAGGTAGATTTTAGCCTTTCATCTTTCTGCAGTGAGAGGTGGCTGTACAGCCCGATGCAGACACTCAGCTTTTGTCCTTTGTGACGACACTTTGTGTTAAGTTTAGAAACAATCAGAAGTAGTGACCCTCGCTCTTCTCTCCTCATGTGTCGTTTGACCCAGTGGAGGGACTGTTCTCTGCGAGGGAGGCACTAATCCCCACAGGAATCCCAAACAAATTTAAAGGGATTTTTGATTGAATATATTCCCAAGTAGTGGTAACTTTCTAAAGTAAATGATAACCTAGCATGACTCTTTTTTTAAAAATTACTTCTAGCAGATTTTCCAACATCTGCTAGCATATCCAGCAGAATGTCTATATTTATATCCGACAACAAAGACAGGGTCTGATTTTCTCACTTTACTTTTTGACTTGGCTTTTTTGATCACAAGAATCTGTATTTGTCTAGTTCAGTGAGATTTTATAGGGGAGATACAAAAACTATTCAGGGACAGAAAAAGAGGCCAGATTAAAACTGAAGAAGAGAAACATACCAGATGAAGAACTTTATCATAAGGGCCTTTCACCTTCACAAACTAGCTGCATAGGAAAAATGAAGTGGACGAAAACAGAACAACACAAATTTAGGGCAGCCTTCACCGGGCGCTTCCCTGAGACTACACAGTACCCACCCCTGCTCATCTTGGGCTGTGTTTTTGTAGCTTCAAAATGTTAAAGTTAGAGTGAAATTTAGGAAGCTGTGAGCTCCGAGCTCTCCCTTTGCAGTCTAGAACATGGGGATAGGTGTCAGGGCCAGTGCGGTGAACAGAAGCCCTGCTCCCTGGCACTTAGCTGTGAGCTGACACTACTTACCCAGCGTCTCATTTAGTTTAATCCTGAGCAGAGGTTATGGAGTTGGCGATTTCCTAAAAATTCCCTCTAAATGACTCCATTTCTGCTTCTGACTAATGAGCACAGGAAAGATGATTCAAGCTGAATGTAGGAGGTTCTTCTGATTTCTGCCTGTTTATTGCAGAGATTCTGAACCCGTCACGGTTCTTGGGTCCTGCCGATGTGCCCAAGATGAATTCTGGTGGACATGGCTAAGCTGTTCTGTCTTAGGCTTGCACGAAATCGTAAGATACTGAGTCTTCTTTTTCTCCACTTGAGTTTCTCTTTCTGTTTGGGGTAACATTTTAGTAGTGGGAACAAATACACACCCCAGAAAAGGAAGAAGTGATTCACAAGACCAAAGAAATAGAAGGAACAGTCAAAACAAACAAAAATACCTTTTTTTCTCTTCTTCACTGCAGTAGTTTTCACTGTGACAGCTCCAGATGACTTTGAAATCGGATTCAACGCTGAACTTCTCTGTTTGGCTGTATGGAAAGCAAAGAGATAGTTTTTAAATGTTTGTTCAAAGTTGCATGGGAGGGTTTTTAACACACATTGTTATCAGTTATTGTCTTCATTTTAAATGTGCTTTGGCAGAAGTATTTCTCTTTGTGTGAAAAGACATTTGCTCATGATCAGATGATTACACTTAGCAATTCACAGCATGGGTAACAAAAGCAAACAAACAAACAAACAAACCTACATTAAAATCCTTTGTTGGAATGCTTTCCTCAGAAAAGAAACTAAAGTGACCTAGTGCACAATTAGTCACAAATACAGTTTGTGACACAAAAAACTCGAGGTTTTTTTCCCCGCACACATGAGTTTTATCTAAAACGTGTCTTCTTTGAGCAGCTGAGCCCTGTGCTTGGCTGAGTTTACAAATCTGTTCGGGGGGAGATATTTCGATGAGATAATATGTTTATATCTACGAAGCAGCATACTATCGCCTGGGCTCTTCCTTTCTCTTGCGCCACACATCCCATTCGGCAGGACATGGTATAGATGCTGACACTGACCACTCCTTACCTACACCCCCTCACCCCACTATCTCAGTTTCACCTGGGAGCACCCCTCACTCCACCTTTCACCTGGATGACAATGGCCTCCTGAGGGCCCTGCTTGCTCTCCACCCTCACCTAGTCTGTTTGCCACACAAATTAAGGGGTTCTTCTCAAACCTAAGTGCTACTCCTCTGCTCCTTCCTAGCTAACAATTTCCTTGACCCCAGATCCCATTAGGGCCCAGGCACTCCTGCTCCTTGCACACAGCCTTGGGGTCTTGTCTGTTGTCCCCTCTGCCTGGAACACTCTCCCCATTTATCCCCAGGATTTTGCCCTTACCTCCTGTGTCTGTAAGAAAACGCTGCTATTTCAAGGAGGCCTATACTCAACAGGCAATTTTAAACCACACCCCTCGCGTTTTCATTCTCCAGACTTGCAAACTCGCTTACTTACTGTGTTGTTAGAAAAGTCGTGATGTGTCTTTTCTATGTTTTTCAAGCAAAAATGTGTCCTGACTTTTCCAACAGCTCAGGTTTTCCTTTTTCCATAGAAATAATCATCTGCTAGTAGACTATAGCATGTACATATTTATTATGTTTTTAAGAAATTGCACAACTCCTTCCACATGCAGACACACACACACACACACACACACACACACAGCCTTCCAGCTCCTCCTCTTCAGCCCCCCCCCACCCCCATGGGGCAAGGACCATTGTTTTATGCAGTAAGTATCCCAAGCACCAGGAAGAATTCTTGGCATATGTCAGGAGAGACACAAATGCACATGCATTCTCTCTCTCTCTCTCTCTCTCTCTCTCTCTCTCTCTCTTTCTCTCTCTCTCTCTCACACACATACACACACATACACACACACTCACACACACTAAAGGAAAAGGAGGAACATCCTTACTAAGACTGTTTGTTATGACAAGTAATTAAGAAACCAAAATTGTCATTGCATGGTGAGGCAAGCATGCCTCTTCGGTTGTGAGCAACAGAAAACCACGGTGCCTGATTCCAGCCAAATGGAGAAATTACTGGGGTCCAGATGCAGCTCACAGATCAGGACACAAAAGCAAACACTTGCATCTTACAAAGCAATGATCTCAAAATATTTCTGTTCTCAAACTCCTAGAGGAATATTGAAAAACTATGTAATATCTTGAATATTTTAATTTGGTATTTAAACTTTTTCATCATTTTTAATGATGAAAATTTTAAATTTCAGAGGGCGATTTTTAGCATAAGGCAAATATTGACAATTTAAAATATCTTTTTTTATCATTGTGTTAAGTATATCGAATGGCATCTAAAATCCAAGTAATTTGACATACACCATCATCCTTTCAAAAACCCCAAACATTAGCAAATCCTTCTGAGAGATTGAAAAATCACACATTATTTCCCTTTTTCATTATGTGCTATTACTTGTATTTCCATTCTACTTACCTTGCAAAACTTTATATTCGTAAGTATTTTATAGATCATCATGTAATACTTCACTATGATAAAAACTCTACATGTACAAATATATAAACTTAAAAAATTTCTTGGGATCATAGGTTTTGAAGTAATAAAGAGGTCTCCAGCAGTTATTAATTTTAGGAGAATATAATTTATACAATATACATATTTTAAGCATTTTGATATATCTAATTAAAACAGAAATAAAGCATTATTAAATGCTCCACTTAATAAGATGGATTTTTTTTTACAATTGATTCAGCTGGTATCCATTAGGAATATTATTGCTAAAATGAATAGGAATGAACTATTTCATTGTTACAGGTGTAAGTGTGGAGAAATTTTGTTCATGAAGATGGGAATGGAATAGGTTTGTCAGGTTTAGCCTCATTTCCCCCTAAATGCAGGGTACCTAGTTCAATTTAAATGTCAGGTAAACAAAGAATAATTTTTCTAGTTACATATATCCCAAACATCACATGGAATGTATTTATAAAAAATTATTTGTTTCTCATCTAAATCCAAATTTTACTGGGTAATCCTAGGAGTTTTATCATAGGAATAGCATTCAATTCTTTGAATTTCTGACTTACAGGCTAAACATCACATATTGGCTGGTCACACATATAGAAAATTTTATTGATTTGTCAGTTGATAACTTGATATGGTCCTTGTTCAATTTTGTTAAAAGGAATAATGGGAAGTGACTTGATGTATGACAATTGGTTCACCATCAAGTCATTAGAGCCATCCATTTTCTTAAGACTTAATGTTAATATTTGGAATTGTCTTTGATTTTGCACCCTAGGGAAGACCCTCCAGTCAGATACTTTTGCAAAGTAGAATGATGATTGTGAGCAAGGTCATTCATTTACCACAATCACTTGAAGAAAGCAGTTCTTATTCTCTGGCTGATCACAAATCATGATGGGACTACTACTACCTGGGCCTGCTGGAGGAAGCTCGCTGCACTGGGAGAGAAGGCCCATGATATGGTCTGAACCCTGAATTCAATCACCCCTGAAGATAGCTGGAGCGGTGCGTGTCCCAGATAAACCCTTATTTATCTTTAATTCTGGTTGCATTGTTTTTACTTTCCTTAACAATTTATTTTTTTGAGGTAACACTGGTTTATGTTGTTGTTTGTGTTTTTGTGTTGTGTTACATGGGTTTGTGAAATACAGGATGCCTCCCTTCCAGTGAGCTCGCCTACCACCAAGGGTTGCTATTACTTTTAACTAAAGAATTCTCATTAAAATACTGTACTAGCTTCCAATTGCTGTTGTAATAAATGAGCACACACTTAGTGGCTTGAAATAATACAAGTTTGTTATCTTATATTTCTGGAGGTCAGAGGATGAAATGGGTCTTACAGGTAGAAGTCAAGGCATCACTGTAGCTGTGTTCCTTCTGGCAGCTCAGGAGAATATTTGTTTCCTTGCCCTGTCCACCTACGAGCGGTCACTGAACTCTCTGGCTCATGGCCCCTTCCTCACATCACTGCAAACTCCCCTTAAATTGTCACATCTCCTTCTCTCAGACTCTGACCTTCCTGCCTCCCTTCTATAAAGATCCCATCCTGATAACCCGGGATAACCGTCCCATCTCAAAACCCCTAATTTAATTGCACCTACAAAATGCCATGTCCCATGTGGGGTAACAGTTACAGGTTCTGAAGTTTAGGGCAGAGACATCTTTGGGGGTCCTTTATTCAGGTCCACACACCCAGGAGGAAGAACCTCCACTGGCCCCCAGGGAGCATACTTTTAATCAAAAGTCGTGCACCTTTAGGTGACCCCAGCAGGATCTAAAGCCAAGTTCCCCAGTGCTTACCTGGGGGCAGCGGAGGGGGACTCCCCATGTCTGGTGAGGTTGTGGCGGGCTGCTCTTGCCCCTGCACCTCTGCGTGCTCTGCTAGGGGGCTGAGGAGCGCCAGGGCTCCGGAACTCTGCAGGTAGTTGCCTTCCAGGTGCAGCTCACTGGCAAGGGGGCAAAACACCGTTCGTTTGATATTATTTCCATTTCCTCAAATTTGGATTTTAGGTCTTCATCTCACAAAATACTAGCTCTGGTTATGAAATAATAATTAAAAATAATGATAATAATAGATCATGTCATAAAAAATCGACCTAGTGATAATGCAGCTGGTCAAAATGTGCATTAGCAGTACATGCTTGATTCTCAAATCTAACTAGAGGACCTCTCTCTTACAACTAAGGAAAAACCAAAAAAACTAGAGGGGAGAAAAGGATGATTAAATCATAATGAAAAATCAGAGGACACATGGACTAGTAAGTGGCTCTGTAAATAAGCTGTTGATAAAACTTAAGACACAACAGTGCCAAGATGGGGTGTGGTGGGGCGTGTGCTCACCAAATGGCACTCCGGCTTATGACCGAGCCCAGCCTGGGCCCGCTCTGAGGCCCCAGACCACAGTAACGCAGACTCAGGCTTTGGAGCCTTTGGTTGTTCTCCAGGCCTGAGAAAATACTCTCAAGTTCTTCATTTCTGAATCTAAAAAGAAATGACAGGAACAAGTGAATACTTTTGAAAGCTATGTCACTCACCAGCTTATGATTTTAAAGCACTCCCCAGGAAGGATTCATATCTAGGCTCCATCCCCAAGAGCTAAATGACCTTCAACAAGTTAACAAGCCCCCTAAGTCTCTCCTTATCTATAGTTAAGGGACAGAAAAGGTACACGCAGCATTACGTGCCATGCATCCACATGCGATGGTACGCAGCGGTCTGTGTGCCAGGGAGACCTGGTTGGGAGAATGAATGAACTGGTGCTGAGGCTCAGCTCCGAGTACAGCGCTCAATAACCATTAGCAGGTATTATCACCACCCAACCCTCCCCTGACACAGTCTGAAGGCCTACTTTCCTCCCCCTGAGCACCTCGCCCTTCCTCCCCGCTCCTCTCCTGGTGATACTGGACCATCACCTTGGGGGCTGTGGTTTCCCGTCACATAACCACGAACATTTATATGGACATCTTTTGTGATATTCAGACTTTCTACCTTGCATTACACATAATCAAGAGCATGTCTCCTCCCCTACGCGGAGAATCCTCCTGGGCTGCAATATTACCCTTTATATAAATCCTTAGCAACAATCACGGTCTTATATAAACTAGGCCTCAACAAATACTTGAAAGAATAAATGAGACTCTTTCAGAGCCTTAACATTTACTTAGGAACATTAACATTAAAGTGTTCGCTTTTAGCAATGACTCCAACCGGCCCAAGGAACCAGTACATTCCCTGCCCCCACCTCTGCCTTCACCCCCCTCCCCCCTTCCACACAGCAAGACATGGAAGGAGCGCCACTTTCCAGCTTACTTGCAGTAATCCAGGACAAGAGAATGCAAACTGCTGTACTGCAGAGCCTTCCCGAGTCTCCCTAGAGACCACGCATCCATCTTGCAATCAATGAATTCTAGGGTGGTGACCGGGCAGGTGGTGAGCCCCTTCAACTCCAGAAGCAAAGCCTGGGAACGCAAGGTCGAAAGTGCTTATGCTCTGTGTTCTCATGTGTTGCTTCAAAGTCAATCATGTTAATGACCTCAACATTTTGGCCTCTAAGCCAACTTTCTAATTACCCGGGACAAGGTAGCATGAAGACAAAAATAATTTCCCTTTACAAAGAAGTCTCATTGAAGAATTACATGGGAGAGCTGCATGATGAGATGCTATATTGATGCTTATCTTTTTAGATGTTATTATGGGATGAATTGGGTCCCCCTGCAAATTCATGTATTAAAATTCTCATCCTTAGTACTTCAGAATGTGACTTCATTGGGAGATGGGACCTCTAAAGAGGTAATTAAGTTAAAACGAGGTCATCAGTTTGGGCTCTGATGGGTGTTCTTATAAGAAAAGAATGTTTGTAGGGCCTCCCCGGTGGGGCAGCGGGTTGAGCGTGGCGCTGTGAAGCTGTCCACAGCCTCTGCAGCGCGGGTTCAATTCCCAGCCCGGCCTGGGAGATACCCACATGGCGCAGCAGACCTCTCTGGGCTCACCCTCTGCTCCCCCTAGCAGTGTTTTTGGTCCGTCTTCCTTTTCTGCTCCCCGCTCTGTCTCTGGTGAACTCTCTCACCCTCCCACGCCTCTGGCCTGTACCCTCGTACTTGTATAAATAAATAAATCTTTAAAAAAAAAAAAAGAACATTTGTAAAGACAAGCTGAAAAACTAGATAGCTGACTGACTGCAGGACTGAGACACCAAAGGGGAGGGTGAGGGAGGGGAAAAGCAGGGAGGAGGGAGGCATGATGTTCTGTGGTAGTGGAGCTTGGGCATTGGTGGTGGGTGCACTATGGTGGTAATACCTGATGGGGAGACCCCAATGTTACCTCAGTTAAAAATAATTTCAAAAAAATAATTTCAAAAAAGAACATTTGGATGCAGTTACATACAGAAGGGTGACCATTTGAAAACACAGCAAAAAAAATGGCCTTTTACAAGCCAGGGAGAAGAAACCTCTTGAGCGCAGAGGTCTAGCCTTCAGGACAGTGAGGAGATAACATTTCTGTTTTTTGAGCCCTCATTTTCTGGTACTTTGTTACGGCAGCCCTAGCAAACCAACACAGATGCTGATATTCTGACCCACAAAGGTATCTCCTACAGTTGTATTCTTTTTATAATTCAATAAAAACTTTAATAGTTGAATTCTCTCAAAAGTAAGTTAGATTCATATTTCTAGATATCACTTGGATTTACAGGTCGGCCCAGAATTAGACTGTGCAATTCAACCACCAGGAGCTTCTTATGTAGAAGCAGCTGGGCTGGAGGCAACACAGCAGAGTCTGCAGGAGCTGGAGTTCAGTCTCTGAACCAAAGGGTCTATGGCAAGGTCACTTCTTGTGGTAACAAAGGATACTAATTACAGTTACATCCCTACTTAATGGACTATCCTGACCAGAGAGGGAATTTAAAACTGCAAATCATCAAGGTCAACTCTTTGCAATTAGAATCACCACAATCTGAGGATGTCTTCAATTCAGAATGTAAGCCTAAAAGAGGCTTTGGTTGGGTTGGAAGATTTTAGGGTTTTTTAAGATAATGACATGTTGGTCAGAGCTAGGATTCCAAATTATACCTTGGCTGAGAATAAAAAAGCACTGGCATCCTTAACTACAGAGCTGGTGCTGAGGCAGCTTTGATGAGAGAACGCCTCGTTTGAGTGCTGGGTTGGATCTCTTGAGTCGTGTTTCTGACAGAAGAGGAAATGTGGCAGTCAGTGCCCGTGTTAACAGTGGTCTGTGTGAAACAGGCTCTTGGCCAGGGCCCAAAGGTGCCAACCAGTGGCTTGCAGTGTTATTCCCTGGGGCTCCAGCATGGCTATGGCCAAGACCAGAGTCATCTAAGATCGAATTTTTCAGCAGCATCCAGATCTTCTGCTTCAGCAAGCTGCACTTTAAGGGAATGCTGAGGATCACTTTTAACACACAGGGACAGCATTCTAATTCCAGCTGAATGGACTAGGTACCCTGACCGACCCTCTGAATAAAAGCAACTGAAAATGCTGGCTATGTATTTTAAATGTAGGGCATTAAAAATATGTTAATAAAAATTTAAATTATGGGCCTCCCTGGTGGCGCAAAGGGTTAAGCACTGCACTATGAAGCAATCTGCAGCCTCTGCAGCACGAGTTCGATCCCCAGGCTGGTCAGGGAGCAACCCACATGGTGCAGCAGACCTCTCCTGACTCACCCGCTGCTCCCCTCAGCAGTGTACTTTGGTCAATCTGCCTGTTCTGCTCCCCACTCTGTCTCTGGTGAATTCTCTCACCCCCTGCATCTCTGACCTGTACCCCAGCTCTTGTATGCATAAATAAATAAATCTTTAAAAAAAATTTAAATTATGGTAAAAACACACATAACTTAAAATTTATCATCTTAACTGTTTTCAAGTGTCCAGCACTGTGGCATTAAATGTATATTCACATAGCTGTGCCACCTCCCCAACATCCCTCTTCAGAATTCTTTTTATGTTGCGGAACTGGAAAAAACAAACAAACAAACAAACAAACAAACAAACAAACAAACAAAAAAAATATTCTCCCCTTCCCCGATCCTGGCAACAACTGTTCTACTTTCTATGAATTTAATTTCTCTAGTAACCTCATATAAGTAGAATCATACAGTATGTGTTCTTTTGTGACTGGTTTATTTTACCTAGCATGTCCTCAAAGTTTATCATGTTCAAAGTTCTGCATCAGGCAGAATTTCCATTCCTTTTTAAGGCTAAATAATACTCCTTGTATATATGCACCACATTTTGTATATCCATCCATCAACACACCCTTGTGTTTCTTCCACATTTGCCTATTGCAGATAATGTTGCTATAGGTGTTCACATATCTCTTCGTAATCGTGCGTTCACCTCTTTTGGCTATACACCCTGATCCACTGCTGCATCATATAGTAATTCTATTTCCAATGTTTTGAGGAATCGCAATACTGTTTTTATTACAGCTGCACCATTCTACATTCCCAGCAATAGAGCACAAAGGTTCCAATTTCTCCATGTTGTGAACCCTTGCTATTCTCTTTCTTGCTCTGTGTGTGAGAAGGAATTTGTGTCTTTCTTAGAGTTAGCACACTAATTGAGGGGGTGAAGCAGGAGAAGTGGGTGGCTCCAGTGCCAGGGACCTGGTTTCATGGGCGATGGAGAAATAACCCAGGTGGTGGTAATCATCTCTGGCTTGATTTCCACCAGCTTGAAGGCTTGTCACTGTAGGTGCCCTCCATGCTGACTGCCATCTTGGGCATAATGGTCAGGACCTACAGGTGCCTCTTCACTGCCTTCAACAGGGAGTGCTGCTCCTGCTGAAGCTACTGGTTCAGCTGCCGTGGGTGCTGTACAGCTGCATCCTCTGCTTCTAGGAAATAACAACTGTCCCAGGTCCACACGGAGGGAGGTAAACTCGCGGAAGTCTGCTTCTCTGTCTGTTCCATTTCACTGCCTTGTGGGTTCTTTGGAAAACATTTTTTTTTTTTTGACAGTGTCACCCTAAGCAATATCAGGTGGCGTCTCATTTCCATTTCTCAAGTGATTAGTGATGTTGAACAGCGAGTCATGCGCTCCTTGGTCATTTGTACAATGTCTTAGAGAATGTCTATTCAAGTCTTTGCCGGCTTTAAAACTAGATTGCTTGTTTTTTTTTTTTTGTTGTTGTTGTTGTTGAGTTTGTAGGAGTTTTTATAGATTCTGGATATTAATTGATTAACAGATGTGTGATTTGAAATCAATTTTTCCCATCCTGTGGGTTATACTCTCTCCTTTCATTGTGTTCTTTGATGCACAGAAGTTTAAAATTTTGATGTAGTCCACTTCATCTAATTGTTTTTTGTTGCCTTCATTTTTGTCATATTCAAGAAATCATTGTGAGATCAATTGCCATGAAGCTTTCTTCGTATTTTAAGACTTTAAAAAGTACCTTTTTAAAATGTGTTCACAGGCAGGTCAGGGAGGAATACTCAAATTCAATGAATGAGAGAAAGCGGGAACTTAAAGTGTGCTTGTGACACTGAAGCCAGGTTTCCCTTTGAAAACATCACTGAAGCAACAGATCTGTTTATCAGCCTTGTTTTTCATGGGTCATGTAGTCCCCAGAATAGGAGATTAAACCTATGATCACTAAAGGTAAAGCGTCCAATAGGAAATGTTGCATAAGGTGTGACCCAAAACACAAAGGGAGCCATAGTACTTTGCATGTATAATAAGGATGAACTAACAATACATCCAACCTTCCCTTCCTCCAAATGATCACAAGGAAAATTGCCTATCGAAAACTGTTACTGAGAAGACCGTGGAAAATATATCCCCTAAGAGCTCACAAGCTAGCCCTAACTTAGGTTTCTACCCTGAATTAAATACATTTGAATGGTTCAAAGAAAGAGTCCTCAGGTCAAAAATCAAATTTAATGTAGCTCTGAGATGGTGGCATCTTGAGGGCCTGGCAGAAACAAATACAGATACTCTCTGGGGGAAGCTATATTCAAATTAGAGCTCAATTGCCACCATTATTTCTCCAAGAAATATGTTTACAGTACAAATAAAACGATAAAAGCACAAAGAAGTGTCACCAATAGGTAGCGTCAGTAGAAGCAAGAATTAGAATATGATAGTGAACATTTCTGTGCATGTCTTCTGGTGTCCATCTTCCCTCACCTTCCAATTATGATAGCGTTAGTATGAAGCTACAGAGTAGAATTATTGGATCAAAGAGTTTGGTATCAGCAAACACTGCAATACAGCTTTCCAAAGTGATTGTACCAATTTATACTTTCACCATGGTGTATGAAAATTTCAGCTGTTCCAAGTCTTCACTAATGCTTGGGTATTTCACTGGCCATGCGCTGGTATCTCTTCAAGCTTTTCATTTGCATTCTCCTCATTCCTAGTGAGGTGGAGCCCCTTTTTATGTTTATTAACTATTTGCTCTCTTTTGTGAAATGTCTATTCAAGTATCTTTACTACATTTCTAAAGGATTATTTGTCTTTTTCTTATTAAAGAATGAGAGCTCTTTATACCTCTTGCATATGACCCTTTTTTGACTAGTTATGTAGCAAACATCTTTTCCAGATTTGTGTTCTTAGTCTTTAATGGTTATTCTTAATCAACAGAGATTTCTATTATTGATAGAGTTCAATTTATCAATGTTTTATGGTTAGTGTCTTTTGTGTCCTGTTTAAGAAGTTTTTCTCCATTCCAAAGTCGTGATAGTTTCCTGTGTTACCTTTTAGAAACTATACTGTTTTGCTTTCAAATCAATTACCCACCTGAATTGACTCTGTGGTGTGATGTGAGGTAGGAATCAAGCCTCTTTAGACCCCCTGCTGAATGGGAGAAAATATTTATATACCACACATCTAATAATGGACTAATAGCGAAGATCCACAAAGAGCTCACACAATTCAACAAAAACAAAGCACTCATAAAATGGGCACAAGAGCTAAATAGACACTTCTCCAAAGAAAAAATGAGAATGGCCAACAGGCATATGAAAAAATATTCATCATCACTTATTATCAAGGAAATGCAAAGCAAAATCACAATGAGATACCACCTCACACCTGTGAGAATGGCCCATATTAAAAAATATCAGAAACAAGTGTTGGTGAGGATGTGGTGAAAAGGAACCCTCTGACAATGCCAGTGGGAATATAAATTGGCCCAGGAACTATGGAAAGCTGTGTGGAGATTCCTCAAAACACTAAAAATGGATCTTTCATACAACCCAGCTATTCCACTCCTAGAATCTACCCTAATAACACAAAAACCCTTATTAAAAAGAAACTTGCACTCCTATGTTTATTGCAGCACTATTTACAATAGCCAAGATATGGAAACAACCTAAATAGCTCCAAACAGATGAGTGGATCAAGAAGATGTGGTACATATATATCAAAAAACATAAATTCATGTTGTTTTTAGCAACATGGATGGAGCTGGAAGAGATTATGTTAAGCAAAAATAAGTCAGAAGGAAAAAGATAAATATTGGATGATTTCTCTTATCTGCAGAATATAGAGAAACCAAGCAAAGGGTCAGAAAAAAAGACAAAACTTGAAAACTGACCATAGATCTGAGGCATTCAGCGGGGGCTTGAGGGTTGGGGGATTGGGGGGCTGGTGGGGTGGTAAGGGATCAAAACATGGAAAGGAAGAGACAAGGGACTGTGGTGAGGGATCACGGGTGCTATGGTGATGGGAGAACTACAGGGGAAGCATCTAAGGGGAGAATCAAATATTGTCCAAAAAATAACAATGAATGTAAGAAAAATAGTACTTCATCAAAAAATAAACTTTAAAATTTTTTTAAAAACTTCTTTATCTTTTATTTTATCTCATCTTGCTGTCCTCAGTGAAAGATTTGGTCTAAATTATCTGACTCACTCTTTCCAGAAGTCAAATATATACAGCAATAGCCTTAGCATTATTAAGCTCAATTAAAAAACCATTTTGGTTAAAAAGCTATTATGGTTAATCTCTAAATATATACCCAGCAAAACAATAATCCAAGAATGAAGGCTATATGTGATACAATACGGTGGTCAGAACTAATGAATGTGGAGAAATCTTGACAAAACAAAACAATGTGAGTGAAAAAGTCACAAAATTATACACAATTCCATTCATGTAAAAAAATACATGCACATATAATAAAAATATAAAAACATGCAGTGGAGTAATACTCATCTACTTTAAGCTAATGGTACCTCTGGTAGAGGAGGAAAAGACATAATAGGAAGTTTTAGCTGTTGTATTTATAATTATCTACAACTTTTTGTTTCTTAAAACAAGTCTACTACATGATGGTTCGTACATAAAAGTCAATTCCACTATATTTGAATTTTTATATGCTTGAAATGTTTCATTAAAAACATCTTTTAAAAAAGGAAAACCTGGGGCCTCCCCGGTGGCGCAGCGGTTGAGTGCTGGGTTGCAAAGCTGCCCGCAGCCTCTGCAGCGCCGGTTGGATCCCCGGCTGCTCCCCAGCCACAAGAGGAGGGTCCCACATGGCGCACAGACCTCTCCTGCTGCCCGCTGCTCCCCTCAGCAGTGTACTTCGGTCCTTCTGCCTGCTCTGCTCCCCGCTCTGGCTCTGGTGAATTCTCTCACCCTCCCGGGCTTCTGACTGTACCCAGTGCTTGAATGAATGAATGAATGAATGAATCAATCAATCAATCTTTTTAAAAAAACAAAAACAAAAAAATAAAAAGGAAAACCTTACAGCATATCAGTAAACAACCAAATGAAGTTCTAGGATGCACAGAGTAATATGCATTATCTTTTCAGATTAATTGAAGAAATCTTTTTAATACCTATGACTCACAAGTCTGGCAATCTCTGGGTTGCTCAGCTGAAGGCCCCAGATGCAAATGTCTTTCCCCCGCGTGTAGCACTCATCTCGAATTGTCATGAGCAAAGGTTCCAGGGAAATTGGTAAGGAGCCTGGCAGGAAGTCATCAGGTCTTATAAGTGTAAACTGAAGAGTAAGAAGAATCATAAAGACATCAGTGCTTCTGAATATATGGAAAAAGAACACTGTCTTTAGAAAACATGGGAATATTTTAAATTGTTATTAACTTTGGATCAGGCATGCACAAGGGTGGTGATTCAGCACAAACTTAGGAAGTTCCAGCTTTATGCCAAGCTTCCTGAAAAGTCTTAAAGGGCAGAGATTTTTCCAGTAGATTATTATTAGCTATTAGTATTGGATACTATACATTATTAGGACAGGGAATCAAACTTAGTAGGTTGCAAGCGGGTCTTTTTTCCCTTTAACTAATAAAATGGAAAAGAAGGGAAATGAGTATATCTTGTGAATTAAGACTAATAATTGTCTTGTGAGACTTATTTCAGCGCTATTCAAAATCAGTAGCGACCCAACCCAAGCAACCCACTCAACCGCAGCAGCCATGCTATGCACAGCCGTGCTCCTGTACTGGGTTAGGATGTTAATTATATTTCTGATGGTGAGTGTAAATTAAAAAAGTTCAGAAACCATTGTTGAGGGACTATGAATTTGAGCAAGATTTATGATTAAGTCTTGTCATGAGGTAAAATTATAGTCAAAAAAGCTAAATCAGTCCTTTTCTCCCACTTAAAAAAATGTACTACACAAAAAAGGGTAGTTTTGGGAAGTTCCTCCATTGAGATAAGCAGGAAGATGTGGCAGGGAGGGGACTCTAGACAACTGCAAAAGGGACTAGAAAGACCTAGGAATGGGGGAGGGGAAGGGAGGCTTTGGAGAGGGAGAGGCTGAAGGGAAAGGGACAGGGGCAGCTGCCCCTGGCGAGTGAAGTTTGATGAAAGAGAGATGGTCAGGGAGGAATTTCTGGAGCGGTTTTTTTTTGTGGGGCTCCAGGGAAATTGGTAAGGAGCCTGGCAGGAAGTCATCAGGTCTTATAAGTGTAAACTGAAGAGTAAGAAGAATTCTCTCACCCTCCCGCGCTTCTGACTGTACCCAGTGCTTGAATGAATGAATGAATGAATAAATAAATAAATGAAATTAAAAAAAAAGGATAAAAAAAATAAAAAGGAAAACCTTACAGCATGTCAGTGAACAACCAAATGAAGTTCTAGGATGCACAGTGTAATAAGCGGGAGTGGGGGGTGAGATAATCATCTTCCCCTTTCCTCAAAAAAATTTTGGGGAAATGTGGGTAGCATGGATGTAACACAATGGCCTTAAAAAACCAAAACACTGGCCTTTATTTGTTTGATTCGCTCTGTGGACAAAGCTATGATCTTTTAACCATCGATCTGCATGACGGCACAGGTTGCTGTTAATAGTGTGGTGACTTTGCTAGCGCTTCAAGACATCAGTTATTATTTATTGTTGAAACAGAGCCTGTGTTTCTGGACTGGTGAAAGAAAGTTGTAAAGATGGCCAGCCCCCTTCAGGTCTACAGGTGCCTCTTCCCAAGGGTTGATCATTTAGTTTCAGTGCTGGCCTCTCCCCTTTTCCCCTCAGACACAACCTTTACATTTCTACTGAGACAAGACATGACATCAAGATTTTTTTCCTGAAATCCAGTGCTCTTGAAGTCAGAAGTATGTGTTTGCTACTTCATTGCAAGTAAGACTACTCTCCTGAGGTGAATCATGGGGGAGGGCAAGGTGGTTTGATGCCAGGGACACCTCAGTGGTCAAGGGGGCAGGTGGGATGACAGAAGTCCTGGTGAGGGGAGGGCCTGCAATATTGACAAAAGTGATGCTTTTAGTTGGGCTTTCCAGATGCAGAGTGGAGGAGGGGCGGGTGGGCCATTCCAGAAGTGAGGTGCTATGAGAAAAGATAGGCCTGTGGGAAGCACTGTGATGCGCTAATCTGGAGGCAGGAGCAGGAAGGTAAGAGGAGTGTTGAAGAGGCCATCAGTGCCAGAGGGAAGCTTTAAAGGACTTCACTCAGGCAGGACTGTAGAGGGGACCATACCACCAGCTCTGGACTCAGGACCCATGTTCTCTGGGAGTGCTGGGGGGAGAGGAATTCCCACTACTTCTCTGATTCTTCTAACATCAGACAAATTAGTAGAACAAATTTAATTACGTATATATGGAGACTCTACATGACTGTAAATTCTATTAAGTGGGACAAGGCAAAAATTTTTAAGCTAAGGAATGGGGTGAGGGGTGGAGACTCAAGGAGGGAGGAGGGGTACTCACATGACCAAAGGTCCAGCTACTGTGTACTCAGATACTTGCCCCACCATTTAGATGGGATTCTCTGATAAAAAGGTTGTTTTAGGAGGTAAACCTAAATCTGGGTAAGAACCCCAATTTTCATTCGTTTAGGTAGTTAAGGGACTGGTAAAACTATCTAGAACCTGCAGGGCATCAATTATGACCAAAGGCCTAAATAATCCACAGGCCGCAGTGGACTTCTTGGAGAGACCTAGCCTTCAGGAGTACATCCTACTAGTTCCTCTCAGGGAAGAATAAAGAAAGGAGTCCACACACTCACCTTCCTGAGAGCCCATTCATTGTTGATGCTGGTTTTCAGGTCCTTTCTGATGGCTGGACACATGGATGTTTGAGTCTGTGCACAATGCTTCTCGTACGTTTTCAGGAACTTCTGAAGAACTGGAATGATGGGTAGGGGTGCGCCTTTAATTTTTTGTTTCCCCTCCTTTGCTCTTGGCATTGTTTTATAGTGTTAGATTCCACTGGATTCTGAAACCAGTAACTTGCCTGAAATCCAATACACGGTTATCTTATTCAGGAGCTAAAAATGAGCAAATATTGTGGCATACCATTCTCTGAAGATCTTATGGTGCTTCACTTACCTTCAAATGGCAGTAGAAAATCCAGATGAAGACAGTTGAAAGGAATAGTACAATTTCCAATTTCTGTATAAAGGGGCCAGGTTCTTTCTTTTAGGTTCTTTAAAACGCACCTCAATTGTAAAGAAACACAGCATGAACAGTGGGTATTAAATACTATCAAGAACACATTGATTTAAAAATGGTGTAATTCTCCTGAGAGACACAGCTCTTGTGAGGCAGTCTATCACCGTGTATAGGAACATAGGTTTTAGAGGTGAACCAACTTGGATTTTAATATTTTTCCCACCAGTTGAGTTACTGGGTGGCTTTCGATAAGTTATGAAGCCTCTTCCAGCTTCCATTTCCCCCATCTGTAAAATGGATTATGGTCACCATAAGGGTGAAGTGAGAAGTTTATCAAACTGTACAACACCTGGTTCATAGTAGAAGCATTCAATAAGCTCCTTATTATTGATGTTACTATTATTCTGTTGGCCACAGATGTTACTATTATTCTGTTGGCCGCAGACTTTGTCCTTTAACTTATCCAGCCCTGAAGGGTCTCTCCATGGGATAGTTTAAAGTAATGGTTGGGCCTCGGGACTGAGTTCACAGACACAAAAACTTATGGGAATGAGGAAAATTTTTCCATATGGGAAAATTTCTAACTAGAGATTGTCCAAAAATGTGTTAATTATCTTATATTAAAAAGGGTTTTCCTAGTTGAATCCAGGTCTGGTGGAAGATCCCAAAGGAAGTGGAAGAAGACAGGGACTGTTGAGAAAAGCAAGTCTCACAAGAAATACCACTTCTTTGCTACCATTACCATCGGCTTTCCACTTGTATCACTACAGCAGCGACGTGCCCCACTTAGGTCTAAGGCGGGTTCTATACAATTTGTTGACAATATGAAGTATTTCTCAGCAGCTGTTTCTGGGTATTTATAGCTGCACAAAATATACACACCTACATTCTATAAATGCTCTTTTAAGAATCTCTTAAATCTTGAGGCCTTTGATTAATACCTTATCATGGGCATTTCTTTATGTAATTTCCAGAATCAGGACCTGTGTGATTAGATCAGCCACTATCTAGGTGCTCAAGGCCAGCATCACCAGCTGAGTCATTAATATTTGTTAGGAGTTTAAGGAGCATGTCCCTCACCCTAGCTGCTTTTCTTATTTCATCTGTTACTCTCCCTCCCAGGTGTCCTGGAAATGGGGAGGGGAGTTAAGGAAGTGAGAAGGGTGGGGGCTGTCCTCTGGAGGTGGAGGGCGAGATGAGCCCTCTCTGCTGGACTCACCTGTACACCAGCTCACTCTGAGAGGACTAGAGGAGGGAGGGCAAGAAGGGGCTGCTTCCAGGCTCCCTTCTCCAAGGCTCGCTATATGCAACAATTTCAGTGCATTCCACAGAGAATCCAAATCTCCCATCCGAGGCCTGACGACCCCTAGCTGCAGCGCCCTGGGGAGTGCGGGTGGGGAGCTGTGCACCTGCTGATGGAATCCAGAGGCCTGAGCCGGCACAATTTCCAGGCAGCTCGGCCCCAGCCCAATCTCCAGCATCAAAGCCAGAGCCGCTCTATTCTGGGCGCTCCTCCGCCCTCCGCCCGCCCCGCCTGCGCCCCGCACTCACTGGGGCGCGCGGTGCCGCGTCCTGCGCCGGCGACTTCCCGCGTCCTCTGCACCTTGGAGACCGCAGCCCACGCGGCCGCAGCTCCGGGCGGGGACGGGAAGGGGTCAGTGACCTGCTGGAGGCCGGGTGAGGGAGGGAGCAGAGCCGAGGGCTGGAAGAGGAGACGATGGAGGCTGGAAATACTACAATTCTAGGGTCCCTGGGCTCTTCGGATGGGCTTTGAGGAATCCCAGTGTCCCCGCTGCGGGCAGCCAAAGGCGCTGCCGGAGCCGAGGTTTCGGAGAGGACTGAAGGTGGGGAAGGAGGACTCTCCCTGGTCTTCAGCGGGGAGAGGGGACAGAGGGCTCCAGAGAGCAGCTCCCTTAAGCACAGATGCCCACAGGCGCGAGCGAGGTCCACTGCGGGTGCCCTGACACGGTTTGCCAGAGAACCCGAGTTACAAATAGTGGTTACAGCCACACCTGCCCACAGAGCCAACGTGAGGGACTCTCCTGCCTACTAGGGAGGTTTCTTGCGGGTGTGTGTGTGTGTGTGTGTGTGTGTGTGTGTGTGTGTCCCAGTAGGACGAGGGATCCAGGGCAAAGAAGAAAACTCTCGCTGGGCTTGTGGAGTCTTTCAGGGAAATACTTTGGAGAGAGATGTAAAAGCATTTGCAGCTTTCAGAAGTGATTGGGGTGGGGGTGGGGCGGCATGGAGGTTAAGAAATCCTGCCATGGGCAGTGACTTTGGGGGCTGTATGTATGGATTAGTGGGCAAAATTAAGATCCCCCAAAGACCACCATGCCCTGATCCTGGGAACCTGTGAAGATATTATATAGCAAAAGCGCACCTTGAGATGGGGTGATTTTCCTCCATTATCTGGGAGGGGACATCTGACTGTTAGAGTCTGGAACTAGAGTCTGGACTGCTAGAACTTGGAGCTGGGAGTCTTTCCTTGATCTGGTCAGAGGGATGCCCTGAGAAGGACTCTGCTCCCTATGGCTGGCTTTAAAGATGAAGGAAGGCCGCCTCCCCCCCAGCTCTTTGTCCCACAGGGGTTAAAATCTTAGTTCTACCAAGCTGTTGCCAGTCACTGCAGCATGCCTGGCCAGGGAGCTAAACCACGCGGTGCGGCAGACCTTTCCGGTCTCGCCAGTGTATTTCCTGTCTCGCCAGTGTATTTCCTGTCTCGCCTGTCTCAGCAGTGTATTTCAGTCAATCAGCCTGTTCTGCTCCCACTCTGTCTCTGGTGGATCCTCTCACCCCCACACCTCTGACGTGTACCCCAGTTGTTCTATGCATAAATAAATAAATTTTTAAAAAACTAGCAAAGTAGTTGGGGAAAAGTCAGAACTTAGTGGGACTTCATTATCAGTATTTTGCAGTGCGATGGTGTTTGTGGCTTTGATTCTCAAACAGAAGGGCGGTGGTTGTGCTCTGGCCCTCAGGAGCAATGTCAGCCCTCCCCACTAGAGGGCCTTTGCTCCCAGTGCGCTCTGACCAGCAGGACTCTTAAAAGGCTTGGAGGTGAATATGATTTTAGGGGAGGGGTGCAGTTCTGCTACAAGAGATACAGGAAATTATTCACCAGGGGGTTGGAAATCTGGGAGAACTCCTGAGGAGGAAGAAAAAGAAAGAAGAAAGAAATAGGGAGAGTAGGAATAGGAGGGAGGCGCTACAATGGAAGATGTGAGGACAGAGGGGCTGGATTACTGGAGTCACAAATAGATGCTCTTCTTTCTTCAAAAACCAGAGCCTAATTCCTAATTTCTCGAGTACAGGTTTTCCTTGAGTGGACTTAGTGACTCACTTCTAACAAACAAAATATGGTGGAGGTGATGGTGTGGATTGGGTATGAAGGGACAGCCCGTGTCCTCCTTGCTCAAGCTCTGGGATCACTCCCTCCAGGAGAGGCCAGCTTCTGTGGTGGCCGGCTCTTGGGTGTTTCTGCTTTTAAAAATTATCCCCATGTATTTTCTGTCCTCAAAGTCAAGTTCTCTGTGTAAGTATTTGAAGAGAAAAGATCCAGAAACCTGATAGATCTGCCACCTTGAAGATCACCTTAAGAGACAGAGAGGCCTGAGGGCTTATCCAACATCTTACTGCTGTAGCTTCACAGCTTTTAGATCCTATTCAACCTGCTGAGCTGTTCCTTTTTCAGAGTCATCGATAACCATGCCCCCTTTTTCAAATATCTGTATTTTTAACGGAATCAGAGCAACTGAATTTGATACAAGTTCATAGTCATTTCCTTCAAGAATTGACTTCTTTTTGGGATTGAGATACCTGACAAGCAAAATCCTTACTCAGACCTCATCTTGTAAGCAGCAGCCAATGGCTGCTTTATATTTCCCCACCATCTGTCAGCCCAAAGCCTCTTCCTCTTTCCAAGGAGATGAGTTCTGCATTGATGTGGTCAAGTTCCTCTGTGAGTTTCCTCTGGGGCCCTCCGTTCTAACTGCATCCTTCCAGAGAGAAATAGACATTTTCTGGAATGTTGTCATTCTGATTGCTAAGATTGGTCTTTTTTTCACCAGAGATGTGGCAAAGAGAACCCTCTGTTTCTTCCTTTAGGCTTTCCCAGCATCTTTCTTCCCATTTGCTCTTCCAGTCCTTCTAACCCCTTTATAGAAAATCTCCCTGTAGGCCCAGCAGACCTCTCCTGACTTGCCCGCTGCTCCCCTCAGCAGTGTATTTCAGTCAATCTGCCTGTTCTGTTCCCCACTCTGTCTCTGGTGAATCCTTTCACCCCCCACACCTCTGGCCTATACCCCAGTTCTTGCATGCATAAATAAATAAATCTTTTTTTTAAAAAAAGAATCCCTCCTGTATTAAATTCCCTCTGTTTAAAACAACTCGAATATTTTAGTTTGTGTTAGTTATGAGTTTTAATGTAAGGAAATGTAATTCCCATAATTAAATTTTGAACATTACAGTTTATGGTAGTGATAATTAGATCATTTTCATTCTGGATTTTATTCAAGACAAGCCCAGGTTAAATAGTGTCATTAAGACCATTTCTGATGGGAAGCAAACAGAGCAGAGGTGTGACTCTTGCCAAAAAGGCACAGACCTTTAGTGTACATCACGGGGCCACGCTGCCCTGTCTGGCCCTTGGTCACTTCCTGAAGGCTCTGCCTACTTATATGCACATGGCTTTTGCATTTTTTTTTTAATTTCTTTTTTTATTTATATCCTTTACATCACTGTGTAGTCCCTGTAAAATTCCCATGACCAGTTCACCCATGAACCTTCACCGTAGTCCTTTGTGCTCTTCCCTCCCCTGTTTTGATCCCTTTCCCTCCTCCTCCTCCCTTGCAGAATGTCTCTTATTTATGGTTGCCTGCTAGGGTTTTTTTTTTGTTTTTTGTTTTTGGCTTTTGCATTTCTGACCTTGCCTAGAGATGTTCTTGGTCTCTCCCTTCTATGCCCAGTGCAGAACCTTACATTTCTGTAATTTAGATCCTTAACCAGGAAGATAATAAAGCACCAGGAAGTGTAAGTGTGTAAATGTGTACGTTGGAACTTGTCTGGATCAAGATTTGTGTGCATCTGCTAAGTGCAGATGTAGATGTTCCAAGCCAGGGATTGCAGAGTGAGAGCTAGAATGCTTTTTGTGCCAGAGGCAGAAAACTCAGCTAATGTGGCAGCGGTCAGCAGATATTTATTGCTCTTCTAATAAGAGGTAGTGAGAAGTCCCAGAATTGGTTTAGTGTCTCCACAAAGGAATTTTTTCCCCCATTCTGCCATCCACGTCTTTGTGGGGGGGGGGTGTTGAGGAGGAGGTTTTCTTCCCTGGTGGTGGTATTGTCAGCTGTTGCAGCTCAAAGCATCCTGTTCTCATTGGACATTGTACAGCAGAAAAGAAGGGAGCAGGGGCAAAACAAACCTCCAAAACTGTTTGTCCAGAAACCTTGGACCACCTCCTGTCTCATTTCACGGTTCAGAATGGAGCCACAAACCTGGGCATGTCAGTAGCAAAGAAGAGGGAGATAGGGTGATGGGCTCAGGGCATCCCTGGCTCGCCACGGTGTGCCTGGTGAATGATGCCATTCTCCAAGAAGGAGAGTACATGTACAACAAGGAGAGTACAAATAGCCAACACTGTCTGCACCAGGGAACCAAGATTTTCTACCAAAGGTGATTGATATAGTGTTGTTCATAAATATGAGGAAATTGAAATGATGTGGTTATGAAATTATAGTACATTTGCTTGATGAGGGAACTACTAAAACTAATAAGATGCAGAAATTGCCTTCCCATTAGGTTGGTCTGACTCCAAACTCACTGTGTCACTGGAGCTTGGTTTCAACAAAAGAATTGACAACAATAAGCAAAAACTTATGTTACTTAATAAAAAAAGCCATTGCATTGAAATGCCCACATTCTCTGAGCAGTAGGGTTAGCTTAGTGGAAGGGATTCCTGATAGCTTTATTCCACTTCTGAGAAATTAGTAGACTCTTCTGAAATTCTTTGCCTGATTCCTGCTGAGACACCAAAACAGCTAAAAGTTAAAACAACATCACTTTGTTTCCATGGATTCTGCCTACTTTACTGGGTCAGTCAAAATGTCATTAAAACACCTAACCCTTTCAAGCAAACCCAGGATATATGAAAATGACCACTAAAAGAAAGGCAATTATTGGATAATTTGGATAATAGTGATAGGATTGTCTAACAACAGTGGAAGATAATTTTGGAAATTAAAGGGAATTTAATTTTGGAAATTAAAGGGAATTTAATTTTGGAAATTAAAGGGAATAGTGTTGCAAGTCATTGTCTCAGTGCTCCATCCTGGTGCTCCTGCCAATCCCAATCTGTAAGAACTGGTGGGCTCTGCAGGTTGCAAACCATATTGGCCTGTTACTTTTCTCAGGATACTTGGCTTCCACAAATGTATTGCGCCCCCCCCCCTCTTTTGTTTTTTCCATCAGGGAGCAAGAGAGGTGTAGAGAAAGGGCTGGATTCCAAATTAGTCGTTTTATTAATTGGTGGGTCTGGCTAACAGTTTGCTGGGAGAGGAAACAGTCCACCTTTCTTTGGGACTGTAAGGATTAGATATAAGATATCTAATGTTTAGACAGATCTCAAAAATTTTAATTTATTTTTCTCCCCACGTCGTGCTTATGTTTAATCAAAATAACCACAATATTTTTCTTGGGCTTTGCAAGCACCTTCACAAGAACACTCTATTTACTTTGTGAGAAGGTGCACAATGCAGCCTTCTTCACCTACTGGCCTGGGGAGGCACCACCTTGCCTTGAGGATGAATGAATCTGCAGTTGTGTCTACCTGACCCTTCCACACTTCCACCACAATCTCAGTGCTGTAGAGATTCAGCTCTGCTTATCCGGGCTCATGTCTGTGGGGTGGCCTGAACAACAGCAACAAGAGCCACCAGCACTACTATCTTGCCTTCTGTTTAATAAAGAAGCAAAAGTATGATACATGGGTGAGAGCTCAGAGTTCTGCAGTCTCTACAGGTGGTCTGTGATGACATCTGGCTTCAGACATCTAATCTCACCAATGTGGAAAGCCCTGTCAGGAAAACTACTCATTCTTCAAAACACAGCTCAAGAGTTTCCATTGCTCCACTGGGCCTACCCAACTTGCTCAGGTAGACCTAGTGTTTCTTTCCCCTCGGCTCTAGAACACTATAAACACCCTCATTATATTGGGATGACTGGATTTCAAACTCATGTGGGTTTACATGATATTTATAGCCTAATTTTTTAAATTATAAAATATTTTATATCTACAATAGAACGTTATATGTATGTAATATATGTAAAAAGACATATAAGGTATAAAGACAACATTAATAATATAAATATCTGTATAACCAACTTTCACTTAGATATAGAGGCTAGGATACCCTCTCATTTCACCTGGAATGGAATTGTGTGTGTGTCCTCAAGTCAACTTGGGGATAATTCATGCTTGTGTGATATTGAGTCTTTCTGTCAATCAACATTTATTTAGATCTCATGTCTGTGGCCAAGAACTCTCTAGTGGTTCACCAACCTCACTTCCCTATCCTTTGCTCATGATGGGAGTACATCTCCCAGCCCCCCTAGAAGCTGGTGTGGCCAACACGTGTTCTGAACAACAGAACAGAGCTAGGGTGGTACAGCAACTCCCAGCCTTGTCCTCCTCTGAGATCCTGTTCTTGTCTGCTCTTCCCCCGACTGTAGATTGGTGCAGGGAGTCAAGAAGAGTATTCTGAGACCCCCAAAATGAAACCACAACCTGGAAGAATCTTGGGTCCCCCAGTCCCTGAGTAGAAGTCTTTCCACTAAACACCTCCACTGAATTGTTGGGAGACCAATTATTCTATTGAGCTATACCATTGAGAGTTTGTTAGAATCTTTTATACCAGTGAATCTTTCAATTATATTTCCAATTTTCCTCCATAAATGTCTTGAGTGTCTTTTGTTAAATTTCCCCTTAGGTACATTATCTGATTTGTTGCTGTCCTATATTGTATTTTGTAAAAAACAAAACAAAACAAAACAAAACAAAAAAACCAAAACATTGTTGCTGGAAAAGACAAATGCAATTAGTGTATATGTCATCTGTGCCAAGCAACCTTGATCAAATATCTAGTTAATTTTATTAGACTGTAGATTGTGGTTTTCTTTTTCTTTTTTTTAAGATTTATTTATTTATGTATACAAGAACTGGGGTGTAAGCCAGAGGTGTGGGAGGTGAGAGAATTTACCAGAGAGAGTGGGGAGTAGAAGAGGCAGACTGACTGAAATTCACTGCTGAGGGGAACAGCAGGCGAGGCAGGAGAGTTCTGCTGTGCCATGTGGGTAGCTCCCTGGCTGGCTGGGGATTTGAACTTGTGCTGCAGTGGCTGGCGATAGCTTGATAGCGCTTTCTTTAACCCCTGGGCCACCAGGGAGCCATTGTGGTTTTCTAAGTAGATTATCAACTAACTTAATGTCAGTTTGGTTTCTTCCTTTGCAACCTTTAAATCTTTTATTTCGTACTCTTTCTTGCATGTGCTAGCCCAGGACCACTCCTACAATAGTGAGTTATAAGAGTAGGGTTTTTTTAAATATTCCTGTGACCTATTTTATAGCTGGAAATATGTACCTCTTAATCCACTTTATCCATTTTGTCCCCCTCCCCCTCAACCCTCCTCCCTTCTAATAGCCACCAATCTGTTCATTCCACATATAAGTAAAATGATAGGGTGTTTGTCCTTCTCTTCTTTATTTTACTTAGCATGATATCCTCAAGGTCTATCCATGCTGTTGCAAATGGCAAGACTTCATTCTTTCATATGACTGTGTGGCATTTCATTGTATAGTTAATCCTGTGCAAACTAATGATATTTCAGCCAACTGTGGACTGAATATGCCATCATGGTCCTGATATATAACCTCGTAGTGTAATAGAACATGCCATCTAAGTTGGTGTATGCATACTCTGTGATGTCCGCACAATGACTAAATTGTCTAACAATGTTCTTCTTGGGGCTGCATGATGATGGGGACTGCATCCCAATCATTAAGCAATGCGTGATTATACGTATCACATCTTCTTTATCCATCCATTGATGAACACTTAGGTTGTTTCTATATATTCGCTTTTGTAAATAATGCTGCAATGAACATGGAGCTGGTTTGCATATATCTTTTTTAAATTAGCATTTTCTTTTTCTTTCTTTTATTTTTTTTATTTTTATTTTTTTTTTCATTTATACAAGAACTAGGGTACAGGCCAGATGCACGGGAGGGTGAGAGGATTCGCCAGAGACAGAGCAGGGAACAGAACAGGCAGACTGACGAAATACACTGCTGAGGGGAGCAGCGGGAGAGCCAGGAGAGGCCTGCTTGCCATGTGGGTCGCTCCAAGGCTGATGGGGATCAAACCGGCACTGCAGAGACTGAGGACAGCTTCATAGCGTTGCGCTCAACCACCTGCGGCTGGGGAACGAACCGGCAGCGCAGAGGCTGTGGGCAGCCTCGCAGCCCAGCTCTCAACCACTGGGCCACCAGGGGAGGCCCCCTAATTAGCATTTTCTTTGGATAGATACCCAGAAGCAGGAAAGCTGGATCATATAGTAGTTCTATTTTTAATTTTTCGAGGAAACTCCATACTGTTCTTCATAGTGGCTATGCCAGTGTATGTTTTCACTAACAGTGGTCAAGTGTTGCTTTTTGTCCATATTCTCATCTGCACTTGTTTTTTGATAATAGCCACACTGACAGGTGTGAGGTGATACCTCATTGAGGATTTGATTTGCATCTTGATGATGGGTGATGCTAAATACCTTTTCATGTGGCTGGTAGCATTTCTTCTTTTCAATTGGATTGTTTCTTTATGCTGTTTAGTTGTATGACTGATTTATATATCTTGGATTTTATCCCTTGTCAGACACATGATTTGGATCTGTCTTCTCCCATAGAGAAGGTTCCCTTTTATTTTGTTGGTGGTTTTCTTTGCTTTGCAGAACTTTTAATTAGATGCAGTTCCATTTATTTATGCTTAAAGTTTATTTATGTTTAAAGTTTATTTATTTATGTTCCATTTATTTACGTTTAAAGTTTTTTTGTGTCCAGTTTTCTAAACTTATCTAGTTTTCCCAACATCTTTTATTGAAGATCGCTTAACTACAAATTTTAGGTTGGTTTGTTCTATTTATCCAAAAAAATGCCTTTGGAATTTTTTTTTAAAGATTTATATATGCATACAAGAACTGGGGTACAGGCCAGAGGAGCAGGAGTGAGAGGATTCACCAGAGGCAGAGTGGGGAACAGAACAGGCAGACTGACTGAAAGACACTGCTGAAGGGAGCAGCGGGCAAATCAGGAGAGGTCTGCTGCACCATGTGGATAGCTCCACAGCTGGGGATTGAACTCATGCTGCAGTGACTGCGGATAGCTTCATAGGTTGCATCTTAACCCCTGTGCCACCAGGAAGTCCCCACCTTTGGAATTTTAATAGGAATTATATTCAATCTGTAGATTACTTTGGATAGTACGCATATTTTGACTATACTATTTATTCCAATTCATGAGCATGGAATGGCTTTCTATGCTCATGGAAATACTTTATTTGTGTCTCCTTTAATTTTTTGCATTGATGTTTTAGTTTTCAGTGTACAGATCTTTCACTTCAAGTGATATTTATTGTTTTTTTTTTTTAAGATTTATTTATTTATGCATCCAAGACCTGGGGTACAGGCCAGAGGTTCGGGGGGTGGGGGAGTAAGAGGACTCACTAGAGACAGAGTGGGGAAGAGAACAGGCAGACTGACTGAAATACACTGCTGAGGGGAGCAGCAACTCAGGAGAGGTTTGCTGTGCCATGTGGATATTTCCGTGGCTGGGAATTGAACTCGTGCTGCAGAGGTTCCAGATTGCTTCATAGTGCTGTGCTTAACCTCTTGTGCCACCAGGGAGGCCCTGTTTTTTGTACAATTGTACATGGGTTTGTTTTACTAATTCCTCTTTCTGATATTTCATTGTTAGTGTATAAAGGTGCAATAGATTTTTGGATGTTGATTTTGTATTCTACAACTTTTTCTTTCTTTTTTTTTTTTTTTTTTAAAGATTTATTTATTTATTTATACAAGCACTGGGTACAGTCAGTAGCGTGGGAGGGTGAGAGAATTCACCAGAGCCAGAGCAGGGAGCAGAGCAGGTAGAAGGACCGAAGTACACTGCTGAGGGGAGCAGCGGGCGGCAGGAGAGGTCTGCGCGCCATGCGGGACCCTCCTCCGGTGGCCGGGGAGCAGCCGGGGATCGAACCGGCGCCACGGAGGCTGAGGGCAGATTCGCAACCCAGCGCTCAACCACTGCGCCACCGGGGAGGCCCAATTCTATAACTTTTTAAATTCATTTATCAGTTCTCATAGTTTTAAAGTAGAGCCTAGGGGCCTCCCCGGTGGCGCAGCGGTTGAGCGCTGGGTTGCGAAGCTGCCCGTGACCTCTGCGGCGCCGGTTCGATCCCCGGCTGCTCCCCGGCCACCGGAGGAGGGTCCCACATGGCGCGCAGACCTCTCCTGCCGCCCGCTGCTCCCCTCAGCAGTGTACTTCGGTCCTTCTGCCTGCTCTGCACCCCGCTCTGGCTCTGGTGAATTCTCTCACCCTCCCGCGCTTCTGACTGTACCCAGTGCATGTATAAACAAACAAACAAACAAGTAAAATAAATAAATAAAGCATGCCTCTATTTTAAAAAAAAAAAAAATAAAAAAAATAAAGTAGAGCCTAGTATTTTTTATATATAAAACATGTCATCTGCAAATAGTGAGTTTTACTTCTTTCTCTGCAATTCAATGTCTTTTGTTTCTCTTTGCTGACTAATTGCTCTGGCTAGGACTTCCAATATTATGTTCAATAAAAGAGGCAAGAGTGGGCTTCCTTGTCTTACTCCTGATCTTAGAGGGATGGTGGTCAGCTTTTCACCATTCAGTATGGGCAACTTTATTATGTAGCAGTATGTACCTTCAAAACCCATATTGGTTGAGACTTTTTTTTTTAAATAATAAATAAATGTTGAATTTTGTGAATTTTTTTTTGCCTCCATTGAAATTATCTTACAATTTTTGGTCTACCTTTCCTTGATGTGATGTATCTTGCTGATTGTTTTGTGACTGTTGAACAGTCCTTGCAACCCTGGAATTAATCCTTTTTGATCATGGGGTTGATAATTTTAATATATTGTTGAATTTGGCTTGCTAATATTTTATTGAGGATTTTTGCATCTATTTCGTGTGAGATACTGATCTGTAATTTTCTTTTTTCCCAGTGCTTTTGTTTTGGTATCAATGTGATGCTGGTCTTGTTAAATGAGTTTGAAGTGTTACCTTCTCTTCAATTTTGTTAAAGTTTGAGAGGGAATAGGTATTAAATCTTCAAATATTTGGTAGAATTCTCCATTGAAGCAATCTAGTCTGGGATTTAATTTGGGGGGAAATTTTGGATTACTGATATAGTCTCTTACTACTAATTAATCTATTCAGATTTTCTATTTCCTCATGATTCACTCTTGGAAGATTGTATATTTCTAGACATTTATTCATTTCTTCTAGGTTGTTCAATTTGGTGGTATAAAATTGCTCATAGCAGTCTTCCATGAACATTTGTATTTCTGTGATGTTGGTTGCAACTTCTCTTTAATATCCAATTTATTTATTTTTATACTCTCTTTCTTGGTGGTCTAGATAATTTTTTGGTTCTCATATGAATGTAATGACACTTCTTGACTAGATCTATTAAATGTTTAAGATGTCTACAGTCTTTCACCATTTCAGACAGTTTCAAAGAATAACCTTGCATATAGGAGTTCTGCATGTTATGTAAAAATATGATGTAAAAAATAATGAAAGTTGGGCCTCCCCGGTGGCGCAGCGGTTAAGCACTGGGTTGCGAAGTTGCCCGCAGCCTCTGCAGCGCCGGTTCGATATCCGGCTGCTCCCGGGCCACTGGAGGAGGGTCCCACATGGCGCGCAGACCTCTCCTGCCGCCCGCTGCTCCCCTCAGCAGTGTACTTCGGTCCTTCTGCCTGCTCTGCTCCCCGCTCTGGCTCTGGTGAATTCTCTCACCCTCCCGTGCTTCTGACTGTACCCAGTGCTTGTATAAATAAATAAATAAATCTTTAAAAAAAAAAAATAATGAAAGTTGAGGGCCTCCCCTGGTGGCACAGTGGGTTGAGCTCCATGCTGTGAAGCTGTTGCAGCCTCTGCAGCGCTGGCTTGATCCTGGCCGGCCAGCAAGGGGCCCACATGGCATGGCAGACATCTTCTGTCGTGCCCACTGCTCCCTTCAGCAGTGTATTTTGTCAGTCTGCCTGTTCTGTTCCCTGCTCTGTCTCTGGTGAATCCTCTCACCCTCCCGCAAATCTGGCCTATACCCTGGTTTTGTATAAATAAATAAATCAGTCTTAAAAAAAATGAAAGTGGAAGTGCTTACCTTTTTAATTTGGTTGACATTGCTAAATTGCCATATGTAGGCATATGTTCCTCATAGCAATTTATTTATTTATTTATTTAATTTTTATATTCCCCATACAATTGGAACCCCCTTATTTTGACCCCAACCCTTCCTTTCCCCATCTCCCACCCCCCATAGAGTGTCTCTGGTTCATAGTTGTTTGTTGATTTTGTTATTTTCCTTCTTATAGTTATTCTTTTTCCTGGCCCCTTATTTAAGTTTTCTAGATACCTGTTATGAGTAAGACCATCGGTATTTTTCTTTTTCTTTCTGGCTTATTTCGCTGAGCATGATCCCTTCCAGCGCCATCCATGTTGCTGCAAATTGCATGTGTTTATCTTTTTTGAATGCTGAGTAATATTCCATGATGTATATGTACCACACATTCTTGATCCAGTCTTCTATTTTTGGGCATTTGGGTTGTTTCCAAAGCTTAGCTCCTAATAGCAATTTCTAAAAGTAAGTATTTATTTACACTCTAGTTAATACTGTATAAAACTTTTTTATTGCCAAGCTGAGAGGTAAAAATTGGTATTTTTTGGATTTAATTTGAATTTTTATAACATTTAAGATTGAGCACTTTCTCGTGTGTAAAGAAAGTTGTAGTTGCCCTTCTGGGAGCCTATAGGTTGTGTGTATTCTTTGCTTATTCTTCTTTGCTTTTTTCTTGTTTTGGTTTTCATTTTTTATTTCTAGAAGTTCATTATATGTTAGAGGGGACACAATATTTATATTCTATGTAATTAGAAAAATTCTTGTCACATGTCATCTAGTCCCCCAAATGTGTACTATATTTAATTTTTTTTAATTACGAAAAAGGAACATTTAATCCAGGATTAAGATGACTAGGGAAGGCTTCCTGTAGGAGATGGTTATGTATTTATTTTTAACATTTATTTATTTTATTTATACATACAAGAACTAGGACGTAGGCCAGAGGTTGGGGGGGGTGTGTGTGAGAGAGGATTCACCGGAGACAGAGTGGGGAACACAACAGGCAGACTGACTGAAATACACTGCTGAGGGAATCGAACACTGGCCAGGGATTGAACTCAAGCTGCAGTGGCTACCGATAGCTTCAGAGGTTGCATCTTAACCCCTTGTGCCAAAAGGGAGGCCCATATAAAATACTACTTTCAAATACATACAGTCATGCCTTTGAGGTTGGCTAACAGTAAATCTTGCCATTCATTGAGAAAAATTACTGTATCATGCAAAGGACTTTTACAGGTATCAGAACCTAGTTACCTTAAAAAACAAAGTCTAAACGAACAAGAGTGAGGGGGAAAGCCCAGAAAGACGAAAAAAAAAAAAAAGCAAAACGGCACATTTCTGAGCTGGCCATTGTGAGGCAGGTGTTTATCGCCAAGCGGATAGTGCCACTGAGGTGAAAGCAGTCAGGGAGGAGACCAGAGTTCACCTGGCAGCTCCCACTTGACTCCTTCTCTCAGGGGTCCATTTGAAGTCACCTGCACTTGCTGATTGATTGTGCAGGTTGACACTCACGGCAACCACCAGGAAAGCAGATCCCAGGCTCTGAAGCCAGTATTTCATCTGAGTCAGGTGCGGTGGAGGTACAGGACTTGGTGGGTTTTGGCATGATGGATGTTTATGAAGCCAAACTGGGAACTAGGGAAAGCTGAGAGGAGGAGACAGGAGTGTGAGCCAGCAACTGAGGGCCCAGGAGGCAGGTGAGAGGCACATGGAGTGCACAGATTTATAGATGTGTGGCCACTGGTGTACTAGTGTGTGACTTTCAAATCTTCAGAACAGTTTAGCCAGCTTCATTCCTCAGGGAAGCTTCAGGCCCCAGAGCAAGGGATGCCAAACTTTTTCCATAAAGAGGCAATCGTCTTCATTGAAACTACTCAACTTTGCCAGGCTGCCATCGATAATATGTAAATGAATGAATTTGGATGGGTTCCAAGATTTCTTTCTCTATGGACACTGACAGTCAAATGTCATGTAATTTTCACATATCAGAGAGATTATTTTTCTTTTAATTTTTTCCAAGTATTTAAAAATGTGCAGCATATAACTTAGCTACTATCAACAAAGCCAGAAAATAAACACCCTCAACCTTACAAATGCACCCACCATTTGCCCTAGGGTAGCCTTATCTCACTCTTGATGTCGGAGTGTGCCACAAAAGCCTGTATGATTCCAGTTCAGCCAGGAAAAAGAGGGGACTCTAGCAGAAATATAAGCAATTTCTCCAAGAAGCAGTCAGAAGTGCCAATCCATATTTTAACAAACTTCATTGGTGTGTTTTTGACATACAATAAACTGGACATCATTATGTGTGTAATTGGACAAGTTTTGATATTGCTCATGGAGTCACAATCAGGGTGATCATATCTAGCAGCCCCCACATTTCCTTGTGTCATCGTAATCCTCCCCACCGCCCTTACTGCCCCTCCCCCCCAATGCTTAGATGCTTCCTGTCATGGTGGATTAGTTGGTATTTTCTAGAATTTTATACAAATGAGCCACACAACATACTCCTTTTTTGACTGACTTCTTTAACTCAAAATAGGCACTTAAAGATTCACTCATATTGTTGGCGTGTAATTCATCTCTTTAAGTTGCTGATTAATTTCCATTGTTTAGATAGGATCACAGTTTATCCATTTACCTTTTAATGGACATTTGGGTTGCTTCCCTCTTTTGACTGTTACAAATAACGCTTCCACAAACCTTCCCATGGAAGTGCAAGGTTTTGTGTGGCTATGTTTTTGTTTCTCCCAAACCAGTTTTTTGAAATCGCTGTTCCCTCCACATGCCTATTGTGTCCAACCCTTTTCTCAAGAACATAGAGCCAGGGGATGCATTCCGTTTTAGGGTTAGACCCGTGTCAGCTGGGTTTCTCCCTATACCCTATCATCATGGGACATAGAATGCCTCCTTTTCTCTTACATTAAGTTCAAAAGCCTTATATGTCAGCAGGGTTTTTTAGTTAGAAGGTGTATGGTGGCCACATCAGGGATCTCCAGTTGTGGATTCTTCCCCAGGGTCTGACCCTAGACACAATCAAAGGCCTGAGTCTACCTGGCATCTCAGCAACCAAGCCTGATCTGAGCAATCAAGCCTGAGCCAAAGACCATGACATGACTCTGCCTTAACATTTAGTCTAGCAGTTGATTCTAACCACTGCATTCCTCAGCACCACGGCAGTGGGCTGCTTAATGCTTAACAAGATGGTTTTTTCCCAAGGATGCTGATAATATCCAGGCCTAATGAATAGCCAGGGGCCATTTTAAAAAGAAAACACAGAAAAGAGCAAGGAAGTTTATCGATAATCCTGTGACTAACTGCCCCTAGAAATGCTGGTTCTTCCCGGACTGAAGAAATCATATCCTGGCATTTCTTCCTTTGATATATAGTCTTCCTTCACTCTAGGGTACTAACTGCCATTCTCCTGTGGTGATGCCACATAAAAACAAAGGGTTTCCTTTTTGGGAAACAATCCATGGTTCAGAGTTTGACTTTCTGAGCAGCCAGTGATATGACCCAGTAGGTCAGTAACACCATGGGCTGAGAAGCAAAGGGAAACTGAGGCTTGGAAAAAGCAGTATAATTTGACATTCTTGGGCACGGCACTTTCTATCAGCACTGCTTTCCCTCCATCACCACTGGCTGCAACTTGTATTTTATGGAGAAGCAAATGCCCTGAGTGATGTCACTTAAAAACAAAGATTGACACCTTGCGGTCTTTAATTCCAAGGGAATGTCTGCATTATTTACCAATTGACTCCTCGATCCTCCTCAGGGGCAGTGCTTTAGCCCCAGGGTTCTATAATCATGTTAGAAATATTTCCACTATCACGATGCTCATCCAAAAATAAATAAATATCAGCACCTTCACAGATGTTTCCTTATTTGCCAAAGGAGAAAGAAGATAAACACAGTTATTGTGACTCACAATATTTGTGTAAAAGGCACCACACTCGAGTCTTCCTGAGTACTCCCAACAATAATATTTTGGGAACTTTAATTTTTTATCTCCGATGGCTTCAGGCCACTTTGATTTAGCTTGGGGCTTTTCCCCCAATATTAACACGGAAGGTAAGTCAGAAGAGTGTTGGGGATGATCTAGTGCTTCCAGGAATAGCCTTCTCCTTCAGCCATGGAGACCAGTGGCATCAGGGAGAGCGCCATGGAGGCATCTGGATACCCCTGGCCACCATCTCACCAACCAGTGACTAACTCAGATCCTGGAAGTCTCTTTGATGTCCCCCCACCTCCCAGCTGTGTCTCAGAAGGTCTGGATTGGGGCCTGAACATTTGCATTTCTGCCAAGTTCCCAGGTGATGCTGATACTACCAGTCCTGGGACCTCACTTTGAGAACCACTAGTCTAATGTTCCTCTGTCTTTTCACAGCTCCCTAAAATATTGGCACACAGTTGCAGAATTGACTTGCAGAGGCATGAGAAGAGACACTTCCTTGGAAATTTGCACTTAAACAGGGATGCCCTTAAAAATCCCTTGTGAAATTTGCACCCAAGTATAGAGCAATAAGAAAGACCATTTTGCTGGTTCTTAGGCAAGGGTTAAAGGAGAAAATCTCAAGGGCTCAGGAGTTTGGCAACAGTCTGGAAGGTACCCAGATCTGGTCACTTCCTGGACATCACTCTGCTTGGAGAAGTTTATTCTGGATCCTCAGTGTCTGCCTGAAACTTAGGGTGTCTGAACCCAGTTCACAGGACTAAGAGAGAACAGGGCCTTATCCTGAGACCTGAGCTTTTGGGGCTGAATCTTTCTGGACTGTTTGAGAGAGCATTTACCATCTCACTGGAAAGCTCTATCAGTGAACTAGGCCTATGCAACAAGTGTAACCTTGGGATGTTCAGTGAGCCTGAGACCTGGACCTGTGCAAGCAGACTTGACTGGTGGCTTCCCGAGGAGCTGAGGTAGACAGTGCGGAGAAGACTTCAGGCTTAATAGGGTAGGGGTGACTGAGACCCTGTGACAGCTCAGCTCAGTGCCCGGTGTCTGGCTCCAGCAGACAAGGCACCGTGCAGCTCTCAGGGCATGTGGAGGTTGACTTATAGGCTGCAGACCCTGGTGCTGCCTCCTGGACCGTCCTTGGACAGGAAAGAATGAGTGGGGCCATTCTCCTACTGGGAAGTGGAGCTAAGTCTGGGATACTGAAAGCAGATCATCTTCTCTGTTGCAAGAATTTAAAGGGACCCTGGACCTCTCCTCAGCTAACCTGGTACCTCATACTATGCCTATTCTTTTCTCCACGATAGGAACTTGGATTTGAGGACCTAGAGATTAGAAATCTTCGATGAAAAGTGCCATCCTTTACCTTTGACCAAATATTTTTGATTCCACACAACCTAATGAAGGAAGCAGGGGCCTTTGTTAGCAATTCAGAGGATTGGAGATTGTTGCTGGCGGAGAACTTGCTTTAAGCTGATGTGATAGCAAGGAAAGGAGCCAGGACACCTGATTCCCTTGTCCTGTCTGAGACACACCTACACCAGCCTGGATTTTGGATTTCATTGATGGAACATATAGGCAGAAAGTCTGCTCAGAGATGCTCAGGGGGCCAAGTCCTCACTTAGCCAGAGCTTACCCAGGGGGAAGGGACCTGAGCTGAAGCCGTGTCTGCTGAGGGGAGGAGTGGTCTGTAGCAGAGGGAAGCCTCTGGAAGGGCGGTTGGGCCCCCTTGGGCCTGCTTGTCAAAGTACCTTCCAGGGTCTGACAGTTGCTGAAGTGAAAGCCTACATCATCCCCAACATTCTCCTCACTTACCTTTGGTGTTAATACTGGGGGGAAAAGCCCAAGTTAAATCCAAGTGGCCTGGAGCCCTTAGAGAGTAAAAAATCTTGACTCCAATACAGCCCCTTCCCCCAGCTCTTCTCCACACCCCATTTACTGCAGGGATGAGAAACAAAAATCAGTGAATTTTGGCACTGTACTAACAGCGGTATAGAATTTAAGATATGCAAGTCACACACTTATGTCCCTCCTACGGTTTAGTTCTCTATTTGTAAGTTTTCACATATTTCTCAATATGCAAATAAAATGCTTGCAGAGTGATTAGATTTAAGCATTATGATCTCTTAACAAGTCTCTAATTCTAGACATTGAAGTAAAATAAAATGTGCTAAACATTGCCAAGAAGTAAGTAAATTGTAAATACGAGTAAGTTGTGAAAACTAATTTGAGATGGTAAAGACTTTGCTTCATTTTCTCACCACAAATTAAGCATTTTGGGTTTTCTTATAAACCACCACCCAAAACATGCAGTTGAGTCCTCACATGTTCATGACACTATTGATGGTTACAGGTTTTAATTTTTTCTCTGTTCCCCATAATTATGATGAGAGGGGCTGGGGAGAGGCTTGCTGTATGAAATAAAGCCAGTACCCCAGATGTGGCGGAAATGCCTGGACCTGGCCTCATCTTCTTTGATCACTAGAAGGGCTGACATCACCCAAAATGTCCTCTGACATAACATGACTGTACGTCCCTCGGCTCCTAGTTTGAGTCCAAATAAGGATCATTTTCACACCATCTTCACTGCCAGCATCACTGTTTTCAGGCTTTTTTGTCTGTGAACTGCAAAAAGACAAACTGAAGCATATTAAAAGTTGAGTAAAAACCTATTTGAATCAGGCAGTACCAAGCCAGAAATGGTTAGGAGTGCCCTGCTGACAGGAGCCAACGAGATTTTTTTTTTAAAGATTTATTTATTTATACAAGCACTGGGTACAGTCAGAAGCACAGGAGGGTGAGAGAATTCACCAGAGCCAGAGCGGGGAACAGAACAGGCAGACTGATGAAGTACACTGCTGAGTGGAGCAGCAGGCGCAGCAGGAGAGGTCTGCGTGCCATGTGGGACCCTTGCCCGGTGGTCAGGGATCAAACCAGCGGCGTTGCACCACCAGGGGAGGCCCCCAGTGAGAGATTTTTAAAGGGAAAGGATAGAAGCAAAATAAAGAAGAGGACAATGATGACGATTTGTTCTACTCTGACTCCATAATACAGTTTGACTAGGTTTTAAGCAGATGAATAAACCAATGACTAGAAAAAATATTCTAAACTTTCATTTGCAGTGACTCTTCATGCTTAGCTTAAGCCTAAGGAGACTTTGCAGCAGACCTCAGACCACAGCTTTTGGGCTGACTCCAGTGCTTTACCACACAGAGCACAAGGGGAGTCATGTGTTAGGATGATTGTTTAGTCGTTCCTTCATCCCACAGCATTTCTTGAGCCTACCATGTGCTCTTCTCACAGTCAGATGAATCCAAAGGTGACTGATTTGGTGTTCATTATACCCATGGTGAGTTACTAAGTGTTTTCGTTGCTCAAGTAGATTTTCTGGTTTCCCAGTTTTCCTATGCCACTCTTGTATCATGGTTACAGATTCTATACTTCCAGTTTCTTACTGTTTCACTTTAGTAAATCAAATTTTATTATTATTTGTTTACATAATTAGGTAATTTGGGGGGCACCTCTTTACAATCAACATGCACATGATTCACTCTTTGCCACCTCAGCTCCCGAGACACTGCCACTACACTCTCACCTGCTCTCCCGTGATCCCTGCACCTTCTCTCCTAAGACCTACCTCTTGTAACCACCCCACTGTGGCCTCTCTACCACTTCAGGCCTCTCTACAGGTGTGTGTATGGCCTCTCTATGTACCTGTGTGTGTATGAAAGAATTGGGTAAGGCAGGCCTGGACGCTTGGCCCCTATCACAAGGCGGCCTGGGACGCTTCGGTAGCCGTTGACTGTATGGCCATCCATGGTCTGAGGTGGTCTGGGAGTAGCTTGGAAATTATACCAAATTATACCAAGTACCTGCACAGAAAGTCCTCCCTGTATGGCCAACATGTCCCTTCCTGTTCACCATAAAAACTAATTACCCTTTGTCTTCCCTGGACCACGCTTCTCCTGCCATTGTCACATATCAATCATACTTGTTCATTGCTGACAATAAAAAGTGAGAGGGCTGCTCACTGGGCAGTAGAGTCTTGTCTCGCAAACCTGCTCCACGACTTCCCCTCAAACATGTCCCTGGGAGTCTGCTGGAGTGTTCCTGACCACTAGAGCCCATTTCTCTCAGAGGTTTACAGTTATATTTGTTGCATTTTGCTAGTTTGTTTTCTTTGGGTATTCATAACCCAAAACTATCCAGTAACTGCCTCTTACTTTCTGATTTATTTCACTGAGCTTATCACCCAATGTTCCATCCACATTGTTGAAAAACACATCATCTTTTTAAAAATTTGAGTGGTATTGTAAGGACATTCATTGTTGACTAAACTTAAAGCCTGGTTGACTATTTGTGATCATTGGTTTGTTTTGTAACCTTGAGGCATTCACAGGTTTAGATTTTGGTTGGTTTACCCAGGTTACCATGGCACTAGAGGCCCTTTCAGTCTAAGGGGCCTCCTTTTCAAATTAATATCTAGGCAGAATATGCTGGGTTCTTTGTCTACACTAGCCTGTTTCATATAGAAATCATTAATCTCATTAATGGCCAGGACTCTCTTCTATTAATTCCTCAGATGATGGAAGGTGGATAATGCAATCTACAGGATTAAGGGAGCTAAATTGGCCCATGGTTGTATAGCACTGGGGTAGGGCCGGGAACATTCTATTAGGAAGGGTCCACTGAAGTAAATTATCTACACAAATAGATGGCACAGGGGTGGGATTAGGAGGTGGGGGCGGTAAGTGGAAAAGATGTTAGCTTTGTCTGGTATTGAACCTGTAGAAGAATCCTCAGATTACCCTGATCTAGTCTCCAGCTTGAACATGAGCAATCTGACAATGAATTAAACATGGATATCACAGAGGCAAAGAGAACACCCAAAATTTCGAATATAAAAAGATGTACATCCAGACTTCATTGTCAAATTGTCAAAAAACAAAGATAATGAAAAACTTACATAGTAAGCAAGGAAAAAACAAATTACAAAGGTTCCCAAATTAGGATTTCCCAGAACTTCAGCCGAGACACTCTTCATATTCTTCATGCAAAAAGAGAGTGGAAGGAAGTGTTCACAATCCTATAAAACTAGAACTGCCACCATAGAATACTCTAACCTGCAAAATTACCAAGTATGAAGGTGAAATAAAGGTTTTCCCAGACATACAGAAGTTAATCAAGTTTATCACCACTAGACCTGTCCTTCAAGAAATACTGAAAGGAATACTTCTACACAAAAAAGAAACACAAATTCCTGAGCAAAATAATAGCACCATTGTTGCAACAAAATAAGATAAGCAAGAGCAAGGAGTCAACAGCAAACCAGTACTGAAGAAATGGACAGAACCAGTATAGTTAAATATCAGAGTACAGATACCAGCTCATAAAGAACTTAAGACATAGGAATTTAAGTAAAACCCCATGGTAACCACTATGCGAAACTTGAAAATCAAGACCCACAAAGAAACAAAGAAATTGATACAGAAATACTAAGGAAAGCCATCCAGAAAGAGCAGAGAGAAACTAATAGAAACAACAGAAAAGTAAAACAATCAAATATCAAACACAAAATGACTGATGATAAATTGAAATAGTTCAATCATCACTGTAAATGTGACTAGTCTGAATTTACCAATAAAATACAGATTAACAATGCAGTGAATAAGTTTCAGCCACCGCTACTATGTTTGCAAGAGACCCATTTAAAACCAAAAGACAAAAACAAACTAAAAAGCTGGAGCAAGTTTATATATGCTAACAATTTAAAAAGAAAAGAAGACACTGCTATTCTCATATCAGACAAACTAGACTTTGAACAGAGACAAAGATGGATATTATATAGTGTCCAAGGGAAAAATTCACCAAGAAGATATAACTGTTATTAATATTTATGCACACAAGACAGGAGCACCTAGTTACACAAAGCAACTATTAGCATCTAAAACATATCAACATAAATAGTTGTTTTTTAAAAAAGATTTATTTATTTATGCATACAAGAGCTGGGGTACAGGCCAGAGATGCAGGGGGTGAGAGGATTCACCAGAGACAGAGTGGGGAGCAGAACAGGCGGATTGACTGAAATACACAGCTGAGGGGAGCAGCAGGCGAGTCGGGAGCGGTCTGCTGCGCCATGTGGGTAGCTCCCTGACCGGCCGGGGATCGAACTCATGCTGCAGAGGCTGCAGATTGCTTCATAGTGCGGTGCTTAACCCCTGGTGCCACCAGGGAGGCACAACATAAATAGTAATTATCATAGACACTAACATACCACCGACATGAAGGGGTAGATCATTCAGACAGAAAAATTAACAAAGAAATTAAAGGCCTTACCATCTATGACAAGCCAACAGCCAGTATCATTCTCAATGGTGAAAAGCTGAAAGCAATTCCATTAAGATCTGGAACAAGACAAGGATGTCCACTCTCACCACTGCTTTTCAATATAATACTGGAAGTCCTAGCCAGAGCAATAAGACAAGAGAAAGACATCCAAGGAATCCAAATAGGAAAAGAAGAAGTCAAACTATCACTATTTGCAGATGATATGATAATATACATAGAGAACCCCAAAATCTCCACAGAAAAACTAATTCAACTCATCAATCAATTCAGTAAAGTGGCAGGATACAAAATCAACACGCAAAAGTCAGTGGCCTTCCTATACACAAACAATAAATCTGAAGAAGAAGAAATCAAAAAAACCACCCCTTTTATTATCGAAACAAAAAAAATCAAATATTTGGGAATAAATCTAACAAAAGAGGTAAAGGACCTATACAAAGAAAACTATAAAACACTGTTAAAAGAAATAGAAGAAGACACAAAGAAATGGAAAGACATCCCCTGCTCATGGATTGGAAGAATAAACATTATTAAAATGGCCATCCTACCAAAAGCAATATACAGATTCAATGCTATTCCAATCAAAATCTCAATGGCATTCTTCAAAGAAATAGAACAATTATTGATGAAATTCATATGGAATCACCAAAAACCCCGAATAGCCAAAGCTCTACTGAAAAAAAAAGAAGGAAATGGAGGCATCACACTCCCAGACTTCAAACTATACTACAAAGCCATAATCATCAAAACTGCATGGTATTGGAACAAGAACAGACATACAGACCAATGGAATCGAATAGAAAATCCAGAAATAAACCCACAGATTTATGGTCAACTAATCTTTGACAAAGGAGCAAAGACTATGCATTGGAGCAAAGAAAGTTTGTTCAATAAATGGTGCTGGGAAAACTGGGTCGCTACATGCAAAAGAATGAAGCTTGACCACTACCTCACACCATACACAAAAATCAACTCAAAATGGATTAAAGAACTAGACATAAGACCTGAAACCATAAAATACATAGAAGGAAATATAGGCGAAACACTACGGGATTTGCACATCAAAGACATCTTTACAGACACATCACCCAAAGCAGTGATAGTGAAGACAAAGATAAACAGCTGGGACTACATCAAATTAAAGAGCTTCTGCACAGCAAAAGAGACAATAACAAAAACAAAGAGAAACCCCACCAACTGGGAGAACATTTTTGCACACAACACTAATGATAAAGGACTGATCACAAAAATCTGCAAAGAGCTGATGAGACTCAGCAACAACAAAGAAAATAATCCAGTCAAAAAATGGGCAGAAGAGCTAAAAAGAAACTTCTCTGAAGAGGAAATGCAAATGGCCAACAGACATATGAAAAAATGTTCAACATCACTTGTAATCAGGGAAATGCAAATCAAAACTACCATGAGATACCATCTCACACCAGTGAGAATGGCACATATTAAAAAAACTAGCAACAACAAATGTTGGCGAGGATGTGGAGAAAAAGGAACTCTTGTGCACTGTTGGTGGGAGTGCAAACTGGTCCAACCACTATGGAGAGCTGTGTGGAGATTTCTGGACCTACTAAACATAGAGCTTCCATATGATCCAGCAATTCCACTCCTAGGTATTTACCCAAAGGACACAGAAACATCAATTCCAAAGAGCACCTGCACCCCTATGTTTATAGCAGCACTGTTTACAATAGCTAAGCTTTGGAAACAACCCAAATGCCCAAAAATAGATGACTGGATCAAGAAGATGTGGTACATATATACCATGGAATATTACTCAGCATTCAAAAAAGATAAACACATGCAATTTGCAGCAACATGGATGGCACTGGAAGGGATCATGCTCAGCGAAATAAGCCAAAAAGAAAAAGAAAAATACCGGATGGTCTCACTCATAGCAGGAATCTAGAAAACTTAAATAAGGGACCAGGAAAATGAATATAAGAAAGTGAAAATCAAAATCAACAAAAAAACTATGAACCAGAGACACTTTTTGGGGGGTGGGGGGGCGGGAGGGGAAGGATTGGGGTCAGAATGGGGCGTTTGCAATTGTATGGGGAATATAAAAATAAAATTTAATATTTAAAAAAAAAAAAAAAAAAAAAAAAAAAAAAAAAAAGAAATTAAAGGCCTTAAATGAAATGTTTAACAGATGGATTTAAAACAGATGGACAGTGAAAAGAGATTTCCATCCCAAAATAATAGAAAACACTTCTCTAGTGCACATGGAACTCCAGATCATATGCCAGGACATAAAACATGTCTCAGAAAATATATGAAAATAGAAATTATAGCAAGCATCCTCACAGACCATAATGCTATAAAACTAGAAAATAACCACAAAAAAGAACTGGAATAAACCAAAACATGTGGAAACTAATCAAAATGCTTCTGAACAACTCCTGGGTCAATGAAGAAATCAAAGAGCACAAAAAGTATCCAGAGACAAGTTACCAGACTCTTTGGGATGCTCTAAAAGCAATACTAGATGGGAAGTTTATAGCAATGAAGTCCCATTTAAAAAAAAACAAAAACAAAAACAAAGAAAAATCTCAAACAATCTAACTCTGCAGCTGAAGGAACTAGAAGAAGAACAAAAGCACCCAATGCCAGTAGAAGGAAAGGAATAAAAATCTGAGCAGAAATAATTGAAATAGAAAAAAAGACAGTCCAAAAGGCCAGTGAAACCACAAGTTGGTTCTTTGAAAAAATAAACAAAATTAACAACCATGAGGTAAGCTTATAAAGAGCGAAAACACAAATAAATATAATCAGAAATGAAAGAGGTAACATTATAAAAGATACAGCAGAAATACATAGGATTATAAGGAACTATTACAAAAGTCTCTAGAAAAACTGGATGACCTAGGAGAAATGGGCGAATTTTAAGACTGATACAACCTCTCAAGAATGAATTAGGATGAAACAGACAGCTTAGGGCCTCCCCGGTGGCGCAGCGGTTGAGTGCTGGGTTACGAAGCTGCGCGCAGCCTCTGCAGCGCCGGTTCGATCCCTGGCTGCTCCCCGGCCACCGGAGGAGGGTCCCACATGGCGCGCAGACCTCTCCTGCCGCCCGCTGCTCCCCTCAGCAGTGTACTTCGGTCCTTCTGCCTGCTCTGCTCCCCGCTCTGGCTCTGGTGTATTCTCTCACCCTCCCGCGCTTCTGACTGTACCCAGTGCATGTATAAACAAAAAACAAACAAACAAATAAAATAAATAAAGCATGCCTCTAATAAAAAAAAAAAAAAAAAAAGAAACAGACAGCTTAAAGAGTACAATCACAAGCTCCCGAACTAAAAGAGTAATAAAAAATTTCCCCAAGAACAAAAGGTCAGGACCAGATTGGTTTCTCCACCAAATTCAACCAAACCTTCAAAGATGATCTACTATCTATCTTATTACAACTCTTCAAAAAATCAAAGAGTGGGGGAATATCCCAATACATTCTATGAGACCAACATTACCATGATACCAAAACAAAACAAAGGCAGTAGAAAAAAAGAAAATTACAGACCAATATCTGTGATGAACATAGATGCAAAAATCCTGAACAAAGTCCTAGCAAACCAAATACAGCAACATATCAAGAGAATTGTCCACCACCATCAAGTAGGCTTCATCCTAGAGAAATAAGGTTGTTTCAACATATGCAAATCATTGTCATTCATCATATCTACTAAAAGGAAGTAAAAACGACACGGACATCTCAACAGATGCCATACAAGATTTGACAAGATTCAACACCTATGTATGAGGGAAAAAAAAAAAAACAACACTCAATAAAATGGAAATAAATGGAATTTATCTAAACATTATAAAAGCAAAACCTGCAGCATATGTCCTACTCAATGGTGAAAAGCAAAGCTGAAAGCATTCAAACTATCAGGTACAAGACAAGGATGTCCACTAACAACATTACTATTCAACACAGTATTCTAAGTCCTACCTGAAGCAATTAAGCAAGAAAAAGACATAAAAGGAATCCAAATTGGAAAAGAAGTAAACTGTAGCTATTTTCAGATGACATGTTAATATACTTATAGAAAGCAAAAGAGTCTACCAAAAAACTAAGAAGTAATAAATGAATACAGTAAAGTGACAGGATACAAAATAAGTACACAAAATCAGTTGCATTTCTATATACAATGTATCAAAAGAAAAGGAAATAAAGAATACAATCCCATTTACAATCATCCCAAAAAAGAATGAAATTCCTGGGAGTAAACCTAACAAATGAGGTAAATGACTTGCATATGGAAAACAACAACACTCTGTTAAAGGAAATAAAAAATGACACATAGAAATGGAAAGATATTCCATGCACATGGACTGGAAGAATTAACATTATTAAAATGGCCACATTACCCAAAGCAATTTGCAGATTCAATGCAATAGCTAATCAAAATACCGATGACTTTTTTCCAAGGAAATGGAACAATTATAAAATTTATATGGAACCACAATGGGCCGCAAATAGCTAAAGCAATCCTGAGAGGAAAAAAAAATGGAGATAGCAACTTCCTAACTTCAAACTATTATTATACAGCAAGCAACAACAATGACAACAGTATGTTTCTGGAACAAAACAGAAACTCAGACCAGTGAAGAATAATTAAAAGCCCAGAAATAAACCCACACAAAAATGGACAGCTAATCTTTGACAAAAAGAGCTATGACCATACAACGGAGAAAAAATAGCCACTTTAAAATAAACAGTGTAGGGAACCATGGATAGATACACACACAAAAATGAAATAAGATGCATACTTAACTCCATACACAAATATTAATTCAAAAGGTAATAAAGATGTGAATATAAGAACCAAAACCATATTGTACTAGAAAGAAAATAAATAAAGGGGACATAATACATCTACCACAAAGATGTAATTGGGACTCAACTCCAAGGGCAAGGGAAACAAAAGCAAAAACACAAAACACACACGCACACACACAAAAAACAATTGGGACTATATGAAATTAAAAAGGGTTTTCAAAAGAAAACCATCACTAAAACCAAAAGGCAACATACAGAATTAGGAAAAAATATTTGCACATCATACATCTGACAAGGGGCTTATCTTCAAAATGTACAAAGTTCTTACACAATCCAACAACAAAAAAACCAATCTGATCAAAAAATAGCAAAGGACCTAAACAGACACTCTTTTAAAAAAGACATTCAGAAAGACTAGACATGAAAAATTGTTCTACATCACTATTACAAGGGAAATGCCAATCAAAACCACAATGAGATGTCACATTAGCCCTGTGAGAATGGCCCATACAAAAAACAATGGAATCAAAAATGGTTGGCAAGGTTTTGGTGAAAAAGGAACTCTTACTCACTGTGGTGGAAATACAAGTTGTTAGAGTCCCTGTGGAAAACGTTATGATTTCTTGGGAAAATAAAAATGGAAATTTTGTATAATCCAGCAATACCTCTATTAGATATTTCCCAAATATAATGAAAACTCTAATAAAAACTATTTATGCCTACATACATAACAGCACTGTCCACAATCGCCAAACTATGGAATCAACCTAAGTGCCCTTCAACAACTGATAAAGTTGTGGAATATATACTCAATGGAATACTACAGTGAAGAAAGAATAAATAATGGCATCTGGGACAAAATGGATAAATCTTAAGCTGATTAAATACGTAAAAAATGAACGACAGCTATCAGTGGCATATATATAACCAAAAACATACACAGACAAAATATAGCAGTAATAAATCTTGAACTCAGTGACAGAATATAATGGTTACCAGAGAGAACAGGTGGTTTGGTGTAGGGTGAATGGAGGTTATGCACATATGGAAGAGCAAAAATATAACCACAGAAATTAAAAAAAGTCTATATAGGCATAAGCTTACAATATAACAGCAAATGCTGTCACCAAACTAGAGTCAAATGGCAAAGTGAAAGTCAAAGAATGAATCTTTAGGTTACAGAAGATGAAACCTTAGGAGAGGATGTATATGACAAATCAAGACCAAAAGTCTCTGAACACTGGTCAGTTTATTTTAAAGCCTGTCATGTCTGCCCAAGAGAGACTATTCTCCGAAGGGTCAGCAGTAGTCATTGACTTGGAGAAGGAGAAAATTCATACCAGCAGTTACACATTATGTCCTGCTTCTTAATCTTGTGTACACATAAAGGGACTGTTTGGCATCTGATATCTCTTTGATTTGGAATCACACAACATGGTAAGGGAAATCCAGCTAAAGAATGGCTCCCTCTATTCTTAAACAACCAGCATGTTTATATCATAGAACAGAACCCTATGTCTTTGATGTTTCTGACAAGTTCTGTTCTAATACTTGGGCCAATATGAGAGGTTTCTGGTATTGCAGTGAAAATTAGATCCTCTGAAATTCCATTTTATTTATCATAAACTCTTCCGGAGTCTTAGGGGTTAAGTTTTATGGAGGTTTACTTAGGAATGCTATGAGGGCTGCTTAGGCACTAATGGAGAAGGATTTTGATTTCTCTTGTTGGGGACACAAGTTGCTTACTAGCCTGGTTTTTGGTGCTGTCACTTTATATTCACTAGACAATTCAGCAAAATAGCACAAGGTCCACTAATAACATCCAGAAGGGAGCAATGAAGATCAAGTCACAGGTAGTTCAGTCTTCAGAAGTTAAAGAGGCTCTGATGTGGACTTTTCTGAGAAGAATAGAATGAGGGCTCTAAACTGTTTACCCAGATAGGAGTGGAACATGTTTTTGTATACTGGATGTGCCTGGCTCTAGGGAATGACAGACTCTTACATGGCATCTACTCACTGTAGGTCCTCAAAACAAGTCTGGTGAGTTAATAAAGACCACAATCCATCAAAAAAATCAGCTTAGTTACATGCAAGAAAAGAACACCAAGCCTTTTCCAGGTTGCTTTATTCTTCTTTGTTACTGAGGAATTCTCACTTCTACTATTCCCTTACTAAGAAGCATGTTGCATTCATTTAATTTAATTTTTTATATTTTTTAATTTTTTTAACTTTTATATTCTCCAAACAATTGCACCCCCCTTATTTTGACCCCAAACCCTCCTTTCCCTGCCCCCCTCCATAGTGTGTCTCTGGGTCATAGTTGTTTGTTGATTTTGATTTTTGCTTTCTTATAGTTATTCTTTTGCATTATTTTAAACAAGAAGAAATTCCTAGATTAGTTAAAAAAAAAAAGGTCTCAGAATGGACAGACTTGTAATTTATTTCAGTTATTTCCAAGCGGCAGTTACAAAAGTTTTTAATTTTTATAATACTCTTGATAAGAAAATAAAATTTAAATAAAAATACATTCTCAACAATACAACATGGTTACACAAATTCACTACATTAAGTTTTGATAACTTACAATTTCAAACTGGACAATGTAAAAACCAATATTTACTAGTACCAGGATGAGTCCCAAGTTAATAAAAATGGAAGCAGAAAACAGCAAGCCAAACTAGTAGTTTAACTCTAGAATGAGTCCTGTACATTTCACATTGTGTAAGATGCTGAAAATTTTCTTCTCTTCAGTTTTATTAGGGTGTACCATTAGAGCAAATTATAGGTGCTTTTACTTTAAAAAAAGTTTTCTAAAGCCATTGTGTGAGGGAATCTGCTAAATGAGAAAGACTTGGTTTTAAAAACAGAAACTCAAAATCCCCTGTGTCACCTATTTTTTTTGTATAATAATAATAAGAAAAGCCTCGTATGATACTTAAACATTACCTGTGATATTATAAACATATTTCTTTGGCAAATAAAATAGTTAAAATTTGAGAAATTATATTTCTGGGAGTAAAAATTTTGCTATTGCCCATCATTTTATTAAATGAATTATCAAAAAAACAATGCTAAGCAAAAAACGGAAACAACAAAAGTCACAGATGACTGTCATTTCAACTGATGGAAATGGCTAAAATAAAAAGAACTGGCATTTATGAGTTTCTCCATATTAAGCTTATCTTTCCCTCTTGGGGTTTTCAGGTTTTTATGGAAAAGTAGTAAAAATCAAAGTATTCAAAAGGAAGGAGGAAGTATTCAAAATTCTAGGAGGAAGGCCCCTAGAAAAACCTGATTATCTTATGGTCATACTGACACAGACTGTTGTTTCAAAAGTCTTTCAAAGAAAATTAAACTTAATTTCACAATACTCCTTTTCGATGTGCTAAGTTGGTTAATTTTGGTCAAACTGGCAGTTTAAAAGTGTCAAAGTGAGAAAATAACTACATAAATAAACCCTTTCTTTAAATTCAGTTATGTACTCACACAGCATTAGTCCTCTTAGTAACGCAGTAATCTTTAAAAGCAATAGGGGATCTGATATGAGAAAAAATTATAAGAAGTCTTTCTTTTGCCTAAAAAAAAAAAAAAGCCACCTAAGAGTAATGAGTGGTACCTGCAATGCTCCATATTCCTTTCCCTCTTAGAGGGAAATTTCAATCTTAATGAAATTAATGAAAAATTTACTTAATGGCTAAATTCTTTCACATTTGTAACTCTGTGTAGTTCATGGAATATATAATGGTCATAAAATTTAAGACTCTTTCAAACGTGTCCTCAAAAATGGGCCAGGAATACCTATCAAACTGTAGACTAGGGTTGATTCTTGAATAAAATCAATTGATTTTACAAGTCATTTAAAGAAATACATTGTTCAGTTTTATTTATTTATGGAATAACTTTGGTTTTTAAAAATAATTACCTGATAATAATATAACTTAAAAATAATTACAAATAATATAATTGGTAAAGTTATCTTGAAATATAGCTTATGCTGAGGGAAACAAAAGAACTACTAGGTAGACTTACATTAATAAGTCACAGTTTTAAACAGAAATATGTGTAAATACTCCAAGGTTCAAAGTACCACATTTAGAAAATGTTTTCAATTTAAAAAGATAAAATAAGAGTACCATAGTTTTTAATACTGATGAAGCAAAGTGTATCCCTCTTAACTTCAAGGTGGCAACTTGCTTCGAATGCCTATTTACAGTGATAGTTTTTAGAATGAAAGTAATTACAGAAAAACAATATTCAAACAGTTGCTTGTCCAAATTCCATTTGGATAGCAGGCAAAAAGGAAACAGCAGTGAAATATAAACATTTTCAGGAAAGCACTATTTCTAGTCTTAAACACTGATCATTCAACTGATCATAGAGATTAGATACTATGGAGTATCTAAAATATAATCTGGCGGCCAGATTATTAAAGTGCGCCAAGTGACTGTTTTGCAGTTAGTTCTTAACCTCATGCTAGGAGGAAGGGGTCCTTATAGTGGCCCTTATAATAGAATGGAATAACAGGTGGAGTCAAGTGAGTTTCCTCCCACTTTCTTTCACTGTTTACTTTCTCTTCTTTTTCAAAAGAAATGTTCTTAGATATCAAGAACTCTTAAATCAAGAAAGCGAGTACCTACTATTTAAAACAATAAAAATTTAGTGGTCTCAGTTTATTTCATCTGCCATCACTCATCCCAAATGTAAACAAGATGCACACAATAGTACATGTTCCCTGATTCCTTCTACTGAGTTCTGTTTACATCTTTAAGTAGACAAAAAAATCTACCAACATTCAAGGATGCTTTGGCAGTAGCTTGACAGCTTCTGTCATTCCTAATATAGTCTGCAATGACTAATGGACCAATAGTGAAAAAAAAAAAAAACGCTTTTCTTTTGCTGAAGAGGGTATAGATAAACTAAACAGGAAGCTCTGAATTATCATGGATTGGGATTTTCTAGGAAAACACAATGTTGGCAGTGTAGAGCAGGCACTAATGGTAGTGAAAAGTCCATAGAACATGGAGTGTTACAAGAAAAAATGGTTTCCTGCTATGAATTCTCCTTTTGTTACAAAGCTTCTATAGGAAGATTTCTTTCTATTAAAAAGAAGTTGTAGAAACATGGCTTTTAACACATTCTCTAGTAATTCATCAAATTCTCTAGTAATACATCAATACCAGGATTCCCAAACAATTTCAATTATTAAATATTCAATACAATGTGAATACAGGTGACACTGAAGCCAATGTTCATTCTTAAATACTATTAACGAAATAGATTATGATTGAAAACTCCAACAAAAATATTTTCCAATTCCTCTGAATCAATTGGTCAAACTCTAAGATGTTTTTCCAACAATTGGGTTTTCCCTAGAAATAAAAGAAAATCATTAAATGCCTGGCACTATTTGAGAAGCTACTAATGCAACAGTGAACAAAATAGAAAAAAACGCTTGCTCTCAGAGAGCTTACACTCTGATAGAGGAGAAGTAAAATGAACAAATAAAATATTTAGTACAAGAGATTTGTATTTTTTAATAGAGAAAAAGCTGGAAAGGGGTGTACTGTGTGTGGCTCAATGGGAAGGTACTATTTAAGATGGCTGGTAATGCATTGGCTAGGGACTCATATGGGAACTCCCTGGAGTTCTAAGAAAATGGAGTCACTACATTGGAGGAGAACCAATTACACTAATGTAGAATGGACAGGCTCAGGATGTTTACAATAATCTTTCTAATGTATTGATCTACCCAGACAGAAGATGACTATTTATACCTGTGAAACAGATTTTTATTATTCATTAATCACAATTACAATCCACATAATTTTTAAAGAAAATTAAAATGGTGGGGCAGGATTCAAAGTCTCCTCACTAATCAGTTGTATGATCTTGGGCAAGACAGTTAACTTCATTTCAGATTTTCTAGTTGCAAAATGGGCATGAAACCATGTTGGGCTGATGAGGAATCAATGAGAGAGTGTACATTATAGCAAAAACTTAACTGCTGGTTCAAGAACCATCCTCTCCCTATTGACTTTTGTGCAAACAAAACCTTGATTCTGTGCTAACTGGGCAGCTCTGTTATTTCAGAGGAAGAGCTGGAGGTAATTTAGACATGTTGTTTTTTTCTCTGAGCAAGGAAGAAACAGCTCTTTCTGCATCTGGATCATACTATGTAAAACTGTATAATCCACATGTGCCCCCATGAGGGGAGAAGCCTGAGGAAGACATAAATTATCTTGCCATGTTGAAATGCTGAATTAACCAACTATAGAAGCTGGGACTTAATTTGTGAGATAAGAAATGAAGAATATTAATTTGTAATAAAAAATATTACAGATATTTCTTATTGTTTATGCCACTTCAATTGGGCCTTTCTGTTACTTGCTGCTAGTAAGCAATCTTAAGTGATATGAGGAAAAGTACAGCGCCTGGTATAGAGTAAGCACCTAATATATGTTAGCAGTTGCTATTACTATTTACCATAGTATCTGAGATAGATCTAAAAAAATCAACTATAAAATGATCTTAGCACTTTTACTGGTGATTCTTTTTAGTACTTAGTATGGACTGGGCACTGTAGGAGATATAGAAGATCTTACTGTAAAAACAACCCAAAACCAAAAAACTACTAAGTACTCAATTCAATGAGTTACAATGAATTTAAGATCAAACAAGGTGGTAAAGTATGGCACCAACACAATGAAATGACACCAAAACTGAAAAAGGAAAAGAACACTGTGTGGGTGACCAAGGACAGATATACCTGCACAAGAGAAAGCTTCTGATTTGGGTCTTGAAAGGTGAAGCTAAGCAGGAGGCCTGGATTTCAGGTGTGAGTACAAAGTAGTTGAGGCCATCTCAAACTAAGTTTTAAAGTATGTTTAAAGTAGCTCTGAAAATACTTACTTGCTCCCATATTTTGCACTACTTGATCTTTTCTTCCTATACTTTTCATGAGGTTCATCTAGCTTCTCTATGGTGCTTTTTATTTGCTGAATTGTCTTAAAGGTTGTTACAGAATCCTCAATTAGAAAGTTAGAATAATCATCAGGCTCTTTCTGTGGTCCTTGATAGACAGCTATAGTTCCACAAGCCTCTATAAGAAGCAGTAAAATTTTTGATTAGAAAACTAAATTGCAAAATGTAATTTGTAGCACAAATATGAATTTTTCAAGTGTCTCAAACTGAGGAGATGTCCTCTGGCAAAGCATACATAACTAAAATACATACATTTTATTAGTTATGATCATCACACTTAGGTAAAAAAAGTAGTATTTTTACCTCATCAAATCTATGGAAAAAACCCCTTCTGGGAGTCTGTTAGATGAATAACATTTTGGTAAACTTAGGAGTATTTTCAAATTTTAAGATAATGCCAAAGCAATACTTCAGGAATTGGTAATGAAGGATCATTGTTACAAAAAATACTTTAATTATATATTTACCTTCCATTTTTTGCAGCTTAAGTAAACTGAGGGTAAAAAGGGAATAAATTCTTTCTGTTTCTCTGTCTTCATCAATATCTATTTGGATATCGGCAGGGATACCTCTATGATAAAAATGAAATTAAAGACATTGGAATATTTTTACTTTGTTAACATGTGAAAGACTTCCGATGGTCTGAGACTAAAAATAGAACAACAGAATTTTGCAGAAAGAAATTCAGAATGGAATAAAATGAAGTCAAAGAGGTTTGGTTGTTACGTGACTAATCAAAGGGAAGGGAATTTTCAAGTGAATCATTTTAACAGCCTGTATGTTTAATCACAAAAGTCATGGTTCCATACACAGAAAGAGAATGCTAAACTCTTCCTTGATACCACGCTTAACATAGCATATCTAGTTACACATTGCTCCCTTTTTTTAACTTTTGCAACCATTATTTTTATCATTCCAGAAAGAAACCCTGTGTCCATTAGCACTCCTCATTCTGCTCTCTTTCCAGCTCCCCACCAACCAATAAGCTACTTTCTGTCTTTATGGATTCACCTATTCTGAACATGTAATATAAAGGTTATATAGTAAAGGGCCTTTGTGGCTGGTTTCTTTCACTTAGCGTTATTTTCAGGGTTCATCTGTGATGTAGTATGTGTCAGTGTGTCATTCTACTTTATAACCAAGTAATACTGCATTGTATGGATAGATCACATTTAAAACGCTGCTTTTTATTCAGAAAAAAACTTACGCGGTACATGGCTTGCAGCCGAGAGTGTTTTCACTGGTTTCCTGACAGCAGAGCCAGTTTCCATTGAGATATGCAGAAGGATGATAAACACTGAGCCTGTTCTGATTGCATCGGCTCACCCTGCAGAGCACGTCTATCCATTCATTAGCTTCTACACAATTATTTGCCTGGACATAGAGTGGTTTCTCCGTGTGTATTACTTGGAACATCTTCACAGGCAATTAAGATAAAAAAGTTAGAGAGACATTCTAAACATCAATGCACAGTATGAAATATAAATAGGTGCATAACAGAAATGGAGTGCATAATTGCTGCTCAGGTATCCTATGATTGTTATTTTTCAAGTAAGTTAGTCCCAAGGACAATTTCAATCACACGGTATGAATCAGTAAAACAGAATGTAACTTTTAGAAGTCACAAATGTCTAAAGAAAAGGACTATCATATACATAGCACTATAGGAAGGTAAGTTGAGATGGAGGAAAATGTTTGAGCACAGGCAAAGAAGTGGAAAATACCAAGAAAAAAGGAAATCATTTTAGTTGTTATTAGTATATGGTAAGTACAGAATGATAGCAGAAGATAAGGTTGTACAGAATGGTTGGGATTATATTATCTAATAGCTTGAGTGTCCCGTTGACAAATTTGATAATAAGGAAGTAATGAGAAAGTACCTTTAACTTAATAGGCTAAGCAGAGTATATAAGGCATCAATAATAATGGACAATTTTAAAACACAGTTCTCATCAGCAATTTAGAAACAAAATTAATGATTAATGGCTAACACGAAAATAAACAACCACTTAAAATATTCAACTAAGTAACATGTAGTTTTAAAAGCTCTAAATAGTTATGTAACTTACATTTTTCTTGTTGAAAGAGCTCTCTTCCAGTTTTTCCACAGCAAGAATGTTTTTCACTGGAATTGTATAAATTGCATCTTTGCCTAAACAACAAAAGAGGCAGGAAAAAATTAACTTCAATCAGAATTATAAAGGTGAGAGGTTAACTGTGTAAGAGTTAAGCTCATCCTTGATGGTAGGAGTATAAATAACCTACAGATTCCAAATGGCACATATATAAATATTCTTGGTTTTATGGAACAGATGAATTTTCACTGTTTTCTGTATAATGACTTCCTCTTTACCTTTTCCATATGAAATTAAAATATTTTGAAGGAATAATACAGGGAAAAATTTTATCTCTATATAGAAAATAAAAATGTCATATTTTATAACTATATGGGGGCCAAAAGAACCAATATACTTAGTAACAGAGGCCTACTTTTAAAACTTAGTAGAACATAAGTTTTCTTTCATGGAGTTATTACATGAGCAGTGAATCTGACTTACCAAAGTGGGTTTTTCTGCTTTTCTAATCTAGTATTTAATTAAGGCATTAACTCAAAACACTGATTTTATTTTTTTAAAAAGATTTATTTATTTATGCATACAAGAACTGGGATACAGGCCAGAGGTGTGTGTGTGGGGGAGGGTGAGAGGATTCACCAGAGACAGAGTGGGGAACAGAGCAGGCAGATTGACTGAAATACACTGCTGAAGGGAGGAGGGGGCGAGTCAGGAGAGGTCTGCTGCGCCATGTGGGTAGCTCTTTGGCTGGGGATGGAACTTGTGCTACAGTGGCTGCCGACAGCTTTATAGGTTGCTTCTTAACCCCTTGCGCCACCAGGGAGGTCCTCAAAACACTGATTTTAAATATGAGAATTGCTCACTACTTTCACATGTTGGCTAGCCAGTTGACTAGAGCTACCAAATTTACTCTGAGAGATATGAGAACAAAATAAAAAAACTTTATTTGGTAGAATGAATCCTTACTCTAAGATTCTGGAAATTTGGTTAAGGAAAATTTAGCTAGCTAAAGCAGCTCCATATTAATATGGCACAAGTATATGATGCATTTCAACTAGGAATTTACTAGAGGGTAAATATATAAACTATTATCAAATACAATTATGGTTTCTGATCATTTTGTAATGATATTCTTAGAAAATTCAAAGCTTTCCCATTCCCCACCCTCTCAAATTTCCTTTTAGTTAAGATTTTAAGTTAGTCCATGGATTAATATTTTTGGTCAAAGACAATTATTTTGTTAATAAAGAGTTTCTGTACTAAACAGAGACGTTAACATAGAATATTTGCTAAGTCTATTTCCTGGTATAAAATAGAAAATAATTCAAGTAGAAATTTTTTTTTAAAAAGATAAAATCATTGAATTCTGTCATAAAACTGAATGTCTACTATATAATAGGCTCTATTTTAACCACTTACAAAACAGTAGTAAATAGAACATTAAGAGGTTCAAAATGCAGTTTACATTTAGGTCTAGAAACTGATAAAAGACAAATAGTAGAGGGAAAAATAACCCCAGGTGATATGATAGAAGGTAGACAGTAAATTAGATTGTTTGGGAAGGTTTTTCTGAGAAATTGATGTTTAAATTCAACAAATACAAATCAGATATACAGTGAAAATAAGAAAAGACTATCAGGAGTTTCCTGGAAGCAAACCAAACCACATTTATGGGGGGTAGAGAGGGAATAAAATGAAGGGAGCCAAAGACGAAGCCACATGTAGGAAAAGACATCTATAAAAGTAGTAGTTAGAACTTCAAGCCATAGTCAGTGGACACACACAGCTGAAGAGGGATGCATTCAGACATGTATGAAGATGATTAATGGCTAAGCTGCATGTGTAACAACTGGGCCAATCAGGTCCTCATCCCCAACTCCTACTTGCAATAAGCAGCATCAAAAGAGGCATGTAGACTAAAACAGTAAGGATGTGTTGTATTTGGCTGTAGAGCAGTGCTACTTCTCAGGTGGGTAGGTGCTGATTCTAGCAAGATAAGAAAGGCCAGAAGACCAACACCAGCATCCTTGCCCCACAGCAGCTTTTTCTGTACCTCCTTCACAACCATAGGCAGTAAACTACTGAACAACGAAGCAGGTCAATGAACTATAAAACTGAAAGATTAGCAAATGACCAAAAAACAGAAACAAAAATGACCACACAGATGGATGAGGGAAATCAACACTCTGACAGAGATACACATATAAGAAAGAGAGTAACATTTGAAGCAATCAAGGCAGAGGTGACATGTCTATTGATACTGATCTGCATGAGGTACCACAGAAATCCCAGAGAATTAAAATTTTGCAGGAGCTTCTATCTTTACGTATATGTTTAAATATACAAAGCATATTGCTATTACTTGTTCATTTCTGGACAAATTTTAGCACAGCATATGTAGGGGAAGTATACCACTCCCAGGCACACATACTGTTGTAACGCCACTGGTGTTAGGGTGTAGGCCAGAAGTGCAGGGTTGTGAGAGGATTCACCAGAGACAGAGTGGGGAGCAGAACAGTCAGACTGACTGAAATAAACTGCTGAGGGGAACAGTGGGCGAGGCAGGAGAGGTCTGCTGCACCATTTGGGTTAGCAACCTGGCTGGGCCGGGATCGAACTTGGGCGGTGCTGCAGTGGCTGTGGATAGCTTCATAGTCCTGCAACTTAACCCCTTGTGCTACCAGGGAGGCCCTACACTTAGGAATTTTAATATCTGTCCAAAAAAAAAATTTTTGAAACAGAAAAGAATGAATGTTGAGGTAAAAATTACCGTTGAGAACATCCCATATTTGAAAGGATCCACTAAATGCTGAGCAGGATGGAAGAAAACAGACAATACCTAAATACCATCAGTAAAATAAAAGTACCTGAAGGTTTCAGAAAGTCCTAAGAGTTTCTATGGAGCATAGTGAAGACTGGGAATCAGATGGACATCAAGATTCTTACCAGCAATAAGAGAAACTAGTGAACACCAGAGTAGTATCTTCAATGTTCTGAGGGAAAATGATTTAAACCCAATCTAGCTATCATTCAAGAATAGGGCTTAAAGTACTTTTTTTTAACTATCCAAGACTTAGAAAATTTATCAGCCATAAAGCCTAACTGAAATAATTCAATGAGGAAGAACTGCAAAAGAAATAATGAATACAGGAAAAAGACAAATATGTTATTTAAGAAATAGTGCTAGGCAAAGAAATTAGAAAAACTGATGAGTACATATAGAAAATCAGAACATAATATAAAAAAGGTAAAATAAACATGAGAATCTAATATTAAAATTCCGGTGACTTAGGGAGGTGCTAGCAAAAGAACTGAAAGCATGTTACTGTTTTTTCTCAGCTTGTAGACATTGACTGTAGACATTAAGATAAACACAGATGTGTATATCTGCCAATGATTTAAAAACAGAAAAAGAATACACAAATTCTCTTACTAGACAGAACACAGTGCACTTGATTATTCCGAAAAGGTATTCCAGTAAAGTCAACTAAACAGGAAACACAAGGAAGTAATCACAATAAATGTGAACACATTAAATTTCCTTATTAAATAACTGGAACCCAGTTTCAATTAAAATCATTATTTCCTCAAAGTAAGTTAAACAGAATTTCCAAGTGATTCAACAATTCCATTCCTTGTATATACCTTTGAGAATTAAAAATATATGTTCATACAAAAAGTTGTAATGAATGAAAGTTCACAGCAGCATTAGTCATAATAGTCAAAAAGTGGAAACAGCTGATGAATATCCATCAGCTGATGAATGAATGTGATATCTATCCATACAATGAGATATTATTCAGCCATAAAAGTACCAATACATGATCAAGGATGAATTTTGAAAACATTATGCTAAGTGAAAGAAGCCAGCTAAGTGAAAGGTTATATACTGCAGTTCCCAATTTACATCAAATGTTCATAGAAACAGCAAGATTAGTAGCTGCCAGGTGCTAGAAGAATGGAGAAATAGGGAGTGACGTAGTAGATACAGGGTTTCTTTTTTTGAGTGATGAAAACTTACTGGAATTAGTGATAATTGTACAACTTCATGAATATAATGAAAATCAAGAATTTATATACTTTAAAAGAGTGAACTTAATGATATGTGAATTGTATCTCCATCAAGAAAAACTACCATCTCAAGAAAAATAGAAGTCTAGTTACATATGACCCCAGGGGACACAGCTGAAATTAAATAACTGTCACTCCATTTGTTGATAATAGTGTTAGAGGTTGAGCAATTACATTCCTCAGAAAACAAGTGTAAAACTAGGCAAATTAATAAAAGTAGTCACTTCAGGGCACTGGAAACCAAAGGTAGGTAAAAATATGAGACAGGCTTACTCATGAAAAACTGCTACAGTTCTACAGCATAGGGTAATAACTGAGCTTTTGGTCTTCCTGGGATGTTTCCATCTCCGCTAGTTCTGAGGGTCAAACTTCAAAGTTTTGTTGACAGAAGCTACAGATTTGGTTTCAGGGTGAGATTTCAGACATAAAAGAGCTATAGAAAGATCAAGATAAGGGGACCTTGGGCCTCCCCTGGTGGTGCAGCGGTTGAGCGCTGGGCTGCGAAGCTGCCCGCAGCTTCTGCAGCACCAGTTCGATTCCCGGCTGCCAGCGAGGGTCCCACATGGCGCGACAGACCTCTCCTGCCGTGCCCGCTGCTCCCCTCAGCAGTGTATTTCTTCATCAGTCTGCCTGTTCTGTTCCCCACTCTGGCTCTGGTGAATTCTCTCACCCTCCCGCGCTTCTGACTGTACCCAGTGCTTGTATAAATAAATAAATAAATCTTCAAAAAAAATTAAAAAAAAAAAAAAAAGATAAGGGGACCTCCCCTGGTGGCGCAGCGGTTGAACGCTGGGCTGTGAAGCTGCCGGCACCTCTCCTCTGCAGCGCAGGTTCGATCCCCGCCACCGGCAAGTGTTCCCACATGGCACGCAGACCTCTCCTGCTGCGCCTGCTGCTCCATTCAGCAGTGTACTTCATCCATCTGCCTGTTCTGTTCCGTGTTCTGGCTCTGGTGAATTCTCTCACCCTCCTGCGCTCTGCCTGTATCCAGTGCTTGTATAAAATAAATAAATAAATCTTTTTTTTTTTTTTTTTTTTTTCAAAAAAAGAAAGATCACGATAAAGAACTCTCTACATCCCTGAGTGTGACAAAAGCCTGGGAAGATTCATGAATTTGTGGTGTTTTTGATATGTGTTCCTTAATTTATCTACAGTTCAAGCAATAGAGGCTGGAAGTCTTATTGGCTTAAGGTACTTGAACTCTCTGCTCAAATCACTGGTTGATTACTAAACCAAGCAAGTTCAGGAAAGACCCTAGAAAGCTAGCTACATTTAGGTTAAAAAACATAAGCAAAGACATCAGCAGCTATACACTAACCAAAAAAGCAAGCATGAGCATAAGCAATTTGAATCTAGACAAGATTTCAGAAGTAACAAACAGCACCCCAGGTAATACATTGCCAGGTCACTACAATATATTATTTGCAATATTCGGATTTTAACTAAAAAATAAAATGTGGAAAGAAAAAGGAGAGTATGATCCATAATTGAGAAAAAGCAGTCACTTGAACTCACTCTGTGTGAGCTGAGATGTCTAATTTATTACCAACCATAGACTTCAAAAGTAGCTACTCATGTATGTTCAAACAATTCAAGAAAAACATGCTAATAGCCTTCACAAATTCACAAATATGATAATGTATCGTTTAAAACAGCCTCTTGAAAAATTTGTTCAATATGGGATCCCAAAAGTGGAAGCTTTAAAAAGAAACAAGTGGAAAATCTAGAGCCTAAAACTATGATCAGTGAAATGAAAAATTCAGCATATGAGCTGAAGAGAAAACTTGAAATAGTAAAAGAGTAAGTGAACTTAAATAGAAATGACCTAATCTAAAGACCAGAGGGGGGGGGGGAAATAATGAAGAGAGATATGTGAGACAATATCAAGCATGTGAGGATAGCATAATTGGAATGCTAGGACAGAAAAGAGGCAGGAAAAAAGTATCTGCATAAGTAAAAAATTTGTCAAATTTGGCAAAAACATTAGCTTATGGTTTAAAGAAACTCAGTAAATTCCTGCCTCTTGAAAAATTCCAATTGCCAGGTAATACATTTTATGCTTGTTATAATAACAAAAAAAGAAAAAGGAGTGGAAATAAAAATGGGAAAAATACAGGACCATTTTTATTATAACAAAATACAATTTATCTTTAAAAAAATGTTTAATGCTTTTCATGTTCTAAGAAATACCTGCATACTCCATGGTTACAAAGACATTTTTTCTCATGCCAAATTAATTTCTGTACAACATGAAGTGAGTGATACTCATTTTCCTTTCATGTTTATCCATTTGTTCCAGCACCACTTGTTGAAAAGTCTTTTCTTTCACTATTTGCCTTGACCACTTAAAGCAACTTGTGTATGTGTCTTCCTGGGCTCTTCTTTGTTGACTGCTCTTTAACTCTTAAGCAAAACTACAGTTTTGAATACTGTTTACATGTGTTACCTATGAATACTTTGTTTTGAAAACTGTAGCTTTATTGTAAGTCTTAAAATTAGTCTTCCAACTTTGTTCTACCTTTTCAACATCATTTTCATTTTTAATTAAGTCCTTTGCTTTTCTAGCCACATAAATTTTAGAGTCGAGTTATCAATTAAAAAAAAAGACTTGTTAAGATTTGGAGTAGGACTGTGCTAAGAGCAAGATGAATCTGAGAAGAGGTATCTCAAAAATATTGATCAAATTCACAAATACGATAATGTATCTTTTAAATGGATTCTCATCCCAGCAATATTTTGTACTTTTCAGTGCAGAGGTCTTGTACTTCTTTTGTTAAAGTCATTTTTAGTATTTTAAGGTTATTTTGGAGGAGCTGCTATTGTAAATGTTATTATTTAAAAATTTTTGTTTTCTGTTTGCTTTGTATATATGAATCTAGTATAGATTTGTATATATGAATCTTGTATTCCAAGGCATTGCTGAATTCACTGTTTTGAAGATTTCTCCCTCTTTCCCCTCTCTTTCTCCCTCCTTCTCCCTCCCATTATTTCCCCCTTTCCTGTTTTAGTTATCAAAAAAAAAAAAAAAAAAAAAAAAAAAAAAAGTGCAGAGCCTATTTGTGAAAATATAAACAGGTAATAAAACCAAGTCAACTTATGTTAAGATTTTTTTCATTAATTCAAAAGGATACCTGCACCCCTGTTAAACTGTAGCACTATTTACAATAGATAAGCTATGGAAACAACCCAAATGCCCCCAAATAGATGACTAGATCAAGAAGATGTGATAGATATACACAGTGGAATATTACTCAGCAATCAAAAGATAAACTCATGCCATTCGCAGCAAAATGGATGGAGTTAGAAGGGATCATGCTCAGTGAAATAAGCCAGAAAGTAAAAGAAAAATACCAGATGGTTTCACTTATCGGAGGAATGTAGAGGATCCAAATAAGGGATGAGGGGGAAAAAAGCTATAATAAAGTGAAAATCAAAATCAACAAGCAACTATAAACCAGAGACATTCTGCAGTGGGGGGAGAAGGGAGTAGGATGGGTGGGAAGAGCACAAGGGACTATGGCGATGGTTCACGGGTGAATTAGTGGTGGGAATTTCACGGGGACTGTAACTGAGATGAGAAAGCATACACTGTTAAAAAAAAGAACTATGTAAAAAAAAAAAAAAAAACTTAAAAGAATTCCAATGTTGCTACTCCAAAAAAAAAATTTATATATTTTTTAAGATTTATTTATTCATGTATACAAGAACTGGGGTGTATGCCAGAGGTGTGGGGGTTCGGTGAGAGGATTCACCAGACAAGAGTGGGAGCAGAACAGGCAGAAATACTGCTGAGGGGAGCAATGGGCGAGATAAGAGAGGTCTGCTGCACCATGTGGGTTGCTCCCTGGCTGGCTAGGGATCGAACTCATGCTGCAACGGCTGGCGATAGCTTGATAGTCCTGTCTACCAAGAATGCCCCAAGATTTATTTTCAAAACACCATGAAAGTTTCTTTTCTTTTTTTTTTTTTAAGATTTATTTATTTATGCATACAAGAACTGGGATATAGGCCAGAGATGCGGTGGGTGAGAGGATCCACCAAAGACAGAGTGGGGAACAGAACAGGTAGACTGACTGAAATACACTGCTGAGGGGAGCAGTGGGTGAGACAGAAGAGGTTTGCCTTGACATGTAGGTTGCTCCCTGGCTGGCCGGGAATCAAACTTGTGCTGCAGAAGCTGTGGATTGCTTCGTAGTGCAGTGCTTTAACCCCTTGCGCCACCAGGGAGGCCCCGAAAGTTTCTTTTAGATACAGGTTTATTAGCTAGTTTATTTGACATATGGAATTGTGTAAGCTGTGCACACACCTGTGTAACAGGTCTCCCCAAAGTAGATAATATCTAATCAAGTTTGGAGAACATAGAATGGAATTTCAAAGATAATTTTGTTAAATTTTAGTATGCTTGGTGAAAGTGCTAGAAACCTAGCTTTGGTTGTTAAAAGCAATTCATATAACATATTTGGAAGACATGGTGCTCTTTGAAGGGAACCATTTATTAAAAACACGTACTAAGTTCCTTAATATAAGTAGTAAAAGTTCCTTAATATAAGGAAGTTCCTTAATATAAGTTCCTTAATATAAGTAGTAAAAACATGTCTCCTACCACTGAGGATCTTAAAGGTTAAGGGAAAAGACCAAAGTAACGACCAATGAGTATGACAGAAGTTATCACCAAGGTGTTAAAGAAACATAGCAAGAGAATACTGAATTATTAACAGTCAGGAGCTTATAAACGACTCCCATAAGAGCTGACATTTAATTTGGTGCTTAAGGAACAAAAATTACAGGGATAGAGAAAGAAAGAAAGGGATTTCTAGGTAGAGTATATGCAAAAGCATGAATATAAAGGAGCACAAGTTAAAGGAGCTACAAGAGGTAGTGAAGGAAGCAACACATGAAGATGCAAAATGACGATGAGGTTGGGTGAGACTGGAAGAAACTGGAAAATCAATAACTGACTCAAGCATACAACTAGAATTTTATTTTGTGGAAAATGTCTATATTTCAGTATAGCTGTTCAGAATTAATCACAAACACTGGCCCCTAAATAACTGTCAAAGCAATGATGACTGAGAGCTGACTGAGGGACATATGATACTCATATGCAATAAGCTTATTTCGTGTAATGAAGATTAGTTACTTATTAACAATTACCTAAGTAGACATCAAAAATATTTGAGAAAAACCCTCAAGATGGAGAAAATTCCAGTAAACTGGCAAAAGACCACAGCATTTGATTTTAAGTGATAGAAACACTTGATTCAGAATACTAGTGTCCAGCAAGAGGACAGAGTGAGACTCAATTATTTAGAGCTATATTACAAAAACTGTGCAAGGCACTCTTTCAAAAACCAGAAGTAACACAGTAAATGAAGCAAGAGTCTATTTAATTAGTAGTCTTGGCTATCCAAAAAATACTAAGGAAACAAGAAGTATGCAAAACATTTGCGGAACGACCAGATTCTAGAGCCCATGCATCTTCAAAATCTCTTAATCTTATGTACAATTTTAACAAACATAGTACCTGCATCCTCACTAATAGTATATTAGCAGTAAGTAAAATGGAGGTGGGTTGACGGGTGTGGGAATGAGATATTACTTTATTCATTGACAGCATAAAAAATTTACAGTGACAGCCTGAACATAAAGAGGGTAGAGAAAAACTGTATAAAGCAAACAAAGGAACACAAAAAAGCACAGCAGTCCAAGGCATTTAGCTAAGGAATAAACAACTGAACACAACCATAGCAGTTCTGAACACATTATTAAATCAGCACACTATATAATAATTACTATTATCAATGCCAGACCGAGTCATCTAGAAAATGTTAACTTACGTTCAATGAACTCTTTTTTAGAAGGCAGGGAAGCATGTAACACATTTTGGAAAAATCCATCAAAATAGTTAAAATAGAAAGCATATATGCTTAAAACTGTAGGCTTTGGTAAACAATCTCAAAACTTCATACAAAAATAGAGCTTATTCTTTTAAACATGTTAAATTTCTTAAGGACTGAAAACAACATTGCTTCCACTATATCTCTATTATATTTGGAACCGCTTATTTCTAAATTCTTCCAGATTTTTATCCTCATAAGATCACGGGATAAGACAGAGTTATTGAGAACTGTGGAAGGACTTTGGGTCTATAAACTCTGAAAATTGCATGTAAAATTTTGTGTCTAAGTTTGTATGTACATTTTTCTGGAGGATAAGGTCCAAAGTTATCATGTGATTCTTTTTAAAAAAAAAGATTTATTTATTTATGCATACAAGAACTGGGGTGTAGACCAGAGTTGTGGAGGGCAAAAGGATTCCTCAGAAGAGTGGGGAGCAGAACAGGCAGATCTGCTGAAATACACCACTGATGGGACCAGCGGGCGAGACAGGAGAGGTCTGCTGCGCCACATGGGTTGCTCCCTGGCAGGTCGGGGATCGAACCTGTGTTGCAGTGGCTGGGGACAGCTTCATAGCTATCCCCTGCACCACCAGGGAGGCCCATCATCTAATTCTTAAGTCTTAACCCAAAATAAGACCCCAGAATATCAATGTAAAGATCTCTCTCTTTAGCAAAGACTGGTAACAAACAAACAAATATGTAATACCTGAATGTATCCTGTTGCTTGTTTTTTGTTTAAAAAAGATTTATTTATTTATGCATACAAGAACTGGGGCACAGGCCAGAGGCATGGAGGGGAGGCGTGAGGAGATTTACCAGAGTGGGGAACAGAACAGGCAGGCAGACTGAAATACACTGCTGAGAGAAGCAGCGGGCAAGACAGGAGAGGTCTGCTGCGCATGTGGGTAGCTCCCTGGCCAGATAGCTTCATAGGTTGTGTCTTAACCCCTTGCGCCACCAGGGAGACCCTGTTGCTTGTTTTTTAATGATTCTTGCCTCAAGCAATGATTTTGATTCTGTGAACACCTTTGGATCCTGACTGACCACTTTGAATAAAAAGAATCCCCTGTACTGGACCTGTGAGCTAGATACTAAACTCTTGCTAAGGTACCAAAAGCTAATAAAATTCAGCTGATATCACATTACCCCAAAGGAACAAACTTAAATAAGTTCAAGAAAACAGAGCATACTGTAGAAAAACAATTTTTAGTAACATAATGTGTAACAAGACTAATGTATAACAAAAAAATAGTTTATATGGTTATATTCTTATTATAAAGTTATAAAATTTATAAAATAAATTATAAAATATTATATTCTTTGTATGCATCACTGTAGGAAAATAAACTACAGTATTAGTAAAAAGACTCACCAGAGCAACATTAAGCAGCAAAAAATAGTTTCACTGAAAACCAGGAAAAGACCCCACAAAAAAGAATAAACACAACTACCTGGCTGTTTGTGGTAGGTGAGTTCTCTGCTTGTTAAGCAGAACCACCGTTTCTTGAAATTCTTTTTTCCAATCCGAGTTCTTCCCTGAGCTCTTTTATACATCTCACTGTCAAAACAACAGATATAAGCATTTAGCTAGAAATGTTAAAACCATTAATCCAAAAAAAGAATAGTCCTTAATTTTGAGTGACATGAATAATTGTAGAAGATTATGTTAATTATATTAAAATGCCTTTGCCATCTATGACTCTTTGCATTTATTTTGCCCATACTAAGGGAATATCTTTTTTTTTTTTTTAATTTAAAGAGCAGGTTTATTAGAAAAGGGATAGGATAGCAAAATACACTTGCATAAACACAAGCGGGCAGGAAGAGCTGCCCCGTAGGAACAGATTTGCTAAGAGGCCTGTATGGTTGCAGGTTGGCGGCCTTGAGAGGAGCAACCTCCGCTGAGGGAGGTCAGTGATGGGAAGCCCCGGCATGGTACAGGCAGAAAGGCTGCTGCCCTGCAGAAGGAGAGAGTTGGTGAAAAGCAGCACCTGTATAGTCACAGGTGGGCAGTGGGAGTGCTGCTAGGAATAGTTTTTAATTAATTTAATATTTGTAACCGTGCTGTCCAGAAGAAAAAGAGCCAAGTAAATGAAATTCCTCTGTAACTTCCAACAATACTACTACTTTAAGACTGAATAGTGCTGTTACCTTTTCAAAGTACTCTAATAACCATAATCTCATTATATTTGCAAGCTTATAGGGCAGTGAGGTTAACTTGCCTGATTGATGTTACTTAGGCAGTTCCAGAACAGAACAAAACCCCGTATTTCCTCACTCCAGACACATGCTCTTCATACTTACTTAATGTCTATACTGAAACATGACTTTAATTCATGCCTAATTTCATTAAATTACCCTTCTTTCAGGTGCACAGGTTCACTTGTACCACTGGACTCTTTAGTTTCAGTAGATGAAATTTCATCCAAGAACTAAATGGAGAAATGGAGAAACAGTATACTTTGTGATAAGGGACATCATAAATTCAGTTTATCTTAAATGTCACTGACAATATTGTGAAGTTCTTCATTATTAAAGAACACATGTAACTAATTTATAAAGGATAACACATTTAACTGTAGATGAGTCTCCATAGATGACAGTCATTCTAAAAAGACTGTTCTTCAGTTATTTAAAATACAGACTTTATTTCTCTGTGGAAATAATTCAATTCATAACCCCTAAATGCAATTCTGAAATCCATAAATCTCTGAATACAGAGCTCTAGAGAAAGTTTTGTCTTTCATTTACAATAAACTTTTTTACAGGTATAGCATAACCTGAACTGGCATAAGGCAATTTATAGTGTCTGTATTTATCCTACTTAGTGTGAGTATTCATACATTGTACATGTCACATAAACAGTGTGCTTGATTGTTGGATGCTACCTCAGGCCCCACTGGGAGTATTCCATAATATATAGCATATATCTGTAACTTTTCAAATTTCTGAAAAACTGAATACTGGAATACTCCTGGTCCCTAAGATTTTAAATATAGGGCTGTGAACCTACATTATAGGACAGGGTACTATGGCTTGGTCGCCAAATTCAACTTGCAGTCTGTTTTTTGTAAGGCCCATGAGTTAAGAATAGCTTTTATATTTTTAAATGTTGTAAGAACAAAAAAAGAATATGTAGCACAGTCCTCAATGGCCAGGATAGTTTAAAACACTTACTCACTGATACTTCACTGAAAAGAGTTGCTGACTTCTATAACATATCACTGACTTGAACCCTAAGATACAGTCTACCACAGTTATGGCTGAAGTGTAATTGGGTTCCCTGGAATAACCTGGAAACCTAATCACCACTTTGGAACTTTCATAGAAAATGTGGGAATGTGGTCCCTCAAGAAAATCTGAAATAACCATCACACTAGGGAGGAGCAATCTAGCTTCTAGCTTCTAACCTCAACTGGTCAAGAGCTTCCTGGCATGTGGATGTCTCTTCAAATTAGTAGTTCAAGGAATAATTCTTGTTCTTAGAGAGGAAACCTATTTTGCTCCATAGATGATTGTATTTCTTTAGTCCTTGCTATTTCCTTTATAACTGTCTACACTGTTTGGTTTAGGACTTAAAAAAAATTACACACCAAAACAAAGCACTTTCCAACAAGGATGGTGTTGAGGTACCAGTGTCTGATCTAAAGTACAATTTGTGGGAACAACCATTTTCTCCTAAGATTGATTGCAGATTGCCCACCCAAACCCACATTGTGGGGTTCCCCAATGGAATGTTTACTTGTAGATTGCCAGAAGGAAGTCTTGGTAAGTGAAAGAATAAGAACAGTGTTTCTTTTTGCATTATATGTGATGATACAGAACAAGTATTTAAGGAAACTGAAGAAACATCTTAGTAAAAAATGACCAGAAGAACCATCCAATAATGGAGTATAATGGTTACTTGAATATTTCATTTCTTACTATTTTCCTTAAGGCATCGATTTGACAAGTATTTACTGCTTATTTATGATAAATATAACATTTGTTGTTTATTTTATTTATAACGAACTATGGGATAAATATAGTTATAGAGAATGAAAGAAAAATCAATAACTAAAACAGACTATATGGAGGGTAAATGTAGGTCCTAGTTTGCTCAGGGCAAACTTATTCCAGTGTTCTCAATAGTACTCCAGAAAGAGTAAAAACACTCTTGCTAAGTGGCATGTTTGGACACTAAAACTTATTATGGTTACCCTGTTGATAGACCAATTCAGGTTATCCTTCTTAAACTCTGTGAGAATAGTATAGGATGCAGAAGTTATTATCTATTTTCTTCTGGAGCAGCTGTCATTGTAGAGTACTACTACAAAATGAGAAATGATCTTCATAATAAGCTTTTGAGGTTTCTAGCACTGCTCATATCCAGACTTAGCTAATAAACTATAAAGAAAACCAGTACATTAGAGCAAAATATCTTATGTCTATTTAAGACTCTAAAATCAAATCTAAAGACAGTAAACATAATATGGTTGATAGGCCATGAGAATGTGAGTGGGTGACTCAGAGCAGAATAGGAATGGAGAAACTCCTGGCACAAAAATCTTTACTCCATTGACATTTTCAATTCCACATTCTGATTATATCAAGGAAAGAAAAATCAGATGCTACCACAGTCTAGGTTATAAAAAAATGGAAAAACAATACCAGACAAAAGACAGAACACTACAATCTTGCCAGTGAAAGTCTGCCTACACTAGCCCAAAAATGTTTCAACTATGTCCTAAAAATAAAAGGACAGCTTTTTCTTCCCCTATTCTTTTGAAAGACTTTCTCCTCAAAAGCTTTCAATGGTTACTTAAAATTTTGGATGAAGTCGCACTATTCTACACCAAAAAACTTCAACTGGCTTTAATTTTTTAAATCATTTTCATTTATTGAGTCCTTAAAAAAAAGCAAAGACAAATACTTCAATAAAATATATTGTGGAAATCAACTGAATCATGCTACAAAAACTCAATGAAATCTCTAAAATTTGGTCTTGTTAATTTGAATTAAGTTATAATTGTGATGATAAGGTACAGTATTTTCTTCAAGCCAAGTTTAGATGTAATTCAAAATAATTTTTATTTAAAGTTTTAGGGTTTTACAATAATGCTACATTTTGTTTAGGAAGATTTAGAACTAAAGAGTCAAGTTAAAGATCTTTGCAAAACAAAACTTCTAAGTATAGTGATTTTCACATATGCTAGGCCTCGTATTAGTATAGTACATACTGTAAATTTTTATTCATTTGAACTTATAGTAACTCTCTTCAGGTTATTACCAAAAACTCTCATTATTTATATGATGATCAATAATTCATATATTCTTTTATTATGGGCAATTAAGTGCACATTATATGAAAAAATTCCAAGTGGCACCATACTAAGTTTTTTCCGTTAGAGCATAGGTTCACAATTTTGTCCTTCAGGGAACAATTGGCAATACTTGGAAACTTTTAGTGGTCAAAACTGAGGCATACTACTGGCATCTAATTGATAGATGCTAGGGATGCTGCTAAACAGTCTATAGTCTATCAGATAGCCTCTCACAATCAAACTGCAACCAAATTGTCAATGATGCCAGTGTTAAGAAACCCCAATCCTAGATATTTATAATTTGTGTGACTAAGACACTGGCAATAGCAGCTATTGCCAAAACTCATTTAGGTATTTTCACAGCTAAAAAAGCTCCCATGGTATGGTAGGGAAGAGAAAGGAGGAAAAAAGACAACCTGTTACTATCTGATGGAAAGTTTAACATTACTGTATTTTTTTAAACAGGGGATTGACTGCAATAAATAATAAGAATGCTATTTACCCAATACTATATAAGAAATGCTACTGGTTCCAGAATAAAACAATCATACCTTTTTAACTGCTGTAATATATCCTTCTTCTTGAAACATTTTGAAAAATTCACACATGAATGTCTCTTTGAAACTTGACTGAGGGGAAAAAAAACCACAGGATTTTAATATATTCAATAGAGAAATAAGAATATAATGGACTGTATTTTTAAGTTGAGGATTAGGCCTAAAAGGATTCAATTATATATTTCAATACAGCTATAGGGCCTGCAGATTTCTCGCAACAGTTCTTAGATGATTATGGCACAGATATTTAGAAGGCTTTTACATCTTTTTTTTTTTTAAGATTTATTTATTTATGCATATAAGAACTGGGGTACAGGCCAGAAGTGTGTGTGTGTGGGGGCGGGGGGGAGTGAGAGGATTCACCAGAGACAGAGTAGAGAACAAAACAGGTATATCTACTGAAATACACTGCTGAGGGGAGCAGTAAGTGAGACAGGAGAGGTCTGCTGTGCCATGTGGGTAGCTCCTTGGCTGGCCGGGGATTGAACTAGTGCTGCAGAGGCTGTGGATAGCTTTATAGTGCGATGCTTAACCCCTTGCACCACCAGGGAGGTCCCTAGAAGGCTTTTACATCTGCTTACTGGACTCTCTCCCTTGTGACTAAGAAACAACAATCTATCTAAAAAGATAGTTATTGTATGTGTGTATATAACTGTGTGTGTGTGTGTCTGTTTTTATCGAGCTTTGTTTTCAATCAGGAAAGGAGTGAGCAAGAAGAGATTTATAGGGTATAACAATACTTAGAAGTGTGAATATCAAACAAAAACTGTAAAGACTTACCTTGCTTTTGGACAGGCTCCCCCAGCTTCCCAACGTTTGAATGGTTTTTGAGATGAGAGTTAATGTCCTAATTGTCTGTGCATCCTAGAAAAAGAGTAAAGAAACAAAACTATTAAGTTTTCAAAAAATAGAATTTGTATAAAAAGTAAAGTCAGATGAATGGATACATTGCTCTAAAACAGTGATTCAAAAATATTCACTCAGGGGCCTCCCCTGGTGGCACAGCGGTTGAGCGCTGGACTGCAAGGCTGCCCACAGCTTCTGCAGTGCCGGTTGGTTCCCTGGCCGCCGCGAGGGTCCCACAAAAAAAAAAAAAATCACTCAGGGCTTCCCCAGTGGCACAGTGGGTTGAGGGCAGCGCTGTGAAGCTGTCTGCAACCTCTGATTCCCACATGACCCAGCAGACCTCTCCTGTCTCGCCCCCTGCTCCCTTTAGCAGTGCTTTCGCTCCATCTGCCTGTTCTGCTCCCAGCTCTGACTCTGGTGAATCCTCTCACCCTCCCACACCTCTGGCCTGTACCCCAGCTCTTGTATAAATAAACCTTTAAAAAAATTCATTCAAACAACCAATGTACATTTAAAAAATCTAACTAAAGGTAGGCATGACTCACTGTATTCAGTATTGAAGAGACTAAAGATACATATAATTGACAATTCCTTCCAAAGTAATTATATTTAATAACATGTTACTTTGGAAACCCATGACTTAATTAATATTATATATAAGTTGTTTTTACACATGGCAGCTTGCGTCACCTACACAAACTGTATTCATTTTTAGAATGTCAATGTCTACTTTTTTATACCTTATAACCTAAAATGGCAGTTTCCAAATATGCTGTATTCAACCCACCTCCAAATAAATCCAATAATTTATATGACTTCTGTAATCAACCCTTTTCACCACGGAAGCAAATATCTAAATCCAACTTAGTAAATGAGAATTCACCCAGTTTATATAGGATCTTAGTAGAGACTAATCATTTAGGTCTATTACCCAAGGCATTTTTTAGGTATACCAGAAAATATAAATAAAACTGACATTTAAAATAAGTCCTTGCTCCTTTTTTTAAATTGAGATATAACTGATATTCATGAACAGATTTTAAATGCTGAAATGAGTTTTCACCAATTCAACATTTATATAGCCAATTTCCCTATTGATATAGAACGTCTTTTTTTGTTTTGGGGGTTCAAATAAATAGTATCTTCCATCAAAAGACAAACTCAAGAAAATTTAGATGCAGAAATGATGTAGTTTACTTTTTAATTGAAATTACTTAATACTTTAATATCCTCACATTGAAAAAAGGCAGTTAACATGAAGGAAAAAAGATACCAGGATGTAATACTATCTGGAAAAAAAAGGATAATCTTGGATATGATCATTATGATACATCTTTGAAAAGAGTTACACACCTTAATTAAGACTATTTAGAAAACATTTTAGCTAGAACATCCAGGATTACATTATATGTATAAAAGGTCCCTACAATTCTCTGACTTTAAAGAGTATTAAATTCTTAATAATATGCTAAAAAACAGAATTTGAACTGAATTTCACCAAGATTTTCTTGTTCAATTTGGTTTTAAAATCAGCATTTAGGTCACTATTCCCTGAGGGGAAAAGCACATTTTATACAATTTTAGCATATCAGAGGTTTGATTACATCTTCACTGTTATTTGACAATCACGTCACTTAGCTACTGCGGATCCCCTGCTATACTCTATATACAAGCTATTCTAATCACTCCCCTGCTGTCATCTAAGATCATAATTTTTCACAGATGTCCAGTACCCTAAACATCTGGCACCCAGTAAAAGCCTGGCATAGGCATAAAGTAGATGGTATCTTCTTTCTTTCTTTTTTTTTTTTTTATAAATTTTATTGTTATATTCCCCATACAATTGCAGCCCCCCCATTCTGACCCCAATCCCTCCCCTCCCGCCCCCGCCCCCCTAAAAGTGTCTCTGGTTCATAGTTTTTTGTTGATTTTGATTTTCACTTTCTTATAGTTATTCATTTTCCTGGTCCCTTATTTAAGTTTTCTAGATTCCTGCTATGAGTGAGACCATCCGGTATTTTTCTTTTTCTTTTTGGCTTATTTCGCTGAGCATGATCCCTTCCAGCGCCATCCATGTTGCTGCAAATTGCATGTGTTTATCTTTTTTGAATGCTGAGTAATATTCCATGGTATATATGTACCACATCTTCTTGATCCAGTCATCTATTTTTGGGCATTTGGGTTGTTTCCAAAGCTTAGCTATTGTAAACAGTGCTGCTATAAACATAGGGGTGCAGGTGCTCTTTGGAATTGATGTTTCTGTGTCCTTTGGGTAAATACCTAGGAGTGGAATTGCTGGATCATATGGAAGCTCTATGTTTAGTAGGTCCAGAAATCTCCACACAGCTTTCCACAGTGGTTGGACCAGTTTGCACTCCCACCAACAGTGCAGAAGAGTTCCTTTTTCTCCACACCCTCGCCAACATTTGTTGTTGCTAGTTTTTTTAATATGTGCCATTCTCACTGGTGTAAGATGGTATCTCATGGTAGTTTTGATTTGCATTTCCCTGATGACAAGTGATGTTGAACATTTTTTCATATGTCTGTTGGCCATTTGCATTTCCTCTTCAGAGAAGTTTCTTTTTAGCTCTTCTGCCCATTTTTTGACTGGATTATTTTCTTTGTTGTTGTTGAGTCTCATCAGCTCTTTGCAGATTTTTGTGATCAGTCCTTTATCATTAGTGTTGGGTGCAAAAATGTTCTCTCAGTTGGTGGGGTTTCTCTTTGTTTTTGTTATTGTCTCTTTTGCTGTGCAAAAGCTCTTTAATTTGATGTAGTCCCAGCTGTTTATCTTTGCCTTCACTATCACTGCTTTGGGTGATGTGTCTGTAAAGATGTCTTTGATGTGCAAATCACGTAGTGTTTCGCCTATATTTCCTTCTATATATTTTATGGTTTCAGGTCTTATGTCTAGTTCTTTAATCCATTTTGAGTTGATTTTTGTGTATGGTGTGAGGTAGTGGTCAAGCTTCATTCTTTTGCATGTAGCGACCCAGTTTTCCCAGCACCATTTATTGAACAAACTTTCTTTGCTCCAATGCATATTCTTTGCTCCTTTGTCAAAGATTAGTTGACCATAAATCTGTGGGTTTATTTCTGGATTTTCTATTCGATTCCATAGGTCTGTATGTCTGTCCTTGTTCCAATACCATGCAGTTTTGATGATTATGGCTTTGTAGTATAGTTTGAAGTCTGGGAGTGTGATGCCTCCATTCCCTTCTTTTTTTTTCAGGAGAGCTTTGGCTATTCGGGGTTTTTTGTGATTCCATATGAATTTCATCAATAATTGTTCTATTTCTTTGAAGAATGACATTGAAATTTTGATTGGAATAGCATTGAATCTGTATATTGCTTTTGGAAGGATGGCCATTTTAATAATGTTTATTCTTCCAATCCATGAGCAGGGGATGTCTCTCCATTTCTTTGTGTCTTCTTCTATTTCTTTTAACAGTGTTTTATAGTTTTCTTTGTATAGGTCCTTTACCTCTTTTGTTAGATTTATTCCCAAGATGGTATCTTCTTTCAAAGAAGGAACTGGTTCTTTCCTCTAATGTTTACCCTATCACATTTTCTTTTATGGACATTCACTCTGAATCCTCCAGGATTACTGATCTGATATCCTTCTTTTTTTAATTTCTCCCTTTCTGTTGGTCTTGTCTCTTCTATTTAAACCACATATAGGCTTCCCCATTTTGAAAGGCTCATCATTTGACAGTCTCCCTCTCTGGGCTATACTTATCAAACATTTACTGAGCATCTATCTACTTTTCCTTGAAACTCTTCCATGACCTTGGAACACTCAAATTTGAAAAAATATCCAGCCCCCGCTCCTAAGGTATTAACAGTCACATGCAGAAGACTATAAACAGATGATTATACAACACGACAAATGCCATGACAGAGAGAAGCAGACAGTGCTATACGCACACATAAGAGAGATACCTAACCCAGACTGAAGGGTTAGAAAAGTCTATCATGGCTGAGTTTTAAAAGGAGTGCTCAATGGGAAAATAGAGGATATAGTAAGAAGGAAGTTACAGTCTTTTTTGTTTGTCATCATGAAACTTGTCAAAAAGAATGGTCAATCATGTTAATGTTAACATAACCCATATTTTAATTAGTTTTTAAAAGTAATTCATTCAAGTGTGCATGCACACATGTGTATACATGCTTGAATTTTCCTAGCCCTCCCAGCAGCAGGGCAAGCACCATTTTGACATATTACCTAGGTAAAACTGCACTGACCTATTCTTCAGTCTTCTGCAATCTGATTTTCTTCTCCACAAAAACTGGCTTCTCAAAATTCAAAGAACTTCTAAAAGTAAATTCCAACAGCCTTTTAATTGATTCTTTCCCCCAACTACCCTGTAATTTTCAACACTGGTCTTGACAATTGATAATGTCATCACCCCCAAGTCACTGGGATTGGTTTTTGTTCTCAATTTCTAGTGTAAGAATTGTCTATACATCTTACATAATATTAATCAGATGCTAATTTTAGATTTAAGCATATATTGGGTTGTTGGAAAAGTCACGGCCTATTAAAAAATGTATCATGACTTTTCTGACAACCCAATAGCTTTAGATAATCCATCTTACATATTTGCTCTGTTTTCCCTAATTAATACAAAAGATTCTTAAAAAGAAGGCATATGGTTACATTTAAAAGCAAACAATACACATATAATAGTCTGAGCAGTCCGCCTGGCATACTGATTGGAAAAAATGACCTAAAATACAGAGTTTGTATTAGAAGGACTTTATTGCAACATCTTTTACAGGAAAATGCAGATCTAACTCTAACAACAAGGGTCACAGGCTCGGAGGTAGGAGTTCTGTTTATCCCCAGAATGCTGCTACCAAGCTTTTGCTGCCAGAGTGCTATACAGCATGTGAACAAAAGAACACTGGCCCACTCACTGCTGTACTATTCACAGACCATTTGTCCTTTGGCAAGAAAGGATGTACTGCTACCACAGAAGTGTGGTTCTAATTCAGTTCTCAAAGTTAAATGGGAGGGTAATGTCACACAGCTGTCAAGAGGAGGCGTGGCCTTCAGAGCCTACATCCAACTGTAGAAACCATGCAGCTTCCCTACATTGAATTAGGCGGTGATTTTCCTAAGGGCAGGGAGAATCTTCCTCAACACTGCTTTATTCAGTGCTGAGCACAGTGTTTGATACATTGTGGTGCTCAAACACCTGTCTGCATGAGAGGCAGGGTGGAGCAGAGGTAAGCTCACAAACTGTAAAGACTGAATGAATCAGAATCCTGGCTTAATTCAATTCAAATTGATTAAGATTTAATCATAATTTCTCAGCTATAACTTTGGAAAATTCCTAAATTGTGATTTCCTTATCTGTAAATAGGAATGACAATAATAAAATTTACCTCATGGGATCACTGATAAGACTAAAAAATATAAAATACTAAGAACAAAGCCCAGTACAAAGTAAGCACTAAACGTTGACTATTATGTTATACAAATCAGCAACAAAAGCAATTAGATAAGATTATAAAGTATATGGGTAACAAAAGATAAAAAGTCAGCAAAAAAAGTCAGCAAAAATATATGAGAAGGTAACAGAAACAGCAAAACTGAGTCTTAAAATGTTAAGAAATAAGTAAATCTATGCAGTGCAGATTCAACTACAGTAATTAAATAGGACTTCAGAACAAAATGATTATATGCTTTTTAAAAATATTTAAATCTCACCATATGTACAATATTATCTTAGGTGAAGAAAAGGCAAAAATAGATACACCAAACAAATTATACTTCAGTAAAAGTTTACATCTTTCAGAAAAAAGCCTCTTTAAATTTCTGTGAGATTTAAAAATATCTGCTATGTTAAACCTATAATAAAAAAAGAAACTTTTATGGAAATTTACAAACAAAAGCAAAAGGAAAATGTAATGAATCCTTTTTGTATTTTTTACCATTTATCAACATTTTATTACTCTTGTGTAATATCTTTTAACTACAATTTTAAAAAATAGAATTTTCAGCCTTTTGAAAAACTGAAATGGCACCAAAAAATTCCCAGTAAATTTAACTATCGGCTATCAGACAATACTGCAAAATGAAAGTGGCTTGTTGCTTTATCCTTTCTTCATTGTAATAAAAATAAATAAAAGTGGAATAAAGTTTTGAGAAGAACAACACTTACTGGATGATGAGGTCGCAAATGAAAAGTATGAGGTGAGACTACGGCTACAGCAAAGAAACGAAGAAACACAAAGCTGCTCACTGCAGAATACTGAACATGAGGGTCATCTGCAGGAAAAAATGGTGAAATGTCATGCACAAAAACACTGAATTAAAACACACTGATGACAAAGTAAAAAAATATTGAAAAAACATGTAAACTAAATAGGAGATCTATATAATTTGTCTAGTAAAGATTGAGCAGATGCAGTCATAGCAATGACTGACTAAATTAAAAGGGAAAATCCTATGCCTAAAAATCATCCGAAAGAAATAATAAAGAAAATGAAAAGCAAAACTACTGGGTTTTCAGAAATATTTTAATTTGGAAATATACTTCTCATTTGCAATAACACTTTTGAAATTACAACAGAAAATAAAAGTGGCACCTAGCATTAGCTAGTGGTAATACACAACATTTTAAGGTAGGAAATTGTTTCAGTTTTATGATATTTCAATTTCCCCCTCAAAAATCTTGGTAACATCAAAGGTGATACAATAAAGAAATTAGGCAGAAATCTTTATTCTTAAAATTTTATCAATATTCCACAAAAAATACTAGTGGCTGGTAGACAACTTGTGACTCTGATCATGTTATCTAAAACTTTCATTTCACACTGGAGTCAACACTTAACCCAACAATCTGATGCTGGAGAAGCAGGTGATAAGGGAAAGAATGTCTGAATTTGGCTTGAATTTCATCTCTTTTGTTATTCAAGTCATTCACTGGGGTAGTCATCAGCAAGTCATTTAACTAGCAGTTTTTTGTATGATATGCTTCCTATTCATGGTATCCCATACCCTCCATGATCTTCCCAGGTAGTAAGAAGCATAAATGAGATAATACAAAAATACTTTATCACAACCAAACTATCACTACAATAGTGATGAGGACAAGAAGACAAACTAACAAAGTCAACAAAAGATAGTTTGCTTTTATAAAAAATCAAAAGAGGTTTTAGATCATTTAGATAAATAGGAATTAAACAGCTAATGTATGCTTAAGGCCAAGATCACTGGGTAGAATACAATGATTAGTGTCTGCCTTGCAGTAGGCCACATCCAGGTCTGAGGACTTCTTTGTCTCTGGCCAAAGCAGGGACAATGGGCAAGTAACTTTTCTAAGCCAATTTATTGTCCACCTCATGCTGTTATCAGACAGGAGATAATGCAGGTTAGCATTGTGCCTGTACATAATTATTCAATGTGGTTATCATGACCTAACACACTATTTAGAAACATAATTTCAGTCATTATTTCATGTCTTTCCCCCTCATTTTGTTACAAAGACTAGATTCAGTGTATTTATTTGAAGTTAACTGTTTATGTCTTTACTAAAAGTAACAAAAACATCTAGGTCTGAATTTACATGTTAGTTCCATCACTTTAATACTGGGTTAATTAGTGAAGGGTGAGACAATTTACATACATGGGCATGCATACACATGCACAAACATGGTAAAATAGTAGAATCTCTTCAGAAAGTCACAAATAAGGTTACAGTTTCACACAGCTGGGAACAAACTGATAATTTAAGAGCTTACCTCCTTGTACCCTCCCCCCACCCCATTATAGACAGATCTGGAAAGACAGCTACGGCAAGTTTACTTATTAAATATACATTTAATTAGAATAATTCTGAGATTAACAATCAGAGACAGCAACACTTAATTTTATGAAATATTTTCAAGGAAAGCCTTTATATAGCTACTCTCGCAAAATTAAATTCTATATATGCAACAGAAATGTTTCTAATGCCTTACACCATTTCTGTAAAAACTTTTCACCACCAAAACCTTTCTATTCCCAAACTTCAAATACGGTCAGTTTGTATAGAAAAATTTTCACTATTTAAATGCATACAAGTAGAAATGTAGAAGTATACAAATAACAAGTGTTCTTGTTTATTATATTTAACAATCTTATAAGCACATGTTATAAATGTTTACTTATATGATACAGGTCTAAATTTTTACCTTAAAAATAATGATGATTTTCAATTGCTCTTTGTATAAAGCTGCCATTTTACTAGAATATGTTTTGAGATTATAAGAAAATAAATGTTTCATGAAAAGGTCAGAATTACTTTGAGAACCTAAAGATTACCTATATGCATTAAATATTTCACAGAAATCAAAATACAAGAAATATTAAATACAGAAAAAGAAAAGATATGTTTTAATAAACAAGGTACTTACTAGGAAATCTCTGAGTAGCCATCTGCCTTAGCGAGTAAAAGATATCACACATTACAGTGGGGCAGCTCATACTTGATTTTACAATAGTACTGAATAACTTGTCTACATAGTAGCGCAGATTCTCCTGTAGGATTTTGGAAGTAAATATTAAGATGTTGACATCATCAATAGCCTTTATGGAAAAATTGCAATGAAAATGAGATCTATTACATCGTCACTATCAGTATTCTAAAGGCTTGCACCACGTCTCCAAACTCATTCAGGTACAAGAGCATTTATATTCTGACCTAAATTTAACAGATGGGTTTTAGACTAGCTTGATATAAGAGGTGAATATATGGAATAAACTTCACAAGAAGCAACAGAAAATAAGACAAAAGGAAAACAGGGAAATAATTCAAATATGCAGGAACATGGGCATTAATGACCCTAAAACTCATTGTTTCTCCAGAGCCAACTAAAAGTATAAACTGATCAAATCATTTTGCAACAGCTTGACCAACCTGACCCCAATGGAATGGCCAGAATGGGAGATGTAATTGGAGATAGCCTTAATCCATTATTGTTACTACAGCAAAAAACACACACAAAAACACAGTGAAACTCAATGAGGAAATAACATTCTAAAAGCTAGACACAGGAAATGCTACAAGTAGAATGGACATTATGTAAAGAATAAAAAGCACTGATTCCCTCCATGTAACACTATTACAACATAAGTGAGAGATAGTTACATCATTAAGGCCAATTTTAATGCCATTATACTGATAACAAGGACTTACCTTATTATTCTCTACATTATCTCCCTCTTTTAATTTAATAGGATCGATTTCACAGGATTTAGAAGAGTCACATATCTGGAAAGTAGATTAACCTTTTATTTAAATTCCAATTCTTAAAAAATTGGCTAAGTAAAAAATATTATTGTTCTGATGATACAATCATAAAAATGAAAACTGTAATGAAGTTTAAAACCTCCAGAGATAAAATATGCAATATCCCCAAAGAACTACATTAAAAAAAAAGGATTCTTACATATTTGAAATTCTAGCTAAAACAGAAATGTACAAACAAAGAAATAATTATGTGGAACATATTACAATGTACCCTTTGAGCAAAAATCCACTGATGGATAAGTTGTTTATTCTACTTCTAATGTGTTTAGCCTTATTCCTTTAGTAATATATGAATGCATGTATCATTCCAGTCAATAGATCACTTGAATAGAGATGCTACAGTAAAGTCACATAAGCAATCATATCAGAGGTATATACTGTACCTCATCTAGAATAGGTTTTAATGTTACTTTCAGGTAGTGCCCTCCCACTATTTTCATCATCTCATCCAAACAACGGGTAGCCAAGGAATTTCCTCTAAAAATTGTGTTTGCATCTCTGAAATATAAAAATAAATAAGGTGAAACCAAGTGCAGTAAACAAAGACTGTGAAATCAATTACTGATATTTAACTTTGATCATATTTTTAGTAATTTTTATGATGCATTTAAAAGATTGCTGCCATTAGGATTTTCAAAAATAGCAAAATTACACTCAAAATAAGTTGTAGGGGAAAAAAAGCATATTTATGAACTATAAAACTAGGCTCTGTGTGTGTGTGTGTGTGTGTGTGTGTGTGTGTGTGTGTGAGAGTGAGAGAGAGAGAGAGAGAGAGAGAGAGAGAGAGAGAGAGAGAGAGAGAGACAGAGGGTATATGTGTAACAATGGGCATGTCAGACCATGACAAGGAATGGGAAGCCATGTGATTGCTTTTTATAATATCATGCATGTACATGAAAGGATGACACATACTGCATATGGAAAAAAACCTTCTGACTTAGTGTTTCATTTGTGACCATTGAAAAGCAAAGATTAGTAAAAGGAAATTTTGACAGTGAGCTAGAAAAAATAATCTTTAACTTTATTGTTGGTGGACACTGTTTGCTAACTTACAAAATTCTTTTATTACTTGCCAAGTAACAAACTTTTCAGACTATTTCACAATAAAGCTGCTCAACACAAAGGAACGGTGATTATAAAACAAACTGGCAAACTAGGGTTCAATTTCAACAATACATAGGTAATACTGAATAAAATATAAAAAAAATATAACTCTTACTGTGTATCCTTCAAGTCTAATTCAGCCACTGCTGTGGCAAAAGGAACAAGTTTATCATGGTGTAGCAGCAGTCGCACAAGAGGCAAGACAGCATCATTTTTATCTCTACATATTTCACCCAAAATATAAGCAGCTGAGGCAGAGATTGGCTAGAATAAAAAAGGCAGAAAGCATAAAATTAAGGGAACATGATTAAACGTTCAATCCCTAACCTGAAAAAGAAACTCAAATATGTTCACTATAACTATTGCATAGAAGAATATTTAATTTTATAATTTTTATCAGAAATGAAATTGTGAATACATATTGGAATCACAGTTTTCTGGTTCAGGTAAATTAAACATAGCTATGTATTTGCTGTTTTAATAAAATTTGATACTCTGAAATCTTTTCCTCATCATTAACTGAGGTTTTTTTTTAAAGATTTACTTATTCATGCATACAAGAACCGGGGTGCAGGCCAGATGTGCGGGAAGGTGAGAGGATTCACCAGAGACAGAGTGGGAAACAGAATAGGCAGACTGACCAAAATACACTGCTGAAGGGAGCAGCGGGCACAACAGGAGAGGTCTGCCATGTTATGCGGGATTCTCTCTGGCCAGCAGGGATCGAACCCATGCTGCAGAGGCTGCGGACAGCTTCACAGCACTGTGCTCAACTGCCTGCGCAAGCAGGGGAGGCCCATTAACAGAGTTATTTTAAGTCTTTTCATCAAACACTTAAGATTTTTAAAGTACCTGGACATCTGGTGATTTTAGCAGCAATGTTTTCAAAGGAACATAGTACTCTGAAGGAAGCACATAGTCTTCTGTATAACAAATATTTAACCGAAGAGACCCCAGGTCATCAGTTTTAGATGACTTGTTTCCATTGTCTCTTGGCTGTAGCAAGTACCTAAAGTAAAAAATACAATCATACAATCATTACCAAGTTATGGTAATGGGCATCCAAGCCAGGGAGGTAAGTGAACAACTAAGTAGGTTATGAAAAACGAAACCAAAGAACTCAATTTAATACTTAAGGTTAGGACACTTTCAAAGTACCAGACTATTAAACTTAAGAGGCTTTTTATTAAATAAAAAAGTATAGCTATAAAAAATTAAGATCTCAAAGAAAGAGGATTAGCTTTAAAGGTTGGATAAAAAAAGTAAAATATTTAAAATCCAACTAAATTTAAGAAAGATATATGTAGTTGTAAGTAAAGACAGAAAATACACATATAAAGAGGCAGCTTTACATATTCAAGAAAAGAGAAATGCCTAAAAATCAAGGGAAGTTTATAAAATCCAAACCAGAAATCTGAAAGTTATAAGACTTATTATGGAAATTTAAAAATACATATAAAAGTAAAGACAGTAGTATACTGAAACCTCATGAACTTATCACCTAGCTTCTGTAATTATCAATACAGGTCTATTCTTATTTCAGTCATACCTCTATTTATCCCTTGCATTATTTTTTTCCCAAAGATTTATTTATTCATGCATACAAGAGCTGGGGTATAGGCCAGAGATGAGAGGGGTGGGTGCAAGGACTCACCAGAGACAGAGTGGGGAATAGAACAGGCAGACTGACTGAAATACACTGCTGAGGGGAGTAGCAGGAGAGACAGGAGAGGTCTGCTTTGCCATGTGGGTTTTTCCCTGGCCGGCCAGGGATCGAACTCATGCTGCAGAGGCTGTGGATTGCTTCACAGTGCTGTGCTTAACCCCTTGCCCCACCAGGGAGACCCACCCCTTGCATTATTTTAAAGCCATGGCAAGTGTCGGAATTTCATCTATAAATATTTCAGCAGATATATAACTATATATAACTGGAATGTATACGTAGTTATTTACAATATATACTTACAAATATATACTTGAAGACAAACACCATCCAGAATTTTCCTTTAATCTACAAAGCCCCCCATTCCCTAAGAAATCAGGTAGTTTGTCCGATAGAATTTTCACATTGGGGGTTGTGTTAACGTCTATCTCCATAATGGCATTTAATATGTTCCTTTGTATTTTGGATAGTTAGATGCAGAGGCTTGGTTAGATTAATATTTGATATTACAGCAAGAACATTTCATTGACAGTGTTGTATAGTTCTACTAAGAGGCACTAATACCTGATTGTTTCTTTTTGTGATATTAGCAGTCACTGCTTAATCATTAATCTTCATCATTATGCAAAATGGTAATTCTACAATTCTATCATTTCACCTTCACTTACTAGCTACGAAATGATAGTTCTACAATTCTATCATTTCTCCTCCATTTATTAGCTAGAATGTTCTTTATAAAGTCAGAAGTTTGGGTATTTACTTTTGATATTTATCATGTATGACTTTCCCTAACAGACTAACTTGTTTGAAAACAGAAGAGTGGAAGGAGGTTTAATAAAATTTTTATTACTTTGAGAAACATGATAAAAATATAAATTAGAACCAGAGAATTTAAGCAAAATTTAAATGATGAGGGGATGGTAATAGGGGGAAAAGAAATTACATAGAAATTGCATTGCTACTCCCAAAAGGAGATTTTCTGTCTTGGAACAACAACCTTTAGAACTTCTGCTCTCTGATTTGAGATACAATGGTTTAAAGTTCTGTGCAAGGAAATAACTGGAAATAAACCTATTAGCAAAGGTGACTCAGAAGTACCTCTAAGGGAAGTATAGTTGGCTGATCCAGAAAAGGGCATTACTTTGGTTAATTTCCTACAGTCTTTTTTTGAATGCTGAGTAATATTCCATGGTGTATATGCACCACATCTTCTTGATCCAGTCATCTATTTTTGGGCATTTGGGTTGTTTCCAAAGCTTAGCTATTATAAATAGTGCTGCTATAAACATAGGGGTGCAGGTCAGCATTCAAAAAAGATAAACACATGCAATTTGCAGCAACATGGATGGAGCTGGAAGGGATCATGCTCAGCGAAATAAGCCAGAAAGAAAAAGAAAAATACCGGATGGTCTCACTCATAGCAGGAATCTAGAAAACCTAAATAAGAGACCAGGAAAAAGAATAGCTATAAGAAAGACAAAATCAAAATCAACAAACAACTATGAACCAGAGACATACTATGGGGGAGGCGGGGAAAGGAGGGAATGGGGTCAAAATAAGGGGACTGCAATTGAATGGGGAATATAAAAATAAAATTAAAAAAAAAAAATCCCTACAATCAGTGTATTCTCTAGTCTCACAAATTTAGATACATAGTTTTATCAGCATAACTAAAAGTGAACCTGAATTACAATAACCAGGCAGAGACTAGTATATTTAAAATAGATGGCAAATCACTAAATTTATGAAAAGAAAAAACAGTAGTCAAGTGGCAAAGATATATGCACTATTTTGTCACTGACAAGTTTTATTAGGGAAACGTTCATTCAGAAAAGTGATTAATATTAACAATTAAGAATTCCATCATTACCCTCATATCTCAATATTTATCACTTGGTTTCAACAATTATCATCACTTTCCATAGTGTTTCATCTACATCCCTCACTTTGACTAATACATTTTTTTTTACCTGTTAATAGAATTTTAAAATCTGTTTAATTAATATTTTACCTATTGGTAAGCTATTACAATGTCAAATTATAAAAAGGCACTCTGGTGAATATAGACACACACAGAGTTCTAAGTGGTCTTAAGAATCTCCCATCTAAGACAATAGTGTTACAAGGAAACAATAATGTTTCTACAGCAGAATCCCTTACCCTTGATTATGTTCGAGTAGGAAGGACCCATGTTTGCCTCCTTGGGATGCTTTTTTATTTAGATTAATCTTCCATGTCTAGTTTAATTAGTTTTCCATATATGGTAGAATAAAATCAGTTGAATTATGTTTACAACCTGGTTCTGCCTCCCCATCCATCTTAAAACAGTGTCCCAAACTAGTCAGATTTACAGTGTGTTTTGGGTTGTTCTATAGGAATTTTAGTCAGAAAGCAACTTTCCCTTATCTTCAAATTAGTAAGGGATAAAGTATACATTCTCTCTCTGTTACTCTTATAAATTACAAAATATCAGCCAAAATAGGTCTACAATCCTGGCATGGAAGGATTAGGTCAGTGCTAAGCCAGTTACTGATTTTTATGGATACAAGGTGTTAGGATGGTTTGGATTCTACAAATTTTCCTTGACTTTGAGGCCTTTCTTTTTCCTTGAATATTTAAAGCTGCCTTTGTTTTTACATACATATTTTGTCTTATCCACATAATCCTTCACATAACAATTAAGGAACATTTTGATTTTCTTTCTAATAATATTTTTATAAGTAAGAGCATTCAAATCTTTGCTGACAGCTTAAAACAAAGTATTTTTTTAATTTTAATTTTTGAGTTAAAATTTTTATACCAAAGTAGAAATTGTTATAGTACACTTCTTAAGAGCACAGATTTTGGAGTCAGAGCTTGTCCAGCTGTGTGACCTTAGGCAAATCACTGCATCTTTGTGCTTGTTTCCTTATCTGTTAAATAAATAGTAATAGTATCTGATTTAATTGTTAATCTTAAAATATCCTCAGAGACTATATAGTACTTAACTTACTTGGCCTAGTACATAGTAAACACTATGTAAATATAACTATGACACATTGTTTATATAATTTTGTAAATATTATTTATTATTTTAAAATTTGGTTACAAAGGCTCAGTTTAAACTATCTGAAGGATCCCTTGTGAATTAAGTAATTTTAATTAGAGATAAAATAAAAAATCCTTAAGGTTTATTAAATGAGGGTAATCTGGTGTGCCTAAGATTTAGAAATACAAAAGAAATCAAGTATATTTTCTTCAGTTTTTGAACGATGTCTGTTAGCATGAAAGAATATGAAATGGAAATAGAGAAATTATTAACTAAATTTAACATTAGCTGCTCTACACATACTTTTCTCATTTATGAGTAGAGGCATAAAAGTAATCCACATGTTCTCAAGAATCAGCAGTTTTGATAGCCTTTTACTAGAAAAAAATTATTATTTGAAAAAATTTAACCACAGATTTGTATAATTACAATTGTGCTAGGCAGACAAAGATTATAATCATTTGTACACAATGTTACAGAGGCTGGAAAGGAGCTTTTCTCAAAGGCAGCTCTACTACTATTTAAAGGTTATTTCTGGCTCCAGAAATATTATAATTCAGTTCCAAAAATGCATCAATAGATATTTACTAAAGTTAAGGACCACAATTAGCCAACTAGAAAACCAATTCATCTCAAATAAAATATTATTTTAGTTTTAAATGTATGTAAAGTGCTTATGTAGGGGAAAAAAAATCAACCACTTGTTTTAATTACCATTTATTTACTTAGAGCTTTATATTTATTTTCTTCGATTGATGTCTAGTTTTACATTACAGATCATTGTGTGGGGAGAATTATTGTACCAATTTGTATTATATATTCACCCAAAAGTTTTACACACATTAAGTTCTCTGACATTGACTGTAGAAATGAGACTGAACTAGATTATCTCTAAGGCTTTCTTTACTTACAACATTCCAAACAATGGAATACTGTCCAAAAAGAAAAAAGTGGAAATTCTCTATGTATTGATGTTAAATAATAGTGATGACAGCACAACTATTAAGAATGAGAGCACTGAGGTATACTCAGAGTCATAGAACTTGTGGCTTACTGGATAAAATATATTTCATCTCTAACAACATTAGAAAGCAACTACTTGTATTATTATATCCATTTTTTTTTTTAAGATTTATTTTTATACAAGAACCACGTTACAGGCCAGATGCGCGGGAGGGTGAGAGAATTCACAGGAGACAGAAGAGGTCTGCTGCGCCATGTGGGATTCTTGCTGGCCGGCCGGCCGGGATTAAACCTGCGGACAGAGGCTGCGGACAGCTTCACAGTGTGGTGCTAAACCACCTGCGCCACCAGGGAGGCCCCTGGATTATATCTATTTTATAGTCAAAAAAAGCAAAGACAAACAGGTGGTGTAACTTGTCCTGGGTCACATAGGTAGTTAATGGCAGCAGTGGGATTTGAACCAAGGCAGTTTGGTTCCAGAGTCCATACTATTAATCACCATCTAGTCAACAAATACTTACTGAAGTTCTACTAACCATTAAAAGAAAAAAACAAGTTGTGGAGCAGGATACAGTATGTGTACATGTGTGAAGAAGAGAAAAGAAGAACACACACAAGCGCACATACACACAAAATTTGCCTACATATACCTAAAATAATCCAGAAACTCAAAACAGTAAGTGCCTCAAAAGAGAGAAAAGGATTAGCAGAGGGATAGGCATATGAAACAGATTTTTACCTTTTGACCTGTGAACCATGTGAGTATATTACTAATTAAAAAAAATAAAAGTCTATTATCTACAAAGATTAAAGCTAAAGCTAGTTAATATTAGCAATAACAAGCTAATCCAAACATTTAATAGATATTCCAGAATAAAGAATACACATCATTACTAAGGAATCCAAGAAAGGAATGGGAAAATGACTGGGTTGTTATAATTTGAGAACAAAATTAAATTGGAACCATTAAAAATCTGTTTTCAGGAAGACTACAATAGACAAATACTAGGTGTAAATTGTGTGAAAAAGAAAAGCAAATTGAGGTTTTTCAAACAATAGAATTATATTACTGAAAATTATTCTTTTCTAATATCAAGATTAGAAAGAATATGACTAAAATCCTGAAGGTTAATACAGATTTTTCTCAAGTTTCATGTAGTTACCATGAATCCCACAAGGGGATGCTACAGCTCTATAACTGACAAAGGCGGCAAAGAGTTTAATTTCTGACTTAAAAGGAAATGACATTCATGTTTTTTATTTTTTTATATATGTAAGTATAAATGAATTAACAGATGTTTCTATTTCATACTATAAATGTTAGCACTTATATAAATATTTGGCACATTACTTTAAAATATTTTAAAATATTACCAACAAAAGAAAATATAGGAATAAAATTAATTTCTGTTAATGTATTTACATTCTGCCAAAATTGGAGGGCCTGTCTGAAGACAGTCTTACTTAAAATACAGGGCATGCAGCACATTTCAAGTTCACTTTGAGGGGACCTGGGAAGCACAACTGATTTTATATTTTGTATGGAGTAGCATGGAATATAATTTAAGATCTGATGAACTGAGTTTAGAAATTTTTATTTTAAAATGTATGCTACTTTTACAAAGGTAGAAAAGACACTAGAGGGTTAGAATGTGTGTTTCATGAGAATGTGTGTGTGCTGGGGGGAGGTGAAAGGCCTCAAATGTTCATCAATTTGTCATCATTACTAAATTTAGTTATAATCTTAGATATATATTTGCAAGGGATAAAAAATTTTGAGAGTCTAAAAAAATTAGCCTACAGGGTAGGATAACTGCTTGAGGATAGCTGAGTCCAAAGTGAATGTCAGTGGGGCCAATCAGGAGAGGCAGCCTCACTTACAGGCAAATGAGACTAATGCCCAGTAAGTAATATCAAATTCTCAGTTTCAACTCCTCTGCCAGGCAACTGAAACAGAGATCCAAAAAATGGGACTAAAAATGCAAATGAGAAAGGCTGAAACTCAAGGGTAGCATGACAGCTGGCCACTGGGCAATCTATGGGAAGGGACAGGATATACATGCTTTTAAGTGCTAGAAACAGAAAAAAAAAACAAGTTTTACAGTGATTCTGTTTGGGAAACTAACATCAATCTAATACCTGAACACTAAATTCAATGTCAATTTAATGTCACTTTTGCTGTAATGAAAAAGGTAAAACAATATTGCAGCCATGAGTGAGTGACCAGCACTCCGGAAAAGTATATTAACTGAATCAGCTCAACAACATCTAATAGACATTTAGAGAATAACATCAGGGCTATCCACAATGCATTTCAATGGGGTGTGGTGAGTTTATTGCTTAGATCCCATAAATAGCTTATTCCCTACAATAAACCCTTTGCTTCTCAAATGTCCACAGTTACCATGACCATTAAGATAACTCCTGAAATGCAAATGCTGATTTGTGATCATGCCTCTTCTCAAATGAGCAACTCTTACATAAAAGTTTTTAATGTAATTTCTCCTTAGAGATAAGATTTAGTTTTTGAATAGAAAAATATTCAGAGAGAATTCAGATGTTATATCTCAGTACTGTATCAAAATGTACTTACATTTCTGTAATAGTAACGACCAAATGAATTAAATGTTAATGACAAATTTAAAATGTGCTTATAGTAAGCATTTATTTGCATGTACAGGGTATTAGAGGTGATGATTTACTATGGCATTCACTAGAATGTTTGTTTTCTTACCAGGCTTGATGAGAAGAATCATTTCTTAAGACATTCACAGGAACCTTAATCTCACCTAGGAAAACATCTTGGACCAGGTTTCCATTGTTCCACAAATCAATCCTGAAAATTTAAAACTGATTTTATATTTTGCAAACATTTTAAGAAAACATACATTGCCAACAGCTTTAACTACTTTGATGTGTATTATAACAGTAATCTTACATGCTTAAGAGATGCCAGCATTATCATATACCTCACTATCTAAACTAAGAAAGCAAAATACTGCACAGAAAGTAACTATTTTAAATAGTCTAAAAGAAAGCACTTAAGTTTCTTACAGAGACTATTTTAACCGGTAGCATTAAGGACTACAGAGTTACTCTGTTGACTCTGAGAGAAGAAACCAACACAAGACTATAGTTTCTTTCTCAATTAGAACCAGTTAATAAGTAATAGATAGGTGATTTTAGAAAATACATTACCTGATCATTCCAAACATGTGATTAATACACCCTTTAGATAAACACACCGTTAACACCACACCTACACATGCATTTATAAAACTTACCCTCCCAAACAATACATATATTTAAGACCTAGGAAATAGCACAAACTTCAAACACATGCACCTGTTTGTTGAATCATCTTACAGGACTTCTTACCTCACTGAAATTTCTGTTAGACAGCAGATATGTTAAGAAGAATAAAGAAATTATTTCTAATTTGCTAATACATAATACTTTTCTACACATTCTCTGTATCCATTATGTTATGATTCAAAAATTTAAGTAACAAAGTAGTGAAAAATTTAAAAATAATAAAATAGGGGTGGAAAACATCTTTGTTTATAAAATAAATATACTATTTTTGCAAAGAAGTCAGATTTTGAAAAGATAACTTAGATTTAAATTAGATACACTTTCTTCTAAGAGTCATCAGCCAACTTGCTAAACACATTCCTATTAAGCTTTGTTCAACCTTTTCCAGTTAAATTTAGGATTTTCTTTTGGCACAGAAAAAAGCAATTGTATAAAACCCCAAGAAACATACCTAATTTCTAGTTTTTCAATGTCCTCCTCTTCTACCTGGAACTGGGACTTTCTGCTATAACTACTGGGTCTGGATACCTATAAATAAAGTATTTTAATAAAAAAATTTCTTTAAATATTTTCTCCTATGTGAAATTAAAACAACCATCATCCCTAAAAATGTTCAGCTGTGGCTAAAAACACAGGAAAATGTGTAGGTAATATTCTACCCAATACAAAATAGCAAAGGAATTAGTAGGGAGGTAAGAATAAAATGGTATTAAAAAAAAAATACTTGCATCCATACCATTTCTTAGCAATGCAATATAAAGCAACAAATAAGATTCTATGGTTGATATGTAATCTGTGTGACTCAGACTAAAAGTGTTATATTTCAATGATGCTACACATGCTAAGAAGTTTTTGAAGACTTTCCCACATTTCTCAAGATACAAACAATCCCCACTCTACATTCCCTCCTCACATTTTTACTGAAAATGTCAAGACCACTGGCAGGAACATCCTGAGCTACCACAGTCTACCTGAATATGTCCATTTGCACACAGACCTTTCAATTTACTGTTCTCTTATTCTCTTTTACAAGTTGACTTCACCCACATATAGTACACCATCAACATGTAGTAAGCGTACGACCTATTTTAATTATGGCTTTCTTTACCAGCTTGTTCACTTCACGCAAGTCTAAGAAAAATTCTTTTAAATTCTGGTCTTCCTATATTTTTCCTTTCACAGACAGATTAGCCTCCAGCTCCTCACCATGCACTCAAATTAGAATCTGGCTTTCTCAGAAATAGATCATAATCCTAAAAACCCTCTCTCAATAATCAAGTCTGATGAATTCTTAGTTCTCACCTTCCTAATCTATCTGAACCAGTGATCATATAACTATACTTCCCTTCCCCAGAAACATTCTTCTCTTTAAGTTTTTTCTCTTTGCTTCTTCCTCTGGCACATCTTGTTTCTCAGAACTAGCAAATACGGATTTTCTCTAGGGTTTTTATATTTTCCTTTAGATTTTGCTGCACAGTGCTATGAAGTTTACAAATTGCTTTCACATCCATTATCTCCTTTGTTCATCAGAACACTGTTCGGAAGCAGGCAGGGCTAGATTTATTATCCTCATCTCAAAAATGAGGAAACTGAAGTACAGAAAATGAGTGAGATGATCAAAGCTGAACGCATAGTAAGTGGTAGAACTGAGCTTCTTTTTACTTTCTTCCTTTATCATATACCTTTACTCCCTTGGTTTTCTTGTCTTCCTGTAAGCAAATACTGAGTACATATCTACAACCATTACTATTTTAAGTTTCTGTCATAAACTGCCTATTAGAGGATTTTACAACTCAGAATTCAAGCTTGTTATGTCCCAAAATGAAGTACTTATCTTTTTCCTCTTCTTAACTTTTCTATTTTTCAAGATTTGAACATCTGACGCCTCTTTTTTTCTATAACCAATTCGCTATCTTGTCCTTTGCAGTTTCTTTCTTATCTATCCCTTTTTATCTCTATAAAGCTCCCTTGAATCAGATCCAACCAACTTTTTTTTTTTTACATACCTAAACTACCATAGTTTCTTGATCTCTGTTCTCTCTCTAAGCCATCTGGCCCACAGATGATTGTTAATTCCTCCCAAAACATTTAAGCAACTCAGTCAGGCACTCAAGGTCTATCATTAGTTGGTCTTAACTCTGTTTTATAGCCTTAGTTCTATTATCTCTTTGTGTAAACCTTCTAATGAAATTTCTACTTGCTATTCTTTGCACATAACTTTTTGCTTTTAGACATGTCATCAAGTCTCTTATCAAAATGTTCATTCTCTAATATTCTCCTTTCTCTAACTTAACTCAGGTAGTGCAGAATGCAGTTAATCTTGCTAATGTCTGTGTTTTGCTGCTTCATGCATGCATCTGTGTATGTTTTTGAATCTATTCTAGTTAAAGGATAAGGACTGAACCTTATTGTTATAAGGTTAACACAGTGTTTTCTGGATGTTTCAAAGTCTAATAGGTACACTTGGATAAAGCAAGCAGGTGACTTTCAAATGAGTAACCTGTTTGCCACAAGGTGCCTTTTCTTCATTTTCTCCAAGTTAAATGTAACAGCCATTAATAATGTAGAATAAACGAACTAAGTTCTTAGCCAGGAAATAGAAAAGTCTCACACTGGTATATTTCTTTTGTTTTTCTTTCTCCTTTGCCTCCATCCCCACAATTCTTCCCATTTCATCCAAAGTTAGATAAAGAAGAAATAGAACACCTAAACAGACCAATTACAAGCAGTGAAATTGAAAGAGTAATCAAAACTCACACGAAAAACAAAAGTCCAGGCACCAGATGGTTTCACAAATGAATTCTACCAAATGTTGAGAAATGAACTAATCCCTATCTTACACAAACTCTTTCAAAAAATTGAGAAGGAAGGAATACTACCAAATACATTTTATGAAGCTAACATTATACTAATACCAAAACCAAACAAGGACAACACACAAAAAGAAAACTACAGGTCAATCTCTCTAATGAACACTGATGCAAAAATCCTCAACAAAATCTTAGCCAACAGAATCCCACAATGCCTCAAAAAGATAATACACCATGACCAAGTGGGATTTATTCCAGGAACACAAGGATGGCCATTCAAAAATCAATTAATGTTATCCAACACATTAACAAAAAGAAAAATAAATAAAAGAAGCCATATGATCATATCAATAGATGCTGAGAAAGCATCCAACAAAGTTCAATATCCATTTATGATGAAGGCCCTTGAAAATCTTGGGACAGAAGGAACATATCTTAACATAATCAAAGCCATATACGACAAACCCACAACCAATATTATCCTCAACGGTGAAAAGCTGAAATTCTTTCTCTTAAGATCTGGAAAGCAAGGATGTCCACTCTTACCATTGCTTTGCAATATAATACTGGAAGTCCTAGCCAGAGCAGTAAGACAAGAGAAAGACATAGAAGGAATCAAAATAAGGAAAGATGTAAAACTATCACTATTTGCAGATGATATAATAATATACACAGAGAATCCTAAAAACTTCACAGAAACCCTAATCAAAATTATAGACTTCCTATATGCAAACAATCAATCTGAAGAAGAAATTAAGAAAACCATTTCAATTTTGAGACATATTTTTAACCTCTATTACTTTATTAAAGTAATAACCAGGCATGGTGATATGTGACCCTCACTGTTCACTTTTAAATATCAAGAAAAACACCCATAAAGAAGAAAAAGCAGACTCTAACTCCCTTTTTTCAAATCTTCCCTTCATGTTATTCACAACTGTAACATGCTGTATGGTTAGAATAGAGTTTCTACCCTCTTTCAGAATAAAGTTCATTTTTTCCCTGTTGCTTTCAAGTAATGTGAAAAAAAGAATTTCTTTAACAAACGCTCCACAGTAAAGAAATCCAAAGCACTGTATCTGTGGCAAAGTCAAGGCAGCCGAAAGTCTCTATGAAAAAAAAATGCATATGTTCAGAGTAGAGAAAATTGGGCTAAAAAGTAACTTTTATATTAAGGCCTTATAAAATAGTTATTTAGTTTCAAAGCTCACTTTTGGGCCTCATACAACTTTACCAATTAGACAGGGCTGCCTCTATTCTCTCTTAAAAAAAAAAAAGTCATCCTTCATAAGATAAGAAACTTGAGTTTCCCATTTAGAGATTTATTCAAAGTTAACTGGAACTAGAACTCAGATCTACCAAGGGCTAGCATATTTATTACACCAGTGGTCATGTGTAAGGGAGGAGGATGTGATACTGAGGATGACTGGGGAATGGTGTGGCCCTAGACTTCCTCACCTCCAAATTAATCACAAATCTGCCTTTATTTGTTTTATTTACTGGGCCTCCACTGCATTACACCATGATTCTACTTTCAGGAGAAAAACAGTTAAATAATTTCAAAAAATGATCATTATGGCCATAATTTCAAGAAATAATTCAACCAGCACTCAGTATTAACGACTCCATGTTAATATTTATATAAAACAAAAAAAAGTTACCTCAAAATAAAAGGTTTCATTAAACTGCGGGTTGCTTGTTTTCTTCTTTACTTTTGTCTTCTTTTGGTCATTCCTGTTCCAATGTGGTAGAGTTTTACCTTGTAGAACTTAATAGTACACAATTATAAAACATGCTATTTCCAACCAGGGAGACTGACCTCTGTTAACTGTTAAGACGACTCAGGGAAGACTGTAGTGTTAAATATCACTTGAGGAAAAAAATTAAGTTATTTCTAAAATTCAAAGCATACACAAATTCTGTATATTCTATGTATGCCAAGATTGTATTATTCTCTCTATGGCTATAATAGATTGACTGTCAAGCTTTCTTCAGGTTTTTTTTTTTTCCTTCAAATAATATATTCTATTATATCAGCAACTCAGAATAAATGGCAGAAGGAAAACAATGAGATTTAGAGTACTTTTATTTATGTTGAAAAGTACCCAAAGAATACAAAAAGCATCCTTAACTTGGACTGCAAAACAATAGTGACTTTTTAGAAAACTTTTTATTGTGAAATAATTAGATTCAGGAGGCTGCAAGGAAATGTACAGGGAAGCTCCATGCAGCCTTTCCTCAGACTTCCCCAATGTTAACCTCTTATACAACTATATTATAATATATAAAAAACAATAGTGACTTTTTATTTTTTTTAAAGATTCATTTTATTTATTTATGCATACAAGAACTGGGGTGTAGGCCAGAGGTGCCAGGGGTGGCAGGTGGTGGTGGTGAGAGAATTCACCAGAGACAGAGTGGGGAGCAGAATAGGTGGATCTACTGAAATACACTGCTGAGGGGAGCAGCAGGGCAGACAGGAGAGGTCTACTGCGCCATGTGGGTTATCTCCCAGGTTGGGGATGGAATCATGCCCCAGTGGCTGACTATAGTTTGATAGTGCTGAGACTTTAACCACTAAGGAACCAGGGAGGCCCAATAATGACTTTTTAAAACAAGAATTCATATTCCAAATAGTTTCTATCTGTATATACAAAACAATTTCACTAAAGAATCTGTGTGTCAGGTATTGATTATAAACAAAAACAAAACAGCTCTACTAGGCTAAACATTTTTAACATGCAAAACTAAATCCCTCTGACAGTGTAAAAGTTAAAGGACTGAATATCTGCTTTTAAATTTAAAACCATCTGTAATAATAATAATAATACACTATTGTTTGAGTACCCTATGAGTACCAGTCATGGTTCTAAGTACTTTATATACATATAAACAAATGTATTTTTCAACGTACTTATTGAATTACTTTGTAAAAAAGTAAGAATAACTAGAGAGTATGGGATTAGTGAGAAAGGGTACGCATTTGTGTGTGTCTAATTAGAAAGAATCTTGTGCTTTTTGTTTCCTGATTTTAAATCTTTAAGTTGTAGACTAATTTCAGATTAGTCAGGCTCTAAAAGAGACCATAAGGAAGTTGTAAAATACAAAATATTACAAAGTGTTATAGGTTTTTATATAAATAATTTAAATCAATGATATGGCACATTTACCATGTGTGGTATTTCAACAGTTTGGCTAAAGCTTGGAATTCTCTTCTGTTGAGCACAGATCCCATGAGGTGAAAAGGCATTTTCAGTGGTCCACTGCTTTCCAAATATAAATATGGGAACTGACTTGTTATTCTGAGCTAGCATTTATGAACACAGGATTTTACCTTTATAAAATCTAAGACATTTGAAAAGTAGGAAGGCTGATGGTAAGTGAAGAAGGCCAAGTTCATGTTTTAAAGTACATCTTAATACTATAAAACAGGTTGTTCACCACAATCTAAGAGTGCAGATTTAAAATAGCACCCATTTTCTTTCTGTAAAAATAGAACTTGGTTGTTTGTAAGTATATGAACTGAATAAAGATTTTGCTTTCAAATCATTTATTACTATGTATTATAAAGAGCTATTTCATATTTCTTCTTAGAACCTTAATTTTGTAACTCTTAAATAAAACTTTAAAACTTAAAAATCTAACAATAATTAATAAACATTACCTAGAAGGGCCCACTAGAGAAACTGTTGCATAAGGATCACAGCTTTGCCCATTTATGAGAGGCAATCCATGGCATGCCTTGATGCTAAGGAAGAATAAAAGAAAATTAACATACTCAAGTTAAAAATAAGCACTATTTTTAAACACAAATTAATATATTTAAAAAATTTAATTGTTTCCCATATGCCTGCAATTATACTGACCCCAATATATTTATGTGTTTACTTGTTTGCTAATATGCTATATTTTCAAACTATGACGAAAGTGGATTGCCACAATCAGTACTGAGACTACTAAATGATATTTAACACAACACTCCCACTACATAGTCAACAAGGTACATTTTGTGGTTTGATTTTACATCAAAACTGCTGTGGCTTTTAAAAAGTAAAAGAAAATGGTGTGAACCTTAAAGGAGAAACTACAAACCAACTCAGATCTATGGCATCATATCCTCTGCTAAAGCATGAATGAGAAACAAGGAAACAACTGTGGTTTCTACTTAAAATCTGATTCATAGAGAATAATTCTGTAATCTTTTATTCTGATTCTCAGTAATAACTCCATCATTCTACAGATTATGTTTGAAACCATAAAAAACCAAAGTGCTAATTAACTCCATGGAGTAGAGTCATTGGAATTTACAGAGAACACAGAATTTGACTTAATGATCTTCTCAAATTTTTTCACTAAATATTACTGAGTTCACAAATTTAGATTAATATGTAAGGATCTGCATTTTCTAATTTGTATTTTGCTGGAAATATTCTTTGTTAAAGATGTAGGCTACTGAACAATATCCTTATTTGTCTCCACAAACCACAGATCATATATGTGAGCACAAGTGTGTGTTGCTGAGTAAAGATATGACAGTATGACTCATTTCTATTAAGCTGGGTATTAAAAATCAAATTTAAAAAATTTCTGAAAGTAACTAAAGTAAGTACAGGACAAGAAAAAAATTTCCAGTTATTAATGTTAGGCTTAGATACAGTCAAATTTTCCCACTATATATACTGTTTGATACTTGTATTTCTCGGATTAACTCTCAAAATGACAGCTAACTTATAAGCATTTGCAGTTTACTAATTTTTTTCATAAAAATGCATCTAATTCTCATAATTGTCTTTCTTTTAAAAAAATATTTATTTATTTTATTTATACAAGCACTGGGTACAGTCAGAAGCATGGGAAGGTGAGCGAATTCACCACAGCCAGAGCAGGGAGCAGAGCAGGCAGAAGGACAGAAGTACACTGCTGAGGGGAGCAGCGGGCAGCAGGAGAGGTCTGAGCGCAATGTGGGACCCTCCTCCGGTGGCCAGGGAGTAGCAGGGGATCGAACTGGTGCTGCAGAAGCTGCGGGCAGCTTCGCAACCCAGCGCTCAACCACTGCGCCACTGGCGAGGCCCTCTTATAATTGTCTTTTAAGCTCAAAAAGGTTATCTGAGATAGTGACAAAAAAGGCTAAATAGGCAATACAATTTGTGAGAAGTAGGTCCAGACTCAACTTGTACTTTCTTAGTTTTTTTTTTTTTAAATCCAGCATCATTATACTTTCCTACTGTGCCTGAAGATATACTGTATTACTCTCCATGCAATACCAAATTAACCTCATACAAACACTAATTATAAGAAGTCTTAACTACTGAAATTTACTATAATTTTATGAAACTCGAAAAATTTAGACAACTCAGTTCAGTATAACGAAAGTTCATGTGAATACCCCCAAACCAAAACAAGATTCCCATAAGCCAAAAGTCTGCATCTATAAAAATCTTTAGTTATTAATTTTCAAATGTTAAGGCACTTTAAAAATTGGACTTTCTGATAGAATTGTTATTTATTTGCTGCACATTTATGAAAGTTTACCTTCCTAATTGCCTAGAATACCACTATTCTTGGAATCCATGTGCCAAGCAATTTCACATGTGAGCCACAGATGAGCATAAAATAAACATGGAAAATAATCTTACTATACGAAATTGTGTCATATTATGTTTACATATGATATGTAAAGCATTTTATATTAAAACTTTTTTTTAGGGGCCTCCCCGGTGGCGCAGCGGTTGAGCGCTGGGTTGCGAAGCTGCCCGCGGCCTCTGCGGTGCCGGTTCGATCCCCGGCTGCTCCCCGGCCACCGGAGGAGGGTCCCACATGGCGCGCAGACCTCTCCTGCCGCCCGCTGCTCCCCTCAGCAGTGTACTTCGGTCCTTCTGCCTGCTCTGCTCCCCGCTCTGGCTCTGGTGAATTCTCTCACCCTCCCGTGCTTCTGACTGTACCCAGTGCATGTATAAACAAAACAAACAAACAAACCAGCAAACAAATAAATAAAGCATGCCTCTATTAAAAAAAAAAAAAAAAAACAAAACAAAACTTTTTTTTAGAAATTACAAGCTTATTTAGTCAAAACTTGTTGAATAGAAAATATTTCTCTAATGTTTATTTAATAAAAAAAACTTCTACATATAGTCAAGATGGAGTAAATGGAGTGGCTTTACCCCCCCCCACAAAGAATCAAAACAAATGCAGAAAATCAGTAGCAATAGTAGCAATCAGACATTAAAAATAGGGGAGAGGGCATCCAAATAGGAAAGGAAGAAGCAAAATTGTCACTATTTGCATATGATAGGATTTTATGCACAAAAACCCTAAGGACCCCATAAAAAATCTATTAGAAATAATAAACAAATACCAGTAAAGTTATAGACTACAAAATCAATATGCAAAAATCAACTATTTTCCGTATATAATAAACCAGTATAAAGAGACATTAAAGAAACAACCCTATTTATAACTGCAACAAAAAAGAATAAAATATTTTAGGACTAAATTTAATCAAGGAGGTAAAAGACCTATACACTGAAAAATGTGAAAACAGTACTGAAAGAAATTGAAGAAAAAAAATAAATCAATAAAAGGAAACGATATCCTGTGATCATGGACTAGAATCAACACTGTTAAAATGGTCATTTTAACAAAGCAAAATATACTTCTCCAAAGAGGAAATATAGATGGCCAGTAGGCACATGAAAAAGTGTTCCATGTCTTTTATTTTTTGGGGAAATACAAATCAAAGCCACGAGATATCACTTGACACCTGTGATGTCTATTATAAAAAAGGCAAGAAACAACAAGTGTTGGTGAGGATGCAGGGAAAAGGAAATGTAAATTGGTAAGTTAATATGGAAAACAATATGGAGAGTCCTCAAAAAATTAACAATAGAAAATGCTCTTCCTGAATGATGTAATCCAGCTATTACATTACATTTATCTGAAGAATAAAAAAATCCTAATTTGAGATGTATGCACCCCCATCCCATGTTCATCGCCACATTATTCACAATAGCCAAGGGTTGGAAACAACCTAAGTGCTCAATGATGGATGAGTAGATAAAGATGATGTATATGTACTTAATGTGTCTGTGTGTAAATATATACATATATATATATATATATACACACACACACACACACACATATATATATGATGAATCCGGTCATTTGCAACATGGATGGACTTAGAAGGTATTATGCTAAGTGAAATAAGTTAGAGGAAGACAAATACATGACTTCACTTATATGTTGTTGATAAAGAAGCAAAACAAAAAATACTCTTAGAATACAAGAACAAAATACTGGTTACCAGAAGGGAAGGGGAAAGGAAGATGAGTAAACTGGGTAAAAGGTGTCAACTGTGTGGTGGTGGATGGAAACTGTACTTTTGGTGATGAACTCAATGTACCACACACAGATGTTGACATAAAAATCTGCATACCTGAAACCTATATACTGTTATAAACCAATGTTACTGCAACAAAAATAAATATTTTAAAAAGAAAAAAACATAGGGAACAATTACTGAAGCCCACAAATAGCTAACATGAGGTGTCACTAACTACAGTAGTAAACCTGGAACATGGATGTTGCCTCAGTAGTGGGAAAGTGTAGCCCCAGACTAACAGCTACTCTTAATTTACCTAACAAAGCTTAAAGGCAAACCATAAAAGAATCAAGCTGTTTCCAAGTAACTGAGTTCTCAAGCATATTCATAATACAAAAACACCCAGCAACCTTGGAATTGTCTAGCACCCAATAAAAAATAGGAATGCAAAGACTCAAGAAAATATGCCCAAACAAATCAGTAGTAACAGAACCAGAAACTATACGAATGATAGAAGAGAATGACATTAAAAGAGTTGTTTTCATTATGTCTCTCATGTTTGACAGACATAGAGGACATTAAAAACTGAGTCTATGGATGAAAAACACAAGCTCTTACATGAAAAAGAGTGGGATAACAGGGGATTAGATATGACAAAAAAAAATTAGTAAATACAAAGAGCATAGTAATGAAGAGTTCATACAGTAATGTTTCAATTACAGTCTAGTTAAAAATCCTAGACAGGTATAAACCAAACATAAGAAAACATTAACAGTAAAGATCTCAAGACTAAGGAAAGACACCACAGTATATTCTTGACCTTTATACTTTTTTTTAAAATTAGTTGTTTTTGTTTTTTTTTTAAAGATTTATTTATTTTACACAAGATCTGGGGCACAGGCCAGAGGCTTCACCAGAGACAGAGCGGGAAGCAGAATAGGCAGATGACCGAAATACACTGCTGAGGGGAGCAGCAGGCGCAACAGGAGAGGTCTGCCATGCTATGTGGGAATCTCCCTGGTCGGCCAGGAATCGAACCCACGCTGCAGAGTTTGTGGACAGCTTCACAGCGCTGCGCTCAACCCACTAAGCCACCGGGGAGGCCCACTTTATACTTTATATACCCCAGACTGAGTACTGGAGAAGCTACCAACCCAGTGACACCAGTGGACATAGACAAAAAATGCCCTAAATAAAAGCCAGTTCTCTCTAGCCAAAGGACCAGGAAACAGAGCTTAAAGGCAGAAACCTTTAGATAGTAACCATCTAATCCAATAAAACACCATGAAAAACTAGTGGCTGCACCCTCCCCCCTTACCCCAACAAAGGCTGAAGGTTGAGAAAAGAGTCCCACCTTCTACCTGTTAAAGGCTGTAAGAATCCCTGATGTCAGCAGAGACCACATGGGAAGTCTAGATGTCCATCCCCACCTAGGAGCAATAAGACCCTCCTCGCCCTTCATGTCAGGGTAGTTAGCGTCAGAGAAGGGTGAGTGGGAAGGCAAAACTTTCACCACCTACCGGGGGTAATTAACTCCTAAATGTGTCACTGGCAGTCACATGGTGCAACAATGATGCACTTCTTCTTATCCCAGAGAGGTGACAGGAGAGGATAGTGAGGAGCCTGAACTCCCCAGTCCCATAAAAAACAAACAAGAACTCTTGTCATTCCTCCCTCAGGGGTATCAACACAGGGTAAGTCAGGACCTGGGCTTTTACCTCTACTTGACATAAATAAATAGGCACTTCTCTTTCCCTACCAGCAGTGTCAGGGAGACTGGTTAAAAGATTTAAGTAAGATTCAGAATCTTGAATACAATTCCCAAAATATCTAGACTACAACTGAAAACCACTTATTGTACCCCCCAAAAAAAATCTTCAACTTAAATGAGAAAAGACAATAGATAAAGATACTGAGATAACATGGATGCTGTAATTATCTGACAAGGATATGAAAGCAGTCATCATAGAAATGATTCAATGAGCAATTATAAACTTGTTTTAAATAAATGGGGAAAAAAGAACACTTCAGCAAAATAAAAAGGTCTCTCCAAAGAAATAAAAGATATAAAGAAGAAGCAAATGGACACTTTAGAACTGAAAAACATAATAACCAAAATAAAAAAAAACTCGATAGGTTCAACAGCAGAATGGAGAAGACAGGAAAGAATTAGTGAACTCAGAGACAAAACAACAGGAATTACCCCATATGAACAAGAGGGAAAACAGACTGAGATGGAAAAAAGAGGCAGAGCCTCAGAGACTTTTGTTACTATAACAAAAGATCAAAGACCTATATCACTGGAGTCTAAAAAGGAAAGGAAGAAGATGGCAGAACTGATAAAGTTTTAAAAGAAATGGCTGAAAACTTATAAACACAGAGTATCAAAAAGCTCAGTAACTACCAAACAGAATATATATTTGTTGAACTAAGACACAAAAACTAAAACTAAAAATTTTTTTTTAAAGGAGCCAGGGAAAAATAGTACCTTACTCATAAGGGAAAAGCAAATTTATTTTCAAACTGATTTATAACATGAACTTTTTTTTTATTGCCTCCCCCAAATCACCTGTGCCCTTATACCTTTATTTGCCTCTGTGACCCATTTCATCCATCCTTTCTCCTATTCCCTCTGGTAACCATTATCATCTTTTTCTTTCTTTTTTTTTTTAACATTTTAGATTGGATTTTTTAATTGTATCAACAGAAGACTTAGAAAGAACTTTGAATAGTTAATCTTTTAAAAAAAATTCTAAATTAGTTTATTTTCTTGTATCAGTTGTCCATTTTTTGTAAGGTAACTGATTTCCCCCCTCAGATATGTCCCTGTAGTTCTCCTTCCACCATATCACCCATGAACCATCACCATAGTACCATTATCTTCATTTTTGCTATTAATAGTTCAAATTTTGTTTCTTTTATTATTTGTGTGTAACTGGTTTTTTGGTATTTATATTCTGTAGGTAAGTGAAACTATCTGATACATTTCACTTTTTGGTTGATTTTATTCAATATGATCACCTCAAGGTAGCATTTTTTTTTTTACCAAATGCCACCACTTCACCTTTCTTCACATATGTGTAATATTCCATTGAATATATGTTGCACAGTTTCCTCTATCCATTTATCTTTTGCAGGGCTCTTGGGGTGGATCTATGACTTGGCAACTGTAAACAGTGCTGCTATGGCGATAGGTGTAGGTGGATCTTTTCGTGTTAAAATTTTCATGTATTTGGATAAATAGCTAACAGCAGTATTGCTGGGTCAAATGGAATTTCCATTTTTATTTTCTTGAGACATCACCATACCATTTTCACAGGGGTTGTACCAGCTTGTATTCCCACCAACAATGGACGGGAGTTCCTTATTTACTGCAACCTCTCCAAAATCTGTTAATTCCGTTCTTTTTCATATGGACCTCTCACAGGTGTGAGGTGGTATCTCAGTGTGGTCTTAATTTGCCTTTCTTTTACACTAAGTGATTTTGAACAAACATTTTTTCATATGTCTATAGGCCATCTGAATGTTTTCTTTAGAGATGTGTCTGCTGAGATCCTTTGCCTATTTTTTAATTGGGTCACTTTGTTGTTGGATTGTGTAAGTACTTTATAAATTTTAGAGATAAATCCCTTATCAGATGTATGGTATACAAACATTTTTTCTCTTTCTGTAGGTTGTCTTTTTGTTTTTGTGATGGTTTCTTTTGAGGTGCAAAAGCTTTAAGTTTGGTAAGAGTTGCACTTGCTTATTTTTGCTTGTTTCCCTTGCTGATTGGGATTGCATTCCAAATACATCCTTGTGGTTGTTGTCTTATAGTGTGTTCCCCCCATAATTTTCTTTCAAATACTTTATGGTTTTAGTTCTTATGTGTAAATCTTTAATTCATTTTGAATGAATTTTCATGTACGATGTTAACTATGGTCTTGCTTTCTTTTTTTTGCACATGGCTATCCATGTTTCCCAGCACCATTTTTTAAAAAAAGGCTATCTTTTCTCCATCATGTGGTCTTAATTTCTTTATTGAATATTATCTGTTCATATTAATATGTATCTGTCTCTGGGTTTTCAGATCTATTCCTTGGTCTGAGTTTCTGGTTTTGTTCTGATACCATACTGTATTGTTTGAAGTCATGAAGTGTGATGCCTCCATTTTTCTTTTAGTTCAAGATTGTTTTAGCTATTTGGGGAGTCCTTTTATGGTTCCATATAAATTTGGTAATTGTTCTATTTCTTAAATAAAGTCATTGGTATTTTAATAGGTATTGCATTAACTCTGTATCGTAAGGCCAATTTAACTGTGGTAAGGCCAATTTAATTATGAAATTCTTCCTACCCAGGAGCATGGGACATCTTAACATTTTCTTTGTGTTTTATTTTATTTCCTTTAACAGAGTTTCATTGTTTTCATTAAGTCCTTCCTTCACTGGCTTAGTTAGGTTAATCCTAGGTATTTTATTCTTTTTGGCATGACTGTCAATGGAACTGTAGTCCTTATTTCCCTTTCTTCTGATACATTGTTCATACTACAGAAATGCCACTGATTTTTGTGTATACCTTACTGTAGTCACTTATTATTTCTAGAAGTTTTTTTATAGAGTCTTTTGGTTTCTCTGAGTATATCAATCAGCATGTCATCTGTGAAAAGTGAGTTTCACTTCTTTTTCAATCTAGGTTTCTTTTATGTTCTTTTGTCTAATTGCTTTAACTAGGACTTCCAGGATTACGATATTTACAGTGGTTTCAGTGGACATCCCTGTTATCATTCCTGATCTTTGTGGAAATGCTTTCAGCTTTTCACCATTGAGAATAATATTGGCTTTAAGTTTGTCATACATGGTTTTTGTAATATTTACTATGTTCCATTTATTCCCCTTTTTTTGGAGGGTTATCATCATAAATGGATGTTGGATTTTGGTCAAATGCTTTTCTGGCATTTATTGAGTTGATCACGTGATTTTTGCCTTCCTATTTGCTGATCTGATGGATGACATTAATCGATTTACATGTGTTGAATCAGACTTCCATCTCTGGGATGAAGCCTACTTGATTGTGGTAGACAGTTCTCTTGATATGTTGTATTTGGTTTGCTAGATTTTGGTGAGAATTTTTGTATCTACGTTCATCAGAGATACTGGCTATAATTTTCTTTTTTTATACTGTCTTCATTTGGTTTGGGGACCAGGGTAAGTTGGTCTCATAGAATGTACTGAGGAGATTTATTCCCTCTTCAATTTTTTTAAAGAGTGTTTTTAAAATAGGTACAAGACCTACTTTATAGGTTTGGTAGAATTTACTGGTGAAGCCATCTGGTGCTGGGTTTTTATTCTTGGGGAGACTTTATATTACTCTTTCAATTTGAACACTTGTGATTGGACTGTTTAAGCCATCTACTTCATCCTGGTTCAGTCTTGGGAGGTTAGAATTTGCCCATTTCTTCAAGGTTGTCCAGTTTGTTTGCATAGTCTTTTATAAAATATTCTATGATCCTATGTCTTTCCATAGTATCTGCTGTAATTTCATCGCTTTCATTTCAGATTCTATTAATTTCGGTTTTCTCTCTTCTTTAAAAGCATAGCTAATGGCTTGTGGACTTTATTTTCTCACAGAACCAATTCTTGGTTTCATTTATCTTTTGCACTGTTTTTGTTTTCTATTTCATTTATTTCTGCTCTAATTTTATTATTTCTTGCCTTCTACTGGTTTTTGGGTGCTTTTGTTGTTCTCCTAGTTTCTTCAACTGCAGTGTTAGACTGTTAAATTGGGATCTCTCTTGTTTTATTATGTGGGCCTGTATTGCTATGAGCTTCCCACCAGAACTGTTTTTAAAGCATCCCACAGGGTCTTCATTTTCACTAGTCCCTAGATATCTTTTCATATCTTAATTTGATTTCCTCATTGACCCAAGGGCTTCTTCACATATTTTGGTTTCAGCATTCCTTTTGTGGTTAATTTCTAGCTTTATATAGCACTGTGGTCTGTGAAAATGCTTCATATAATTTCTATTTTCATATACTTCTGAGACTTGTTTTATGTCCTAGTATGTAATCTATTCTTGAAAATGTTCCGTGCATACTGGAGAAGAAAGTATACTCGTTTTTAGGATAGAAAACTTTGTAAATATCGAGTAAATCCATCTGATCTAATACTTCATTTAAGAATTTTTATTTGTTAATTTTCTGTGTAGATAATCTATTTCTTTGTATCAGTGGTGTGTTGAAATCTCTGACAACTGTATTTTTGTTGATATATTGTTTTAGGTGTGTTAATAGTTGCTTTATATAACTAGGTGCGCCTATATTCAGAGCATATATATATTAATAATTTATCTCTCCTTCGTGAGTTGTTCCATTGATGATTATATAGTATCTATCTTTGTCTGAAAACCTTTTTAGTTGAAAGTCTAGCTTATTGAATATAAGAATAGCAGTTCCTAGTTCACTCTCTGAGTTATTAACATGCATTCCAGACTGTTACTTTATTCCAGACTGTTACTTTTAGTTTGTTTTTATGTTTTGATTTTAAATGGGTCTCTTGTAAACAAAGTACTAATGGCTGGAATTTTGTCACCCACATTGTTGGCCTATGTCTTTCTTTCGGTGAATTCAGACCATTCATAGTTAGGGTGATTATTGATATGAACTGTTAAATTTTCAGTCATTTTGTTTTTTGATTTTTTTTCTTTTTCTGCCGTTTCTTTCTACTCTTTCTGTATGGCTTTCCTTGGTATTTCTATCAATGTCTTTGCTTCTTCTTCTGTGGGTGTCTATTCTGGATTTTTGGTTAATGGTTGCCATGGGGTTTTACTTGAATTTCTATGTTTTGGGTCCTTTATGAGCTGGTATTTGTTCTCTGACTTTGTACTGGTTCTAGCCATTTCTACCTCCCCCTTAGTATTTGCTGATGTTGACTATTAGTGTTCTTGCTCTTGTTACTGGTATTACATTGCTCTTGTCATTCTGCTAAGGTGTTTGTGACTTCAGATTTTCTTTCCTTGTGGAAAAACTCCTTTTAATGTTACTAGAAGTATGGGTCTAGTGGTAGCCAAGACCATTAGTTTCTGTTTGTCTGAGAAAAACTTTATTATTCCTTCCTATTTAGTAATTTTGTAGGATAGAGAAGTCTTGGCTGAGAGTTCTACACTTTCAGGACTGTGAATATTTTCTTCCAGTCTCTTCTTGCTTGGAGTGCATCTAGACTGAAATCCAGAAAAATTGTAATTTGGAAGCTCTTATTATTTTTTTTCCTCTTGCTTCCTGTAAAATTTTATCTTTGATTTTTGATAGCTTGACAGTAATGTGTCTTTTTCATCTAAGAATTTAGGTATTCTCTCTGCTTGATAGACTTCATATTTAATTCATTCTGTAGGTTTGGTACATTCTCATTTATGACATTTTAAAATAGGTTTTCTAGTCCTATTTCTTTTTCCTCCCCTTCTGGGAAAGTTTCCTCTTCTAGCTGAATCCAACTTTTTTTTGTAGTTTCCTCATTTTTCCTTTGTCTTGAGAGTGTTCTTCTTTTAAACGAGTAATTTGTTTGAGTCTTCTACAGCTGAACTCCTGCAGTTTTGATGTTATTTAAAGCACTAAGTTTGTATGTATTTCATTCAGACTTTCTTTTAATGATCTTTTCATAAATTTAATCTCTTTGGTGAAGTACTCTCTTTGTTCCTGAATCTCCTTCTGAGGTCTTGAGTCTGCCTGCCTGCCTTTGAGTGGCTTTCCTGTATCTCATTTAATTTTTTTTAAAAGATTTATTTTATTTATTTATACAAGCACTGGGCACAGTTAGAAGCGCGGGAGGGTGAGAGAATTCACCAGAGCCAGAGGAGAGAGCAGAGCAGGAAGACTGACGTGGTACACTGCTGAGGGGAGCAGCGGGTGGCTGGAGAGGTCTGCGCGCCATGTGGGACCCTCGCCCAGCAGCCGGGGATCGAACCGACACTTTAGAGGCTGCGGGCAGCCTCGCAACCCAGTGCTCAACCGCTGTGCCACGGGGGAGGCCCTCTCATTAAATATTTTTCATATTGTTCTGAAGTCATTTTTGGATAGTTTCTCTATTTCTGTCTCCTTTATACTTCCGTCCTGGGACTTATGTCCTTTTCATTTTGTGAAGCATCTTGCTTTCTAGGTATGTATATTGCCTGATTTATTGTTATTTATGTGTGTTGTGGGGGGGCTGGGTCACCGGGGGTTTGTTCTCGTCTTAGTTTACCTTGATGTGAGGTAGAGGGAGGTGTCTGGGTTTTAATATTCAATCTTTTTTGAGGAGTGACAGTCACCTTTACCTGCTGTTTTTGTTCCAAAGTAAGCCTTATTCTGTGCTTAGGTTGTCTTCACCTCCCTGTCTGTTGTTCCTTTCTTCCAGGGATTGTGATCTATTGGGCTTCCCATCGGGCATCCCAATGGGAAGGGCAATATATGGATCTCTAGGCTCACATTCTGGGAATAACCTGCACTTGGCTTAAAGGCAGCACTGTGTGTGTAGCAGGCACATGTATGCCCACTTAACACTATGGCTGCCCACAAGTGGCCATTGCTGCTCTGCCTTGCCGCTCTGCCCTTGCTGTAGGTACAGCTTCTGCAGGGTTGAGAAGTATACACACTGTCAGTTTGCCTTTTCAAAGGATTTGTGAGTTCACTCTAAAGTTCTTCTTTCTGGGGCCTCCCCGGTGGCGCAGCGGTTGAATGCTGGGTTGCAAAGCTGCCCGCAGCCTCTGCAGTGCTGGTTCTATCACCGGCTGCTCCCCAGCCACCGGAGGAGGGTCCCACATGGCACGCAGACCTCTCCTGCCACCCGCTGCTCCCCTCAGCTATGTGCTTCGGTCCTTCTGTCTGCTCTGCTCCCCGCTCTGGCTCTGGTGAATTCTCTCACCCTCCCGCGCTTCTGACTGTACCCAGTGCTTGTAAAAATAAATTAAATAAATAAATAAATCTTAAAAAAAAAAAAAAAATAAAGTTCTTCTTTCTGGTGTAGAGCTTTTTATGGAGTCCAGCCTGGCTCCACCTGGCTTTTTTTTTTTTTTTTTTTTTTTTTTTTTAATCTCTTTCAGGAGAGGTGAGGATGGAAGCTTTGGGGAAAAACAATTTGAGTGACAGTAGTTTTCTCATGAAAAACCACAGGTAAATCAAAAGGAACATTTTTCATGGGCTGGAAAAAAAGCAGTCAACCCAAAATTCTACATTCAGTGAAACTACTCTTAAGAATGAAGTAATCAAGAAATTCTCAGATGAAGGAAAACAAAAAGAATTTCACCAGCAGACCCACCCTCAAAAGATAGCAAGAGAAAATTCCCTTAACATAAAGAAAGTGACAAAAGAAGGAATATTTAACAGAAAGGAAAAAAACAAATACAGAAAGAGAAAAATTATGGGTAAACACAATAAACATAAGACTTTTTGCTTTGGATGGCTGAAGCAAAACTTTCAACACTGAGGTGGTTCTCAAATTATGTAAGATAATTATAAGACAAACAGAGGGCTCTGATTTTAAAAAGGTAAGGTTTCTATCTTTATTCTAACTGGTAAAATGTCAACACGAGTAGACTAAGGTAAGTCATTCATGTACAGTGTAAATCTAAAGAAGCACTAAAAAAAATTATACAGCAATAAACTGTAAGGAAACCATACAGAAAAAATAGAATTCTGAAGAATGTTCAATCAACAGAAAAAGAGAAAGAAAAAATGGAAGACAAAAAAAGTAAAATGGCAGATTAAAGCTGTATCAATATATTAACAATCACATTAAAAGTATAAAGTATAAATTCACTGAACAGAAGAGAGAGTTTGGCAGAGTGAATGAAAACATAGCCTCCAACTGAGAAGGGAGTAGAGGAGGAAACTACCTCTGGGATATTCAGATATCAGTTAGGACAAAGATAGGAAAAACATTCAGAAATGGAATATGTTGGCTATTCAGTAATTTGTTGATAATACAGAGGAAGAGTTTGGTTTGGAGGGAAGCAGTAGAGGACTGGGCTAAAACATATTTCTAGAACAGCTAGTAAATTAAGTTTTAGCACCAACATCCTAATGCTGTGCTCTGTGGTGTCAAGGTTTGTAGAGGCCATCCACTAGGAAGCCTTTCCAACATCAATGATCCTATAACACCCCACTGACTGTATCTATCATTCAAAACACATTCAGTAAATATTGGTTAGATAAATTTATAATTCATCATAACCTGAGATTATATTTAAGAAAATAAACAGGAAATCAACTTAATAAAAGAATGGCATAGCAGTTTCATTTCTCTAATAATAAAATAATAAGTTGGTGTAAAATTCAAAGAACACAAAATAGAGAATTATTTCTAGCTGATTTTGGTAAAAGAAATATGCTTACTGTACTACAAGCTGTTGGCACACGGTTCCATTCTCTGTTATGAGTTCATTCAGTTTTAATTCAAGGTGAACTTTACCCTATAAAGACAAAATTACAAACAGTTGTTTATTTTACTGGCAATTAATGGCACGCACTTTTTAAAATGGTACCCATATTTACCCACTAACTAAACATCAATGATTCCTAGCACACAGCTTTGTCCACACTAACAATAATTACTTGTTAAATTTAAATTTATTACTTGCTAAATGACTAATCAATAACATAAGTCAAAAATCTGTTAGTACTCAAATGCATACATCAAACATAGTATTCAAATCTAAGGATTTTATACCCAGTTCAATAAAATATTTATGTATCTCAATTATCACAAATTAGAAAGGTAACACATGCTTTAGGAAATTTGAAATAAAAGCAAATTATAAAACACAGAAAGCTTTTTTCAGAAAAGACAAACCATCGATGAGGACAAAGGTACTATCATTAAAAAACAGAGAAAGCATACATTTCTAAATCGATTAAGCCAAAACTAAGAGCTTAAAAGCTAATTTTTCATCAAGTCAGATTTACTGGATATCTACTATGTTTTAGAAGGCATTCTGGGAGTGGACACAACTCTACAAATGTATAAGACATAGTCATTGCTTACGAAACAATGTAGTTGAGGAGACAATAAACAAGAGCATTGATGAAAAAATGGTATACTGAAAATAAAGGAGTATTTAATTAAAAAGTCATTAAGTAGATTAAAATGTTTTCAGTAGTATAAATTAAGGCAAATTATCAACTTCTCAAGAAACAAAGATGCAGTAACAATATATCTAGAGCTTGATGTTTCTACTCTGCCACTGGTGATGAACAATTCTAAACTGGTTGTGAGCAATTCTGAATTGGTTAAGAAAGAATGTTGCATTACCTCCACCCAACTGACAAGACAAATTCCCACGGTGCCTAGTGGAGATTTCAGGGGTGTGATGTCTAGGGGCTGATGACATAAGTAATTTCATCAGAGGCAGGAAAGTTCATTACCTAGTCACTGTTCCTTTTTGGAGGAACTCTTTCAGACATTCTTTCACAAAAATCTAAACATTGTATCTGCCTTACTACTTTATTGTGGATTTGTTATACAAGAATGGATGAGATTCACTAACTATAATGTTCAGGGTTAGCTAGAGAGTTAATGATGAGCAATAAATATTGATGGATCTCAACACAAAAACTTGCACAAGAAAGCTAAGCTCTAAAGAAACAAAGGCATCAGAAAACTAGCAGGTAGGTGGAACTGGAACTAAATTAAGCAAGTCTTCCACTAAAAACCTAAGGACAAATATTTATAAACCCATATATAATTTATAATATGGTCTTTTGTTAGTTCTGTATTTAATATTCATAGCCCCTATTATTCAAGAGTGACTTTGAAGATCCATGACATGTGGTCATTTGACTTTCACTGTACTAAAATTTTGAATCATGTTTGTTATGTCAGCACATGTGTTTCCCTTGTCTAGTGAGTGAACCTAGACAACTGCATCAAAGCAGTTTTACTATTTTAACATATATACATTTTATGGTAGAAATTGCATGCTAACAAGGCACTTCCAATTGTCCCTCAGGAAATGTCTAGGATCTACTCTATTCTAAAACAATAAAAACATTAAAATAGAAAAAAAACTTTCTAACAATTGATTCGCAACTAAAAATCATAGCACTGCATCAAGTCAAACCTAGAAATAAAAAGGACATTTAATGGAATTCTACTAGGAATCATTATTGTTGAGTCAGAGCCTACCTAATATGTTCATTACTCCCACTGACTGTTTAACAGAACATTCCTTTAGTATTAGTCAACAATCATGTAATTGTGAATTAACCAGGTAAAGAAAAGAGTGGGGACAGAGCGGGTAGTCACAAGACACATACTATTAGAGTGAAACACAAAAATTAAAACACATTATCAGTTAAATTAAGGAAACTATAGTCTCTAAACTGAAAAACACTATCATTATATACTTTAACACGGAAAGATGTACATGATACTTAGTAAAAGAAACAAGGTACAAAATAGGGTTTGGGAGATAATGTTAATTTGTAAAAATAAAACATACACACTATATACACTTGCTTGTGTATATATGTGTCTACCAAACATAGAAGTTACCTTTGGTTGGTAGGATTTCAGTTTTTCTTCTTGCTCATCTATATTTTTAAAGTTTCTACTACTATGTGTACTGCTTTCAGTAAAGAAGAATGAACAAAAGTTTTAAAAATTATTTGAAGCTGCTTTTTAGTTTGAGAATCATATCTGCAAACATTTTAGAAAAATTATTCAGCATTACTGATTATCCACACAAAAGTTCAGTTTTACTTTTATCTGTCAACATTTTATAGATTTGAATTGTTGCAAAACAACTTTTATTGTTTTGTTTTTGTTTTTGGAGAGGGCAGTTAAGAGCTCAGCAAAATATTTCCTAGTCTTCCTTGAGGTAAGGGATAGGTGCCTAAGGATACTCATATGCTACAGTTCTGGCCAATCAATGTAGGTAGAACTTGCTGGTGGGACATCTGGAGAAGCTTGTTGATTGAAAAGGACTGCCTAACTTCAGCACTGGTCTCAGAGACTGAGAAACTTAATCTAAGCTTTCCACACTAGGCAGATAAAAACTAGAGCCCAGAGCTCAGAGGCAGAATGGTCCTGGTAAAATTTAGGCTTTCTGTTCGAACACGTATAGAATTATGCCTGAGGAGTAAGAATGAACTTCATAGAACAGCCTTTACAAAGAATGAAACCTAGCCTGGAATCAGTCAAATTCCTATCTGGATTAAGATGTCAGCCTCTAGCCTAACCACATGCCAAAAGCAAAAATAAATCCTCTCTGGAGGAAGGAAAAAATAGCCAGAAACTCAATTTCTAAAATATTTCATATTTCAATGTTCAGCAATCCATCAAAAATGAAGCATGACAGAAGACCAAACACATACAAAGTTGACAAAAACAGAGGATTTATAGGGGACGCAGATGTTGGAATTAGAACTGACAGAAATTAAAACAGCTATTTAGATAAATTGAGACAGAAAACAAAAAACCTAGCAAATAATTGGGAAACAAACAAAAAAAGAATCAAATGAAAAAATTAGAATAAAATAACCAAAATGAAGATGTGTTTAATAGCAGATTGACTACAGCTAAAAAGAGGATTAGTGAAATGGGAGCTAAATTACTCAGTAGAAAATATCCACAATGAAATAACAGAGAGCATGAGACAGTAAAATAGTCTATTCACGTACTTAAAGTCCCAGAAGAGAGGAGAAAGAAAGACAAGTAAAGAATAGAAGAGATAAATGCCTGGAATTTTCCAAACTGATGAAAAACAGAGGTAGACTTAGAAAACCTTTAAACACTCAACTAGAAGAAATAAAAAGAAAACCATACATAGGCAAGCCATAGTATAACAGCTTAAAACAGAAGACAGAGAAAACTCTAAAAGCAACATTAAAAGAAAAAAAAACAAAGAAACCTAAAGAAAAGTTAACAATAACACTCAGAGAAGTAACTATGTTTAATGATAAACATGATGTGATTTGTTCCACAACTGCTTTCTTATGATTCAACTTCCTATAAGACAAAAAGCCTATCTTTTACACACTTAAGAAAATGTTGTAAAGTTAGGTATCCAACACCGCATTAGCTGTTTTAAAAATAAACCAAATTCTCACATGGTATAGTCTACACATTCCACAATTTGATTATGTGAAGCTGACATATGTAATTACTTCACATTAATTGTAGGCAAATTTGGGAACATATTCTGGTACTGTCTGAAGATTTAATATTTTATATGCTAACTTTATTTCAGTTATTTGAAAATTTTTGCAGAAAATCTGATCATTTTAATCTTATGTATATTCTTGGTGCCATACAAAGATGTCATGTAAATTTTTTCATACATACAGCTTGGCAAACTCAGATGAATATAGGTATGGAGGCAAAACACAATGCATACACTTAAAAAGCCTCAAGTCTAGACATTTTATTAATTTTAATCACAAAATACTAAATTTAATAACCATTCCACAAAAAAGACTCAGTCTGTTTCAACTGGTGCAAAGTTTTCTTCATATGAGAGGGAAGAAATTCCAACTTCTAGATTTCTGATGAGTGTTTTCATTTATACCAGTAAATCTGTAATCATTTGACTGTCAGATGAAACACAAAATTAACATTTACTTAATATCTCTTAATTATGGACAGATTTGTTTTCTCCTTAAAGAAGTACTCATTATGATATAGAAATGTTCATTTCTTTGTTATTCCATTAAGAATAAAGTTTTTAAAACTCAACCCGCAACAATGAAAAAAACCTTTACACTTTATCTTAGTAATGTGAAAAAAAATATGGCTGGGAAAACTGGAGAACTACATGCAGAAAAATGAAACTAACCACTCTCACACCATACACAAAAGTTAACTCAAAACATATTTAAAAGGCCTCTTGGTAAGACTGAAAACCATAATATATATAGAGGAAAACATAGGTAAAACACTCTAAAACACTGGCTTTAGGGATGTCTTTGGGAACTTGACTCCAACAGCAAGGAAAACAAAAATGAAAACAAATGAATGGGACTAAATCAAGCTAAAAAGTTTCTGTACAGCAAAAGAACTATTATTAAAATAAAAGTATTCATACATTATATATCAGACAAAGGTAAATATTTAAGATCTACAAAGAATTCATAATACTCAACCAAAAGAAAACAAAGAATCCAGTCAAAAAATGGGTAGAAGAGCTAAAAAAGACACTTCTCCACAGAAGACAGATGACAAATAGGCACATGAAAAATGTTCAACATCATTTATCTTCAGGGGAATGCAAATCAAAACCACGATGAAATACCACCTTACTTCAGTGAGGTAAAACAAAAAGCAGAAACAGAAATAAATGTTGGAAAGGGTGTATAGAGAAAAAGGAGCAATGTTAATGGGAATGCAGACTGGTCCATCTCTTACAGAAAAGAGTATGGAGGTTCCTCCAAATATTAAAATAGATTTACCATCGAACAGCAATTTTACTCCTAAGTATCTATCCAAATAATACAAAATTATTAATTCAAAGGGATACACACACTCCTATGTCCACTGCAGCATATTTACAATAGCTAAGTTATGGAAACAACCAAAATGCCCACTGACACAGCAGTGGATTAAAAAGATGTGGTATATATGCACAGTGGACTACTCCTCAGCTATTTAAAAAAAATGAACCCTTATGACTTGTGGCAGCATGGATGGAATCGGAGGGGATTGTGCTAAGTGAAGAAAGAAAGAAGGAGAAATACAAATACTGGATGATTTTACTCAGATGTAGAATACAGAGGGGAAAAAGTAATCAACTAATGTAAAACAAACACTAGAAATATGAGTATAGAACTGAGGGTAGTAGTAGAGGAGGAAGGGTTGAGAGTAGTTACAAAGGTGGGGGGGGGTCCAATGGCCTAAGGTCCAATGGACTATGGATGCTTTGATGGTGAGGGTGGTGTAGAAACATACATGTGAGGTGTGAACCTATTCACCTAAATCATACACAGTGTTGTAGAACAATGTTACCTCAATAAAGAAAAATGAAAACAAAAAATTTTCTAATGAAAAAACTATGCATGTATTATTAGCTATAATCACTATCATATTTAAATAAATATGAAAAATTTAAATACCAAAAAAAAAAAAAAAACCTATGAAACAATCAATAACTTGACCCAGAAATTCAAGATAAGCTTGTTGGTAAAGACTTATTAACTAAGTAATTACATCAGAAGGATGTGACTGACAGTGCATCTGGATTTACTGCCTGTACAAGTTGTGTGAGACAAACACCCTTAATTAATGAGAACACCAACTTCTTCTAATGAGATTTGGTTTGAACAGTCTTTAAAAAAGGCGTTCTCTTTATCATAGCATCCAATAAATAGAGGAAAAAATAAATAGTTCGTAGTGAGTTCCAGAATCAAATAGCTAACAGCACGGCCACTAAAAGAGAATTTATATAAAGAGACGCCTTTACATGGCAAAGAATATGAAGAAAGAACAGCAAGTGAAGTAGGATAATAATGAGAACCAGAAACTAGGGATGGGAGTGGTTTACAGTCTAAAAAGCTACAAAAAAGTAATGGGGACTGAAAAATAACCATTAGACTAATGAAACAGTGTAATGGGTAACATTTGAGATAATTGTGTTCTCCTGACCCATGACAGGGTCTAAAGAGATTAGAGTGGGTTGAGAAAAAAATGGTTCAACCCAGGATGAAAACCTACAAAACAGTCAAAAATAAGAAAAAGCAAGTAAAGAAAAATTAGAAAAAGCAAGTATTTCAAGAATTTATGAAATATTACTAATAATACCTTGACATTTGAAAACTGAAAACAGTAAATGTGACTTAAGACAAAAGAATCTGGGAAATCCTTCACGGTAAGAAGTTAAGAGTTCTTAGCAACTTTTTGACTCTTTTGGTGTAAGATCCGTTTTACTATTTAGAATCTTTCAATTTGAGGGTTTAATTATATTCTGCATGTTATTTCCCTAGAACTTCAGAAATAAAGAGATATCCTATTTAGCTAAGTTTTCATTTCATAGATGTAGTTCCTGAGATAATAAAAGTTCAGCAACTAGTTTGGGTATAATACCAATAAGTGGTAGAGCTAGGACGTCAAACATCTCCTGTGAAGTAGAAATACCAGTCATTTCTTCTATGCAAACCCACTTCTTCAGGAACATGACTTCACAAAGACTAGAAATGAGCTAGCTATCTACAGTGATTTTATTCACAATCCTATCAATTAGTCTACAGTGGACATAATGACTCAAGTTTGGCCAAATTCTCTAACTTGGGGCAGAGACTGAGTCAGATCTTAGAGTGAGGGGACAATCTGTCATGTATATGCAAAGGCTAATGTGACATTTTTCAAGCTATCAATAAGAGATCACAGTGGATTTACAGAGAGAGGCAAGAAATAGAGATACTTGTCTCATAAGACATACAAAAAGAATACAACAGGATCTCATCGTTAAATAAAATTTGATTCTTTCCCTTTCACTTTACAAAGCGAATAGTTATTAAAATGAGAAAGATAAATGAATCTGTGAGACTCAGCTCCTACATGTCTCTAGTGGTATCTATTTCTGCAGAGTGGAAGACTATATTTTGAAAATAAAGTAGGTATTTTTTGTTCACAATGGCCTCAAAGGCAAGTCAATTATTTAATATAGTAGTCAACTAAAAACAAATCACACACCCAATACTTTAAAGAACTTTATGAGAAATTAAAGTCTTTTCAAATATAATTTTGATTGTATTAACTGTGTCTAATCTGTTACAGTAAGAACCTGACCTCTACTTAAGACGAACTTCTCCACAAATGCCTGCCAACTTTCTCTCACTGACTATACTGAACTTCCTGGAATTAAACACTCCAAGATAATGCCTAGAACTTTCTAATGCCCCCTCCCTATTTATTTGAGGCAATTTGAATAGACTTCTGTCCCTTATATTGAAATGTTCCCTAAGTGATTCTCCTAATAACCTTCTTTGGAGCCTATTTATGACCAACAGTACAGAAAAGTGAAATGCAGTAAAGCACTGTGGTTATTATGAGCTATAGAATCAGACCAGACCTCTACTGGCATCATGATTCCATCATTAAGTAGTTCTGTTACTTTGGATATATCATTAACTTCTATGAGTCCATTTTCCTCATTTGTAAAACGGAGGTAACACTACGTACTTCCTAATGCTGTTCTGAAGACTAAATGAGATTGTGTATAATAAGCACTTAGTACTGTGTTTGGTATATACTGTTGTGATTACTAAAAGAAATTACTAAAGGATGAGTTCCTGCACAACTCTGTCTCACAACTTTCTTCTATGGTTCTATCAATGGATCATATTTTTATAAAATTGATGCAAGTCAACAAATTCATTAATAAAATAAGATTTGTATGAACCATGAGCTGCTTTTCCATCTTTCTTAGACTTACAACATTAATTTAATATTCCTAGATCAGTTCTGGGTCCAAACAACAATATTCTCAATGGTACCATATATCTGTCCCATTCCCTAAATTTTTTCTTCTAAAATTTATTTTAAATAATGAGTAGAACTTACTAATTAATGAAGATCACTTAAGACAAAACAGCTGTAAAGGTCAATAAATCATGGTCATGAAAATAAAATCATAGCAAAAAAAATTAAAAGCTGACATATATATAAGTAAATCCTGTTTCCAGAATGATCATGTTTAGAGATGTTTAAAAATATCATTAAATAAAAGTATATTACCCAATACTGATATCTAATACCATCTCTAAGAATTATATAAAAAATATTCTATATAGATTTTTACTATATAAGAGCTGGGCCCCTATTAGCAAATTTACATTGACCATAAGAAAAGAAAGGACTTAATAAACTTCATTTTTAAAAATCCTTAAATTTCATTTTAGGCCAAATTCTCAAAGTCTATTTTTAACTTGCTTTTTATTTAAACTATTAAAAAGAAAATCTGGTACTTTAAAATTTTTGTATCTTCCTTTTGGTAAAGGCTTATCAGGGAAACGGTTGCCTAACAGGCAATATTTTACATTTGTACAGTATTTCAGCTTTCAAAGTACCCTTAAAGGTATTTCACTAAATTCTCACAATGCTTCGAGTCAAACAAGGCAATTTTTATTTCCATTTTGTAGTAATCAAATTCAAGGTCAGTAAAGTAATATATGAAAACTAGGATCTAAATTTTCTAACTTCTAGTTTAAAACTCTTTCTACTTCATCAAAATACCTCTGATCAGATCATTTACCACACTGTATAACTGAGCTCTGAATAACAGTTATCACCAAATGGTAAGAACATATAAAATAGGTTAGAATGAGTAAAATAGGAAAAGTTTCAATTATATTTTGTACATTAAAATGGGCCTTGGAGAATTTATCAAAGAGAATGCTTGAGAGGTTATGAGGAAATAGAGTCACAGGAACTCGTTTTGCAAATATCAGTGGGCGTGTGTGCACTTTTTCTCGTCTTAAACTTCTGTTTGAGTCACGCTGGCAAATTACAATTTCATTTAGAGAGGAAGAATTCTACTTGCAGTTGTGCCCTCGAGAAATGGTTTTACAATCCTTACCCTATTTTATAAATTAAAAAAAGGTTATAAAAAGAGGATTCCCTTTGGATTGAAATAACAATTTCTAAGAGCAAATCAGACTTTTCAGAAACAAATAGAAACTTAAGCTACATGGTTAAACATACATCTTCAGTCACACACAGAATCTGTAAGAACTGTTATTTGGGCAAGTGGAAAGAAGAGCTTTATAAAGAATAATGATATCCTTTTAAAAAAAAGAAAGGTGAACAACAGGAAGGGTGGGTGTGGGAATGAAGGCTCTGCAGTGGTGGGTTCAGGCATGGTTCGAATGAATAATCTTTTCCAAGTCTAGTTTATTAGAGAGTAAACAGAGTATCCTGATCAGAACAGATGAAATCACAGGACTCTAGGGAGTCTTCTCCAAAATAAGAATTAATAAAATATATTTTTTCCTTTAAAGCCTTGTCCCCACTTTAAAAAGCAAGTAATAATTTGCTACTACAATTCAAGCAAAAAAGGGAAAAAAAGTGCCCTCTAATAAATATACCCTCCCAAGCTCATATATGTGTTCATACATACATAATTATTGTTAAATTTATGTAGCAAAGACTTTTTGTTCCAGCTATGTATTATCCAAAGTTCTATAATATTTAATGTCAAAATTTTAAAAAAGATGTAATAAGCTCTAGCTATCTGAATTAGTATAGTTATTTTGCTTTCACCCGTTTTCTGTGTGTGATAATCGCTAATATTACTTAAAACTTAATATTTACCTGAACCTCTGAATTGCAATCAACAGGCTGTAGTGAAAACCAAGTTTCTTTGCCACTGTGGTTACACAAGTCTTCTTTTTTAATGGCTACTTTTCCTAAAGGAAATAAATAAAACAATATGAAGAAACATATTTTGTAAAATCAAGGCACTGTTTTAATACACTGTAGAAAATATTTAAAATAATTTGTAGCTGCTGACATTAAAAAAATCTGCTTTTATAACCATTTTTCTATATTCTAAAGAATGACAGACTCATTTCCCCTTGTGCCTTGGGAGAATCTTCTCTGGATGATTCTGAATCAGGAGATTAGACAAAAAGTCAGTTTAAATGAAAACGCATTTTTAAAATACTTATCCAGATTCACATTTTCATTCAAAGTATATTCAGTGTCAAAAGCAATGTACAATGATAATGCAAACTAACCCTTACAGTTCCTTAAGACTATGAATAAATCATATGTTCGGAGTAGATATTTGCATTTAAGAGTTCATGGGTTCTAGTTAAGAGAAAAAGTAAAACAGGAGGTATCACTAATAATATTGAAAACTGACCTGAAAATTATGGGCTATTAAAACAACTATTTTATTTCAGTTTGCTTTTATCAAAACACTGCAAATGCTGTTTATGTTGCTTCAATGCATATGAAAAAAAAAAATCAAGGCAGTTCTCTGAAGAGTTTCCATCTCTCAGAGATACAGTACAATGAACAAAGTAGAGAGGAAGGAACAGAAATGTTCTTATTATAATGAAGTACTTGCCATGTTGGTATAAAGCATTTCCTTCCTCAATTCAAGTTTTAAGAAGTAGACACAGTTTTGCATATGACTGACAAATTAATCCAAGATTCTACACAAAAGCTTCAACAAAGAATACATATCAAAACAACTTTATTTTATCAAACAAGAATTCTCATTAAGTGCCCTAATTATACTTTTCCCTTTTATTTATAACCAACCTTAATCTTATAGTTCAATGTTTAAAAACATTAAGAAAAAAGTAAAGAAAGTTTCCTATCAAGGTAAGTCCTTTTCCACTTGTCTATCAAATGGAAAGGAAAGGCAGACAAGAAAAACAAAGCTATCTTTAAATTTTTTTTTTCAGTTTTTTTTTTAAAGAAGTGGGGTATAGGCCAGAGTTGTGGGGGGTGAGAAGACCCACCAGAGAGAGTGGGGAGCAGAACAGGCAGATATACCAAAATACACTGCTGAGGGGAGCAGCAGGCAAGACAGGAGAGATTTGCCGTGCCATGTAGATATCTCCCTGGCCGGCTGGGGATCGAACCCACACCACAAAGGCCACGGACAGCCTCACAGCGCTGTTCTCAAACCCCTGCACCACAAGGGAGGCCCATCTTTACATTTTTAAATGGAAATAGACAATGGTGATGGTTCACAACTCTGTAATAATCACTGCAAAGTGCTCTATGAAGGGTATGTAAATTGCACCTCAATAAAGCTGTTATTTTAAAACCTTAACCATATTAAAATTCTTGATAAAATTATCTTCCTGTTCATTACTTAGAACTCAAATTACAAAGATTACCTAAATGTGTGTAATTTTATTTTTTTTTTTAAGATTTATTTATTTATGCATACAAGGACTGGGGTACAGGCCAGAGGTGTGGGGTGGGGGAAGAGGATTCACCACAGACAGAGAGGGGAACAGAACAGGCAGACTGACTGAAATACACTGCTGAGGGGAGCAGTGGGAGAGACAGGAGAGGTCTGCTGCACCATGTGGGTTAGCTCCCTGGCTGGCCGGGGATCAAACTCATTTTAAGTAGCTGTGGACAGCTTCTTAGGTTGTGTCTTAACCCCTTGCACCACCAAGGAGGCCCAATATGTGTAATTTTAAAGAAAACATTAAAATACAGAGATATACATACATTTTCATTACAACAGGAGCTGTATTAAAATACAACCCAAATAAGAACTATAGAAACTGCATCTATCAACATATAAAGCTTAAGACATGTAAAATGAAAAAATTTATAAATTGGAGAAGCCCAGTTACATTGCTGCATGCAAGGATCGCTCCAGGGAAGGGCCCAGCTATTTTACAGACCATCTGGTGAGTGCCCTGAGTAGTGGGACAGAGACTCTACCCCAACAGAACCTAAAAACACAGACACAGAGCAGCTTTTCTTCCTATCAGATAAAGAATTCAAAACTGCCATATTAAGAAAATCAAAGAATCAGAACGATACAAAGAAAACTCAGAAAAACAGGTATGAGAAAACTCAGAAAAGGTAAAGAATGCTATCAGAAACACAATCAGTAAACAGAAGATTAAGATCAAAACTTTAATAATGGACCTGTAAGATGTAAAAAGAGCAATGGAGGATATAAAAAATTCTGGAGAAAGCCATGGAAAAAGTCTAAATGGAAGAATGAATCAATAATTTCAAAGATGCAGATATGAAAAGAATCAAGATAGAACAAGAGAGATACAAGGAAAAAGAATGAAGACCACTTTAAGAATTATCTGAGATCACGAGGAAAGGAAATAAAAGAATCATAGTAATCTGAGAAGGAGAAGAGAGAAGGGAGCTGAAAAACTAAGGAAATAATTGAAGAACATTTTTCAAACTTGAAGAAGAAAATGGACACAGAAATGCAGGAAGCTAAGCAGATACCAAAACACCTAAATAAAAGGAGATCTACAGCAAGACACAGCAATAAAGCTTCCAAGAGTCCAAGACAAAGAAAAATAATGAAGTTGACAAGGGGGAAAAAATGGATAATCTGTTAAGGAACGCTGATCAGGCTAACATTAGATTTCTTTGAAGAAACACTATGGGCATGAAAAGAATGGAGTGACCTATTCAAAATACCCCAAGATAAAAAAAAAAAAAAATGCCAGAAAGATTACTTTATCCTGCAACACTCTCCTTAAATGAGTGAGAAATAAGGACGTTCTCAGACAAATAAAATCTTTGGGAATTTATAACCAAATTAAACTCGCCTCTCTCCTCCGAAGAAATTTTAAAAGGAGCTATAGGATTTAAACCAAAGAGAGCAATGAACATGAAGAATTGAACACAGAACTAAATAGAACCACAAAACTAGGAACAAAATGGCAGTAACAGACTTCTACATATCAATAATCATTCTAAATGTCAATGGACTATTCTGAGTACACCAATAAAAAGACACATAAAAACAGAAGTATTATGTTGGAGTAGGAAACAGAATCCAACCTTCCGCTGCCTCCAGGGAACACACCTATGTTGCAAAGATAAACAACAGACTCCAGGTAAAGGATTAGAAAGCAATTCTACAAGCAAATGGAATCCAAAAGAAGATAGTGAATACTATATTTATATCAGATTTAGACTTAACAAGAGACAGAGATAATTAAGGGGACAAGTAGGAAGACATAACACTCATCAATATATACTCACCATATGAGGGAGCACCAAAATACATTAGAGAATTGGGGCCTCCCTGGTGGTGCAAGGGGTTAAGACGCAGCACTATGAAGCTAGAGTTTGATCCCCAGCCTGGGACATGACCCACATGGTACAGCAGACCTCTCCTGTCTCGCCCACTGCTCCCCTCAGCAGTGTATTTTAGTATCTTCCTGTTCTGCTTCCCACTCTGTTTCTGGTGAATCCTCTCACCCCCTCAATCTCTGGCCTGTACCCCAGTTCTTGTATGCATAAGTAAATAAATCTTTTTAAAAATACATTAAACAATTACTATCAAATCTGAAAACAGACAATGGAAAAAACACATAGGTGGTAGGAGATTTCAACAGCAGTGACAACAGAAAAAACACAAGCACACAATTGCCTGAAACTATGATCTAGACCACATGAGCCTAACAGACATTTATAGGGTACTAAACTAAAAAACAAACAAACAAACAAAAAAAACCCCACACCAGAAAACTGAGTACACATTTTTCTCAAGTACACATGGATCCTTCTCTACTACTGACCACATACTGGGTCACAAGACATATGTCCATGAAGATTGAAATCAGACTAAGTACCTTCTCTGACAATAAAGTTATCAAACTAGAAATCAACTACAAAAAGCAAGTAAACAAATCCTCCAATACATGGAGACTGAAAAACATACTACTGAAAAGCCACTGGATTAATGAGGAACTCAAAGAAGAAATCAAAAAATTCCTTGAGACAAATGATATTGAGGACACAACCTTCCAGAACATATGGGACACAGAAAAAGTAATAGGAGGAGGAAAGCATCTAACAATGTAGGCTCACATCAAGAAATAACTCAAAGAAACAACGTAATCTCTCATCTTGAGAAACTAGAATAACCAAAAAAACCAAAAGCCAGTAGAAAGGAGGAAATAATAAAAATTAAAGCAGAAATACAATGAACAGAAGTCAAAAAGATAGCCCAAAAGATCAATGAGACCAAAAGCTTGTTCTTTAAAACAATAAACAAAATAGGCAAACCTCTAGCTAGGTTCACAAAGAGGGAGAAAACTCAAATAAATAGGAACATAAATGAAAGAGGAAAAATTACGACACAGCAGAAATCCAGAAGTTAACAAGCAGGTACTATGAACATTTATATGCAAACAAGTTCAATAATCCAGATGAGATGGAAAAATTATTAGAATTATACAATCACCCAAGGCTGAATAAGGAAGAAATGGAAAACCCGAAGAAACCAATTACAAGAATCAAAATTGGAACAATAATCAAAACTCTTCCCAAAAAAACAAAGGCACAGGACCAGATGGTTTCATAAGCGAGTTCTACCAAACATTCAAAGATGAACTAATACCAATCCTGCTCAAATTCTTTCAAAAAACTGCGAAGGAATATTTCCAAATACATTTTATGAGGTCAATATCACTCTTAACACCAACATCACACAGACTTCAGGTGATGACCCTTAGTCTACTACTTCCAGGATTTCTTGTTTTATACATAGTTTATAATATAAATGTGCATGCACATATTTGTATATATGTAAAATATACAAATGTCACTAATGCAAGCCCCAACTTAAAAACATAGATGTTAAAATTCTCAATAAAATCTTATCAAACAAAATCCAACAATGCATTAAAAGGATTATGCAACATGGACAAGTAGGATTTATACCAGGGACACAAGGATAGTTCAATATCTAAAAATCAATCTACATAATTTACCACTCAACAAAGATAAATGACATTGATTTTATCAACATATGCCGAGAGAGTTCAACATCCTTTTATGATGAAAGTTCTTGAAAACCTTTGAATAAAAAGAATACATCGTAACAAAATAAAAGTCACATAGGATAAACTCACAGTTAACCTCATTCTCAATGGTGAGAAAATGAAAGCCTTTCTACTAAGAAACAGTACAAGACACGGATGTCCACTCTCACCATTACTATTCAATATAATACTAGATGGCCTAGCTAGAACAATTAAGCAAGAAAAAGACATAAAAGGAATACAAAATAAGAAAGAAGATATCATTATTTGCAGATATGATAATATAAAGAACCCTTAAAATTCCACAGGAAAACCAATTAAAATAAACCACTTCAATAAAATGACAGGTTACAAAATCAATTCACAAAAATCAGCTGCCTTCCTATATGCAAACAATCAGCCTGAAAAGGAGGAAATTAAGAAAACTATTCCATTTACAATTGTGCCAAAAAAAATTAAATGACCGGGAATAAATCTAACAAAGGAAGTGAAGGACCTATACAAGGAAAATTATAAAACATTGTTAAAAGAAATAGAAGACACAAAGAGAAAGACATTCCCTGCTCATGGATTGGAATTATCAACATTATCAAAATGGCCATCCTATCCAAAGCAATTTACAGATTCAGTGCAATTCCAATAAAAATCTTTATGGCATTCTTCAAAGAAAAGGAATATTGCTGGGCCTCCCTTGTGGCACAAGGGTTAAGATGCAACCTATGAAGCTATCCGCAGCCATTGCAGCATGAGTTCGAACCCTGGCCAGGGAGCTACCCACATGGCGCAGCAGACCTCTCCTGCCTCACTTGCTGCTCCCCTCAGCAGTGTATTTGAGTCACTCTGCCTGTTCTGTTCCCCACTCTATCTCTGGTGAATCCTCTCCCCTCTCACCCTCCCGACACCTCTGGCCTCACCCACCCCACCCCCACCCCCGACACCCCAGTTCTTGTATGCATAAATAAATCTTTAAAAAAAAAAAGGAATATTGCTGAGTAGTCAAAGCTCTGCTGATTAATAAGGGGAAGAACAGGTGTATTACACTTCCAGACATCAAATTATAAGCCTTATGTTTTGAGAAACACTCACCTCCCCCTTTAAGAATCTTAGTATCTATGTATCTTTGTGTCCTCTCCCCAGAAAAATAAAAAAAATATGACCTAGCATATAATTTTCAGAGAGTTTACTCACCATCCAGAAACTCACTGGTAGACTTCAGGTGATGACCCTTATTCTACTACTTCCAGGATTTCTTGTTTTATATAGTTTATAATATAAATGTGCATGCACACATTTGTATATATGTAAATTATACAAATATCACTAATGTAAGCCCCAACTTAAAAAGAGATCTTTTTTGGCTGTTGTCTCAGATATTCATTAACTCGTTCAACAAATAATCATAATGTCTTAAATGATTTGATTTCCAGATTCCCCTAACCAAAGTCTATTTAACCAAAATTCTAAAAACTACAGTAGTAATCTACCTGTTCTATTTATCACTCACAACTCAGAGCACTGGAAATACTTCTTTGCCACAAGTGCCTTCACATAAGAGAATCCTTTCTTAGTTCATAAATAAATCCTAGAAGCAAGTATTCTCTCCTCCTAGTTCATATCGCACAATCCAAAGTACTCATTGTTCTGAAAGATTTGAATGATTCTGGTCTTCTGAAAGACAAACCCTTCTGTGTCTAGTTGCATAAGAATCCATTTTAAATTGCAAAAAAGCTATACTTTTATGGCCAGCTTTTATTCTTATCAAGTTCCTTTTGAGATGTCAGTTTTGAAATGCAAAGATTTAGTTGAATGAGACTAGTTAGCCTGAAGAAGCAAGGAAAAGCAGACGATGCCAAGAAGTCTGAGAAATGTACATAAAAACCACCAAGGAAAATGAAGAAAAACACTTGAAGTCATTAGGTATTAAAATACCTATAATGTGTTCAGTACTTTATTAGGCAATATAAATGGAAAAGAAGTAAGTCCTCATTCCTAGGAAATAAAACTGGGTAGAGAGGGTAAGGAGGAGGGAGAGAAAGGGTGAAAGGAAGAAACTGAATAAATGAAAGAGAGCAAGGTGGGAGGATAAACTGGAAGGAAATATGGAGGACAACTTCCTGAAATACAAATAAATCAAAAAATTCTCTTATTTGTTGTTCTGAGCTCTCCTTAAACTGATCAGATGGCAGGTATTAATCATAAGGGGCAGCCAGCCCGATACAGTATGAAGAGCACTAAACTAGGCCAACATTTACTAAACATCTAAACCAGCTGTACACACTTTTGCATATTTTCTGTGTAACAATCTTGCGGGCAAAGGATATATAATCACCATCTTATAGATGAAGAAAGCTGAAAGACATTTAAAAACCTGTCCTCTGACAAGTGTTAAAGTCAAATCTTGAAACTCTGGTCCATGTTCCTTCACACAGACACGAACTCCATAGTCTAGTGCCAATTCTACTATTTACAAGCGGTGTGATTTTGGGTGATTTATTTAAACTCTACATCTCCTCTGATTAAAAACAACTTTTAGCTCTAATGATCTTTAAAAATCGATTCTGTGCCTCTAAAGGTCCCAAAGGTTGTTTTAGTTTAGTGTTTGCTATTTTAAATGAAGTCAACTCATTATTTCACTAGCCGTGAAGTCATTAACCTCAAAAAAAAAAAAAAAAAAAAATTCACACCCAGTAACAAGTTACTCAATCCTTGTGAAGGTACTATTTCATTTCCTTTCTATCCTGACAAACTCAAAAAGAGTTTAGACCCAATGTGTACACTCATACCAACACCATATGCTATATTAGTTTCTTAAAGTGACACAGGAAAACACAAAAATAAATGAAGGAAATGTGGGCACAGAAACCAACTTTGTTGATCCATAGGTGAAAAAAAAGGAGTATTCTGAGCTTTCCAGCATTGCATCTAAGCATCATTTTCTTGCCATCTGTAAATACTATGTTGTATTTGGGTCTTATTTTTAGATACAATATAGCTTAGAAATTTCATCTTCTTAGTCCTGTTCTCACTTGAATACTAGTAGAAATTGCTGAAAGGGTAGCTAAAAGCAGTGATAAGTGTGACTGACTATTCAAGATGAAATAGGACCAGAGAGTCAACAATAGTAATTCAGTCAATGGTAACACTTTCACACCTTAGTGTCTGGGATTTAGTTGGATACACTTTGATCTCTGTGGCAAACCAGACTAGGATATTAATGGTTTCCAATAAATCATGTTTTCTTGGTTTATGATATTGTGAGGTTCCCTCCAGCACTGACTTGAGTTTAAGCACATCATTTTCTTTTGCCAGTGAAATACTAGCAAATGTGATGTAAGCAGAGGCTTAATAAACACCTGTGCATAGAGCTTACTCTCCTGGAATCCTGGAGAAGGAGGTTGAGATAATAGTACTAGCCACCAGGCAATATGAGTTAGATCAGTCTTTCAGGTAACTGCAAGACGAACCATTAGGTTGAGCCTGGCCCAAAATGACATCTCGTAGGATCTTGAGCAAATAATATGATTGTTGAATGAAGCCACTAAACAGTGGGATGGCTTATAATGTACCAATAGATAACTGATATAGTTTCTATGCAAACAGATACCAAAGTGTAGTCTTAGGCAATTTTTAAAGAATAGGTTTGACTTTTTTTTTTTTAATGATTTATTTATTTATTTATACAAGCACTGGGTACAGTCAGAAGTGTGGGGATGGTGAGAGAATTCACCAGAGCCAGAGCAGGGAGCAGAGCAGGCAGAAGGACCGAAGTACACTGCTGAGGGGAGCAGCGGGTGGCAGGAGAGGTCTGGTGGCCAGGGAGCAGCTGGGGATCGAACCCACACTGCAGAGGCTGTAGGCAGCTTCGCAATCCAGGGCTCAACCACTGCGCCACCGGGGAGGCCCAAGAGTAGGTTTGACTTTTTTAAAGTTAAATGCTAGCAAAAATGACAATTCAGAGTTGGAAAAGAAGTTATCTTAAACCTAGCTTTATCTTATAGATGAGCCAGGCCTAAGGAGGTAAAGTGGCTTATTTAAGGTCACACAGTTAGTGAAAGTCATAACTGGATTTTAGATCTCTAATATCCTAATTTCATTCTGTACCAAGGGGAAAGGAAAGAAAAAAGCTTTCACCATATTTTAGGATATTCACCCTTTTAGTAGTTTGAGCCTAGATTTCCCTGAAAACTAAATTAACTAGAAAATACACATTAGGAGGTTTAGGAGGTAAAATACATTTTTTTAATGTTAATACTACAGGATCCTCATTGGAAAGTTTTTCTTTTTAAGGAAAGACGCTATACCTTAAAACAATATATCATATAGTAAAAGACTCTTAAAGACTTAATTTTACAATTTCCTATCATTTTGTACATGGTTCCTAGGTATCAAATTGAGTTTTTGTACTAACTATTCCTCACAAATAGAAGTGCTTAATACAAAAAATTAAGCCCATATTGAAACAGTTATTACTTCTGGGAAGGGGAATGGAGGTTGTTAGTGGTCAGAATTAGCAAATCATCTGCAATATAATTCAATATTTTTATTTTTATATAAATCATTTTTTTTAAGATTGATTTATTTATACAAGAACTAGGGAACAGGTCAGAGGAGCGGAAGGGTAAGAGAATTCACCAGAGACAGAGTGGGGAGCAGAACAGGCAGACAGACCAAAGACACTGCTGAGGGGAGCAGTGAGCGAGGCAGGAGAGGTCTGCCGCTCCATGTGGGTTTCTCCCTGGCCGGGCCAGGAACCGAACCCACACTGCAGAGGCCATGGACAGCCTCATAGAGTGGCACACTCAATCTGCTGCACCACAGGGGAGGCCCTATTCAATATTTTTAAATATCCATTTATTATCTGTAATATAATTCAATTTTTCTTCAAAAAAGAAAAATATTCACATATCACTTATACAACTAAAACTAAACAGCAAGTTCTTAAAGCTATCCTTTCAGATCTTCTTAAATTTGAAAGATGAGTCTTCCAACTCCAGTTCAAATTTCATTTCTACAAAATATTATGGTCCTGTTTAATCAGCAATTGGGCAACAAAATCTGTAATTGAGAGAACTAAATTTCCAGTAGCTCAAAATGAAAAAACCAACAACAAAAAACCAACAACCCAATCTATGAGTTTATGACAAAAGAAAATACGTTAAACTAAACTACATCAATGTAAAAATTTGTAAGTGAAAACATCATCTTTCAACTTTAAATTAAGGGTAAGCACACAGTATATTTGCTTTAATAATAATTCATATGCGTAAAAGAAAAAATTATCTTTTAATAATAAACTTGTTTAAGAAAAAAATATTCTTACACCAAGTTATAGCTTTCTAATACCACTCCACAGAGACTTTTTACTTGAAGTAAGATTAATTTTTACATTAAAAATAAACAAAGACAAAATAAAAGCTACTTTTGGAAAACATAATTTAGAACCTTAACTAAAAGCCTTTTCAAGAGACATTATGTGAAGACTATAATGTTTATTGTAAACAAAGTGAAAAATACAAAACATTTTCTTAAAATGATATAAAGGTCAAAGTTACACATTCCTCTCAAGAGTCACTAATAATTACCAATAGCCTCTATCCAGTCCTTACCCTTTTTCTCTCTGGGTGTTGACATTAGACCTGCCTTCTGCCATATTAATCTCCCCTATCTCTCTTCTTATCTTCCTGATAAGTCTAATCAATCTGAAGCCTCCCAGAAACCTCATTTTCCCCAGCAATCCTCTTTATCTGCTCCAGGGCAATTTCCTACATTCAGCAGAAGCTTCAAGTATTACTTAATGTTAATGGCTCTCAAATTCACATCTCCAACTTTTTTTTCTTTAAGCTTCAGATCTGTATTTCCAACAGTCAACCAATGTGTCCATCAAGATGTTCCCCAGGTAATACAAGCAGTAATACAAGTTTGACTTGTTTGAAACCAAAGTCATCTTCTCTCCTTCCCATCCCCTACTTAAAATGCTCCTGCTATGTTTTTCCTGCAAATGACAGCCATAGAAACAAGATCATTTTTTAAAAAAATATATTTATTTATCTATATTTTACATCATTTTGTTCATTTTTGTACAATTTTTGCTTTCTCCTCTCAGGTGTAGTCCCTGAAGAATTCCCACCATTAATTCACCCATGCACCATCACCACAGTCCCTTGTGCTCTCCCTCTCCTGTTCTGATGCCTCTCCTCCCCCTCCCCTGCATAATGTCTCTAATATACAGATGCCTGTTAATTTTATTTTTTTTTCCTGATCCCTTATTAGGTTCCCCTATATTCCTTCTGTAAGAGAAACCATCCAATATGGTTTCTTTTTCCTTCTGATTTATTTCACTGAGCATAATCCCTTCCAGCTCCATCCAAGTTGCTGTGAATGGCATGGGTTTATCTTTTTTTGACTGCTAAATAGTATTCCACTGTGTATATATACACATCACATTTTGATCCAGTCATCTATTTTTGGGCATTTGGGTTGAGAAATAAGACCATTTTTAACCCTTTCCTTACTCACTTTCCCTTTATCCCCTTAGTCCCTAAATCCTAGTTGAAGATACTCATAAAGTGCATTCCCTCATCTACACTTCATTGGTATTGTCCTATTTATCTCATCTGATAACAGCCTCTTATTGGTCTTCCTGCCTTTAATCTCTCTCTAGTCTAGACCATAAACTATAGGTTACATATTTAAAGCATACATGTATCAATACTTTAAAATGTATACATATTAAGTTATATATAATGATAGTTACATATAATTATATATACACTTTAAATATGTACTGAGTCTGTATTTTTGAAGTTACAGCTGCAGATCACAGGAAATTGTTAAACTATAAAAATACATACACATATATAGTTATATATAACTTTTAAAAGGTTCCTCATTCTTAAAAGACTCAATATTACTATCTACAGGATAAAGTCCAAATTCCTCAGCACAGTTTCTAGGGTACATCACAACCTGACCCTAACTTTATTCCCAGCTTCACCTTCTAGCACCATCCTCCAAAGTAATCTATACACATACTCCAGCAGATAAACCACAAACATGATTCACTTTTTCTCCTTGGCTTCTGCCAATTGCTATCATTTTGAAACTTCCTTTTGCTATCTTGATAGTCCCTGTTAATCCTCCACTAAACAAAATGATCTCTTCTCCCTCCTATGCTCCCACGTACTCTATCCATACCTCTGGCATAGACCCTATAATATTATGTTAGCAGTGGAGTACAAGTCTGTTTCCTGAAAGGCTTTGGGTAGTCTGAGTCTTAATATTACAATACTCTGTCACACATAAATGTTTGTAAATGCTTGTTTAATTGAATTGAGGATCCACAATTAAGGGTTTGCTAGAAAGAGAAAAGCCTGCATATAAATTAAGAAGTTTGAAGAAGAAACACAAATAGGAAATATAATGTCACTAAACTGTCTTTTCCTTGGCTTTTGACAAGTTGAATAAACAATTAAGAGAGTCAAATGACACAGATGAGGACTGAATACTAAGAAAATACCTTTTGTGACAGTGAAAAAGTACTTGTGTATGTAGCTGACAAAAATTAACACAATTAACAAATAAGGATGCATATGAATAAAAGAACTCCAAATAAGCAAAAGAATGAAAAACTGATTCACAGAAGAAAAATTGAAAACACTAATAAACATGAAAAATTTCTGAAATTCACTGATTATCAGAATATATTGATCATACGATCCAGCAACCCTTCTTGTAAGTATCTAATTCAAGAATACAGAAACACTAATTTGAAGGAATATATGAACCCCTATTTAGCACTATTTACGATAGCCAAGCTATGGAAATAACCTTCATGCCCAATAGCAGATGAGTGGATAAAGAAGATGTGGCATATATACACAATGGAATACCACTTAGCTACCAAAAAAGATGAAATCTTGCCATTTGAGACAACGTGGGTAGACAGAACTGGAAGGGATTATGCTTAGTAAAATAAGTCAGAAGGAAAAAGACAAATACCAGATGGTTTTACTTGCATGTGAAATACAAAAAACACAAAGGAACCGACAAAACCAAGTCAAAAAAAATCAGAAAAAAACTGACTGTAGAACTGAAGCTTTTAGAAGCAGAAGATGCAGGTTGGGAACAAAAGGAGAATGGTGCTCAGCGGATTATGGTGAAAGATTTTTGGTAGTGGATGTGCTGTAAGTTATATTTGGAGAGGTATAAACTTACAACCCTAAAACATATAGTGCTATAAATTAATATTACCTCGATAAAAATTAATAAAAAGAAAAGCTACAAAATAAAATATTTTTCACCTAGCGAAATGTAAACAGTATAATATTTCTGGGGGCTAATGTAAAAATGTATAAATAAGAAATGTATATATATATATATATTTTTCAATACTCTGACTCAGTATTTTTATTTCTAGGAATTTACCCTAATAAAATGACATGCAAAAATTTATGCAAATACAGATTTATAGCAATACCATTTAAAGTATCAAAAATCTGAAAAACTGTTTAATAAAGTAGTTAAAATAATACAGTTTCTATAAAGGATATTATATAATAGGTTTTTTTGAAAAATAATGACATGGGGAAAGCATCATTATATGCTATTAACTGAAAAAGGTAAAAAACTGAATAGCACAATATAATAATATAAAAGCATGGAATAAGGAATAGGAAGGAATATACAAACTATAAACTGCAGCTATTCCTGTGCAGTTACTACCAATCACTAACGACATATAACAGAAGAAATTTTTCAATTGAAGAATGTAATGTCTCCAAAAGGTTACTTATTTGCTCTAAAATGATTTTGGTAAACCTCAAAGGTCTGTTAGAAAAATGCAGAAGTCATGTTATAGAGATTTTAAAAAAATAAGTGGTAAGCAGAAGAAAGAGATAGGCTATTTGTTAAAGAGCAAAGGAGAAAAGAATTAGATAGAGGACAAAGTCAAAGCTTAGTTATATATACTGTATGAGACAAGCATATTTCAACTCAGAAGAGATGGAGATGATGAAATTTAGGACAGTGAAAGAGGAAAAAAGATACATGTAAATTTACAGATCTCAACCTGTGTCAAAATAGAAAGACAATGGTGCAATGTCCAAGAAAATGACACATCTATGGCCAGCTGACATTGTTTTAGTCCATGTCCATAGATCATACCCCAGTCTCAGATAGTTATTTAAGAAATAGTGTTACTGGTCACCAATACAACCAGAGAGAAAACATATGACTAAATTAAGTGAATTATTACTTCTATTAAAGAAAATTTTTAAAAAGATGTTCTTTGGGGAAGATCAATAGTGTGACCTTTTTATAAAATATTCTTTTAACCACTCAACAAATACTTACATTTACTAACTGTAAGGCACTCTGTGATAGTCTCTGCCCTCATAAATATCATATTCAACTGGAGAATATAGATATTAAACAAAGAACTGATGAACAAGCATAATGAGTACTACAGCAAGTACTAATCAGGTACTACTGAAACATACAATGCCATGAACTAGGACCAGTCATGACACTTCCCTGAGGTAAGCACACAAATAAAAATCAGATCCAAAAATGAACATGAACTCTAGAGAAAAGAAGTGCTGAACATGTATTACTCTGTTGTCTTCAACTTTTATACTTAAGAGAAAGAATGAATACAAGAACTGGCATTGTGATTAAAGATAATTATGATAATACATACCTATACGAAGGTCTCTTTGTAAAACATTCTTATCATAAACATAGAAAGACAAATACTGGAAAGCTCTTGGAATCTCAAAGTAAAATTCTTCACTGAAAAATGGGCTGGAGAAAAAAGGGGGAAAATGCATTAAATTTGGATTCAATAGTGTTCTCAAATGATTATCATTTTAATAAAACAAAGGCTAAAACACCATAGAGAATAGCTTCAAAGGCTCCAAAATACCCTCCTATGCTGTTTCAGTGAAACACTATGCAAACCAAGCCGAACTCTGAGAGGATCTCAAGTGCTAGGCTGAGTTCTGACCAAATAGTTTCTCAGGAGTCTATGGACTGAAGACCCATTAATTGTCTGGGGTCATGCTTGCCTAAGGTGAACACAAATGAAAGCTGAGGACAGTGCAATTCACACCACGAGTGTGTCAGACATAAGTAAAGCTGTATTAATTACCATAATGCCTAAAATAGGCATTGCTACATAAAATCCTACTTTAAAAGTATATATATAAATTAACATTTTTAATCAACTTTACTGAAGTATAAATTACATATATTGAAATCCAATTTAAAGTAGAGAGATTAATGACTTTTGATAGTTATATACCTCTGTAGTCTTCAATCCAATCAACTCACAGTAACTTTTCTTTTTCCCCATGAAGTTCCCTTTTGTTCCTCCAGTTATCCCATCACACTGCCATAGCCAAACAATGATCTGATTTCTGTCACTATAGATCTGTTCTAGAATTTCATATAAATGGAATCAAATAGCACATATTCTTGCATCCAGCTTTTTCACTCAGCTTAATGTCTAAGATTTTTTTCATTGTGCTGTGTAAATCAGTAGTCTATTTGCTATAATTTTTGCTTAATATTCCATAGTATGCTCCACGATCCATTCTCATTGTGATACCATTTGAGTTGTTTCTAGTTTAGGCTATTAAAAATAGAGTTACTATGAATATTGTTTTATCCAAGGCGTTTTTCTGGATATAAACGTTCAATTTTGTGAGATTATCTAAACATAAATTTTCAATTTATAAGAAATGGTCACACTGGTTACACTCACAAGATCTTGCATGACTTTATGTAAACTTCAACAATCTCAATGCCCTTCTAGGTGAAACCTAAAGCTTTTTGGTCTATCCTCATATAAACACCTGAGTATTCATGAAATATTAGTACTTTTAGACTTAGAATGTATCTAAATTTGAAATTTCTCAAAGCATTTTTGGCATACTAATTTTTGAAAATGTGTTTTCAATAGCTTTAAACAAAAGTGCCCTGTTTACATTTACGTATTTACGTCCATTCTCCACTGCCCTCTCGTTACAATCAGCAGTCATCCTCTCCCTTTACTGACTTTAGTGAACTCAGGCCATTTCAGCAGCTTTGTAGATGTAATCTCCTTTAACATTCATTACAGCTCTTGGGGAAATACTAAGTGGTAGTGCAGAGACTCAGGAACAGTTGGGGTTATTTCAGAGGCAGAGTTTGAAGGCAAGAGGGCAAGTTTTAAGGACTCTTGATTCCAGGTGTTGTTATTCTGTTAAGCCTGGACAGTTTAACTTCCCTTCAGACATCAACAGGATTGCACCATTTTTTTATTCTTATCACAATATATGAGAGCTTCAGTTGCTGCACATCACTGTCAACTTAGGCTATTAACAGTTTTTTAAAAATTAGTTGATGAATAAATTAGACACCTCTGTAATCACTATCCCAATCAAGATATAGTGTATTTCTGTCTCTTCACAAAATCCCCTTGTGCCATCACCCCCTGCATACTGTCAGAGGAAGCAGTGATCTGCTTTCTGTAATGATACATTATGTTCAAGAATCCATAGGAACAGAAATGGTTTTAAATTTTTATTTTCCAAGATGATCATTAACACTGAATATGTTTTCATGTGCTTCTTGATCATTCCTAATCTTCTTTCATGAAATATCAGTTTGGGTCTTTTCCACATATCTTAAATGAGTTGTGTCATTTTAGTTTTCTTTTTTTTTTTTAATTAATTCTTGATACAAGTTCCTTATCTCAGTAATTTCTCCCAACTATGGCTTGCCATTTCATTTTCTTGACAGAATCTGAAGAGCAGACAAATTTAATTTTGGTGAACTCCAGTTTATCAACACTAATCCTCTTTTATGACTAGTGCTTTCTGCATTGCATTTGATTTTCTCTGAAGAAACATCTTCTAAGTTCACTTTAAGAACTTAACTTGGTATTTAAATAAATTTAAGTTTTGATATTTAAATAAGACAAAGACATGAATCTCTGAAATGCTAGTGAAGATATTTTTGTTTTTCCTGAGAATGTTTAAAGGACAAAAGATACTTTTTAAATGCCACAATATGCCTACTGGACAATGGTGGAGGATTATGGGTGCCATGGTATAGTGGGTGTGGTGTGGTAATATATATCTGAAGGGGTGTGATCCTATACATCTGAATCATGTACAATGTTGTAAACCAATATTACTGCAATAAAAAATAATAATAAAATAAAATGCACCATAAAATGCAATCTCTTCAGGATATCAAAACTAAAAGAGAAGCTAAAATGCACAGTGAAATACTCTTAAAAATGTCATTTCTGACCTTGCTCAGAAAATAGCTGACTCAACTTTTAGTTGCTTTTTAGTTGTTGTAACACCTGGTCAACTTCTGTCAATATATTTTTCACTTCAAATGTAACCAAAATTAACTTTTGAAGTTGGTCTGGCAAAATAGTCTTCCAATTATTTTCAACTAATAAAAAAGTAACTAGTAGGCAAAGACATAGCATGTTTTATTTTCCTTTGCATCACTTTATAAACAATTACAAAATGGAGAATTTCCTTTATATATCACATATCCACATTCAAATATTATTTTTAAAATACATTCTAAAGCCAGTAAGAATATGAGAATTATTCCTTAAGTCCTTGGTATCACTGTGTCATCATAATCTAAACATCCTAAATCCCCATCTTTATACTGCAAGTTAATTATCAGCTAATCCATTTGAAGAAAAATTTTCAACAAGGTCAGGAAAGAGTAATGACTAGATTAATACAATTTTTAAAACAACACTCCATTGTTACCACTGACTTATGATTCTGCATATGACTCCTGAGGAAATTCCTGGTGTGGGAAAGAAAAGAACCAGGAAGATGCAGTGTTGTAGTTATTCAATTTGCTTATATACTTCCTAGAAACATTTGTAATCAAGACTTAAGAATTATTGCTTCCATATGAGATTCCTATTTACCTACTATGAAAACTATATCCAGACAACCTATAAAAACTATAATGCCCAGAATACGTAAAGATCTCAATACCTACTGACTTTTTCGTAACAGTTTATCAAAATATACACAAGGGTAGAAAACACTGAAATAAAAGCAAGGTGTGGGAAGGGTTTATACTATGAATTTTTCTTCCATTCCACAAGGAAAAATACTAGAGTTCACACAGAATCCAAGAAGCACCTAGTCTAAGTATACCGAAATTAGCCAAGGTGACCACTGCAAGTCTTAAAGTATCTTCCAAGTTCTATGCATCTAGATAAATAATTTAAGGAAAAGAAAACTGGTTTCATCATTTTCCCCAATACAAATATATGGAAAGCCAAAGATTTTTTTTTTTAAAGTAGGCTAGTTTGAGTTACTTATTTACAAGACTACATATTAGAAACAGTAAGTATTCAATTTCTGAACAATTAGAGTTCATTTTTCATATCACTGATTATGTTATATGGAATCTGTGTACATTAAGTAACAAATTGAGATTTACATAGTTTCAGGTCCCTAATCTCAGTTTTGCTTCTAACTTCCCTTTATTAGATGCACAGATTATTCAGTCTCTTGGTGATTCAGTTTCATCATTTATAACATATAAATAATAGCAGAAATCTAATACAAGGACAAGGTGATTTATGACTCAAGCTGTAAAGTGCCTTTTTCCAAATCTTTTTGGGTTTTTAAAGAATTTTCAGTTTTTTACAATGCCTTTTTCTATGAAGAACTCAAAAGACATTCAAAATAATAAATACTGAAAATGAAGACATAAAGGTGAAAATTTCAGAGAAAAAAAGACAAGTATAAAGGAAAAAAATCTGAAAAAGAACATTAAATAACCAGACACCTGACATACAATTCATCCACCACATGCTCATTCTAAGAACTCTCATGCCCTTGCTCGTATCTCTGAACATCCTTCCAGTACAGTTCTAGACTGGAATTATGTCCACAAACAACATTACAGGGCAGAGGTGGCACATTCCAACTTTATGAACTAGAATTTACATGATACTCTCAAATTGCTATGACACTGTCAAAAAGATGAAAAATCTAGCTAAAATAAAAGTTCATTCCTTTACAATGCACTACTCAGTTAATGACTTACAAACTTTAAGAAGCAATTTATTCTCCAAGAAATAATTATGCCCTTCAATTTAAACTGTTGAAATAAATGGACAAAACTTATTCTAGAGAACAACTGAAGATATGTGACAGGTGTTTTCAAAAACTTGAATGTCATGTGAAAAATGGATTAAACTTGTTCTCCAGAAATCCAAGGGATGGGTTTAGGAACTACTAAGAGGAAAACACCGTTTGAGGCAATGAAGAATCACCAGAAAGCAAGCATTATGCTTCTCTTATTCTCATGTATGTGTGAATAAATAGTACCCAGCAAGTTCTTGGCATGAAGTAAATTCTCATTTTGATAGACTCTAATCAACTACATGTAATAGATTTCTAAGAGTCAGAATAGTTACAAGACTGAATAGGCTGCTTAGGAAACAATGAACTCCTTTCTTGGTCACTGGAATATTATTAAGTAATTGCCGGAAGACAATTTGTCAAAGATAACTGTCAGAAGGAACCAAGCTTAAGGCACTTAGTCCAATTCAATAAATATGAGGGCTCATTCAGACTCTGAGATTCTGTAATTTTAAAGATAAATTTAAAATGTAAAAGAAAAGCAATTATTGCACATAACAGTCTTCTTGATTACACTCTAGAAAAGGTATAAGATTTATTAATCAATATATATCATATGGATGACAATTTATCAATATTTTTCACAAACCTTAAAGATTTTTCAACAACTTGGGTACGATAAACTTCTTCCTGGTCCAAATTTATGGTGCAGAAACAATCTCTCATTTTGTTGGGTCCAAGATACGGCAATAAGTTTTTTGCTTCACCTATTGGCATAAAAGTTGAAGTCAGAGTTGAGTATCACCAGTTGCTTCATGCTAAGTCATATATATATATAGGATGAATTCAATTTTTAAAAAAGGTAAGTACATAAACACACAGGGGGAAAAAAGGTGAATCAACTTGATTTAAAGGAGAGACTAAAAGGAGGAGCTATATGTAAAGGATGGTATGTGAGGTGATACTATATCACTGTATCCCTGTTCCTTCTTAAAAAGAGCAATTCCTCCACTCATATTCTCCATCCCTTCCTATTAGTGCGACCTCAAGGACCTGACTCCACAATTAATTCCTCCTTCCTATACCATCATTAAATTTTTTCTCCAGTGGATCATTTCCATAAACACATAAATATGCTTTGGCATTTCCAATTTTAGAAAACTGCACAAAGAAAAAAACCTCCCTTGACTTCACCAATTTGATATTACTCCATTTCTAGATTTCCTTTCACAGTAAAACTTCTCAAAAGCATCATCTGTTTGCCTCTAATTTCTCACCTTCCATTCATGCTTCAATTTTTCCAATTAGTTTCTAACTCCATGAAGCTGCTCTAGCCAGCTTCTAGATTGCCAGATTCTTTACCCTATCCTCATCATACCTGACATAGGGGAACTATTTAACATAAGTAAATATTCACTCAGCTCCTTAAACTGCCGTCTTCACTTCCTCAACACATTTCTGGCTTTCCTCCACATCAGTGACCCACTGCTGCCTTCTCTCTCACTAGATCTCTAAATGTTGAGATGCTTCAGGGCTCGTTGCTGGACTTTCTCTTCTTTCACTATGCAAACTCCTATAGTATATCATGCTAATACTGACAGCACTCAGATCTGCATTTCCCAGTCTGATCTCCCTCCTCAACACTAGATGTGAATTATTCAATTACTTCCTTGGATACCCAGCAGGCATCTCAAATTTTAACAAGTCCCAGACAAACCATCTGATTTCTTTCTTTAAAACATGCTTTCCCCCCAAGTCTGTCACTGCCTTTTCCTCATTTTTCACTGTTCTTCCACTAACCCCATCCCTAGATCCAATCTATCAATAAACCTAGCAGACTTCTACAATAAATACCCAATCCAATCACTCCTCCTCACCTTCACTGGTATCCCCCTACAATCTAGTGTCCCATCAAGCAGTGTGATCTTTTAAGCATATTAATCAGGTCACTTACTCCCCTCCTTTCTCCACAACTCCATTTTACTTAGAATAAAATACGGTCTACAAAGTCCTATTAAACTGTATTCTCCACTCTGACTTCAGTTTCTCTCATTCTCCTGTGTTCAACCTCTTTCCATTCGTCAATCAAATCACCATTGTTCAAGTTTGGGACCTCTGGATGCATCTAACCCTGCATCTTCACAAAGCTGGCTTTCTCTTAACATTCAGGTCTCAACTCAAATGTCACTTCTTCAGAGAAACCTTCAACTTATCTATCAAAAGTAGATGATCTGGTTACCCTCTTCTATTTGTTTGTTTTCTTCTTAGCAAGTGTAACTACCTGAAACTATTAATTTTTACTTAAGTGTTTATTTTCCAGTTTTCCTACTCTTGAAGCATGAAAACTTACTCCCCAAGACCTAAAATAATGACTGTTATACAGTAGACACTTGAGAAATATTTGTTGAATGAATATTGAAGCTGTAAATCTAGTGTTGAAATTCCTGTGAGATACTCAGGGGCCAAAAGAACACACAAGTGTGTGGACTAAAATGAGACACCAATGTACTAAATTAGGAAAGCAAGATAGTTAGCATGAGGGAAAAAGCATTGTCTTAAGACTCATAAAACCAAGGTTCCTATCTTAGCTTTGCTTCTAAGTCACTTCAGACAAATCACAGAAGGGTAGCTTTTCTGATGAAAGTTTGGGCTGGATAAACTCAAGTCTCTTATCAACTTAAAAACACTAAAGGTCATTTAAACCAATATGTTTTAAACAAGTCTTTCAAAAACCTAAGAAACACCTATGAAAAACAATAAACAAATTATTTTTTAATTAAAATAAGAAAACCAATGAAAAAGCACCAGTAAGATACTCATTTTAGGTTTGTCATTAAGAGATTAGAAAAAAATTTAATACTTGAACAAACTAAGCACAACTTAAGCTCATCTCAAGTCAGAATCAAGGAATCCAGCCTTTTAAATGACACCAAAATTGCCTAACAGGAGTTGACCTTTGAAATGAACCAGTTTATTAACTGGAAAAATATTTGATTTTGTATCCATCCTTTCTCCTCTTCTTCAAAAGATTACATCTCCCTCTTCTTATCCAAAGCTCATCTTAACTCATCAATCTACCCATGCTCTCTCTATTCCATTTCCTCCTCCTTACTCCTACCAGGGTACTCCCCATCTATTCTACATTCAAGCTTCTCCCTTAGTCTCTCCTTTGACATCTCCCCTCTGTATAATCCAGGTGTTTGGTTTTTTGGTTTTTTTTTTTTTTTTTTGGTAACCCCAAATCCAATGAGGTCACCATATAGGGCCTGAAATATAAACAACATTGGAATTATCATAATAAACACATTCCATATCAGTGGGGGAATTTGCAACACTAAATCACTGCCCTTGAATATTTGCTGTTTCAGTTACATAAAAGCAGTTTGAGAAAACTACACTGTCTGAATGTACACATATTCCAACCTCTTCAAATGGATACAATGGGGCTTATTTTCTCTGCAGAATCCAATAAGTTTTACTTTTTTTTTTAAGATTTATTTATTTATGTACACAAGAACTGGGGTACAGGCCAGAGGTGGAGGGGTGAGAGGATTCACCAGAGACAGAGTGGGGAAGAGAACAGGCAGATCGACCAAAATACACTGCTGAGGGGAGCAGCGGGCGAGTGAGGAGAGGTTTACTGTGCCACGTGGGTAGCTCCCTGGCCAGCCAGGGATCAAACTCGTGCTGCAGTGGCTATGGATAGCTTCATAGGTTGCATCTTAACCCCCCACGCCACCAGGGAGACCCTAGTTTTACATTATTAGAGAGTTACTTGGGCTAAATAAAACTTAAGTTCTGTGTAATATATAAAACGTATTCAACATCACTTCTTATTAAAAAAAAAAAGCAGTTACTACAATCTACATGTACTCTTTGAATAGATCTCACTAACATTTAAATAAATTACACTGAAAGTAAATTCCTATAATTTATGACTAGCTCACAAATGTTGATTAAGTCAGTTATCAGTACTTTAAACTGTAACTTCAAACAACAGTAGTACTTAATTGTCATTTTATAAACAACATAAGTCAATGAACTGGAACTTTATAAAAAATTATCAAAGGTAAAGTAGCTAATAGATAACTAATAAAAATAATGTTGCATCTAATATAGCTCTAAGAGGAAAGATTATTTTAGTAGTACATACTTTATTATTAACTTTACAAGAAAAGACAAAAGTGAGGAAGGCTATACTGTCTTGCATGAGGTTATTTGTGTAGAGCCTCACTAGTTCCAGTAAATTATAGTATATAAATAAGCAAAGGCAATTGGTCAAAAAATTCTACTGCCCCTTAAAAACAAACACTAAATTCAACATATAGGTGGAACACCAATATAGGTATTTTCTCAACAACAACAAAAACAAAAAACCACAAATACTTAAAAGTTTTGCAACATTTCTGATAGTGTAATTTACAATTTAGCTACAGTCCATTTGATGATGACTAATTTGTATAGAATCAGGGAATATATCTGTGGGAGATATGGTGCATTAGTGTTCATCATCCATTTCAAGATATATCAGATATATCAGACTGCCCGTACCATATAAACTAGAAGGCTAAAAACTCCATTTCCCAAACTCCATTTCTCTTGCAGTTAGGACTGTGATTATAAAGATCCACAAATCAAATATATTCACTAGAAATTTGGAAGGCATTTAGGTTGCCTTTATTATCAAGCACTATCATGGAAAAGACCAAGTTTTCTGCAGCATTTGCAGTAGTCTTGGTGTCTAGTCACAGATTTCACAGTATCAAGAAGGGCACAGGCATCCATCCATCTGTCATACAGGTTGTGGCAGGTGTGATTTGGCTCTAGGGTCAGGAGCAATGACAATGGCTTACTAAACAAGGCAGCTGCTTGTCTATGGCCATTTCCTAATAGTGGCAAGATTCTTGATTATCGCAGAGCTGGCAAGCTCTAAGTCAAAAAGCTGAAAGTTAGTTTCCCAATTCTACAGGCACCATTCTGATACTAAAAGTGGTAGTAAGTATCTCTCATGGTGGTCCAGCTGCAATGAGGTTTTCAAATGTCACACCTGAAGTCAACCTACAATCTGTTTTTTCAGTCTCTCCAACAATATCATAAGCTTAAGATCATTTATTAAATCTCTTTCTTCTTAAACTAGAGTTGATTCTGTAACCTAATCTTGACTCGTATTATTATTTGTATATTCCCTATTTCTAATAAATTACAAAGTCTAATCTCACATTACTGGTCATCAGAGTTTGGTGTATCTGTCAGCTAGATGTGGCTTTCTGGATGAAACAGACTCAGCAGTTATAAAGCAACTTCTCACTGGAAACTGCTTTTACTGTTCCATCAGATAACCAGTTAAATAGCATAGCCTACTTATTAGAAGGTGAATGTTTCAACTTGGGAAACAGAGGCAAATGCCTCTCTTTTCTCTGTACTGTTGCATGTGCCTTTAGGGAAAACATCTCTTCATTTCTACCTTAGCATTTGGATGTGGTTTTAAAACTATGCTCAATAACATGGTATGATGTTTTAGTGGATTTGGGAGTGCCAACCTCAGCATTTAAAACATGTGCACCATTTGGGGTACCTCTATCTGATCCCTAAATTTACATATATTTTGACCCTGAAGTATTAAAATTAAAGTATTCAAGATATTCAATATACTCCTGAGAAATACACTTGAGCAAGTCAATTTGAAAAATGGAAATGATTTTCTCATTCATTTAAATAGAAAGGAAGAAATGTTTTTGGCTCATTCTTCATTTTAAAAAGTCTGTGCAACATGCAAAGGCACATATCTCTCCTCCAATGGCAGATGGACTGGCCCTACATCAGGTAGTATAGATCTGTTTAAACTGACAACTGTCACTATTTCCTTCAACAATGAATCAAAATGAGAAGGCATAATACTGGCAAAACAACTGTTCTACTATGAAGAAAGGAGACTAGTTTTCAACCACTAATATCTTTTTATTCTGTAACAACACCCTTTCCTGTTGAATTCATAACTGGTACTCCTTAGGAACTTTTCTAGTCCACGTTATGACTTAACAACACAATTGTTAACTAAATAGAAAAAAAAATCTTCCCTTTACTAAAACAAGGATATTCAGAGGTGAACAAATTAATCCTTTACCAACCATTTCCTCTCCCTCACATGTGTACTGCGAATATGCTAAAAACAACAAAAAAGCTAAGAACACCTTGGCACGACACACCAGTGATTTTGTTCAGCCATAAAATGAAACCGAAATGAAACTGCCTCTTGCCCATTAATGACACTAATTGCCTCTCTGCATCATACATATTTTGTAACTATGTATCTATATAGACATACATCTTACATAAAATGCTGTTTTAGCTTTGACCCCTATATTTTATATTGTTGCCGTTTACCTTTCTAACATGTAAACATACATATCACTCCTTTCTCAAAAACCTTCAATGGCTACCAATGGCCACCTCCAGGTTGAAATCTAAAATTCCATAGTCTGGTTATAAAATGATCTAGAGTCATTAATATGAGTTTAGCCTCATCTACTTAATCTTTAGTCTAAGTTATGTTCCAGCAGGGCTGCATTCTCTCATGCCTCTGGACATCTGCAGTGCAATTTTCAATGTACAGAATGGCCTTACCTGCTTTTACTTTTCCTTCAAAATGCTCTGCTTAACAGCATCTTTATAAAGTCTCCTCCAATTCCGGTAATCACATCATTCTTTCCTCTATTTTCCTACCACATCTTATATGTACTTCTATTATAACAAGCAAATTGTTCTGCACTTGTTGCATTTAATTCAACATTTATTAAGTACCTACAATATGCCAAACACTTTTCTAAAGACTGGGGATATAACAATGAATAAAATAGGTCTCTGCCCACATGCAATTACTGTACAATCTACACAGGGGAGATAAACATAACAAACCCTTAAATAAGTATATAGTATTTATTGCCATGGAATAAAATAATTTATTACTATGGGAGAAAACAAAGTAGGGGAAGAAAGTTAGGGAGTGCCAGGCCTAGAAGGTAGAGAGAGGGTGGAGAGTAATGCTATTTTATATAATCAGGCAAGTATTTCTATTAAGATATTTGAGAAGATAACTGAAGAAAGTCAATGCAGACATGAGCCAGGTAGATTATCTGGGGAAAGATATGGATAGACTGAAAAAATAAAATATGCAAAGGCCCTGAGAATGTCAATTTGTCACACTGAAAGAATAGCAAGGCCAGGTTAGCTATAAAACAGTAAGAAAAATGGGGAGAGGGAAAAAATGGCAAGATATAAGGTAGGGGTAGGGAAGGAAGCAAGTTAAATAGGGTCTTTTAGGACAAAGTCTTACGCTTTTTGGAATGAAATGGGAGCTGTTTGAAGGATTTTGAAAAGAAGAATGGTTTGATTTAACTTTTAGAAGACTTGCGGCACAAGGCAAAGGAGACTGGATTAGAGGCTATTACAATAATCTTGATTAGATATAACTTTGCAGGATGGTGGGGACACGAGGAGGGTGGATAGTCCCAGCATGCAGAGTAGTGGCATATATTTTTAAGACAGAATCAATTGGATTTTTGATATTTTTATGTGTGTAAGAGAGCAAAAGGTATCAAGGATGACTTTTATAAGTTTCAGCCTGAGCTGAAAATAGATGCCATTTCCAGAGGAAGCAATCTCTCTTTCACGAAAGATCTAGAATTTCTAATGGACATATTAACTCTGAGATGCCTATTAGATGTCAAGAGGGCACAGAAATCCTACCTGGAGATAAAATTTGAGAATTAGCAAATAATTAATATTCATAAAACCAAGGGCCTCCCCTGGTGGCGCAGCGGTTGAGCACTGGGCTGCGAAGCTGCCCACAGTCTCTGCAGTGCCAGTTCAATCCCCGGCCGCCGGCAAGGGTCCCACATGGTGCGCAGAACTCTCCTGCCATGTCCACTGCTCCCCTCAGCAGTGTATTTAGTCAGTCTGCCTGTTCTGTTCCCTGCTCTGGCTCTGGTGAATTTTCTCACCCTCCCGTGCTTCTGACTGTACTCAGTGCTTGTATAAATAAATAAACAAACAAATAAATAAATCTTTTTCAAAAAATAAATAAAATGTCAGTGCAAAATTATTAAAAAAAAAAAATCCCAAAAGACCACACATGATCACAAAGTATGAAAAGAAAAGAAAAATATTTGAAAGCTGAGTCTCAGCATTTTCCATCATTTTGACTTAGTAAAGATGAGCAGGAACCAGCAAAGGAGACAGCTATTTTGTCTCTTCACTGAACTATAAACTTCTTAAGGGAATGGGCTAAATCTTAGCACAATGCTTGGCTAATAGTAGATAATGAAATATCTACTAAATAAGTATGAGTATGTGGTTACAACTTCAGCATGGGCAAAAAAGAGGTTCTAATGTCACATCATAAATGATAAAACTAATATAAACTTCTTATTTCTAGTTGATGCAAAGTTGATGTATGCAAACTGCCCCAAGGGCTTAAAAAACAGGGAAAAAAATAGAAGCTCCTGTATACAGTTACATAAAGCACTAAATATAAGAATATTTAGGGTGTTGACACATTGACATTATACTGAAAATAAATGAGCCAATGCCTAAATTCAAATTTTTTACTGAGTGCCTACTGATATGTTAGGGATAAAATAGGAAGAAAAACAGACAAAACTTTGTGTTTTCATTGAGCAAACACAGATGGACATTTTGACCATAAAAGAGTAAAAATATATAGCATGTTATGGTGGTGAGTGATAAACAGGAATGGGCACCACTCCTGAAGGAAGTGGGTAACGGCTCCTGAAGGAAGAGAAGAGACAGGTAAATATTTTATAGAAAACAGTAGCTTTTAGCCATTGTGAAAAAGTAAAGTTTTTAAAACAGAAGATAAACACCATTGGGAATCAAAACTGCTAAGTTAAATTAACGGAAACGCAAAGATGACCAAGGTAAACTGCTCTGTGTACAAGTGCAATGATCACTAGATAGTAAATACAGAACATATATAAATTTTAGCTAGAACAAAAATTTCAAATATCAGGTGACTGGGAAGAGATTCTGGTGTAATGCTTTTGAGCACATATGTAAGTATGCACATACGTATACTTATGTGTCCATTTTGGGGGACGAGGTGTTGTGTGCCTGCATTTATACCTGTGGGGTGTGTGTGTTTCTATGTATCCTGAAGGAGGACATTTCTGGGATAAGAAAAGATAAATATTTTTCAAGTAGTACGATGCTCCATGACAGTATTAAATTCTTATTTTTTCAGACATCTCATTTGCTATGTATAACAACATTGTGAGGTAAGCACTACTGTGTCCTTTTATAAATTAAAAACAAAAATTCAGTTACATAGTTGGCTTGGTGATTTGACAGAAATCAAGCTCCAGAGGCTATATGGTCTATCCATTTTATTCTTAATGTCTTTCCATTCCATTCTCAATGTCTTTCTGAACACAATAGTGTTGAAAGGAAAAACCAGCCATTCATTTCTGAAGTTTAGGATATCTTAAGCGATCGTATTAGCCCAAGTCTATTTCAAAGGATACCTTAAGTACAAGATAAAAGCTAACAAAGATTCCAGGGGGATTAACCCCCAAGAGAAACCACTAAGGGCTAAGGTCATTGAGAAGACGATCCTAAGATAAAGATCATTTGGGTCACAGGAAAGCTAAATCATAACAGCTACCAGTCAAGAAATAAATTAGTACATACAATACACATAGATGTTTTAACCAGACTTTATATACAGTATTTCAGTTAATCCACATAATAACTCTTCCAAGTAATTTTTCCCCCCAAATTGCTGGTGAGGGCTAACATTACAGGAGTAAGGTACAACATAAACAAATTCTGGAGGTAGAACAAGAGGAGCACCTTCAAGGAAGCAGTGAATAAATACAAAACAGCTAAAGTATATAGAGACTAAAAAGAAATAACGGATAAGATTTTGTAAAGAAGGGTGCAAGCAGACAAGGGGTTTTAACTTTATTGGGTAGACAAGAAGAGTCACTAAAAGTTTTAGAACTATGCCTCAGCTTATTATTCTGACAGTTTCAAAGCCTATGAAATGGGCAAGAGGAGGAAAAGAAAAAAAGGAAGAGATACTACAGAGATAGACCTCACAGAATTTGAGCTCATAAAATCAGATTATGATGTTCTAATAAGAGGAATATCAAACAGATTAGAACTTTACAGGAGGAAATACAAAAATATGCACACTTTACAATTTGCATTCACAGCAAAAAAGTGAAGGATGAATCAAATATATATACAAAAATATAATAACTTTTGGTGTTGACAAGTTTAAAGAAAGATTAAAATGCTGCTATGACAAGGTTATATACTATTGACATATCCCAGGTCTTTCAAATTTTCTTATAAAATTTAATTTCAATTTTTGTAATGAAAGATACACAAAATTCTGAAACACATGAGTATGGTACAGTATCGTTATTTAAATTCATTTTGAAGACAGAGATCTGAATTTCAACATAACCTTTGTCTTAAACACCTGTTATGTCTTTAGTTTCAACCTCCTATATAAAAGAGGTAACTACCATATAATGCTTCAGGATTACTGTGAGCATTAAGAAAGGTAAAATACTTGCCACAATGCTGGAAACAAAGTAAAAAGTAAACAGTACATATTACTACCCTTCCTTGGTTGGAGATTGCTAAAAATTGGTACCTGCACACAAAATTCCCTTCACCAAAGTCATTAGATTCTAATCAAAATCAGTGTGCAATTTAACAACTGGATACACCACAGAAATTCATTTTTTAATGAAATTTTTGTTATAGAAGTTAATATAGGAACTATATGGCCCCTGTATAAATCAAGTTCCATATCTGTAAAAATGAGGGCTCTGAATTACATTAGAAGACACAAATTGGAGGTCTGCACATAAGCTGGCCAGAAATTAATTTTTTTTCGGCTTAAATAGTGTTTTTTCCTAAATGTGGCCAACATTTAAGAACTGGGGGAGTTAGTAATAAAAAAAAGGTCCATATTTCCAGTTTTTGTTTAATAATCAAAGACATGGCAATATGGTTCTGAGTAGAAATTACAGAGGCATAACCTTACTAAATTACAACAATTACAAAACCCACCTGATTTTACTTCATTATGCCTGCTCTTCTTAGACTAGAGTAAGCAAATTTTTTAACTAGCTAATCTTCTAGGTTTCCCATTCTCTAAAGTTCCAAGAGACAAAAAACCTGAAATTTAAAAAGCACATCGTAACACTATTTCAAATGTTTTTAGATATTTATATCTATTTCCAGTTCAATCTGATAAATACTGTAAGAACTGGACATATATTTTTATTAAACTATCAATGAAATTATGAAAATACACTTGAGTTTCACTACTAATTATGTTACAGCCTGCACTTAACTGAGTGCAAGGAGGAGTGCAAAGACACACCAACACACCTATGCAAACACACAGCAGTATACCAAGTCACTCTATCTTTGTAAGAACACAAAAGCTATTATTCACAATTTATATAAGAGAAAGCTGTGGCTCAGAAAGTAAGGTGATTAGTAGAAAAGTAGCAGAAACTGTGCTTTCAACATACTATACTATCAATTATCATTTATTTGATTTTCTATATACCTATCATAACACACTTTGTATAGGATAAAGAAACCTTCCTTACACAAGAGTTCTCTCTTGTTCATTTATTTTTCTATTTCTCAGTGGAAAAAGGGGGCTGCTATAATCACACAACTTTCCAAAGTCTCATTAAGATTGCACCATGTGTTATTTACCCAGAGGACACAGAAACATCAATTCCAAAGAGCACCTGCACCCCTATGTTTATAGCAGCACTATTTACAACAGCTAAGCTATGGAAACAACCCAAATGCCCAAAAATAGATGACTGTATCAAGAAGATGTGGTACATATACACCATGGAATATTACCCAGCAATCAAAAAAGATAAACTCATGCAAATTGCAGCAATATGGATGGAGTTGGAAGGGATCATGCTCAGCGAAATAAGCCAGAAAGAAAAAGAAAAATACAGGATGGTCTCACTCATAGCAGGAATCTAGAAAACCTAAATAGGGACCTAAATAGGAAAAAGACTAATTATCAACAAGCAACTATAAAACGGGAGGGGGGGGAGGAAGGAGGGATTAAGGGATTAAGGTCAAAATAAGAGGGGTGGGAACTGTATGGGGAATATAACCAAGATGAAAATTTATACATTGTGCAAAAATGAAAAATGATGTAAAAATATATAAAAGAAAATAAAAAAAGTATAAATAAAATTAAAAAAAATGTACCATGAGTACAATTACAAGAAGGGAGGAGCTACCTAAGAACTTCCGAAGAAAAAAAAGTTATACAACTGTTATTTATCTCTTTAGTTGCCACCTTGAAGGCATCACTGGAAAGTTATGTCTTTGTTGTTATTTAGTGAGAGAGTGAGAAATGGCACCAGTAGGCATAGATTATTGCTGGAATATTCACTAAAAGTAGGACTTTACAACGTATAATCTAACATGATCAGGTATCTAGACTGTCAATTTTTCTTACTCCCAGTAAATGGTTAAAAAGTTACCTTTAATAATATATAATTGAAGATTCTAAAATCCCACTCAACTGGTAATGTTGAAAAATCAACATAGTAAATAATTCCTATTAGAAATCTGGTCTAAGAACAATGAACTAGATATTAACCTGGGACATGGAGGTTAAACAAGTACAGAATAATTAAGTTGCACTGCATTGCATTCCTACTCTATTATGTGAAAAAGTGCTCTACAGATCATCAAGGTACCTAAAAACAAGGTAACAAGATAATATCAATGAGCAAGCACTTGAGTAGACAAAGGACTCCAGGAGTCCAGCATAGTTTTTCCGTGGTTAGCCTTGCTGTGGTACATAAGTGACTATTTTGTCTAGACATACAATTCTTGACAAGGCATAAAGTCAAAGTTAAAGCATAACTCCATGGGAACTCTCCAAAAAATGTCCTACTATTTTAAGATGCGACTCCTTAGCAGGAACGTCTGCAGAACGTAATTTGGGGTCAGGTGTTTCACGCAAGTCACATGCATAATAACTATTACACAGTTATCTATACTGCTATCATATTAATCACCTCTGACTGAAGCTTAGTCTAGAACAAGAAGTTAGGAAACTACTGTACATGAAAAGGCAAGTTTCGCAAGGTATTGCCAGGAAGCGTCCATGGGTTTTATATATACGTCACCAACAAGATCTTCCTGTGGTTTGCCTTGCCCACTTCCGGTTTCAGTTTTGAACATGTGCTGGTCCCTAAGCTTCCTGACCCCTTCTCAAGTAGCAAACCAAACTCTGGTAGGAATTTCTTCCAGGACAGACCTGTGGGTCCTCTGGCCACATGAAGCTTAGATAACCAAGAGAGTCAGTATGGCAAGCAAATGAAACTCCCAAATAAAAGGTAGCTGAACTAGGGACAACATGACCAGAACACACAGGCTATGGCTACAATTTTCTGGTAATGGCATCCAGGGAGACAAAATGGAACTCATTATGAGCAGCTGTTTAAAGAAAAAATAAAAGTGGCACCTAGATATAAAGACGTAGCACCCACACATGTGTGCACAGATGTATGCATCTGCCCGCCTGCACGTGCGTGTGTGTGTGTGTTTTTTAGAATGATTCACAAGTACATTCACAAGTACAGATAAACCCAGGTGAGCAGAGTGCAGGCAGGCAGAAAAAGTAACATTTTTGTTAATTCCTCAAAACGATACTAGAGATAAACTTTTACAGAATTAGAACTCTCAATTTTACTGAATAGACATTAGCCTGTAGCCAATTTAAGGATAATTATCACCTTTTGAATAAAGAAATGTGCTCACTGTCCCTTCCAATATTATCTGAGAGGCAGCTTGGTAGTTAAAAAAATCTGAAAATCAGCACTCACCCTTAAAATCCTGAGCAAATAACCTGCCAACTTTTCTTTTGCTATACCAGAAATAATAACAACTTTCTTCATTACACTGAATTGAATTAAATAATTTGCAAAGTATTAGCATAGTACCTGGTAAAGGACAAATACTCAATACTTCCCCACCAAGGAAATTTATATAAAATAGAAATTCAAAACTAAAGGTTCTGCACTATTCATAACTGCTGTATTCTTTTTAAAGATTTATTTATTTATGCATACAAGAGCTGGGGTACAGGCCAGAGATGCGGTGGGGAGGCGGGTGAGAGGATTCACTAGAGACAGAGCAGGGAACAGAACAGGCAGACTGACTGAAATACACTGCTGAGGGGAGCAGCGGGCGAGACAGGAGAGGTCTGCCGCGCCATGTGGGTTGCTCCCTGGCTGGCTGGGGATTGAACTTGTGCTGCAGAGGCTGTGGAATGCTTCATAGTGCAGTGCTTAACCCCTTGCGCTACCAGGGAGGCCCCACAACTGCTGTTTTTTAAAGGATCAAAATTATTCTACATCTTTTTACCACATTCCCCTGAAACAAAACATTGCATTTTTAAAGTCAGTTTTGAAAATAAGCAATTGGTTAAAATAGGCAAGGCATATGGGAACTCGCTGTATCATTCTCACAAATTTTGTTTGAAATTATTATCAAAAGTTACCAAAAAAACCTGACAGAAAAATTGACTTTATTTCTATATGCACTCAAATTATCACCAAACTTTTAACATTTAGTTGCACTGATTTTTGTAGGACAGTAAGGAAAAGTTAAGAGCAAGACAGAGGCTCAGTCGAAGACTAATATTGTATCAATTTCAGGTATACAAATAGTATTTTTGATAACATGGATAATACATAAATATAATCTGTAGGAAAATAAACCACTATAAATAAAGCTAATTCGCTTTGTCCACCTTGAGGTAAACAATGTACGTCTTTTCAAACCACTTCCTATGCATTTCCCCATACATGTGTAGAAAACAAAAAATACATAGAAAACATACAACACATACTTCACTTAATAATTTGCTTTTTTTACTCAACAATGTCTTGAAAGTCTTTCGTATCATAGAAGTACTTTATTCTTTTTAGCTGGTATAGAGTATGTATTGATATATGAAGCTTTTATTGTTTAACCATTTTCTACAGATGAACACTTAAATCACTTTGTCCTTTTGTCTTACTAAAAATGTTTACAATAGTAAACATCTTTGTACATCCTTTTCTGCAAGTGTACAAGTGACTCTGTAGGGGAGGTATGTAGAAGCAGAAATGCATAAGGTATGCTTAAATTTCTTACAGATATTGCCAAATGCTCTCTAGCAATGCTATATCAATTTGAATTCACAGCAATATTGAGGAAAGTCTCTGGGCCCTACACCTTCACCAAATACTGAAATTAACAAATTTTTCTTTTTTCCCCCACATACTAGTGATTTTTTTTAAATTTGTATTTCCTCGACTGATTTTGAGTCAACCATACTGGTATATGTTCTTATGTGTACTGTACCTCTACTCATATTCTATTTTTTTCTAATGGCCTTTTCCTTTTTTTTAATTTATAAAAAAGAATATTTTTAGGTAGGCATCTGTATTTATTAGTGAAATTATTATGTCATATAGCTTCATATCAACATAAACAAATATGAAGAGTTGAGCTGATATTTTGGGGTTAAGTGCAAAGTTTACCTAGTAATATTACATTGGTTCCTCTCATGACAATTTGTTTTAATTTTTTATATATTGGACACCAACAAATAGGTAGTATAACATAGTAGGTTGAGAAAAACAGGATGGAGTCGAGCTAGTCTGCCCAGTTTAAATGACAGCTCTCCCACTCACTAGTTATCTAATTAGTCAAGTTACTTGGTTATTTTATGCCTCAGTGTCCTCATCTTAAAGGGTGGATAATAACTGTACTTACGTGAGTTACTGTTAGTATTAAAGTAGTAAATTCATATAAATTGCTTTAATGTGCCTGGCACAGAATAAGTGCTTCTCTCTTTTTTTTTTTTTTTTTGAGGGGGGGGGTAGGATATGCTGCAAATAGGTTCAGTCTTTCATTTTTTAACTCCTGCTTATAAGTCTTCACTTTTCCTTGTATAGTTCTTTTTCCATCTCTTTTAAAATCAGACATTATATAAGCAGATGAAACCAACAACAATCTGCCTTCATTGACTCTCACAATCAACTTATCAACCTAAGCATATAAACTTTTAAGTCTTTGCACTAAAAATAAGCTACCTTCTGCACTGCATAAAACATTCCCACAAACCAGCAAGAAGACTGATAATCCAGTAGAATAAAAAGAATGAAGGAAAAAAAAACAGGGAAGTTCACCCCCCCAAAAAAAAGAAAATATGCAGAGGTTTTCAAGTTCATTTAGAAGAAGTGCAAATTAAAACTACAAATTAGATGTTCCTTTTCATCTCACAGACCAGCAAAGATCAAGAAGTTCTAAAATACACATTCCATAGGTGTGAAGAAATAGGCATCCATTCATTGCTGGTGGGAGCACAAACTGCTATAGTCTCCATAAAAAGCAATTTGGGGGGCCTCCCCGTTGGCGCAGCGGTTGAACGCTGGGTTGTGAAGCTGCCCGCAGCCTCTGCAGTGCTGGTTGGATCCTGGCCACCACTGGAGGAGGGTCCCACATGGCAAGCAGACCTCTCCTGCCACCCACTGCTCCCCTCAGCAGTGTACTTCCGTCAGTCTGCCTGCTCTGCTCCCCACTCTGGCTCTGGTGAATTCTCTCACCCTCCTGCGCTTCTGACTGTACCCAGTGCTTGTATAAATAAATAAAAATAAATCTTTAAAAAAAAAAAAAGCAATTTGGTATTGTCTTTCCAAAATAAAAATGCACATATTCAATTCATCAACTTTTAACATCTAAGAATTTATCCTACACATGGACACATGTACTCCTATTAAAAATGATACACATAAAAGGTCATTTATTGCAGTAATGTTTGTAGTAGCAAAGATTGGAAACAACCAAACTGACCATCAGCAAGAACTGGTTAAATAAATTCTGGTATACATAGGTGATGCAGTATTATGTAGCTATAAAAAAAATGAGGCAGCTTCCTATACATGTGGATAAAGATCTTCAACCTACTATTGTTAAGCTTTAAAAAGCAGATGTAAATAAAATAAAGTGGACAATTTACATGTTGCTGAGAGAGATTAGTATTTACACATTTATGTCTGTAAATGCTTAAATAATCTGTAAGGAAACACAAGAAACTTGTAATGTTTGTTTCTGTAGAGGGAATGGCTAGGGAACAAGAGAAGTAAACTTACTTTTCTTTTTTTTTTAAGATTTTCTGAATTTTTTTTTTAAGATTTATTTATTTATTTATTTATTTATTTATACAAGCACTGGGTACAGTCAGAAGCGCGGGAGGGTGAGAGAATTCACCAGAGCCAGAGCAGGGAGCAGAGCAGGCAGAAGGACCGAAGTACACTGCTGAGGGGAGCAGCGGGCGGCAGGAGAGGTCTGCGCGCCATGTGGGACCCTCCTCCGGTGGCAGGGGAGCAGCCGGGGATAGAACCGGCGAAGCAGAGGCTGCGGGCAGCTTCACAACCCAGCGCTCAACCGCTGCGCCACCGGGGAGGCCCAAGTAAACTTACTTCTCAATGTCTACCTTTTAAATTTTATACCAGGTATTAGAATAACCTATTCAAATGAATAAAATAAAGCTTTTGAAAATTAAGCAAACAAATGTAAACTTCACTATGATCATACCAAACTTTCTACTGGTATCTTTTAAATAGTCATGCATAGCAGGATAACAACTTTCAGGTTGTTTGTGAATATTCTGTTCAACTGGCAAACACAGATATTTACTACTATAGCTGCCCCTGTGAACTTTTAAACCTACAGATATCTCAGTACATCACCAGACATTCTGATTTAGTAGTTCTGCAGTAGAGCCTGTGCATCAGAATTTTTTAAGATAACACTGATGGGCAGCCAAGACTGAAAACAGCTAAATTAATGCACGCTGTAAGTAGGTAAACATCTAGGCTCAATCTCCACCTAAGTCACAACCACAGTCTCATCACTAATCCTAACAACTCCACAAAGTTCCTAAGAAGGAAGGTACAGAGGAGAGTGTCTAAGATGGCACACTGAAAATCTATGAATACTTCTGGTTCTATCACCAGATAGGGAGTATAATCTGTATATAATGAACGCAATACAACTGCAACATTCATCAGAATGAATTCACCCTGCAGAGCATTTTTGAAAGATTTTTGATAGTAATGGCCCAGCGCACAACACCTATCGAACTGTTCCAACAACTGCGTAATAGATAGTTTTCAATGAGCATCAACTTCATTTATAAAGCGAAGATCCAGAACAAGACATGTTCTCCACCTTCCAGCTCTAAACTTCTATAATTCTCTAAGAATACAGGTGTCTTAAAACAACTACTGCCTACTAGAAATTTTAGGATAAACTAGTAAGGATCTTTTTGATATCATTCACAGGATAGGCTCAATTTACAGCCCAGTGGGTGAGTGCCCTAACAAACACTATTACCTATCATGTACCATTGAATAAATTAATGGTCACAGGGGAAAAAAAATTAGAATTCAATCTTAGATAAATATTTTCAAGCAAATGGACAAAGTAGGTATGTATTTGAAAATATATTTATGCATTAAAATAAAAGCATCTGATGTACTGCCTTAAGGAAAATGGTTCAAGTTAGAAAGCAATAATCAAAGAAGGGATGTTGAAAACAACATCCAAACCTCTCCTTTTACAAGTAAGAAAATAAGAAACTCAGCAAAGTTAAAGAATCTGCCCAAAAGTCATCCTGTCACTAATGAGATTCTTAGAACCAAGTTCACAGTGATAAATTTGTGAATTATAGTTCACGGATGTTTGCATTTGCTTTGGCATTAAGGTATTTTAACCTAGCTAGGGATTTTTGATGATTAAAATGACATACAAAACTATATACATATCAAAGTAATTTCTTAAGATAAATTGTTTCTTAATTTAATTTACATTATGTCTACCCTGCAAAACTTTGTTGGCAGCTCTAAAAAGAGCACAGAAATTCATTAGTAGATAAAACATATAATCTGA